>NC_090023.1:165164162-165764162 GCF_037176765.1 Anolis sagrei
TGTACCTGCCACGCGTTGCTGTGGCCAACCTTCCCTGCCTCCCTCCCTCCCTCCCTCTTTCTTTTCTTTCTTTCTTTCTTTCTTTCTTTCTTTCTTTCTTTCTCTCCCTCCCCCCTCCCTCTTCCTTCCTTCCTTCCTTCCTTCCTTCCTTCCTTCCTTCCTTCCTTCCTTCCTTCCCCTCTCTCCCTTCCTTTCTTCTTCCCTTCTTTCCCCCCTTTTGTTTGCCTATTCTTGGACTGCAACTCCCAGAAGTCCTCCTGATCTATCTATCTATCTATCTATCTATCTATCTATCTATCTATCTATCTATCTATCAATCAATCAATCATCTATCTACGAGGGGTATTTTTTTAAGTAAGGTCCGTTTGAACATAAGTACACAACGAAAGTTTATTTCAAAAAAGTAAATTTATTTTCAGAAAGTACATACTTCACTCTATTTTTCGACATAGTTGCCAAGTTTGTTCAAACACTTATCATACCTCTGAACCAATTTTAAAATACCCTCTTCATAAAAACTTGAAGCCTTCTCCGATAACCAAAAGTTCACTGTAATCAAAGAAGAGCGACCGGAGAGGTCCTCATCATGGACGTTGTCACGGCCATCTTTGAATTGTCGTACCCACTTACGCACTTTGCTTTCACTCATAACGGTATCACCGTACACTTCACAAACCTGTCGATGAATTTCTGCAGCAGGCAGGTTTCTTGATGACAAAAACAGTATCACCGAGTGAACTTCACATGCCGAGGGTGAGTTGATAGTCTTAAACATTTTTAAAGCACAGAACAGAACCGTACAGGTTAGCTACAGAGCGGAAACTGAGCACAGTTGTTCCCGAGGCATGCCGGTACACGACGCACACGCTCGTTGCAGTATGCACGTGAACTACTAGTGTCTACAACAAAACGGACCTTACTTAAAAAATACCCTTCGTATCTATCTATCTACCTATCTATCTCTATGTAATCTATCTATCTGGAGGATTGCTGGGAGTTGCAGTCCTAGACCAGGATATTGTAAACATGCAGGTATTGGGATGTTCTCAAAGAAATCCAAGGAGAAGAAAGCTTGCAGCTTGGAAGCTCTCCTCCTCTCCTAAAGGGCCTGGTCTAGGGGATGCTGGGAGCTATAATCCGTTTTTGTGCATGCGCTGTAGTGTCTTTTTGATTTTTTGGCTTTTAAGCCTGATCTGCTGTGTTTTTCAGTGTTTTTATGAGTGATGGTTACTTGTTGGACTGATAGGTGTATTGTGTCCATATTTGGTGTCAATTCGTCCCGTGATTTCTGAGTTATGTTAATCCCACAAATGAACATTACATTTTTATTTATATAGACTAGCCATCCCCTGCCACGCGTTGCTGTGGCCCAGTCTGTGGATATGTGTTCTGTGTGTGTATATATGTGTGTATATGTGTATATGTGTATATATGTGGTTTTGCGCATGCGTTGTAATGTATTTTTTTATTATTTGGGTTTTTAAGTCCCTTCCGCAGTGTTTTTCCTTGTTTTTATGAGTGATGGTCACTCATTGGCCTGAGAGATGTCTTGTGTCCAAATTTGGTGTCAATTTGCCCAGTGGTTTTTGAGTCATGTTAATCCCACAACAAATATTACATTTTTATTTACTGTATATACTCGAGTATAAGCCTAGTTTTTCAGCTCCTTTTTTAGGCTGAAAAAGCTCCCCTCGGCTTATACTCGCATCAAGGTTATTGATTATTTTACTCTGTTATTAGTATTATTTTTAATATTTTATTTTATTTATTCTATTATTATTACATTTACAGTATGTTACTCTATTATTATTATTTTACACTATTTATGATTATTATTAGATTTATTATTTTACTTAGTATTGCATTTATCATTTTACTCTATTATTACATTTAATATTTTACTCTATTATTCCTGTTATTATTGCATTTCCATTATTTTAATTTATTATTATTATTACATTTATTATTTTACTCTCTTTATTATTGTTGGAAGGATACGTAAGTACATTTACATTGAAGAAGGTTAGAATAATGATTTAATCAGAGTTGGGCACTCTTATGTCAAATTACAGTTTTATGTAAATATTCAAAAACATTTCACCTCCTATCTATTTTTATTTTGAAATTTACCAGTAGCGGCTGCATTTCCCAACCTCAGCTTATACTTGAGTCGATATGTTTTCCCAGTTTTTTGTCATAAAATTAGGTGCCTCGGCTTATAGTTGTATCGGCTTATACTCGAGTATATACGGTATATAGATTATACTCATTATCCTTCTGTTGCCAGCTCTCCATATTCACTATATCTGTGGCTGCCCTTTTCTTGCCACTCTCAGTTACTTGAAATCTAATCTCTCAACAACTATCAGATACATGTTATTTCTCAATGATATTCAGTGTACACTTCTTGGTGATGAGATGGCATGCTTACTAATGAAGAATGCAGTGATTCGGAAAGCATTCTGATTGTTAATCATGACCACTGTGAAAAGCTGTATTTCACATTAGTATTATTAAATCTACAGTTTGCATGTTGTGGTTTAAAGAGGAACATAAGTACACATAAATAATAATAATAACAACAACAACAACAACAACAACAACAATAACAACAATTCAAGAGAGATATTGACAAGCTGGAATGTGTCCAGAGGAGGGCGACTAAAATTATCAAGGGTCTGGAGAACAAGCCCTATGAGGAGTGGCTTAAGGAGCTGGGCATGTTTAGCCTGAAGAAGAGAAGGCTGAGAGGAGATATGATAGCCATGTATAAATATGTGAGAGGAAGTCACAGGGAGTAGAGAGCAAGCTTGTTTTCTGCTGCTCTGGAGGACACAGAGCAATGGCTTCAAACTACAAGAGAGGAGATTCCATCTGAACATGAGGAAGAACTTCCTGACTGTGAGAGCCATTCAGCAGTGGAACTCTCTGCCCCGGAGTGTGGTGGAGGCTCCTTCTTTGGGAGCGTTTAAACAGAGGCTGGATGGCCACCTGTCAGGGATGATTTGAATGCAATATTCCTGCTTCTTGGTAGGGGATTAGACTGGATGGCGCCCGTGAGGTCTCTTCCAACTCTTTGATTCTATGATTCTAATAATAATAATAATAATAATAATAATAATAATAATAATAAATAAATAACACTTTATTCAGTGTTTCTCAACCTGGGGGTCGGGACCCCTGTGGGGGTCGCGAGGGGGTGTCAGAGGGGTCGCCAAAGACCATCAGAAAACATAGTATTTTCTGTTGGTCATGGGTTCTGTGTGGGAAGTTTGGTACAATTCTATCGTTGTTGGGGTTCAGAATGTTATTTCATTGTAGGTGAACTATAAATCCCAGGAACTACAACACCCAAATGTTAAGGTCTATTTTTCTCAAACTCGTCCAGTGTTCACATTTCAGCATATTGAGTATTCGTGCCAAGTTTGGTCCAGATCCATCACTGTTTGAGTCCACAGTGCTCTCTGGATGTAGGTGAACTACAACTCCAAAAATTCAAGGTCAATGTCCACCAGATCCTCCCAGTGTTTTCTCCTGGTCATGGGAGTTCTGTGTACCAAATTTGGTTCAATTTCATCATTAGTGGTGTTCAGAATACTCTTTGATTGTAGGTGAACTATAAATCCCAGCCACTACAGCTCCCAAATGACAAAATCAATCCCCCCCCCCCCACAACCCCACCAGTATTCAAATTTGGGCATATTGGGTATTTGGGATTTGAAAATACATCTTGCATATCAAATATTTAAATTACGATTCATAATGGTAGCAAAATTAAAGTTACGAAGTAGCAATGAAAATGTTATGGTTGGGGGTCACCCCAACGTGAGGAACTGTACTAAGGGGTCACGGCATTAGGAAGGTTGAGAACCACTGACTTTATTTATACCCCGCTCCATCTCCCCCAGGGGCGATGGAGCGGTGCAGCTTACATGAGGCCATGCCCAAAAATACAGTAAGACAATATAACACAAAAGCATAACAAAACCAGAAATAAAATACATAAAATACAAAACCAATATAATAAACCAACAGCAAAAGCAAATCAAACATGAAAACACAAAGGATTAGGCTGGGCAGGGCCAAACTCAATGATAAAAATTTTAAAACACTGAGAGATAGGACAATATAAATTATCGGGAGGAGGAAATCCCTGTCCCCAAAGAGATTTTAGTTTAAATATTGATTGTAAGAGTATCAAAGGGCAGAAAGATGGAGACAAGCATAATGAAAGATGGATGTGTTTACACGAAGACTCATTGAGGAAGGCTTTGTTCTGGTTGTGGATAAGAACCAAGGGGTTAAAGGAGCATTTTACGGCTATAAGGGCAGACACACATGACAACCCCTGCTATCTCACACATCTACAATATCTAAGTCTTTTCACCTGTATTTTAAGCACCCCGGTAGATATACAGGGATGGGCTCTGCACAACATTTCAGCTCGCTTTTGATTAACTGGCAACGACTGCTCTCATCTCTGACAAAGACAAGCAAGCCTAATAGAAATGTAGCGACACTTTCCTTGGAAGATCCCAGTGAATTAATTCCTTTATCATTGGCAGGCAGCCTGCTGCAATGTATAGGCCAAATTAAATGGTATAGTTGACTCTACTTAGACAGGGGTTGCTATTCAATAACTTTTGATGGCTCTCTGCAAACAGTCGAGGGGAAGGACGAAAATTAATCCTCCTGGCACCAAAAAGCAAAGACAACACAGTAAATGCTGTTGCTGAATCACAGGCATCTCTACATATGAGACTGCAATGGAGTAGGAGTTTTAGACCAGGGCTTTGGGAAATCAGAGGAGGACAAAAGCAATCCTCCATGAAACATACCTTGCTAAGAAACCCCTGTGTTAGGTTCGCCTTAGGGTTAGCAAAAGTCAGAAATACCCAAAGGCACACAACAACAACGGAAAATTAGCCAGTATTTTAGGTCAACTAAAATGAGATGCTAGGATCCAGGTTGTTGATATTATATATTATATATTATTATTATTATTATTATTATCATTATTATTATTATTATCATTATTTATACCCCGCTAACATCTCCCAAAAGACTCGGCTTACAAAGGCCAAAGCCCACAATAAAACAACAGCATAACAAATACAACAATAAAACTCATAAAGCAAAACAATAAACATTAAAGCAATAACAACAAACATAAAAAAACAATAACACCATGACGCATTTAAAACTAGGCTGGGCCAAATGTAATGAATAAAATTTAAAAGTGCTAGACATGAAAGGTGGAGTGTAAGGTTTTTAGAGGTAGGAGCAGTGTGCAGACAATCTTAAATCTCTAATAAAGTGCATTTGGGACATGATGCTAGAAGTTTCCTATTCTGGAAAGGCACACTGGAACAGCCAGGTCTTCAAGCTCTTTCTAAAGACTGCCAATGTTTGGGCTTGTCTGATGTCCTTGGGAAGAGAGTTCCAGAGTCGGGGGGCTACAACAGAGAAGGCCCTGTCCCTCATCCCCACCAAACACGCTTAATATCCTTGAGAAGCTTTGTTACTTTCATCATCGTGAGATGAGAATGGGGCTGTGGTTGAATGAGAATGGGAGCTGTTGGTAGAATGGTCAAAAGGAAGTAGTTGTACATTTTCCCCAGAACCCTTGCTAAAAACTTCTGAGACAAGATAGTTCGCTTAAGATGATGCCCAGGCCTATAGGTCAGTGGATTTGGGGTCTGATGGGTAGCTCATCCAAGATCTCTCAAAGGAGAAGAAACAGAAGGAGAACACATTATAAGTTCTCAAACTATCCAAGATTAGGTAAGTTGGACATCACAAATTCAGTGATTCCATAAGATACAGCTCCAAGCCAGAGCTTAGAAATTGCAATAGTTTCAGAACCAGACTGAGAAATGTTGCTGCTCCACCGTTAGAAGCTTCTTCAGTATGCTGAAAAATCTGGAACATCACTTTTTTCCATGCAACCTGTTCTTCTTCTGGTTGACTATGAATGAAGTCTGTTTTCTTTGTAGCTGATGGAGTAAAGGGTTCCATCTAAATGAGATATGGAGACCTTGGTGGTTTCTATGTCATCAGAATGATGATCCTACTTCTAAATTTAGTTCTCAACCTGGGGTCCCCAGATGTTTTTGGCCTAAAACTCCCAGAAAATCCTGCCAGTTTACCAGTTGTTAGGATTTCTTAGAGTTGAAGGCCAAAAACATCTGGGGACCCCAGGTTGAGAACCACTGGACTTTAGTGACTCTATTTCAGGGATAGGCGTAAACACATTGGATAGGTTCTTTAAAGTTCAAACTAAACCTACAGTACCTTCAGTGCTCCATTGACACAGAAGCTTCTTCAATATGCTGATGCAATGACCCTTTCCTCCCAAGACCACCTCTCCTTTGAATCTGCAGAATGGATACTGAATGCCCAATATCTCCCCCATGAATCTCCTTTTATTACACTCCCCAACTCCTACTATATAGAATATCGGGGTTTGACCTAACTCATTTCAGTTATACACCTATTACCTTTTCCCCACAACAAGAGAAGATAATTTTTCTAATGTCAAATACTTTATTTGTTCAATTCAGTTGAAAATAAAGTGGAAATGACAACAAGAACATGCCCTAAGATGTCATCTGAGAATCAGTGTGGTATAATATATTTATAATCATTTTATATTTATAATCATTTTATGTAATTGTGCATTTTATTGCTGTTTTTATGTTATACTGACATTGAATTGTTGTCTGCTGGTAGCCGCCCTGAGTCCCTCTTCAGAAGTCAAGAATAGGACAGAATATAAATGTTCTAAATAAATAAATAGTGGTTTAACCATGAAAATTCACTGGATGACCTTGGCCAAGCCACACAGTCTCAGAGGAAAGCAAAGCCAAATTCTACCTTCCCAAATAAATCTTCAAAGAGAACCCTGTGATAGGTTCATCTTAGGGTCACCATAAATCAGATCCAACTTGAAGGCACACAAGATTGTATCTATCAATTTGAAGTAAGTTGTCTGTTTCCCGTAAGTTCCCTTTCCCTACTGCCACAGCATGTAATGGTTCTGTTACTCTACTGGAAAAAAAGTCAGAAAAGATAAGCCTCTGAATCACCGAGGACATCAATAATCCATTTAGAGTTGAAGATCTTACAAAGATGTGAACACCTGGCTAACGACGCATACTTCATGCGTGGGTGTTTTCCAGAAAAAGAAACAACAGGAATGACATCACAAATTATATTGTATTGTCGAAGGCTTTCATGGCCGGAATCACTGGGTTGTTGTAGGTTTTTTTCGGGCTATATGGCCATGGTCTAGAGGCATTCTCTCCTGACTTTTCGCCTGCATCTATGGCAAGCATCCTCAGAGGTAGTGAGGTCTGTTGGAACTAGTTTTCATAGTTCCAACAGACCTCACTACCTCTGAGGATGTTTGCCATATATGCAGGCGAAACGTAAGGAGAGACTGCCTCTAGACCATGGCCATATAGCCCGAAAAAACCTACAACAACCCACAAATTATATTGTTGGGATTTTTTTCTTACAACTTTTCAGAACTCTGATACCATGCCAGATTTATGCATACATCAGAGCCAAAGGGTTTATTGTTCACCTGTTTACAGTCACACTCTCCCACTTTTCAAGGACATGGGGAGAAGACTGAGTAGAGATGTGATAGTCATGTATAAATATATAATAATAATAATAATAATAATAATAATAATAATCTTTATTCATACCCCGTTACCACTCGGGGCAGCTTACATGACGCCAAGCCCAAACAACAAATTACAACAGAGTAAAACCGAAAATGCAAACAAAAAACGCAAACAATAAACCAACTTGGACACAGCATATTATTTGAGAACACAGAAATGCTGGACCACTCTGACAACCACCATGTCAGATTACACAGAGAAACCATTGAAATCCACAAGCATGTAGACAATTTCAACAGAAAGGAGGAATAATAATAATAATAGTAATAGTAATACTTTATTTTTACTCCGCTACCATCTCCCCAAGGGACTCAGTGCGGCTTACATGAGGCCAAGCCCATGATACATCAATAAACAAAACATCAATAAAACAATCAATACAATATAATTCATATAAACAAAAAATAAACAATAAAAATAAACACATAAACAAAAAATAGGCAATAAACAATCAACAGTAACATACAAGCATTTAAAACCAATGGCCAGGCCAAATGTAATAGATTAAAATTAAAAAAATTAATACTGACGTGAAAATGATCTTGACAGATTAGAGAGATGGGCCAAAACTAACAAAATGAAGTTCAACAGGGACAAAAGCAAGATACTCCACTTTGGCAGGAAAAACGAAATGCAAAGATACAGAATGGGGGACAATGCCTGGCTCGAGAGCAGTACGTGTGAAAAAGATCTTGGAGTCCTCGTGGACAACAAGTTAAACACGAGCCAACAATGTGATGTGGCGGCAAAAAAAGCCAAGGGGATTTTGGCCTGCATCAATAGGAGAAAATTGTCTAGATCTAGGGAAGTCATGCTACCCCTCTATTCCGCTTTGGTTAGACCACATCTGGAATATTGTGTCCAATTCTGGGCACCACAATTCAAGAGAGATATTGACAAGCTGGAATGTGTCCAGAGGAGGGCGACTAAAATGATCAAGGGTCTGGAGAACAAGCCCTGAGGAGCGACTTAAGGAGCTGGGCATGTTTAGCCTGAAGAAGAGAAGGATGAGAGGAGATATGCTAGCATGTATAAATATGTGAGAGGAAGCCACAGGGAGAAGGGAGCAAGCTTGTTTACTGCTTCCATGGAGATTAGGACAAGGAAGAATGGCTTCAAACTACAAAAAAGGAGATTCCATCTGAACATGAGGAAGAACTTCCTGACTGTGAGAGCTGTTCAGCAGTGGAACTCTCTGCTCTGGAGTGTGGTGGCGGCTCCTTCTTTGGAAGCTTTTAAACAGAGGCTGGATGGCCATCTGTCAGGGGTGATTTGAATGCAATGTTCCTGCTTCTTGGCAGGGGGTTGGACTGGATGGCCCATGAGGTCTCTTCCAACTCTAGGATTCTATGATTCTATGACCTGATTTTATCTTTTCTATCAATTTGGGCTTTCATCATGCTCAAAGGTCAAATTTTGAAGAGGGCATTGGTAACTGTATTCAGAATTAATTATGTCGGTATTCCACATCATCTTGATTGATTTACTGCAGAAATTATGATGACACAGATTTCTTACTGCTTTCTGCTTTTGTATTTTCAACATTTCGAGGTGAGGGGGAAGTAAATGAGGGAAACCATAGACTGTGACACCACAGACGACTATTGTCTGGCAAACTGCATTTCTTTGAAAATAGCTGTCAATTTGAATTCCTTGGGAACCTACGCTTGCTAGACAGAGTTTCCGTAGAAGCTGCGATTGTCAGATACATTTTCTGGCAGGCCCACGCTTGAGAGATCATGTTGCTAGGGAACATAGGAACATAGGAACTGGCCTTAGACTGAGTCAGATCACTAGTTCATCGCGCTCTGTACCATCTGAACTGATTAGCAGGGTCTCTTTGGAGAGCAACAGAACTGAACCTGAACCCCTTTGCATGCAAATAGGGCACTCTTCACCAGAGCCTTTTCCTTAGTGGAAGAGACCATCAGGTGCCCTATGCTCTGCCAAGCATAGCTAGTCAACAGGAGTGGCTGGAGCAGTCCCTGCTGCCCCGAGATGAGGAGACAACAATGACGATTCGGTCTCTCCTCTCCTTTTGCCTTGTGATTGCTTTCTGTCTGAGTCAAGTTAAAGCATTGAAATGACATTGCAAAACAAGGAAAGGGAAGATAAACAAGGAATCATTGCAGACATGTTCACGCTTACCCATCTGTTTGCCTTCTCATTACAAATGCATAGCTGTTTGCTTATACATAGAGCATACAATCATAGAGTTGGAAGAGAGCCCATGGGTCAGCCAGTCCAATCCCCTGCCATGCAAGAAAAGGACAGAGCACCCCAAACAGATGGCCATCCAGCCTCTGTTTAAAATTCTCCAAAGAAGGAGCCTGTAGTATACTCTGAGGGAGAGCATTTCACTGCTAAACAGCTCTCACAGTCAGGAAGTTCTTCCTAATGTTCAGGTGAATTCTCCTTTCATAGAATCATAGAATCAAAGAGTTGGAAGACACCTTATGGCCCATCCAGTCCAACCCCCTGCCAAGAAGCAGGAATATTGCATTCAAATCACCCCTGACAGATGGCCATCCAGCCTCTGTTTAAAAGCTTCCAAAGAAGGAGCCTCCACCACATTCCACGGCAGAGAGTTCCACGGCTCTCACAGTCAGGAAGTTCTTCCTCATGTTCAGATGGAATCTCCTCTCTTGTATTTTGAAGCCATTGTTCCACGTCCTAGTCTCCAAGGAAGCAGAAAACAAGCTTGCTCCCTCCTCCCTGTGACTTCCTCTCACATATTTATACATGGCTATCATATCTCCTCTCAGCCTTCTCTTCTTCAGGCTAAACATGCCCAGCTCCTTAAGCTGCTCCTCATAGGGTTTGTTCTCCAGACCCTTGATCATTTTAGTCGCCCTCCTCTGGACACATTCCAGCTTGTCAATATCTCTCTTGAATTGTGGTGCCCAGAATTGGACACAATATTCCAGGTGTGGTCTAACCAAAGCGGAATAGAGGGGTAGCATGACCTCCCTAGATCTAGACACTATGCTCCTATTGATGCAGGCCAAAATCCCATTGGCTTTTTTTGCCGCCACATCACATTGTTGGCTCATGTTTAACTTGTTGTCCACGAGGACTCCAAGATCTTTTTCACACGTACTGCTCTCAAGCCAGGCATTGTCCCCCATTCTGTATCTTTGCATTTCGTTTTTTCTGCCTAAGTGGAGTATCTTGCATTTGTCACTGTTGAAATTCATTTTGTTAGTTTTGGCCCATCTCTCTAATCTGTCAAGATCGTTTTGAATCCTGCTCCTGTCCTCTGGAGTATTGGCTATCCCTCCCAATTTGGTGTTGTCTGTAAACTTGATGATCATGCCTTCTAACCCTTCATCTAAGTCATTAATAAAGATGTTGAACAGGACCGGGCCCAGGACGGAACCCTGCGGCACTCCGCTCATCACTTCTTTCCAAGATGAAGAGGAAGCATAAGTGAGTCCAATCCCCTGCCATGCAAGAAAAGGACAGAGCACCCCAAACAGATGGCCATCCAGCCTCTATTTAAAATTCTCCAAAGAAGGAGCCTGTAGTACACTCTGAGGCAGAGCATTTTACTGCTAAACAGCTCCCACGGTCAGGAAGTTCTTCCTAATGTTCAGGTGAATTCTTCTTTCCTATAACTTGAACACGTTGCTCTCTAAGGCAGCAGAAAACAAGCCTGCTCCCTCTTCCTTATGACATCCTTTCAAATATACAACCTCGCACTATTGCTTAGCCTCAACGTTCTGCCATTGGACTATACGTGCCCCCCCTCCCCCCGGTGGGAAAGCTTGATTCCACAACCTCCGCTATAATGAGCCCTCCTCCGCAAATAACCTGCTTCTCCTTTATCTCACCCGAGTTTTAATTAGTTTTTAATTAGTTTTTCTTTTAATTATTACATGTAGCTCGCTCATTGTCACTGTGATTGTGCTTATTGTAATTTTATATTGTTATGTATTCACATGTTTTATGTAATTATGATGTTGTTGTTTATTGTTTGCTGGGTTGTTGTAGGTTTTTTTGGGCTATATGGCCATGTTCTAGAGCACTGTTTCTCAACCTGGGGGTTGGGACCCCTGGGGGGGGGTCGCGAGAGGGTGTCTGAGGGGGTCGCCAAAGACCATCAGAAAACACAGTATTTTCTCTTTGTCATCTGGGTTACGTGTGGAAAATTAGGTCCAATTCTATTGTTGGTGGGGTTCAGAATGCTCTTTGATTGTAGGTGAACTATAAATCCCAGAAACTACAACTCCAAATGCCAAGGTCTATTTCCCCCAAATTCCACTAGTGTTCACATTTGGGCATATTGAGTATTTGTGCCAAATTTGGTCCTGATCCATCATTGTTTGAGTCCACAGATGTAGGTGAACTACAACTTCCAAACTCAAGATCCATGCCCACCAAACCCTGCTAGTGTTTTATGTTGGTCATGGGAGTCCTGTGTGCCAAGATTGGTTCAGTTCCATCATTGGTGGAGATCAGAATGCTCTTTGATTGTAGGTGAACTATAAATCCCAGCAAGTACAACTCTCAAATGATAAAACCAGTCCCTCCCCCACCCCCACTAGTATTCAAATTTGGGCATATCGGGTATTTGTGACAAATTTGGTCCAGTGAATGAAAATACATCCTGCATATCGGATATTTACGTTACGATTCTTAACAGTAGCAAATTTACAGTTATGAAGCAACAACGAAAATAATATTATGGTTGGGGGTCAGCACAACATGAGGAACTGTATCAAGGGGGTTGCGGCATTAGGAAGGTTGAGAAACACTGTTCTAGAGGCATTCTCTCCTGACGTTTTCCCTGCATCTGTGGCAAGCATTTTGTTCCCACCAAACTTGCTTGAGCAGGTGGTTAGACAGAATAATAAGGTTATAATAGGTTGTTCATGCTATAGTAAGCTGTTCATACTAGAGGTGACGAAACATTGGCTTTCAAATGTTTGGAATTTCTACACTGATAAACCCTATCCAGTATCAAGAAATGATTGGATTTGAATCCCAAAACATTTGGAGAGTTGTGCCCGTACCTTGGGAAGTCTGATCTGGCCACAGTGGTCCACACTCTTATTACATCCCGAATAGATTACTGCAACGCACTCTACGTGGGGTTGCCTTTGAAGACTGTTCGGAAACTTCAATTAGTCCAACGGGCGGCGGCCAGATTACTCACCTGAGCGTCATACAGGGAACATACCACCCCTCTGTTATGTCAGCTCCACTGGCTGCCGATCCAGTTCCGAGCACAATTCAAAGTGCTGGTTTTGACCTACAAAACCCTATATGGCTCCGGCCCAGCGTACCTGTCTGAACGTATCTCCTTCTACGTCCCACCTCAGAGTTTAAGATCTTCTGGGGAGGCCCTGCTCTTGGCCCCAGCTCTATCACAAGTGAGGTTGGAGGGGACGAGGAGCAGGGCCTTCTCGGTGGTGGCCCCTTGCCTGTGGAATTCGCTTCCCGGGGAAATTAGGTCATCGACATCCCTCCTCTCTTTTAGAAGGACTCTAAAAACATGGATATTGGACCAGGCCTTTGGGTAACCTGGCAGACAGACAAAGGACAATGACGACTAGAACTGGATAGGATTATGACAATACGGAATGAACTTACAGATTTTGAGCTTGGCGAACGCTGATCACTAGATTGGTTTTTATTAGTTGTACTGTAAAGCTGGATTGTTTTAATTGTTTTATAATTGTTATTAAGATATTAAGAATTGTTATATTAAGATATTTATCTTAATATGTATATTGCTGGCATCGAATTGTGCCTTTTGTAAGCCACCCTGAGCCCCCCTTCGGGGGTTGAGAAGGACGGGGTAGAAATACTCAAAATAAAAAAATAAAAAAATAAAAAATGGCCTGGCATTCACTGTCCTAGTATAATACGACAGGGCTAGATAAACAGTATTTTGTATATAAAATATAATAATATACCACTGCCTTAACAAAAATAGAGCACACTTTTTTTTGTTTACTACTTTAGACATGAACGTATGACAGCACATCCTCCCTGTCATTACAGCTCATGTCTCCCTCCCTAGACACCTTTTTCCTTTCCTTTGCCCTTTTCTTTCTGCTGAATTCCTCCTGGCTGATTTAATACTTTCCAGCTGCCCTGCAGCTTTTTGTGCAGTGACATCACTATTAACACCAACCATGCAGGCCATTTTCTGACTTGATTTCGTTCAACCAGTCAGCCATTTTTAGAGATTGCATGAACAAGAACGACAAGAAGCAAACACAATATTTCATGCCTCTCTCCCTGAAAAAAGTGAAATCTTTTCCTTTAAATCTTTTTGAAGCATTGGGGGGGGGGTGGTCATATTGTACTTCTACATTTGGAAGGGAGTGGGGGAAGTATAGCGTAGTACAACCAATAAGGTCTGTGATGTGTGCCGGTTTTGCTGGCATATTATATGAATAACAATGGCCTGCATCAGACAAATGGAATCTGTCACTCAAATTGATGAGACATAATTAAGAATTGCTATAAACATTTGACTCTTGGCTATTAACTGACAGTGTCCTCCAAAAAGGATCTGCCATTCCTATTCTCATATTATTGTTTCTCAAAGGCTAATCGTTTGGTTTTTTTAAACCAAACAAGCAAACAAACAAACATAGCAACGAATATTTCTAATTGTTCACAGTTACTGTCTAGACTTTGTTTCTATTAATATTTTATGTGCAACAGATTCTTGTTTGCTCAAGAAGCCAGAAAAAGCATCCTAATGCATCAAATTGGCCTCACGCAAATCAGGCTGGGTCTACACTGCCCTATTCCAGGATCTGATTCCAGATTATCTATTTATCTCAGATTATCTAGCAGTGAAGTCTCATATACCCCAGTTCAAAGCGGATAACCTGGATTCAGATCCTAGGATATAAAGCAGTGTAGGCCCTTCTACACTGTCATATAAAATCCAGATTATCTGCTTTGAACTGGATTATATGGCAGTGTATTTATTTATTTATTATTATTATTATTATTAACTTTATTTGTACCGCGCTACCATCTCCCCAAGGGACTCGGTGCGGCTTACATGAGGCCGAGCCCAAACACAACAATACAAGCAATAAACAACAATACAGCCATTAAAAACATAGACAATAAAATAAACAACATTATCAATAAAATAACACACAATTAAAAACAAAGCGGAGGTCAAATGTAAAGTTAAAATGGGAAATAAGCTGGAGCATGAACAGAAGGTGATACTCTCTCTGTAAGGAGCCCCGGTTAACAACCTGGCTGCAGCCCGTTGGATCATCTGAAATTTCCGGGTCGTTTTCAAGGGCAGCCCCAAGTAGAGTGCATTGCAGTAATCCAATCTAAAGGGCATACGAGCAGACCTAAAGAAATGTAAAGTGCTTTGGAGGACAAAGTGCTATGGGATCATTATTCTGGGAAGGCACACTGGAACAGCCATGTCTTCAAGTTCCTCCTGAAGACTGCCAAAGTTGGAGCCTGTATGATGTCTTCAGGGAGTGAGTTCCAGAGTCGAGGGGCCACCACCGAAAAGGCCCTCTCTCTCGTCCCCACCAACCGCGCCTGCGATGCTGGTGGGATCGAGAGCAGGGCCTCCCCGGATGATCGAAGAGGTTGTGTGGGTTCGTATACGGAGATACGGTCATGCAGGTAGGTGGGTCCCAAACCGTTCAGGGCTTTGTAGGTATGAACCTGCACCTTGAATTGGGTCCAGTAGATGAAAGGCAGCTAGTGGAGCTCCTTAAACAGGAGGGATGACCACTCTCTGTAAGGAGCCCCGGTTAACAACCTGGCTGCCGCCCGTTGGATCATCTGAAATTTCCGGGCCGTTTTCAAGGGCAGCCCCAAGTAGAGTGCATTGCAGTAATCCAATCTAGAGGTGATTAAGGCATGGACCACCTTGGCCAGATCCGCCTTCCCGAGGTATGGTCACAATTGGCACACGAGTCTTAGTTGTGCAAAGGCCCTCCCGGCCACCACCATCGGCCACCTCGTGAAGGTGGATCTGACCAGGGTGGTCCATGCCTTAGTCACCTCCAGATTGGACTACTGTAATGCGCTCTACGTGGGGCTGCCCTTGAAAACAGCCCGGAAATTTCAACTGGTCCAACGGGCGGCGGCCAGGTTGTTAACCGGTGCTCCTTACAGGGAGAGGTCAACCCTCCTGTTTAAGGAGCTCCATTGGCTGCCGTTCATTTTCCGGTCCCAATTCAAGGTGCAGGTACTTACCTACAAAACCCTAAATGGTTTGGGACCCGCCTACCTGCGTGACCACATCTCCATATATGAACTCACACGATTCCTCCGATCATCTGGAGAGGCCCTGCTCACGGTCACAAGCGCGATTGGTGGGGATTGGTGGGGATGAGGGACAGGGCCTTCTCTGTGGTGGCCCCCCGACTCTGGAAGTCTCTCCCCAAGGACATCAGACAAGCCCCAACATTGGCAGTCTTTAGGAAGAGCTTGAAGATGTGGTTGTTCCAGTGTGCCTTCCCAGAATAGGAAACTCCTAGCATCATGTCCCAAATGCACTTTACTAGAGATTTAAGATTGTCTGCACACCGCACATATCTCCAAAAACTTAACTATTTCACCTGTCAGGTCCAGCATTTTTAAAATTTTTAATCATTACATTTGGCCCAGCCTTAGTTTTAAATGCGCCAAGGTGTTATTGTCTAATGTTTATTGCTATTGTTTTAATGTTTATTGCTTGTTTTTGAGTTTTATTTATTGTTGTATTTGTTATGTTGTTGTTTTATTGATGTGTTGGGCCTCGGCCTCTTGTAAGCCGCACCAAGTTCTTCGGGAGATGTTAGCGGGGTATAAATAAAGGTTTATTATTATTATTATTATTATTATTATTATTAGGTTCTTGTGGGTTTTTTCAGGCTATAGAGCCATGTTCTAGAGGCATTTCTCCTGACGTTTCGCCTGCATCTATGGCAAGCATCCTCAGAGGTGTGAGGTCCTCACCTCTGAGGATGCTTGCCATAGATGCAGGCGAAACGTCAGGAGAAATGCCTCTAGAACATGACTCTATAGCCCGAAAAAACCCACAAGAACCTAGTGATTCCAGCCATGAAAGCCTTCGACATTATTTATTATTATTATTATTATTATTATTATTATTATTATTATTATTATATTTTCTCCCCGAAAACTGGGCATCTTTTTAGCATTTTAATACTCTAATGCACTTCTACGGAGAACCATCATCATTCCCACTTTACTTTTCTTCAGTAGTCACTTTGGAAATAATGCAATATATCTGCCTGCTCAGACATAACAGCAGTATTAGTCTTCTACACACCCAATTACTGCTCTCTCCAGCATTTAAAAATCAAATCATCCCCAACATTAAAAATGTGTGCACACACCATTTCAATGGATTGACAATCTATGAAAAGAGAACTAGTATTGGGTATGACACATTTCTTCCTCAACGTTAATTTTTTCCCCCAGAGGTCTTTGGGTTTTTTCCCTCTCCCTTCCTTCCTTTTTTCCCTATGAACACTGTCTCATCATTGCCAGACAAATGGAATCTATCAAGAAGCATATCTTAAAGCCTTACAGTTTTTCGTTTTCAAAGGGCAGAACCGTCACTGAGAATGAAGGGAAAAGGAGAAACCTGACAACAGGAAAGAATTGCCTGAGGTGCTTGTATTATTACAGTTCCCAGACATGGAAGTAGGCACTGTTATGCAACCGAGAGATTCCCTCCTCCCCGCCCTCCATCCAGTTTTGACATCCTGAATATGAATAAACGAAGGAAGAAAATGAAGAGATATTATAAAATGATATTATATATGGCACTATTTTTAAATGTCTTGGCTGTCATCATGGGAGAGGAAGGTAGAACCTGATAGACATGTGCAAGTACAACCAAAATTGACATATAACCAAAGCTTTGTTTACATTGGTTATCAAGAGTTTGAGCAAAATAACAGACCAAACAAAATAAATTAACCAAGATTAACAGCAACTTTGTAAGTGAGAACTGTCACAATTTCATCTTGGTAAAGGCTTTTTTGACAGAAAAGGGTCAAAACAAAATATGCTCTATTTTCAAGAACCCCAAGTCAAATCAGTATTAAGAATAACCAGGTGGTCAAGGATGTAGGCCCCCTCTAGACTTCCATATAAAATCCAAATTAACTGCTTTGAACTGGATTATAGTCGCCCTCCTGGAAATTGCAAGAGAATAATCATCATCATCATCATCATCGTCATCATCATTTGTACCCTGCTCCATCTCCCCGATGGGGACTCGGTGCGGCTTACATGAGGCCAAACCCAAAACAACAATTACACAAAATAAAACAAAACCAAAAATGCAAATAATAAACAATAATAACGCAATTACATAAAACAAAAGACAACATAGCAATATAAAATGACAATAAACACAATAAACACAATCATGGTAACATGGGCGAGCTACATGTAATGGATAAAAGAAAATTGGGTGGAAACAGATTAAAAACTCAGGTGAGATAAACACGAGATAAACAAGGACAGATTATTTGCGGAGGAGAGCTCGTTTTAGTGGAGGTCGTGGAGCAAACTTTCCTATGGGGGAAATGCACTCCAATAACAAAAACCGTTAAACTAAACACTAGTATGAGGATGTAGATCAGGGGTCCTCAAACTATGGCCCAGGGGCCGCATACAGCCCTCCAAGGTAATTTACCCGGCCCTCGCTCATGGTCAACCTAAGTCTGAAACGACTTGAAAGCACACAACAACAACAATCCTATCTCGTCAGCCAAAAGCAGGCCCACACTTCCCATTGAAATACTAAGTTTATATTTGTTAAAATTGTTCTTCATTTTAATTATTGTATTGTTTTCAAGTGTTTTTAAGATATGTGTGGTGTGCATAGGAATTCATTCATGTTTTTTTTTTTCAAATTCTAATCCGGCCCTCCAACAGTTTGAGGGACTTTGACTTGGCCCTCTGTTTAAATAGTTTGAGGACCGCTGATGTAGATCTACTCATCAAATGCACAGCGGAAGAGCCAGGTTTTGAGGTTCTTTTTAAAGGTTTCTAGAGTAGGGGCTTTCCTAATCTCTCCAGGGAGTGAGTTCCAGAGTTGGGGAGCCACAGAGGAAAAAGCTCTCTCCCTTGTACTCACCAAGCGAGTCTGGGAGACTGGCAGTGGCGAAAGAAGGGCCTCCCCAGAAGAACGGAGGGCTCGAGATGGTTCATGGAGAGAGATATCGTCATGAAGGTAGGCAGGTCCCAAACCGTTTAGGTCATGAAGGTAGGCAGGTCCCAAACCGTTTAGGGCTTTATAGGTGATAACCTGCACCTTGAATTGGGACTGGAAAATAAATGGCAGCCAGTGGAGCTCCTTAAACAGGGGGGTTGCCATAGATGCAGGCGAAACATCAGGAGAGAATGCCTCTAGAACATGGCCATATAGCCCAAAAAACCCTACAACAACCCAATACATTAAAACATTTGCTCTTCCACAAATAAATGCAATCTACGTTAATAAAGCCTTCCGCTCTTTCCGGTTATCAGGCATTCAGACACGAGGGCAGTGAAAAAAATTGAGCAGAGGACATGTCAACATGGGCCAAATAAAGTGGACTCACCAGGCACCAGCAACAGAAAAGCCTCATCCTGCATGGCTGGGTTCAAAGCAGAATGACTGCATCTAGCCCCTTATCCAGGACAAGGGAAAATGGGATCATCCCAGCGTTTTTGAAGTGTGAACAACTGGATAGAACAAAATCGGGTCTGATCCAATGTCCACAGGTTGATCAACCGCACCACTGTCTCGCCAGCCAGAAGCAACACTTAAACAGTTGCTTCTTATGAGAAAACCTAGTCGGTGACCAGTAGAATCTATTTTAGAACTGGAGTGCAGAACATTCCAGGTGTTTTGACTACAGTTTCCACAGTAGATTGCTGTTGCAATCCACAGTAGATTGTTTCTACAGCAATCTACAGTTTCCACAGTAGATTGCTGTTGTAGATTGCTGGGCTACAGATTATGGTAGGCTAAAACATCTAAGCCAGAATTTAAATATGTAGAATAATAGAATCATAGAGTTGGAAGAGACCTCATGGGCCATCCAGTCCAATCCCCTGCCAAGAAGCAGGAATATTGCATTCAAATCACCCCTGACAGATGGCCATCCAGCCTCTGTTTAAATGCTTCCAAAGAAGGAGCCTCCACCACATTCCAGGGCAGAGAGTTCCACTGCTGAACAGCTCTCACAGTCAGGAAGTTCTTCCTAATGTTCAGATGGAATATCCTTTCCTGTATTTGAAGCCATTGTTCCACGTCTTAAGTCACCAGGGAAGCAGAAAACAAGCTTGGTCCCTCCTCCCTATGACTTCCTCTCACCTATTTATACATGGCTATCATATCTCCTTTCAGCCTTCTCTTCTTCAGGCTAAACATGTCCAGCTCTTTAAGCCGCTCTTCATAGGGCTTGTTCTCCAGACCCTTGATCATTTTAGTCGGCCTCCTCTGGACACATTCCAGCTTGTCAATATCTCCGTTCAATTGTGGTGCCCAGATTTGGGCACAATATTCCATGTGTTGGCTAACCAAGGCAGAATAGAGGGGTAGCATTACTTCTCTAGATCTAGACACTATGCTCCTATTGATGCAGGCCAAAATCCCATTGGCTTTTTTTGCCGCCTCATCTCATTGTTGGCTCATGTTTAACTTGTTGTCCATGAGGGACTCCAAGATCTTTTTCACATGTACTGCTCTTGAGCCACGCATCCCTCATTCTGTAGCTTTGCATTTGTCACTGTTGAACTTCATTTTGTTAGTTTTGGCCCATCTCTCTAATCTCCCTAATCTGTCAAGATTGTTTTGAATTCTGCTCCTGTCCTCTGGAGTATTGGCTATCCCTCCCAATTTGGTGTCATCTGCAAATATCATTGGATTCGAATAGGGGCTAGACTCAGGCAGCCATCTAGATGTTGTTTGACTGCAATTCCCATCACCCCGATTATCACAGTGAATTATAAAGGCAACTGGGATCTTGAGCCAAACAACTGAAGATGTCAGCCCTCTCTGTCATTCACTGTGGTGAGATCTTGAGGAAAAATGGCTTTTTTAGAGTTTACAACATGGAAAGGTGCAGGGCAGTTTTCCATTGCATAACCAGATATACAGTATTCCCTAAATATGTCATCTCTCTTGTTATCACTTGTGCAAGGGACAGGCCCAGCGAAACAGAGTTTTCCCACTTTATTGCTATCATGTTGGTTTTAAACCCCGAAGTACCAAAGGTTTCCTCTTTCTGCTCCAGAATATGGAGATATGAAGATCCTATGTAGATGTAAAATTCAACTCAAAGCTTTCCTAGCTCTAGTTCATTGTTATGCTAAAGTAATGGTTATGGATGATCTGATGTGAATTTGCAAACCACAGTATGCAATTAACCATCATTACGTTTTACTGCCTGTGTCAGAAAATGGAAGGATTGTTATAGACCAGGGATCCACAAACGTTTTAAGCAGAGGGCCAGGTCACGGTCCCTCAAACTGTTGGAGGGTCGGATTATAATTTGAAAAAAACATGAATGAATTCCTATGCACACTGCATATATCTTATTTATTGTGCAAAAAACATTTAAAAACAATACAATAATTAAAATCAAGAGCACTTTTAACAAATATAAACTTATTAGTATTTCAATGGAAAATGTGGACCTGCTTTTGGCTGATGAGATAGGATTGTTGTTGTGTGCTTTCAAGTAGTTTCAGACTTATGTTGACCCTAAGTGAGGGCTGGGTAAATGACCTTGGAGGGCTTAGTTTGAGGACCCCGTTATAGACTTTCAAAACTCCATCAAGGTACAACTTAGTGTTTCTGAACTTTCCAAACCGCTAAAACTTTTTAACTTTCAAGAGAAAGTATTTTTTACACCAAAGCTGTTAGATTGAACAAGGTTTTAAAGTTCAAAGGCAGCTTCTTTCAATATTATGTTGTTTGAATAACGGATCTTTACTTATTAGGTAGAATAAGTCATTTAGGCCAACCTCTGAGGCTTGCATTTCCCTGGCAGCTCCCACAGCAAGAGATGGACCTCTTTTAAATTGCCATATAAAGTCCAGATTATTTGCTTTGGGAGCGTAGACTCATATAATTCAGCTCAAAGCAGATAATGTAAATTATCTGTTTGGCTAATCTGGATTATATAGCAGTGTAGAAGGGGCCAAGGTTGCATTATCTGCCAGCATGATGAGACTCCTTTGGGATGAATCAGGCATTTGATTATTGCATTTAATTAGACATCATATAGGTTGGATTATCTTTGAAGATACAGTCTGGTTGATTTTCTGTGATTTGCTGTGACTCATTGCCATAATTAGTGTCATAAACTCCAGAATGTTCTGACATGTTTAAGGACATACAAGAGTGCAACTGCAGTGGGAAACAGCCACAATCTTTGTATTGTCGAAGGCTTTCATGGCGGGAATCACTGGGTTGTTGTAGGTTTTTTCAGGCTATATCGCCATGTTCTAGAGGCATTATCTCCTGACATTTTGCCTGCATCTATGGCAAGCATCCTCAGAGGTAGAGAGGTCTGTTGAAACTAGGAAAATGGGTTTATATATCTGTGGAATGACCAGGGTGAGACAAATGATTCTTGTCTGCTGGAGCTAGGTGTGAATGTTTCAACTGACCACCTTGATTAGCATTTGATGGCCTGGCAGTGCCTGGGCAATCTTTTGTTGAGAGGCAATCTTTTGTCTCGTAGTGTGAATTTACTACAAGCAGTCACTTTTTGTAAAAGCTATCTGGCATGATATAAGAGTCTAGAGTTGCTGATTACACCAACTCCTGAGGAAGGGGATTTCATTCCCCGAAACAGGGTACAAAAATACCCGGGCACCTCTGTAGAATGCTATTTGGACTTTTCCTTTGGAGACTTTTTTGAGAAGCAGTGCTCCAATTTCAGTGGACTTGATTTGGATTTCATCCATGAAGATTTTTTTCAGAGAGGTGCTCCGTCTTCATTATTGTCTTCAGTCTACATATAGCCTCATGACTCAATGCTTACTTTGTGTATAATTTTTCTCACTGAATGTATCCCTGAAGCCTATATTCAGTAGAACCCTTATTCAGACCTAGAACTGTTAAGTTTGAGAGCGGTTGCTCCTTTTGATTTTGCTTTGTGCCACTGAATTGAGCTATGTACTGGGAATTTTGATAAATTGCATACTATAAGCTCTTTTGATCTTACACTTTGATATTACACATAGATTGTTTTGTGTTTGTTCTGGCAGTGCCTGGGGCAATCTTTTGCTGAGAGGTGATTAGATGTCCTTGATTGTTTCCCCTCTGTTGTTTTGCTGTTGTAATTTTAGAGTTTTTAATACTGGTAGCCAGATTTTGTTCATTTTCATGGTTTACTCCTTTCTGTTGAAATTGTCCACATGCTTGTGTATTTCAATGGCTTCTCTGTGTAGTCTGACATGGTGGTTGTTAGAGTAGTCCAGCATTTCTGTGTCCTCTGAGGATGCTTGCCATAGATGCAGGCGAAACGTCAGGAGAGAATGCCTCTAGAACATGGCCATATAGCCTGAAAAAACCTACAACAACCCTGCCACAATCTTTTTTCACCTCCACCATATTTTTCTAGAGGTTCAAAACCAATTTCAATGTCAAAGAAATGGAACATGTGACCCACCAGATTAGGAATGGGCATCTGAAGATGATTCAGGGTCCATGGTTCAACTCAATGCCCTCCAACAGCCAAACAGGTATGCTTGCTCTGATGTTGCATTACTTTTGGTTTTATTTCCAGATGGTTTGGAAGACATTTTATGAATGGATGTTGGAAATATCGAAGGCCTCTTTTACATTGCCATATAATAATCCAGATTATCAAAACCGATAACCCACATTACATGAGTCTACACTGTCATATAATCCAGTTCAAAGCAGACAATCCAAATTTTATATGACGGTGTAGAAGGGCCCCATGTCTGTTGTTCATTGTTAGACATCAGAGACATAGGAGTCACTGCAGGATCTCATAATTAATTTTGTTACTTAAATGTGAATGCTCAGATCTGAGCTTTTGAAGTCTATCAGTGCTTGATGTAGTTCAAAACATACCCTTCAACTGACATCTAAGTCAGGGAGAAAAGGACTAATTAGGAGTCCTTGATTAGAGAGCGCACTCTAGCACTTTAATGACACCAGTGAAGCTAATGGGACATTATCAACATGTATTGAGAGATGTGCTTTGCACTACTTTAAAGGACTTCCTCTCTGTGTAACCCTAATCACAATTTTAATGTGTTGTTTTTATCTTCATATCACTAAGCTGCAATGTAAACTGTAGCATATAGTCAATTTGAATCATGATCAATGACAACATAAGTTAGTGAAAAGTGTATCTTAAGGCAACTCCATGCATGCAAAAAAAATAAGTAATAATAAGCTATGTGGTCATTCTCACCCTAAGGACTATATAGCAAGTAATGTCTCATCAAAATATGGCATCTCTGAGTTTAGCTGGAAAGAGTTTTAGTCCTGTAACAATGTCTGCAGTCAAGTTGCATCTCTATCATAATACGTTGAAAGACACATCTCCGAATAATTTAACAGCAATACCAATGGTTTGATGACACATCCAAGTCAAGTTTGTTTTTCCTTCTACGGTTTCAAACATCTTTGTAATTAAATGGTCATCTGAAACAGCTCTAACAACAACATACACAACATACATCTTCAAAAACGTACATTTTTCCCCACAATTCTCCCTCACTTCCTTTTCTAAGGTTCCCCGATATTAATGACATGCCAGAAAAGACCACAGCAATGCTCTTACCAGTTTATTATAATGAAACATGCCCACAAGAACCTTGCAGTGGGTTGTATCTTGAACATGATTCTATGCTCTGAACTCAGCACTGACACCATTTGTCTTTTAATAATATGTACTACTAGCCGTCCCCTGCCACGCGTTGCTGTGGCCCACATGGTGGTTTTGTGTGGGAGGTTTGGCCCAATTCTGTCGTTGGTAGGTTCAGAATGCTCTGTGATGGTAGGTGAACTATAAATCCCAGCAACTACAACTCCCAAATGTCAAGATTCTATTTTCCCCAAACTCCACCAGTGTTCACAGTTGGGCATAATAAGTATTCTTGTAGAGTTTGGTCCAGATCCATCATTATTTGAGTCCACAGTTATCTCTGGATGTAGATGAACTACAACTCCAAAACCAAAGGACACTGCCCACCAAACCTTTCCAGTATTTTCTGTTGGTCATTGGAGTTCTGTGTGCCAAGTTTGGTTCAATTCCATCGTTGGTGGGGTTCAGAATGTTCTTTGATTGTAGATGAACTATAAATCCCAGCAACTACAGCTCCCAAATGTCAAGATTCTATTTTCCCCAAACTCCACCAGTGTTCACATTTGGGCATACTAAGTATTCATGTAGAGTTTGGTCCAGACCCATCATTGTTTGAGTCCACAGTTATCTCTGGATGTAGATGAACTACAACTCCAATACCAAAGGACACTGCCCACCAAACCCTTCCAGTATTTTCTGTTGGTCTTTGGAGTTCTGTGTGCCAAGTTTGGTTCAATTCCATCACTGGTGGGGTTCGGAATGTTGTTTGCTTGTAGGTGAACTATAAATCCCAGCAACTACAACTCCCAAATGACAAAATTTGAGTGAAGGACATACATTGGGTTGTTAGGTGCCTTGTGTCCAAATTTGGTGTCAATTCATCCAGTGGTTTCTGAGTTCTGTGAATAGCAGAAACGAACACTACATTTTTATTTATATAGATAAGCAATAGGGAGCCCCGGTGGCGCAATAGGTTAAACTGCTGAGCTGCTGAGCTTGTTAACCGAAAAGGTCACAGGTTTGAATCCGGGGAGCGGTTTGAGCTTCCGCTGTCAGCCCCAGCTACTGCCAACCTAGCAGTTCGAAAACATGCAAATGTGATTAGATCGAAAGGTACCGCTCCAGCAGGAAGGTAACGGCTCTCCATGCAGTCATGCCGGCCACATGACCTTGGAGGTGTCTACGGACAACGCTGGGTCTTCGGCTTAGAAATGGAGATGAGCACCACACCCCAGAGTCAGACACAACTGGACTTCATGTCAGGGGAAAACCTTTACCTTACTATAAGCAATATGACAGAAGCAACATGCAGAAATTCCAGTTTACCCTTTGTCTTATATTGTATGTTTTTGTATTATTTTGCATATGTGGAAACCAGTCCCCTAGGGGAGATAGGGTGATATACAAATAAAGATTATTATTATTATTATTATTATTATATTTATTTATACCCAGGGGCGGCTCAACCCATTACGCAAAGTAAGCATTTGCAATATAGTTGATTTTGCCCAGGGGCGCTCTTGAGGCGCTCTTGGGGGAAAATAGACCTTGACATATGCGAGTTGTAGTTACTGGGATGTATAGTTCACCTACAATCAAAGAGCATTTTGAACTCCACCAATGATGGAATTGAACCAAATATGACACACAGAACTCCCACAACGAATAGAAAATATATATCAGTGATTGGTTGGGGGGGGGGGGGGGGGCGCCAAAATACTGTTTGCTTACCGTTGAAAATTACCTAGGGCCACCTCTGTTTATACCCCGCTTTATCATCCCAAAAGGGACTCAAATTTCATCTGATTTATGCAATGTTTTATCTCTGAATATTTGCACATTTTAGCCATTCTTAAATTTCTCAAAAATGTCTTTCAAATCTTGCTAGCATGCAAATACTTGAGACAACGGTTGTGTTTTCTTGCATCAAGGCTGAGATGCAAAAATATCATTTTCACCAAGCGTGTAAATCACAACAGAATCTCCGAGTCCCCGTTGAGGGAGATGGTGGCGGGGTATAAATAAGATGTATTATTATTATTATTTCTATCTATATAAATAAAAATGTAATGTTCATTTGTGGGATTAGCAAAACTCAAAAACCACTGGACGAATTGACACCAAATTTGGACACAAGACATCTAACAACCCAATGTATGTCCTTCACTCAAAAAAAAAATGATTTTGTCATTTGGGAGTTGTAGTTGCTGGGATTTATAGTTTACCTACAATCAAAGAGCATTCTGAACTCCACCAATGATGGAATTGGGCCAAACTTAGAACACAGGGCTCCCATGACCAACAGAAAAAACTGGAAGGGTTTGGTGGACATTGACCTTGAGTTTGGGAATTGTAGTTCACCCACATCCAGAGAGCACTGTGGACTCAAACAATGATGGATCTGGACCAGTCTTGGCACGAATATTCCATATGCCCAAATATGAACACAGATGGAGTTTAAGGGAAATAGACCTTGACATTTGGGAGTTGTAGTTGCTGGGATTTATAGTTCACCTACAATCAAAGAGCATTCTGAACTCCACCAATGATGGAATTGAACCAAACATGGCATACAGGACTTCCATGACCAACAGAACACACTGGAATGGTTTGGTGGGCATTGACCTTGAGTTTGGGAGTTGTAGTTCACCTACATCCAGAGAGCACTGTGGACTCAAACAATGACGGATCTGGACCAAACTTGGCATGAATATTCCATATGCCCAAATATGAACACAGATGGAGTTTAAGGGAAATAGACCTTGACATTTGGGAGTTGTAGTTGCTGGGATTTATAGTTCACTACAACTAAAGTGCATTCTGAAACCCACAAACAACAGAAATGGGGCAAACTTCACACACAGAACCCCCATGGCCAACAGAAAATACTTAAGGCCATCCAGTCCAACTCTCTTTACCAGGGCAAGAAAATGTAATCAGAACCCTCCTGACAAAGAGCCATCCAGTCACAAATATAGATAGATAGATATGATTCTCTCATACACACACACATAGTATCATAGATTTGAAAGAGACCCTTAAAGAAGGACTATGATATGTTGCGTATTCCAGAGTAGGCAAACCAGAACACTCTCCACATCAACACTGACAAAGAAACAACAAGAAATACTAGGTTCTTGTGGGTTTTTTCGGGCTATAGAACCATGTTCTAGAGGCATTTCTCCTGACGTTTTGCCTGCATCAGGAGAAATGCCTCTAGAACATGGTTCTATAGCCCGAAAAAACCCACAGGAACCTAGTGATTCCAGCCATGAAAGCCTTCGACAATACATTGAACAAGAAATACTGTTTACTCACAAGCATAAATGAATTACATATAATAGAAACCAACACTTTCTCATTACTTTATTTTCCAGATCACCAGACTGGGCCACAGTAACGCATGGCAGGGGACAGCTAGTCACTAATATAAATGCAAAACTGCTTGTTTTGTTCCAGGTTTATCATCTCCAAGCATGGAGGAGTAATATTGTGTTTGCAAGGGCTCTGCTTCCGTAAGCCATAATCGAATTAACTATTATACTAGTTTTGCCATTTGATGTTAGACTAGAAATGCATTTAGTTCTGAGATTTCTAAATGTGCCAGTCTGTGCATTTCCCTCCAGAAGGCTGCATTCGAAGTCTGCCAAGGATGACTCACACTCATTTTAACCTTCTCGTATAAAGTATTATTTTTCCCCTCGGCATCTGATCATTTGTGTGGATGGGGAAACGTAACCCAACCAATGCCCGTAAACATTTGTCGCAGCCGCAAATCTCCCCATTTGCAATGGGAGTCAACCTACAGTCCACCTTAACCAAAAGAATGGGTTGCAGAGATTAAAGTGTTGATGCCATCGACTTTCTGCAAAAAATGGACAATTGGTATGAGAGTCCAACATCTGCTCATAATTATGCAGAACAAAAAATCAAAAGGATGGACGTCCCACTCATTTCTGATTTCTGGCACTGCAAAAAATTCAATTCTAATGCAGCGCGACAGGTCTGCTAAGTAGTGCCCCTCATTTGCATAATATGTAAATTCCGTCGCTGGGATTGCAGGGTCTCAAATCCCCAGATGTCACAAAACTCGGTAAAATTCTTTGTGAAGCATGAAATAGTCCCATTAAGGAAAGCCACTCCAATGTTTGATTCTGCTTAATGGAATAATGTCGAGGGGGAAATTAAGCTCCACGACATCGACAGCAACCATCACAGTTTGTGGTTTGGAAGGAATCCATTTGAAAATAAGAAGATACAAATGAAACAGAGAAACTATCTCCATCTCACCCCAAAAAACCAAATCTCAGAGAGATCATACCTTTTCAACTACGAACAGTCACAAAAAAGGGCATTTTGGGCCCATTGATAAAATGTAGGAAAATATTTTAAAGCACACAGAACCACTGAAAAAGGACAATGTTGGATAGTTATATGTTTCTTCCAGTTCTGTTTTTCTTATCAAAAAAAGATAAACAATTTTTCTAAAATCTTATATCTGAGGGTATTCATTTGCTTTCAGTCCTCATGATCAGCTTTTAAGTCGTTTCCAGTATATTTTAGTACATCCATTGGCTTTCAGGCTACATGTTCAGGCTTTAAACCTTACCGGTCTGGCAGCCGTATTGTCATCTTCTTCACACTTCGGCTCAGGCAGCCATTTTAGGTTTTCCTTAACACTTACAGTGGGGCAGCCATATTGCATCCTACATGTGTTCTTAGGTAGCCATTTTAGGTTCTCCTCAATACTTGCAGTTGGGTAGCCATGTTGCCTCCTATACTTGTTCTTAGTGGCCATTGTAGGTCCTCTTTAACACGTGCTGTTGAGCAGCTATGTTGCCTCCTACACTTGTTCTTAGGCAGCCATTTTAGGTTCTCCTCAATATTTTTAGTTGGATAGCCATGTTGCCTCCTATACTTGTTCTTAGGCAGCCATTTTAGGTTCTCCTCAATACTGTCCCGGAGTGTGGTGGAGGCTCCTTCTTTGGAAGCTTTTAAGCAGAGGCTGGATGGCCATCTGTCAGGGGTGATTTGAATGCAATATTCCTGCTTCTTGGCAGGGGGTTGGACTGGATGGCCCATGAGGTCTCTTCCAAGTCTTTGATTCTATGATTCTATGATTCTATGACTTGCAGTTGGGTAGCCATGTTGCCTCCTATACTGGTTCTTAGGCAGCCGTTTTAGGTTTTCCTCAATGCTTCCAGTTAGGTAGCCATGTTGCCTCCTATACTTGTTCTAAGGCAGCCGTTTTAGGTTTTCCTCAATACTTTCAGTTAGGTAGCCATGTTGCCTCCTATACTTGTTCTAAGGCAGCCATTTTAGGTTTTCCTCAATATTTCCAGTTAGGTAGCCATGTTCTTCACTTCACTTCACTTTATCTCTTAATTAGTCGCTCTCCACCAAGGTGCTCCGAGCGACTTACAGTCTAAAATAGCATTTACACAATATAAAAACATTCAGCATAAAAACATTTGACAGTGACTATTTGGCAAATAAGATCTGACTACTTAAATGCACAACCAAACAGCCAAGTCTTGAGTGCCTTTACAAAAGATTGCAAGGTTGCCTCCTATACTTATTCTTAGGCAGCCATTTTAGGTTCTCCTCAATACTTGCAGTTGGGTAGCCATGTTGCCTCCTATACTTGTTCTTAGTGGCCATTGTAGGTCCTCTTTAACATGTGCTGTTGAGCAGCTATGTTGCCTCCTATACTTGTTCTTTGGCAGCCATTTTAGGTTCTCCTCAATACTTGCAGTTGGGCAGCCATGTTGCCTCCTATACTGGTTCTTAGGCAGCCATCTTAGGTTTTCCTCAATACTTCCAGTTAGGTAGCCATGTTGCCTCCTATACTTGTTCTAAGGCAGCCATTTTAGGTTTTCCTCAATACTTTCAGTTAGGTAGCCATGTTGCCTCCTATACTTGTTCTTAGGCAGCCGTTTTAGGTTTTCCTCAATATTTCCAGTTAGGTAGCCATGTTCTTCACTTCACTTTATCTCTTAATTAGTCGCTCTCCACCAAGGTGCTCCGAGTGACTTACAGTCTAAAATAGCATTTACACAATATAAAAACATTCAGCATAAAAACATTCGACAGTGACTATTTGGCAAATAAGATCTGATTACTTAAATGCACAACCAAACAGCCAAGTCTTGAGTGCCTTTACAAAAGATTGCAAGGTTGCCTCCTATACTTGTTCTTAGATAGCCATTTTAGGTTCTCCTCAATACTTGCAGTTGGGTAGCCATGTTGCCTCCTATACTTATTCTTAGGCAGCCATTTTAGGTTCTCCTCAGTACTTGCAGTTGGGTAGCCATGTTGCCTCCTATACTTGTTCTTAGACAGCCATTTTAGGTTCTCCTCAATACTTGCAGTTGAGTAGCCATGTTGCCTCCTATACTTGTTATTAGGCAGCCATTTTAGGTTCTCCTCAATACTTGCAGTTGAGTAGCCATGTTGCCTCCTATACTTGTTCTTAGGCAGCCATTTTAGGTTCTCAACACTTGCAGTTGGGCAGCCATTTGCCTCCTACACTTTTTCTTAATGGCCATTGTAAGTCCTCTTTGATACATGCTGTTGAGCAGCCGTGTTGCCTCCTACACTTGTTCTTAGGTGGCCATTTTAAATTCTCCTTCACACTTACATTTGTGCAGCCATATTGTCTCCTACACTCTTGTTCTTTGGCTGCCATTTTAGATCATTTTCAGTATTTGTTATGCCATATAATTTGGAGGCCTCAATTCTGTTTCAGGTCTCATATTAGGCTTTGGGACTTTGTCAGTTATTTAGAATTAGCTATTTGGTTTCAGTCCTCAAGGCAGGTTGAGGTCTTTCCCAGTTATTGACTTTCTCTGAGAAAGTGTGACTTGACTTATTTCTCAGGCTGAGAGTATATTGAGGGCAGAGAGCATAACTTTAAATCATCTGAGGCAGAGAGAGTGTGACTTGATATTTTCTGAGGCTGAGGGAAGATAATTTGACTTTCTCAGAGGCTGAGAGAGTATGACATATCGTGTTTTGTTTGTCCGATCTCTTTATTTCATCATGGGGAAGCCAGGCTGACTCTCTGAACGATGTCCTTCTGACACCAGATGGATACAACTTGTTTCCACAGGGAACCTTGATTTCTATAGATGGGTTTTTAACCTTTCTCAGTTTTCTTGTGGTGTTAATTTTTATCTGTATCTGCTTTAACTTTTGTAAACCACTTTTGCTTGGAAAAGATGGGAAATAATTGCAGTAAGAAAAACAACTAGAACTGTCCTTCCAACATAGCCAGCATTTCCTCCTGATGCTTTGGACTACAGCCCCCATCATCCTCAACTAGCAAGACCATTGCTGGCTAGACAAAGTGGGAACTGCAGTCCAAAACATTTGAAAGTCACTAAGCTGCAATACGACCTTATTTTTCTTATTTTTAAGGGCTACCATAAAAGCATGTACCAGTACTTTCTGTAAGAACGCTGTGTCTGAAACGCTTTACTCATAATGTAACTGGAGTGCGCTAAGCAATTATTGTTTTACAATGGTATCAGAATGTGTCTCAGTAGCCAACATTTGCCATCAGTTTTTCCACATGTCAGATTTCTGCTGAGCAATTGCAAGACTCTATTTTATTTCGTGAAATGAAAACTCTCTGTCTTTCAGAGAGATGGAAGTTATGTTTTCAAAAAGAGCTATTAGCACAGTTTTCTTCTGTTCCACTTAACCTAGAGCTGAGAGAATGCATATTCCTTTATTTTGGAAGGTTTTAAGCTACTAATTGTCTAAAACTTTATAAATGCAAAGCAGGTCAATTATTACAAGACTTGCTGAGACAAAATAGTCTAATATCGAGTACTTAGTGGATGCACTGGAATGTGCATGTTATTATATATGTACTAGTCCCCTGCCATGCGTTGCTGTAGCCCAGTCTGTGTATATGTGTTTTGTGGGCGTATATATGTGTATCTGTATGTATATATTTGTGTATATGTGTATATATGGTGTGTTTGTGTATATAAGTGGGTTTGCGCATGCATTATAATGTATTTTTTGTTTTTTGCCTTTTTAAGTCTCTTCTGCTGTCTTTTTCAGTCTTTTTATGAGTGATGGTCACTTGTTGGCCTGATAGGTGTATTGTGTCCAAATCTGGAGTCAATCTGTCCAGTGGCTTTTGAATTATGCTAATCCCACAAATTAACATTACATTTTATTTATATAGATATTAGCTTTACCTGCCATGCATTGCTGTGGCCAGCCTTCCCTCCCTCTTTTTCCTTCTTCTTTCCCTCTTTCCTTCGCTCCCTCTTTTCTTCCTTCATTCCCTTTTCTTGTCTCCTTCTTCCTTCCTTCTCTACCTCTTTCCTTCCCTCCCCCTTTTTCCTTCCACTTTCTCGCCTTTCTTCCTTCTCTACTTCCTTCCTTCCTTCCTTAGCTTTTTGCTTCCATCCTTCCTTCTCTTTCCTTCTTTTATTCCCTCCCTCTTTCTCTCCTTCATTTGCTCCCTCTTTCCTTCCTTCCCTTTTTTCCTTCCTTCGCTCCTTCCTTCCTTCTCTACCTCTTTCCTTCTTCCTCCTTTTTCTTTTCATTCCCCTTTCTCTTCTTTCTTCCTTCTCTATCTCTTTCCTTCCTTCATTCTCTCTCTCTTTCTTTCTTTCTTTCTTTCTTTCCCTCCCTCCCTCCCTCCCAATTCCTTCCTTATTTCCTTTGTTTCTTTCTTTCTTTCTCCCTCCACTTCCTTCCCTCCCTCTTCCTTCCCTTTTTCTGTATCATCATTTAGATTTTTTGTCATTTAGCTTTTTTGGGTTTTTAAGTCCTTTCCACTGATGGTCACTCATTGGTCTATTGGGGGTATGGTGTCCAAATTTCGTGTCAATTCGTCCAGTGGTTTTTGAGTTATGTTAATCCCACATACTAACATTACATTTTTATTTATATAGATTGAGAGAAAGGCTCTAGATCACCCAAGGGCAAAAAGTATCGTAAGACTGAAGAGTCTCTCTCAGGTGCCTTTGGATTTCCAAGCCTACTCATAGAACAACTTAAAAAATAACAACTTTGTAGCCCTCTCAAAGGATGAGATGCATGCAATCTTAACAGTCACCAATTAGAGCCAATTTGCTACCATTTGGGTTTGCACTGTGTTCAGTTATGACAGTAGGGGGGTTGGGGAGCTTGTAGTCTAAATACATCACATTTCCAAGCTCTAATGCAGAGACAATGTCCAATATAACAGTAAGCCTCATGTAAACTATCTCAGAATTTGCTTCTAGAAGTTATATAGAAGTAATGGAGCATACAACTCAAGGTAAGCTATGCCCCTCTCCCAAAGTTTTGGCATGAGATCTGATTTATTGCAGCTCAGAGTTGATTCTGCTACAAAAAGTCCTGGAAGCTCTCCATGGTGCTGCAAACACTGTTTGATAAATAACCCCAGACATGGAGCTGTAGAAAGAGATTGGAGCTGTCCTTGGTATTGTAGGTATTGACTCTATCTGACCCCCCCCCCCCTCCATTTTAACCAAACATTCTGCTATGAAAGAAAAAGTTAGTAGCAGTTGCTGACCTGATTTTTTAAATAATCAGTACATATTCTGGGATAAGATAAAACCGATCCTCCCACTGTTTGTATTTGCGTGCCCTACTGTTAGATTAAAGGCCTTAGTGGGCGTGTAAGACTGAATTTTACAAAATAAAACACAAATAATGAGGTTATTTCACAAATCAAGAGTGATCAAAGTAACCTGTTTCTGTCCAAAGCAGAATGCCATCTTCCAATGTTTACTAGTAATAAAACCAACCTTCAATACTGCCTCTGATGCTACCTAATTAGACCGAAATCTATCTATACCCTAACAAACATAAACATCCAAACAAAAAGTTAGGAGGTACTTGCATATGCTGTGAATAGGTAAACATATTAATACATGCTAAAGCAAAAATGTCTGAACTGAAGGTGGGAAACCATACAAATATTGTTGCCCTATAACTCCAGCCAGTCCTAGCTAATATGGTCAATGGTGAGTTCCAGTCTAACCACATTTGGAAAGCTTCATCTTACCATCCCTATGCTAAATGAATAGCAGATTTTCCATCTGTGGTTTGTTGATCATGATGTTTGGCTTTCCTCTGAAAACCCTTCTTATCAAGTCTCATTGAAACAACCTACAATCATAAAGAAACACTAAAGGAAAATTATGGCATACCAAGAAAAAGAGAAGTTAGACTGCTGGCTTTAGTCATGATAAGAAACAAGACAGACAGGAAATTTGAGGTTTTGCACAGGTAAGGACTGTTGGACAGCATGAAGTAGTACATTTTTCATAAACTCTAATCAATTTTTTCCAGCATGTGAGTTTGGCCAGTCATTAGTTTACTAAACAAGACAATTGATTTCCTTGTGCATCTCAAAGCAGGTCCTCAATCTATCCATACACACATGAAGATATCCAGAAACTGAAGTGAGTTTTCTGAGAAGTTACAATGGAAATATAACTTGTTACAGAACAAATGAAGCTGTGCTGGTACGGCTCCAACTTTATTTGCTTTGTATTAAATGTTTGCTTGCAGTCCAAGATTTCAGGGATTTTGCAGAAAGGTAGCTTCCTTTGGTTGCAGTCGTAGGGCAAGTCACCTGTCCATCGTTAAGTTTTGGTTCCGCCCCTTGTTCAGGGCAATTGGGAAGGGAAGGGAGCCATTTTTAGTTTGTCTCAGTAAGGAAAGCTAATTTAGAGGATGTGTACAAGCTTCTCCTGTACAAAAGCTTCAACCCTTAAGACTTTCCGGGGGAGAACAGTCTTAAGAGCATCCAAAGATCTCCAAAAGATTTCCAGGGAAACAGCCCTAAAGCTTTGAGGAATTTCGGAGGGTAAACAGTTTGGAAGACCAAAGAACTCCAGCTGGAGAATCTACTGGCCTTACTGGTAGGTCCACTCGGTGCTCGAGACGCAGTTCGACCCGGTAGCAGAGCCCAGTAAGGCTTAGATTACAGTCAGCCTGGGAGAAGTTAAAAAGGGATTTTCCTTTAAAGTAAAGAAACAGTTGTTGAAGACAATTGCCTGTCCCTCGTGGACAAGACTAGGAAGCCGCCAGTTGCATAAAAGCCTGGAAGCATTTGTTTAACTTTATTGAAGACAAGAGAAGTTTCTGTTTGATTGTTCATTAATAAACGACTTTGTTATACTTCACAAGCCATCTAAAGGTCATTTGTGGTGGAAAATCTTTGAGAACTTCTCTTCGAGGGGCCCTGGCTTCCCGCTGGGCTCAAGTTGCACGTCCTATTTTAAAGGCAATTCTTTACAGGCCCGTGACAGAACAGAAGCAATGCTTGAAACAATTATAATTATAATAACTGTTGCAGTTGATTACTTCTGTCTCTTTAAGGCAGTGAACTACCCTTGCCTGAGGAGATATCCAAGGTGCGAAATCTATTTGGAAGACACAGTTCAGCACTTCAGATATCTCCTTTACATCAAGACTAACATAGTTAAATCACTACTTTAGGAGCCCCCGGTGGCGCAGTGGGTTAAACCCCTGTGCCGGCAGGACTGAAGACCGACAGGTCACACGTTGGAATCCGGGGAGAGGCGGATGAGCTCCCTCTATCAACTCCAGCTCCTCATGTGAGGACATGAGAAAGGCCTCCCACAAGGGTGATAAAAACATCAAATCATCCGGGCATCCCCTGGGCAACGTCCTTGCAGACGGCCAATTCTCTCACACCAGAAGCGACTTGCAGTTTCTCAAGTCGTTCTTGACACGATACGACTACTTTATTGATATGAATATAACCAGTAATCATGATTAAGGATATGAAAATCAACAGAGTATGCAAAAAAAAGATATGTTACAGGAAACCACTCCAGGAATGAACAGTTTTAACTGACTGGTCAATTATACAACAATTCAAATAGCCAACAAAGTAATCTTATATGTTTTTACGTGGATCTAAGTTCCACTGCATCAATTGCAGACAAGCCTTTTGAATTGCAGTTTAGGTCAATGGCAATTCTAGTTGAAGTGACAATCTAACTTTAAACTTTTTAAACAGAGGGCCAGGTCACAATCCCTCAAACTGTTGGAGGGCCAGATTATAATTTGAAGGGGAAAAAAAGAATTCCTATGCACACTGCACATATCTTATTTGTAATGCAAAAACACTTAAAAACAATACAATAATTAAAATGAAGAACAATTTTAACAAATATAAGCTTATTAGTATTTCAATGGAAAGTGTGGGCCAACTTTTGGCTGATGATATAGCATTGTTGTTGTGGTGGTGTGCTATCAAGTCATTTTAGACTTAGGTTGACCCTGAGCGAGGGCTAGGTAAATGACCTTGGAGGGCCATATCTGGCCCTCGGGCCTTAGTTTAAGGGCCCCTGCTTTAAATGATAGACTTATCAGCAATGCCAAGGTGGAGATCTGAACTGCAAAATTCAGGAGTTACAACATCCACATACATACTCAACTGCCTAATACAGTAATAGGTATGTCCCTATTTACAACTCTAATTCCTCCTTCCCATTATATCCTTCGGATGTCATTGGACTCCAGCTCTTACTAACCATAGCTACCCTGACTAGGAGGAGATACTCCATTGGTGGTGTGACTTCTGTTACTGGGGACATGCAAACATCTCTGAGAATCCAAATGCAAGGGGAGGTATGAAGCAATCCCACAGAGACAAGCACTGCAGACTTAAAAATTAAAAGGTGATAATCTTATCATGATTCCGGGAAGCGGCGTGAGCTTTTGCTGTCAGCCCTAGCTTCTGCCAACCTAGCAGTTCGAAAACATGCAAATGTGAGTAGATCAATAGGTACCGCTACAGCGGGAAGGTAACGACGCTCCATGCAGTCATGCCAGCCACATGACCTTGGAGGTGTCTATGGACAACACTGGCTTAGAAATGGAGATGAGCACCACACCCCAGAGTCAGACATGACTGGACTTAATGTCAGGGGACTATCTTTACCTTTAATCTTATCATATAGAAATACACAACAAACAATCCAACTGTGTTTTTACTGATACATGTTGATTTATTTTACAATACTGACAATATCTGTTTGCCTCCTCACAATATCCTTTACTTCTGACGTTAACTCTGGCAGATCCGATCTAAAGCAAGGAAATTAATTGGCACATAACCATAATACCCGGCACCTTTCCATTTTTCTGCATTTTAAACATTAAAATGCTAGTTCAAATTCTATGCTACATCATTTTAGTAACAACCAATAAATTGCCTACTTCTATTTCTATATCTCCTTTAATGCTGGAACCTGTGGTGAAGGACAAAGTATATCGCCCACAACATTTTAACTATTCTGAATAACTTGAACAAAAAAAAGTATGCATGATTTTACATTAATGCCAAATATGAAAAAAAGAAAACCTCAACAGTTTAACATGCAGCCCATTTCAAATCTCTCTCTGAAATGGCACAATATGTTTTCTTTATTCTTACTGGCAGGTTTTTGATCAAGTTTTTATAAGAGATTTCTCTTATTGCCACTTTACCAATTATTGCTGGATATGCCCAACATATATAATTCAATTGCCTAATAAAAACTTCCACTGACAAGTAATAGTTTGCTTTTTCTTGAGTTCTTATCTTCAGCACATACATTAATAGGAACTCCCAAAAGCAGTTTAAGTAAGCTGAAATCTAGAAAAGCATATTTGACCTACTTTCTTCTCTCAGATTTTTGCTCAAAGATGTTACAATATCCCTTCGTATGCAAACTTTGTTAAGTATTTTGTTTTACAATTTTTATTTTCCAGTTTTAATGTAATGTTTGCGTTCTCTTTAGAGGTGTTTTACTTCCAAAACTATTAGGGGCCTATAAGAGGAAGGCTTTCAGCACAAAGTATATCCATAGATTTGAAAAAAAAATCTATGGCTCATAGTTCTATAGACTTTAAGATAGAGTTTTCATCATATTTAATTACTTATTAATCGCCCTCCATCCAAGAATGCTCTAGGCAATTTACAGCCAAATTGTAAAAGATAAAATACATACATACAGAAATTAAAAATTAACCGAGATCGAATGCTCTAGTAAAAAGCCAGGTCTTAAGTGCTAGAGTAAAAGGTCCTAAGTCACTCATGGCTCTCATATAGGGTGGCAAGGAATTCCACAAGGCAGGGGCAGAAATAGAAAAAGCCCTGCATCTGGTACTTTCCAAGTGCACTTCTCTAGGACCCGGTACATGGAGTAAGTCACATTGGGCTGGTCGTTGCGACCTCCGATGATGGGAGAAGGAGAGGCGATCCCTAAGGTACGATGGACCCTGGCTGTAAAGAATAGCAAAAGTCAGTATTGTTTTAGGATCTCTCCATGAGCTTTAATCTTTCTGCTTGGTATATTTTTCTATTTTTCTCCCATATTACCCATGGATAGGTACCACGTGTCCCATTTGGGGGGGGGGGGGATTCAGGGTTTTAATAATGACAGTAGCATCAGCAATGCATTTCTGTACACGTCTTTAGACCAGTGTTTCTCAACCTGGGGTCGGGACCCCTGGAGGGGTCGTAAGGGGGTGCCAGAGGGTCACCAAAGACCACCAGAAAACAACAGACCAAATTTTCTGTTGGTCATGGGGGTTCTGTGTGGGGAGTTGGGCCAATTCTAACCTTTGTGGGGTTCAGAATGTTCTTTGACTGTAGGTGAACGATAAATCCCAGCAACTACAACTCCCAAATGTCAAGTCTATTTTCCCTAAACTCCACCAGAGTCCACATTTGGACATATTGATTTTCATGCCAAGTTTGGTCCAGATCCATCATTGTTTTGAGTCCACGGTGCTCTCTGGATGTAGGTGAACTACAATTCCAAAGCAAGGTCAATGCCCACCAAAACTTTCCAGTATTTTCTGTTGGTCATGGGAGTTCTGTGTGCCAAGTTTGGTTCAATCATTGGTGGAGTTCAGAATGCTCTTTGATTGCATTTCCCAAAACATTCCTCCTATCCCCTTTAAACTTCCCAGCTTTTAACTTTTAAAGCTTTCACATTTGGCCCTGCCTCATGTTTTTAAAATGTGTTGTGTTATTATTGTATTGTTTTGCGTCTTACGAGTTATTTATTGTTTTGTTGTTGTTGTTTTTGTGATGTTATTGGGCTTGGCCTCTTGTAAGCCGCACCAAGTCCTGCGGGAGATGGTAGCGGGGTATAAAAACAATAAATAAATAAATAAACAAACTATAAATCCCAGCAACTACAACACCCAAATGATGGAATCAATCCCCTCCAATCCCACCAGTATTCGAATTTGGGAGTATCGGATCATTGTGCCAAATTTGGTCCAGTGAATGAAAATACATTCTGCATATCAGATATTTTATATTGCATGTCATAACAGTAGCAAAATTACAATTGTGAAGAAGTAAGGAAAATAATGTTATGGTTGGGGGTCACCACAACATGAGGAACTCTATTAAGGGGTCGCAGCATTAGGAAGGTTGAGAACCACTGTTTTAGACAGTATTCCTACAGCAATGACAAGGATTTTGTTGAATTGATTTAGTGTTGTTGAATTTGTGCCTTTATTTTTCCATTAAGTTTATGTTTTTTATACTTCTATGTGCTCTGGATCATACTTCTTTGTGGCAGCTTGATCTTTGGCATTTTCTCATAGAGACTGGGATGAATTCCTACCGGAAATCATGGAAAGCAGATGTCATCTAGTATAAGGGAAAGTCCAACAATCTGGCTCAGTTATATGTAATTTCCCTCTGCATTTGAAGTAAGCTTTTATGAAATTTCCACGTTAAAAAGAGGTCTCCCTGGCAACAGATATTACTGACACTTTCTCCACACGGTTCCTTGTTCATAGTCACTAAACGAATCCTCCTAGAAGGTCTTGCATTCCACCGCTTAATTTACTGAAGGTCATAAAATAATTTCCCAGATGCAAATCACAAAATCTAATTAGATTTGCTCTTCTCCAGTCATCAAAATTCCTCATCATTAGAGCCACCACAAAAGCCTGATGAAACATAACCACACATATAAGGAAATGTAGTAGGGTCTGATTCATCTTGTGTATTTCATATAATATGTTGTATTAAATTAAGTTTTAAATTGACCCTCTATTTGTCCAGCCCATTTGCCATCAGGCACCATTATGTTCAATAATCCAGCATGAATTAACACAGCCTTTGTTTCCACCATTGGCACAGGGAAGCGCAATATGTTTCTGCATGATTATTTAATACCATCTGAAAGTGCTAACCTTTTTCATTATTATGTTTTGTTGCATAATTCATGATTCAATTCTAGGAATTTCACTGGATAATATCTTGCTTTCCTGAAGAATCTGAAGTGCCATATTTAGATAAAAATCAAGCACTGAGGCAAAACATTTCATCATCACACATTCCCCCATCAGACCTTTAAATTCTGTAACATGATTTTTGTTCCTGGGTTATAAATGTCATTTCCTAATTGGGTCTATCATAAAACATGGAAGAAGATTATTAAACTGCAAAAACTTTGTTTTTGTGGGACATCCCACAAAACGTATTACCAGGTGGAACGTATCTCTCTCTACGTTCCACTTCGTAATTTAAGATCTACTGGGGAGGCCCTGCTTTCGGTCCCACCAACGTCACTAACGCGTCTGGTGGGGACGAGGGACGGGGCCTTCTCAGTGGTGGCCCCTCACTTGTGCAATTCGCTCCCCAATGAGATTAGATCAGCGTCCTCCCTCCTCACTTTTAGGAAAAAACTAAAGTCGTGGTTTTGGAGTCAGGTTTTTGGCTAGTGGACTTAGCAGCACTTAGACACTTAGACAGGATTATGACAATAGGAAACGGATATGTGATTTTGATTATGTGATTTCCAATTCTGGGCACCACAATCAAAGAGAGATATTGACAAGCTTGAATGTGTCCAGTGGAGGGCGACTAAAATGAGCAAGGGTCTGGAGAACAAGCCCTATGAGGAGCGGCTTAAGGAGCTGGGCATGTTCAGCCTGAAGAAGAGAAGGATGAGAGGAGATATAATAGCCATGTATAAATATGTGAGAGGAAGCCACAGGAGGAGGGAGCAAGCTTGTTTTCTGCTTCCTTGGAGACTAGGACGCGGAACAATGGCTTCAAACTACAAGAGAGGAGATTCCATCTGAACATCAGGAAGAACTTCCTGACTGTGAGAGCCGTTCAGCAGTGGAACTCTCTACCCCAGAGTGTGGTGGAGGCTCCTTCTTTGGAAGCTTTTAAACAGAGGCTGGATGGCCATCTGTCAGGGGTGATTTGAATGCAATATTCCTGCTTCTTGGCAGGAGGTTGGACTGGATGGCCCATGAGGTCTCTTCCAACTCTTTGATTCTATGATTCTATGATTAGGCGACTACGTTAGTATATGAATATGTGATTTTAATTAATGTTATTGTTAATTGTTTGTGTATTTGATTTTATGTTGTATTGATTATGTATTGTATTGATTGATTGATTATGTGTTGTATTGATTTTATTATGTATTGATATTATGGCATTGAATTGTTGCCCATGTAAGCTGCCCTGAGTCCCCCCTCGGGGGTGAGAAGGGCGGGGTAGAAGCGATGTAAATAATAATAATAATAATAATAATAATAATAATAATAATAATCCTGCAGAACATTTCACAACAGTTTTTCAATGAATATCTCATAGCGTCTCAACCAATTCAACACAGCATGTGGCAGCCACAAAAACAAAGTTTCTGAAGTAGAACAACTACTTTCAAAGTAAGTCCCACAAAGTTAAACAGGAAATAACACAAGAGGGTAGAAAAATTAAGATGGAAGAGAGGGAAAACCACTCGGAAGATACTCAGGAAGTCAATAAAGGAGATGTGTATCATCTTTCTCCTGGTTTTTAACTACTCATTTACTGCTATTGTCTTCTCTTTCTATTTATCTATTTTTCCTTTTCTTCTGTCTTTTTTCTTTTTCTTTCTGTCTTTTTTTCTTTCCTTTTTATTTCTTTTCTCTCTCTCTCTTTTTTCCCTATGTGACTTCTATTTTATTATCTTGTATTTAAAAAGAAAATTTCTCAATAAAGATCATTTAAAACTTTCAAACCAGGAACATTTTTTTTTCAAATTTTGTTACATAGTATTATCATTCTGGGCCAGAGGTTTAGCACAGCCGGAAAATCATCAGCAATTATAAGATCTGTCAACCAAAGGATTGCAAATTTGAAGCCCCAAGTTGGTGTGAGCTGCCAACAGTCAGCCTAGCTCATTGTTTACCTAAGCAATTTGAAAACAGCTTTAGCTGTGATTAGAGAAATTAGGTACCGCTAAATAGCGAGGGAGGTGTTTTACGACGCCATAAAGAAAGAAGATCAGAAAATGCTGGGTGACCAAAAGGAAGGAGGAAGTCCTGACAGCTCTTTGTCATAGAGGAAGAGCAACAGCATCCCCTGGACTCGAGCCCAACCTTCCATGGCACCTCCTTCTGTTCTGTCTGTCTGCGTATTGTGTATACAAAGCGGCATTCATTGACCATGCAAAGTCATTCGACACAGTGAATCACAGCGCTCTCTGGCCCATCCTCCAGAAAATCGGGTGCCCTAACAAATTAGTGAACATCCTGCGCCTCCTCCATGATGACATGATGGCGACAGTCTTCGACAGCAGTGGCTCCCAAAGTGACCCATTTAAAGTGGAATCAGGTGTCAAACAGGGATGTGCTATTACCCCAACTTTATTCTCCATCTTCATCGCTATGATACTTCATCTTGTTGATGGGAAGCTTCCCACCGGAGTGGAAATCATCTATCGGACAGATGGCAAGCTATTTAACCTCAGCAGACTGAAAGCCAAAACCAAGGTTACAACAACATCTGTTATAGAACTCCAGTATGCTGATGACAACATTGTCTGTGCACATTCAGAAGAAGACCTACAAGCCACTCTAAACACCTTCACAGAAGCATATGAGAAGCTCGGCCTGTCACTGAACATCGAGAAAACCAGAGTCCTCTTCCAACATTCACCAGCCAATCCCTCCCCAATGCCAGAGATACAGCTTAATGGTGTAACATTAGAAAATGTTGACCATTTCTGCTCCCTTGGCAGCCACCTCTCCACCAAAGTCAACATCGACATCGAAATACAACACCGCCTGAGCTCTGCGAGTACAGCATTTTCCCAAATGACGCAGAGAGTGTTTGGCATCCGTAGGGGTACCAAGGTGCTTGTCTATAAAGCTATTGTCCTCCCAACCCTGGACTGTCTACAGACGTCACATGCAACTTCTGGAACGATTCCATCAGCGCTGCCTCCGGAAAATCCTGCAAATCTCTTGGGAAGACAAGCGGACAAATGTCAGAGTGCTGGAAGAAGCAAAGACCACCAGCATTGAAGCGATGGTCCTCCGCCATCAACTCCACTGGACCAACCACGTTGTCCGGATGCCTGACCACCGTCTCCCAAAGCAGTTGCTTTATTCCGAACTCAAGAATGGAAAACAGAATGTTGGTGGGCAGGAAAAGAGATTTAAAGATGGGCTCAAAGCCAACCTTAAAAACTCTGGCATAGACACGGAGAACTGGGAAGCCCTGGCCTGTGAGTGCTCCAGCTGGAGGTCAGCCGTGACCAGCAGTGCTGCAGAATTTGAAGAGGCACAGATGGAGGGCAAAAGAGAGAAACGTGCCAAGAGAAGGCGTGTCAAGCCAACCCCAGCGGGACCGCCTTCCATCTGGAAACCAATGCCCTCACTGCGGGAGGCGATGCAGATCAAGAATAGGGCTCCATAGTCACCTACGGACCCACCCTGGAAGATTATTCTACTCGGACAATGAGGGATCGCCTAAGTAAGTAAGATACAAAGCGGCATGTTGAATGTTTGGCACGTATCTGTACTGTGATTCGCCCTGAGTCCCCTTTGGGGTGAGAAGGGCGGAATATAAATAAAGTGTTGTTGTTGTTGTTGTTGTTGTTGTTGTTGTTATTATTATTATTATTCCAGTCATTCCTAGAGATTTTGTAACATTCTGCTAATCTGTAGAACCTATTAATCAAGTTGCTAATATATCAATCATATTACTGAAGGGATGAGGCCCCCAACTCTGTGATTCTATGATTCTAGTCAGAGGCACCTCTCAAGAATCCATAGCTTCCAAAGGCATTTAAAGCTTGAAAAATAAAATAATACTAATTAGCCAGCAATAGGAATCAACTCCGTATACTGTCAAGTTGATATTCCATTTTTTCAAGCATAAAGATAACAAAAACTTGTTGGCCCCTGCTGAAATACTTCTCTAAAAGGCAAAACTGTGTTACCACTTGGTGCTTGTCAGTGGCATGCCAAGTTTCAGGACCAGCTTCACCTTACAGTACAGTACACAACCAGTTTCAATGATGTGCACGCGGGGAAGAAAGGATGGAAAGAATACTTTTTTGGACTGCAAATCAGCATGGCCTGAGAAGAGTGCAACAAGTCTTCTTAGTACATCTTGGCTTTAGTAGAACATGGACACATGGTCTCGGTATCAGGCAGTAAAATACTTTGGCAAATAAACCATTATTATTTGCAACCCCTGCACTGCCAAGGAGAAAGAGGCATGTTGTATGCCCTTCTTTACTTCCTCTACCCAGCTGCAAGAATGGGCAGACAGTGTACCAATGAGAACCAGGAGATGGGTGACACTTCAGTTCTCCTTTAGCAATCCACAGCAATCCTCTGTTCATGCCTCCAGTATTCAATCATGCGCATACAAGCCAGAACAAAGACTTCTCATCTCTAAATACAGTCTTATTTCGACTTCCAAAGACATACTATTGCTACTGTTACTGCTGTTACTCATCTTCTCCTAAATTTGTTGATATTTTTTTCTCAAGAACTGGGAGATAAAGCAACTCACAACATTTTTTAAAAAACTCATTTTCCTGTGTTTTAGATGATGTAGATGTTTGACATGCAGGAGTGGTGCTTGTGTATTTTGCCTGTGGCAGACACTTTTTTTTGTCATGTCAGGAGCGACTTGAGAAACTGCAAGTTGCTTTGGGTGTGGGAGAATAGGCCGTCTGCAAGGACGTTGCCCAGGGGACGCCCAGATGGAGCCCTGTTCTTGATCTGCATCTTCTCCCGCAGTGAGGGCATCGGTTTCCAGGTGGAAGGCGGTCTCGGTCGGGGTTGGCTTGATGCGCCTTCCTCTTGGCACATTTCTCTCTTTCGCCCTCCATTTGTGCCTCTACAAATTCTGCAGCACTGCTGGTCACAGCTGACCTCCAGCTGGAGTGCTCAAGGGCCAGGGCTTCCCAATTCTCAGTGTCTATGCCAGAGTTTTTAAGGTTGGCTTTGAGCCCATCTTTAAATCTCTTTTCCTGCACATCCAACATTTCGTTTTCCGTTCTTGAGTTCAGAGTAGAGCAACTGCTTTGGGAGACGGTGGCCAGGCATCCGGACAACGTGGCTGGTCCAGCGGAGTTGATGGCGGAGGACCATCGCTTCAATGCTGGTGGTCTTTGCTTCTTCCAGAACGCTGATGTTTGTCCGCCTGTCTTCCCAAGAGATTTGCAGGATTTTCTGGAGGCAGTGCTGATGGAATCGTTTCAGGAGTTGTATGTGATGTCTGTAGACAGTCCACGTTTCGCAGGCATATAGAAGGCTTGGGAGGACAATAGCTTTATAAACAAGCAATTGGTATCCCTATGGACGTCCTGGTCCTCAAACACTCTCTGCTTCATTCGTAAAAATGCTGCACTCGCAGAGCTCAGGCGGTGTTGTATTTCGGTGTCGATGTTGACTTTGGTGGAGAGGTGGCTGCCAAGGGAGCGGAAATGGTCAACATTTTCTAATGTTTATTTATTTATTTATTTATTTACTGCATTTGTTGACCGCCGTTCTCAGCCCTAGGGTGACTCACGGCGGTGTACAACATATAAAAACAGTTTACAATAAAGGCAATAACACATCAAAATATCAACATAACTATCAATAATATAACAATAATACAATGTTACACTATTAAGGTGTATCTCTGGCATTGTTATTAGTATATCATTAGTGCTTACCCTATAGTTTGAAACACTTAACTGAAAATGATTGTTTTACTTTGGTGTCGTTAAAAGCAAAGGTGGGAAATGAGTGGCCCCTTCGACATTGCTGGACTGCAACTCACATCAGCCCTTACCAGTGTAAAACAAAATAAAAACAGAGGTTACATTTTAGAGTTCAAGTTTCAACTGACATTTGTAACCATATTCCATTCAAAATGACATTTTCAGAGGCGGGGTTTATACGAGACAACTCAACTTTCTTAGGGCAGGGGCAATTATATTTTGGCAGTTTGCTATTTTCTTAAAGTGGCAACTGCAGCTTTGATCCAAGTTACAAATTAATACCTTTCTATTCCGATTTTGGTTCCAAGAAGCAACCAGCACTCAGATCTTTGCCCTTGCAAAGCCCAGTCCAAAGCAAGTGCATTCAAGAAGTGCAAGATGGGCTTCCAAGGCTGACACATGGACAAAACACACGAAGCAATTCTCTCTCTTTCCCTCCCTGCAAGATCTTCTCATGGCTCACATTCTGGGGAAGAGTCCAAGCAATCTGAAGCATGCCAGGAGAGGATACAGCAACCTCTGCACTTCCTTGGGCTAGATATAATTGGTGGCACATTTTGCAACATGGACACCATTAATCACCAGACATTTTAGTTTTAAAAGGTTCCACTAGTGCCAAGACAATGAAAGAAGTGCTTCAGCATTGGCAGGCATTTGCAGACACTGAATTTTGTCAGTCTTCAAATAGACAAAGAGAAGCAGAGAGCACTATATTATTAACTAGCTGTCCCCTGCCACGCGTTGCTGTGGCCCAGTCTGTTGATCTGGAAAATAATGAAAAAGTGTTGGTTTCTAATATATGTAATTTCTTTATGCTTGTGGGTAAACAGTATTTCTTGCTGTTTTTTTTGTCAGTGTTGATGTGGAGAGTGTCTGGTTTGCCCACCCTGGAACATGCAACAGATCATTGTCCTTCTTTAAAGGTCCCTTTCAAATCAAAGATACTATATCTGTGTGTGTGAATCATCTCTCTCTCTCTCTCTCTCTCTCTCCCTCCCTCTCTCTTTCTATCTATCTATCTATGGCTGGATGGCTCTTTGTCAGGAGAACTTTGATTACATTTTCTTGCCCTGATGAAGCAAGTTGGATTGGATGGCCTTAAGAATTTTCTGTTGGTCATGGGGGTTCTGTGTGGGAAGTTTGACCCGATTCTGTCGTTTGTGGGGTTCAGAATGCTCTTTGATTGCAAGTGAACTGTGAATCCCAGTGACTACAACTCCCAAATGTCAAGGTCTATTTCCCCCAAACTCCATCTGTGTTCATATTTGGGTGTATCGAGTGCTTGCACCAAGTTTGGTCCAGATCCATCATTGTTTGAGTCCACAGTGCTCTCTGGATGTAGGTGAACGACAACTCCCAAATTCAAGGTCAATGCCCACCAAACCCTTACAATATTTTCTGTTTGTCATGGGAGTTCTGTGTACCAAGTTTGGTTCAATGCCATTGCTGATGGAGTTCAGAATGATCTTTGATTGTAGGTGAACTATAAATCCCAGCAACTATAACTCCCAAATAACAAAGTCATAATTTTTGAGTGATGGTCACTCCTTGTGTTGTGAGACGTTTTGTTGCCAAATTTGGTGTGATTTCGTTCAATGGTTCTTTTGTTTTTAAGGTACTCATTATGCACAGAGCATTTATATATATAATAATAATAATAATAATAATAATAATAATAATAATAATGATAATAATAATAATAATAATAATAATAATAATAAACTTTATTTCTATACCGCCCTATCTCCCCGAGGTAACTCAGGGCAGTTTACAACAGAATGCCAGCATAACATAACAAACAAATCAAATCATAAACAATAAAATAAGCAACATCAGGTGTACTTATAGAACAACGCAAAAATAACAAACTTAGACATTTAAATATATAAATCAAATATTTAGAACATGTTTATTACAAGATCTAATGATAGCAAAAACTCAAAACATTAAAAGTAAAAAGGCATTTACAAGCCAACAGGGCTGAGGTGGTGTCCAAGTCAGAGTGATTAAGGTGCTGGCCGAAGAAAATTATTATAGGACTTATAGGGGTCTAGTTACCATCCCCCTCCCACACCCGCTTCCCCATAATATCCACCCCCATTCTTTATGCCCTCCCAGAGATTCCCAGATCCTCACAACTAAGGAATCCTCTGAATACTGTTTAAGGACAGGAATGCAACCCCTCTCTTCATGGGGGGGGGGGGGGGGGGTTATAAACTGTGGTATGAGGTCCTTTAGGAGGCAGATGGGGGTGTTTTTTTGCCATGGCAGTACAATCATATGACTATAACTGTTGATCTACTCACATACTGCAACGTGCTCCACGTGGGGTTGCCTTTGAAGACTGTTTGGAAATTTCAACTAGTCCAACGTGCAACAGGTAGACTACTCACAGGAGCGTCATACAGGAAGCGTTCTACTCCTCTGTTATATCAGCTCCACTGGCTGCCGTTCCAGTTCCAAGCACAATTCAAAGTGCTGATTTTGACCTATGAACCCTTTACAGTTCCAGCCCAGCGTACCTGTCTGAATGTATCTCCTTCTACATCCCACCTAGGAGTTTAAGATCTTCTGGAGAGTCCCTGCTCTCGGCCCCACCCGTCACAAATGTGATTGGCGGCGACAAGAGACAGGGCCTTCTCAGTGGTGGCCCCTCACCTGTGGAATTTGCTCCCCTGGGAAATTAGGTTATCTTCATCCCTCCTCTCCTTTAGAAGGAAATTAAAAATGCGGATGTGGGACCAGGCCTTCGGGTAATCTATGCAGGCTTTGACGATGACAATGAAGAAAAAAGCTATGGAAACGGATTACGGTCAAGTTTAATGTAGTCTACAGAACTTGGCGAGACAACAGCCACCAGACTGGTGTTCCTTTTTCAATACATTTTATTGTATTAACTTAATGTTTTAACTATTCGTAATTATTGTTTTTGATATGTATTTTATTGTGTTTACATGTAGGCATCAAATATGTGCCAGCTGGAAGCTGCCCTGAGTCCCCCCGGAGGGGTTTGTGAAGGACGGGATAAAAATACCCGAAATAAATAAATAAACTGTGTAGATATCATGTCTCTGCATCTTTGGTATAATACTCTGCATACAAGTGAAAATAATAATAATAATAATAATAATAATAATAATAATAATACTTTATCTATACCCCACCACCATCTCCCCAAGGGACTCGGAGCGGCTTACATGAAGCCAAGCCCAATAACACATCAATAAACAAAATAAACAATACAATTAGTATAACTCACACATAGACAATAAACACAAGAATTTAAAAGCCTATGGCCGGGCCAGATGTAATAGTTAAAACTTTAAAAATAAATGCTGGACATGAACAGAGGATGTATCCAGTAGGAGGGTTTTAAAACCAAAAGTGGAGAACAACCCAACGGGTAATTAAAGTGCTTCTCAGGATATTTGCAGGGGATTGTTTCCTTTATTCAGGGAAGGCACACTGGATCAGCCGTGTTTTCAGGCTCCTCCAAAAAACTGCCAATGTGGGAGCTTGTCTGATATCCTTGGGGACCACCACAGAGAAGGCCCTCTCCCTCGTCCCCACCAATCACGCCTGCGAGGGAGGTGGGAGCGAGAGCAGAATTTACTGAACATCTAATACACATAAATTAGAAACTGTGGGATTTCATAAAATGCCCCCATGTAATGAAGGTAGGATTATAGCATTAAAACGTTGAGGCATGAAAGGGTCCTTGGTCTCAAAGGTTTTGCTTGGTTCCTTCATCCCCCATCCCCTAATTCCTATTTTATATGGAAACAGGCACTCTTTTCGAAGAAACTAAGTAAAACTAAAGAACATGTACATCAGTCTCAGTGATATGTGATGCATATCTAAATCTTGCTCCCTTTGATGTAGGACGGCATCAGAATTATTTCGGGATAAATTTTAAAGCACAATGTCTGGACTAATCCATATTAGTTCTATGGAATTAACTCAACCACCAGGTGTTTGCATTTCATTCAATGTATTTATAGTCTGTCTTTCCTTATATTCTGTCTTTCCAACAGGTAGCTTAAGGCAGTGCAGTCAGCTCTCCACATTTGCTGGAATTAGAGCTACAGGACCCCACCCTAAAATGGAAAAAAACCAGGAATCCACAAGTCCTTTGGTGAATCACAGTTAACTATTGAGTTTTATGGCTCAGTAGGGACCTGAACGTGGCTCACCCAAATCCTAGTCCAGCACTATAAACACTACACCACAGCAGGTCTTCTTCCCCCTCTATTCCAGTGTTTCTCAACCTGGGGGTTGGAACCCTTGTGAGGGTCACGAGGGGGCGTCAGAGGGGTCACCAAAGATCATCAGAAGACACAGTATTTTCTGTTGGTCATGGGAGTTCTGTGTGGGAAGTATGGACCAATTCTATCGTTGGTGGTGTTCAGAATGCTCTTTGATTGTAGGTGAACTATAAATCCCAGCAACTACAACACCCAAATGTCAAGTCTATTTTCTCCAAACTCCACCAGTCTTCACATTTGGACATATTGAGTATTCATGCCAAGTTTGGTCTAGATCCATAATTGTTTGAGCCCACAATGCTCTCTGGATGTAGGCGAACTACAATTCGAAAACTCAATGCCCACCAAACCCTGCCAATATTTTCTGCTGGTCATGGGAGTTCTGTGTTCCAAGTTTGATTCAGTTCCATTGTTGGTGGAGTTCAGAATGCTCTTTGATTGGAGGTGAACTATGAATCCCATCAAGTACAACTTACAAATGAGAAAATCAGTCCTCCCCAACCCCATCAGTATTCAAATTTGGGCATATGGGGTATTTGTGCCAAATTTGGTCCAATTAATAAAAATACAGAGCATATCAGATATTTACATTACAAAAATAATTTTATGATTGGAAGTCTCCACAACAGAAGTCACCACAACCTTAGGAAATTGGAACTCTAGGAACTCTACCCGGGATTGTGGCACAGCTGGCTGAGTGTCAGCTGCATTAAGATCACTCTGACCAAAAGGTCATGAGTTCCAAGCCAGCCCGGGTTGGAGTGGGTTTCCAACCAATTGTGTGTAGCCTGTTGTCGACCTTTGCAACCCGAAAGACAGTTGCATCTGTCAAGTAGGAAAATAAGGTACCACCTTAAAGTGTGGGGAGGCTAAATTAACTGATTTATGAGGCCATAAAGAAGACTCCAGCAAAGCATTCCAGCGGGGAAGCATGCGGAGAATGCGGAAGTGCTTCATCAGCGTCGCAGATGGATGATGAAAGCGACAGCTCCCCTGGCGGCCAGAAAAAGTTAAATAGCCTCTGTGTATGTCTGTATATGTTTGTATGTCAAAAATTGGCATTGAATGTTTGCCATATATGTGTACACTGTAATCCGCCCCTGCGGGGTGAGAAGGGCGGCATATAAAAGCTGTAAATAAATAAATAAATAAAATAAAGTTGAGAACCACTACTCTATTCTTTCCCTTCTTTTAAAAGTAAACATATTCTCCAAAATAAGAGGGCTACTTGCAAAGAAAATAGCTTCACAGTGCATCTCCCCTTACTCATGCACACACATATCCTTTGAAACATGCAATTCAACATGATCATTATTTTCCCATTCCTGGACACCAATAATCTGAAGTGGAGACAATAAACAAACAAACAAAAACATGGTGAAATGACACAGGAACTTGCATGGTGAGCTGCGCAATTTGCAGAGCAAGACTGATGCAAGGCTGCCAATTTCAATGGCAGTTCTGTGTTTCTGATAGCATATAATTACCCATATAAATATGCAAGATGGATCCACTTGATTGGGAGATTACACACAAACACACATATGCACACACCCCACCATTGATTGCATTTTGAGCAAAAGCTGCAACATTTTTTTCCATATAAGGGAGGGAAATTATACGGAGATTTAAATCTCCCCCTATTTAAAACAGCCAAATGTGCAACCTTGATAAGGATGACAACCAATTAACATGGTTATCAGCCAAATACATATGGTTTGAGCTGAACCAAGGCCACTCTCTCCTGTACTTGTACATAATTCTCGGCTGAAAATAATCACACGGTAGCCATGGTTACACAGTGTAGATAAGAGCTGCAATTTTATGTCTAACAATGTGAGAAATGGGAATGAATTCGGCAGTGTTTGATTCCTCCCCAGATACACACATCTGCTCTGCATTTATGCTCCTGCTTGTGCCCTGTCATACAGAAACTCTAAAAATATCTAAATAAACAGACTTCTCTATGCTTAATTAAAACACAAACATAATGTATCATCAGCTGCAAAGCACAGGTGGAAATACCATTTTATTTCAATACCATTTTAGAGAAATGCATATGTGCTTGTGTTCTCTCTCACAACACACATACAAACACACTTTATTTCAACTAAAAACCACCCAGTCTATTATTCATCCATAGCCTATTTCTCAAAAGAACTACAAGTGGTAATACATCAACTGGCACAAATTCAAATTGCTGGCTTCTGGGTATAGCTAATGTCGTAATCCTAATGCATGCCTACTTGAAAGTCCAATGAACTCAATTACATTTTTTCTTTAAGTACTGTAAAGGCTGTATTTTTCCATAGGTTAGATATGCATTTGCTTGAGAAATTACCCTGTGCAGCCACCCCACCCACCTCCATTTTTAGTGCTTAACTATTAGCAATATATCTAAGTGCTGCAGTGGAGAAAGAATGCTAAAGTGTAATACTGGTCTTGTAGCAATCCCCGATTATAATGGGTGATCTTTAGGAAATTGCAAAGTTGAATCTAGAGTCTCCACTTGCCAAGTTTTCTCTACAAGTAGAGCTCAGCTGAGGAGACTCTAGCTCAGTGGTTCTCAACCTGGAGTCCCCAGATGTTTTTGGCCTACAACTCCCAGACATCCCCGCCAATTTAGCAGCTGTTAGGATTTCTGGGTGATCTTTAGGAAATTGCAAAGTTGTAGAGTCTCCACTTGCCAAGTTTTCTCTACTTTAGGAAATGGGTGATCTTTAGGAAATTGCAAAGTTGTATCTAGAGTCCCCACTTGCCAAGTTTTCTCTACAAGTAGAGCTCAGCTGAGGAGACTCTCAGTGGTTCTCAACCTGAGGTCCCCAGATGTTTTTGGCCTACAACTCCCAGACATCCCAGCCAATTTAGCAGCTGTTAGGATTTCTGGGAGTTGAAGGCCAAAAACATCTGGGGACCCCAGGTTGAGAACCACTGCGCTACTGGGAAGCAAGGAATGAAGAAGCAAGCCCCATGTCTTTAAGCACCCCATGTTGTTCAAAAGAGTCTCCCCATCCTTGTGTCTTCCTCCAATCACATAGTAGAAATGTTTTGCTGGATTAAGTATTTCCTGTGAATGAAAGAGTTCTTTCATTTGTGGAAGGCCAGATATGGCTCTCTAGACTCACAGTTCTCAAATGCTGGTGCTCCAAGTGTTTTGGACTTCAATTACCAGCCTAAACAACAAATGGGCATGAGCTAAAGTTCAAAATATATTTTTTTGTTTGTTAAAACTGTTTATTTTGATTATGGTACATAACAGAAAAGCAAACCATGGCAAATCAGATATAATCAGGTACCAATATTTTTGACGTGTACATGCCTCTCTACCTTATTCACTCAATCAGTTAATTTTAACGTTAAGTACAAATTATTATCATTTACATATCTTAATACACATAAACTTGCTATTTCTGGCTGTTTTCCACTGCTTTCAGTCAGAGCTTAGTATTAATTTTTTTCATAACATTCAGGAAATCAGCACATGGCATTTTACACACATACCCCAGACCTTACACTCAACCCAAAACCCAAAACAAACTAAACCCTCATCCCAACACCCGTGCACCCTTCACTATGACTTCCCGCACCGAAACACTATGAAGCCTTTAAGCCTATTTATCTATCCTTATTCATGGTAAACTTAAATTCCTAATGGAGCTCCTCTATATTACTGACTTTCTATTCAGATATGCCGTGGCCAACTTCCATTTTTCTAGAAAGTCCTCATTACTCTTATTCCTCCTGTTATAAGTTAGTCTGGCCATTAGCATATATTCTCGCATTCTTTCCCTCCAATCCTTTTTGGTTAGACCTTTTTCCCCTTTCCAATCTTTGGCTATGGTCAATCTTGCCGCTGCAAAGCTATATTGATATATTTCTTGGTCCTTTTGATTATTGTTTTCTCTCTGTAGACCTAGCAGACACAGTCCTGGGCTTTTTTAAATCTTGTTATATAACATTTTATTTGTCTCCTTAATTACCTTATCCCAAAATTCCTGTATGATCACACAGGTCCACCACACGTGGAGAAATGTCCCTTTCTGTTTCCTGCACCTCCAGCAAATACCTTGTTGTGATTTGTCTATTTTGGCCAATGTAGCTGGAGTGATATAACATCTATAAAACATTTTGTATTGATTCTCCCTGATTGAACCCGATAAAGTAAATTTGAATTCTTTGTTCCATAGGTATTCCCATTTGTCCAATTCTATTGGTCTGCCTAGGTCCTTGGCCCAGGATATCATTACTGTCTTGACTTCAAAATATCTGAAGGACCCATAGTTGAGCATCACAGCTCTAGATCAGTGATTTCCAAACTTTGGTTCACTAGGTATTTTGGACATTAGTTCCCAGAATTCCTGACAATTTGTCAAACTACCTGAGGTTTCTTAGTGTTGAAGTATTAAACACCTAGATCAGTGATTCTCAACCTATGGCTCCCCAGGTGTTTTGGCCTACAACTCCCAGAAATCCCAGCCAGTTGACCAACTGTTAAGATTTTTGGGAGTTGAAGGCCAAAACATCTGGAGACCCACAGATTGAGAACCACTGACCTAGAGGATTAAAGGTTGAGAATTACTGCTCTAAACGACCTCTAATAACTGAGGAGGGAATCGTATTGCCCTTTAAACATTGCTGAAATGGAACTCTCATCAGCCCTAGTAAATATAGCCCATGGTGGGGACTACTAGAAGATGCAGTGGGACAACATTTGGAAGCCTGTTTGTTTCCCACTCCATCTCAGATTAAACCTGGCTATTCAAAGCTCCTTTATCCTGAATCAGATGATGGAACATCTAACCCTACACAGACTATTCCAATTGCCAGTGGCCTTCCAGTACTAGAAGTCTTCCATGTGATTGGTATACTTCATGGTTAAATCTTGGGCTTGCAAGAAAAGAATGAATTATTCAGCTTGGCATCATGCAATTACAACCAAGTACGTTTACTCAGTAAACGAAAGTAGAAGGTAAAAGGAAGAGGGGCCGACCAAGGGCAAGATGGATGGATGGCATCCTTGAAGTGACTGGACTGACCTTGAAGGAGCTGGGGGTGGTGACGGCCGACAGGGAGCTCTGGCGTGGGCTGCTCCATGAGGTCACGAAGAGTCGGAGACGACTGAACGAATACACAACAACACGTTTACTCATGGGGGGGGGGGTTTAAGGTAGGTCTTGTAGACTTTCTAGGATGTGACCAATGAGGTCGTCCTGTTCAAAACTAGTCAAGCTTATGTAGGTCAAGCTAGGGTATGATAAGCTTAATCACTGGTATAGTCGGAGCAGTCAGGACCCCGGACAGTTTCCATTAGCAGATTTTGTCTCATAGAATCATAGAATAATAGAGTTGGAAGAGACCTCATGGGCGATCCAGTCCAACCCCCTGCCAAGAAGCAGGAGTATTGCATTCAAAGCACCCCTGACAGATGGCCATCCAGCCTCTGTTTAAAAGCCTCCAAAGAAGGAGCCTCCACCACACTCCAGGGCAGAGAGTTCCAGTGCTGAACGGCTCTCACAGTCAGGAAGTTCTTCCTCGTGTTCAGATGGAATCTCCTTTCTTGTAGTTTGAAGCCATTGTTCCGCGTCCTAGTCTCCAGGGCAGCAGAAAAGAAGCTTGCTCCCTCCTCCCCGTGGCTTCCTCTCACATATTTATACATGGCTATCATATCTCCTCCCAGCCTTCTCTTCTTCAGGCTAAACATGCCCAGCTCTTTAAGTCGCTCCTCATAGGGCTTGCTCTCCAGACCCTTGATCATTTTAGTCGCCCTCCTCTGGACACATTCCAGCTTGTCAATATCTCTCTTTAACTGTGGTGCCCAGAATTGGACACAATATTCCCGGTGTGGTCTAACCAAAGCAGAATAGAGGGGTAGCATTAGTTCCCTAGATCTAGACACTATGCTCCTATTGATTCAGGTCAAAATCCCATTGGCTTTTTTTGCTGCCACATCACATTGTTGGCTCGTGTTTAACTTGTTGTCCAACAATGTGATGTGGGGGCAAAAAAAGCCAATGGGATTGGCAAAGGACCTCATCTTCAAGTGTGTCTCTATGGAAGAGTTGACTGCAATCTTTATAGCTGCACTTTCCTATGTTGCCAAACAGCAGCATTGAGTACAAGGGAAGGTAACGGTGCTCCATGCAGTCATGCCAGCCACATGACCTTAGAGGTGTCTACGGACAATGCCGGCTCTTCAGCTTAGAAATAGAGATGAGCACCACACCCCAGAGTCAGACATGACTGGACTTAATGTCAGGGGAAAACCTTTACTTACCTAGGTATTGTGAAAAGGGCCAAGGAAGTAGCTAACTACTTCTCTGTGTAATAGTGGATGTTTTCGACTCACGTAATTCCACATTCTTATATTCTTACTGATGTTATGCTAAAAATGACTCAATGTTGAGTTTGTTTCCCTTGTCAGGCTTAATTCTCCTTTGCTCCCACCATTAATTATCTGAATTTTGGTTTGTGTTAAAACATCATTTCCTGTAACATGTGCATTAAGTAATGATTCTGTAGTTCATATTAATTCTCAATCACATCATGTGACTTCGCCTAAGTCTACCCAAAACTGCTGTGTAGAAGAGAAAAATTGGTTTAAGCAGACAAGATGAAATAGATGTTGTTCCCGTAATGCTTCTTAGTCACTGTCTTGTTGCTGATGGTAAATATTGATCATTATTGAAATGAACCCTGGTTTTCAGATTTAAACATTGCTAATTTAGCAAAATGTGGAAACCAAACTCAGTTCTGTTGCTTTTGAAGAGAATTAAGTAATACACGACAGTTCTAAAATGCATAGATTTAAATCGGTGATAAAATAGTGAAGAGTAGAGACATCACATTGGCAATGAAGATCCGCATAGTCAAAGCAATGGTATTCACCGTAGTCACCTATGGATGTGAGAGCTGGACCATAAGGAAGACTGAGCGAAGGAAGATAGATGCTTTTGAACTGTAGTGTTGGAGGAAAGTTCTGAGAGTGCCTTGGACTGCCAGAAGATCCAACCAGTCCATACTCCAGGAAATAAAGCTCGACTGCTCATTGGAGGGAAGGATAGTAGAGACGAAGTTGAAGTACTTTGGCCACATCATGAGAAGACAGAATGTCCTCCTGTACTCTCTTCTCATCATACTGTATTACTCTTTCTACTCCATTTCATTAGCAGAAAAAGTGTAATTTATGGCAAGAAGACACAGTAAAAAAATAGATGCAATCTTCCAAAATTACAAGGGGGACTGCTTGATCTACAGCTCTGAACCTGGAAAAATCATGCCAATATTAGTACAGTTAAGATGTTTTGGAAACGTGATCTGCCTAACACTTCCAAAATTATACATCCACAATGAGACATCTGAAAAAGTAGAGTAGTCAGGGGCATTATGAAAAGGGACATGGCCCAGGAGAATAAGGACTAATTCTTTCACTGCCAGACTATAAATGATTAAAATGTCTTTTTCAAAAGTCTCAAAGAGTCATAGGTTTTTGTAGCCATTTATATTTAAGGGCACAACTGTACAATGTCCCACCCAACCCTTTTCACCTGACTGGGCAGGTCATGCTGGCTTTGCTCAGCATGAGTCCAATGGCAGGGAAAACCCATTATACGGGTCAAATCAATTACTCCTAAAGCATAAGCTAGCCACCCAAGAAGCTCATAGCTGCTGAAAGGAAGTGCTCTACTTTCTGATCCTTTTGTACTATGGTCGGTACATGACAAATGCTTCACAGTCACACCAAAGCATGAAATGGAGTGCTCTAAGTAGACTGCTGGGATGGAAGATGGTCTCTGCATGCCTACACAATTCTTATCATAAGAACTTGACCCCCAGATCTCTCTTTCAATATGTACCCAAATATTGAGAGATAAGGGAGGATAGTTTTAGACCAGTGGTTCTCAACCTTCCTAATGCCGTGGCTGCTTAATACAGTTCCTCATATTGTGGTGACCCCCAACCAGGCCCGTAGCCAGGATTTCGATTCGGGGGGAGCTGAGTTTGTTTCGGGGGGGGGGGGGGGTGAGTCTGAGTGAAAGAGGGTCTACCCTAGTAAACCTTTTGTATCATTACCCCAATACCCCCATGCATATGGGATATATTGAGTAGGGTGATCAGATCATGATATGAATAAACTTAACAGTTTAAATAATACACCAGTAAGGCCTTTTCGCGAGCCACCATGAGAAGCCCTTCGAGCCCCCCCCCCCCCCCCGTTTACATGCCTGTCCCCAACCATAAAATTCTTTTGTTCCTGCTTCATAACTGTTGCAACACAATGTAAATATCTGATATGTAAATCATAATGTAAATATCTGATATGCAGGATGCATTTTCATTCACTAGACCAAATTTGGCACAAATGCTCAAATTTGAAAACTGGTGAGGTTGTGGGGGATTGATTTTGTCATTTGGAAGTTGTAGTTGCTGAGATTTATAGTTGACTCACAATCAAAGAGCACTCTGAACTCCACCAACGATGGAATTGGACCAAACTTGCCACACAGAACTTCTATGACCAACAGAAAATACTCAAAGGGTTTGGCGGGCATTGACCTAGAGTTCTAGAGCTGTAGTTTACCTACATTCAAAGAGCACTGTGGACTCAAACAATGATGGGTCTGGACCAACCTTGGCACGAATACTCAATATGCCCAAATGTAAACACTGGTGGAGTTTGGGGAAAATAGACTTGACATTTGGGAGTTGGAGTTGCTGGGATTTATAGCTCACCTATATTCAAAGCATTCTGAACCTCACCAATGATAGAATTGGGCCAAATTTCCCACACAGAACCCCCATGACCAACAGAAAATATTGCATTTTCTGATGGTGTTTAGTGACCCCTCTGGCACCCCCTCATGACCCCCAGGTTGAGAAACACTGTTTTAGACAAATCTGTTAATATTGCTATTGTCATATTTTTCAAAAAAGATCTCACATCCGCTGTCTGTCAATGGGGTGGACTGAGAACCTCTCATATTTAGCCCCAATTATGTGAAAGCAACACATGCTGAAAAGTATTTTATCTATTCATAAAGCAGATAGATCTCTTTGAACTGGATGTGTCTTATCATGGTTTCCAAATCAACAAAAGTTACAGATTTACGATAATGTCTAGGCTTCAAATGGCCTTTTAGGAGCCCCTGGTGGCGCAGTGGGTTAAATCCCTGTGCCAACAGGACTGAAGACCGACAGGTCGCAGGTTTGAATCCAGGGAGAGGCGGATGAGCTCCCTCTATCAGCTCCAGCTCCTCATGCGGGGACATGAGAGAAGCCTCCCACAAGGATGATAAAAACATCAAAATCATCCAGGCGTCCCCTGGGCAACGTCCTTGCAGATGGCCAATTCTCTCACACCAGAAGCGACTTGCTCCTGACACAACCCAAAAAAAAAAAAAGGCCTTTTCTTCACTATCATGCCGAAAATTGTTTTCTACTTCTGTCTGTCTGGCAACTAATTTTGTGAGTTATTTTTCATGCAGTGGCCCATGTGGGTGATGCCCAACAAAACGGGAATGGTGGAGAAGGCTGCATTTGTTCAGGTCACAAAGACAATGGGATCCAGCGGGCAGATATTGCTAGAACATTCAGCCTGTGTTATTCAAAACCTTCTCGTGGTGTCTTCTAAAACTAATAGCAACTAGTGGCTGAATTGCAACACAAAAATAAACATTGTCCCCTTTAACAGCACATGTTTCAAAGCATATAATTATGCCAATGTTTTTTAAAGGTTACTCGAAAGTCAGTATTCAAATGCATGAAAGCATCCCAGAAGTCAGGGACTTTTCATATGAACAATTCTCCTTTCCTGATTTGTAAGACACACTGTGAAAAAAATATTTGGGTTAGATATCTGATTCCCTCCACTATCAACATTATTATGGCAAAAAGTTTGCAATACAATCATGTGACAATTCAATTCAACAATGTGACCATCATCCACATGAGTATCATTAATTTCACATTCACATTTCATTCAAGTAAAACACTTATTGCACTGACAAGAACATTGCATGGATAAGCTTCCTATTTAATTTTGGCTATTGTATGTTGTAACCCACTGGGCCCCTCGGTGGCACAGTGGGTTAAAGCACTGAGCTGCTGAGCTTGTTGACCAAAAGGTCGCAGGTTCAATTCCAGGGAACGGCATGAGCTTCCGCTGTCAGCCCTAGCTTCTGCCAACCTAGCAGTTCGAAAACATGTAAATGTAAGTAGATCAATAGGTACCGCTCTGGCGGGAAGGTAACGGCGCTCCATGCGGTCATGCTGGCCACATGACCTTGGAGGTGTCTATGGACAACGCTGGCTCTTCGGCTTAGAAATGGAGATGAGCACCACACCCCAGAGTCAGACATGACTGGACTTAATGTCAGGGGACAACCTTTACCTTTACTATGTTGTAGATACCAATATCCAGTCCTAGTAACTGGATAGAGTTATTACAGGAATGAAATGTAGAGCCTCCTTGCATAGGGAAGCAGCAGATCTATTATTGCAAACTATAATTTTGCTGATTAGATTACAAATATGGTATTACAAAAAAGGATGAACAAGATGATAGCAATTTTATCATGTATCAACATGAAATTATGTTAGTTAAATAGACGTTTTGGACTGTAAAACTGGAAAGTTCCTAGGTGTGATGTTGCCCCTATGAGAAAGAGACATTTGATAGTACAGACAGGTTGGTTCTGGAGGTGATAGACTATTCTTTCCTAGAATTAATAAAGTAGAAAATAGGCAATCCATTCGAATCCATAAGCCTCCCGGGGCGGACCAACTTAATGGGTCCTCCACCCCTGCGTAGGTTAGGGGGTGCAGTAAGTCTAAACCTGACCAGGTGATGGTCAGTCCATGGCAATGGAGCTATAGTTAGCTCCTCAACACCACCACCTTCCTCCCACCCCTGACAGAAAACCAAATCCAGTGTGTGTCCAGCACTGTGAGTGGGGCCAGATACCTTTTGGGACAGCCCCATGGTCGCCATGGAATACATGAAGTCCTGAGTCGCTCCTCGAGAAGTTTTTTGTTGTTGTTGTTGTTGTCAAATTAAAATGGCTATAATATAGCTTTTAACCAACTACGTCCAAGTTCTGGTGGGCTGGCAAAGGGCAGCGGGAAAGATACAGAGGAGATGAAGAGTAAATCCTTAAATGGTAGTAAGCTATTATATGTAGGAGTTGGATGCAATATAAAAGAAAATGGATGAATGTAAATGAATTAAGTAAAGAAGAAAAAGCCAGGCAAAGGGATCTGAAAGAAAAGGAGAGGGAAGAAGCGAGAAGAATGACTAAAAATTTCAAAGGCAAACAAGATTTAAGTCCAAACATTGATTTGACATATGCACCCAACTCTTTGGCTGCAGGCCTGGGATCTTTGGAGGACACTACCAAGTTGGAAAATGCCTTGCAAGAAAAACCAGGCACCACTGCTGAAAAGCTATGCTCTGCTAGATATCATATAAGCCCACCACTTATAAAATGCATTTACTCCTCTCCATCTTTCAGACAATTTCCTTTTGCTCCATTGCTGTATCTAATGCAGCGAGGAAGATCTAAGATCAAGGTCTCAGACTGGAGATAAGCATTTGCATACAAACAGTCTTCTAGTTTGGAAATGTGATGCTTTTGTGTCTTGGTAGTGTTTTAGAAACAAAGAATTGTGCACCTTTCAACTTAATGCATTACATTACAAAGCCAAATCGAACATGGTTTGTGTCCTTTCTAAGGGCATATGCGGCGGCAATAAAGGCTGCAAAGAAATCTTTCTTTGCGACTACTATTGGGTCTGCAAAGAACCGTCTGGCTGAGCTGTTTCGAGTTGTCAGAGGCCTTTTAAATCCCACCACTCAGGATGGGAGCCCTGACAACTCGGCTTTTGCTCAGTTCTTTGCAGACAAAGTCGCTTTGATCTCCTATGAACCGACTAGGATACTAAGATCATCTGGGGAGGCCCTGCTCTCTGTCCCGCCTGCATCACAGGCATGCTTGGCGGGAACGAGAGACAGGGCCTTCTCAGTGGTAGCCCCTTGGCTGTGGAACGCCCTGCCTACAGATATCAGATTGCCCCCCTCCCTGCTGGCGTTTCGGAGGAAAGTGAAGACATGACTGTTCGAACAAGCATTTGATTAAACAGTATAATTGAACATAGGAATACGGAATAATGGATGATGAGACTGGATTCTGTTTTTACTGTTGAGGCGCTAATGATTGTTATACGGATGTTTAATGATTTATGTTACAATTGTTTTTAATTGCCCTATACTTGTCTCGTGATGTTTTGTATTGATGTTGTTCACCGCTTTGAGTCGCCTGAGGGCTGAGAAAAGCAGTATATAAATAAAGTAAATAAATAAATACAATGCTTTGAGTAATTGCATCACATTCTTTTCAACACTTGTTGTTGTTTTTCTTGCTGCTGCTGCTGTTGCCAAGTACCTTTAAACCATTTTTCATTTACAGCATTTAAATTAGCCCCACCACATTCTGAGATGCAATTGTGCATGACTAAGTTCAAGACAATCTAAATATCAAATGCAGCTTATTCAATGCCAAATGAACTTGTTCCATAAAAAATGTAGGATTTGTCCCACGTAAAGAGCTGGAAAACTAATTTTGGCAGCTGACTCCAAAGTTAGTATTCTAAACTGCCTGACAAAGCATCCATGAAAAACGAAGGGGAGGCAGCTGTCACAATGGGATTACTGTGTACAATTTCTGATGGGAAATCATGTGGACTGCTCCAATTATCCACAGACTAATTTGGAAAATAAAATGAAAGAGTAATTTCATTTTCCCCCTTTCTTTCTCTCCCCCCCCCACCTTTTTCCCCTTTTATTGTTTTTTTCCCCACTCCCACCCTCCCCTCCTTGTATATACAATTTATACATCAAACTACAGAAGTTATATTTGAAATATCAGTCTCAGTCTTAATTTTTCTCCTCCACATCTTAACACATTTTCTAAATAATTCCTAACTGGTTCCCACATCCTTTTAGTTATTGTGACCTTTTCAATTTTATCTATGTTATTCCATTTACAATTTGTTATTTCTACATTTAACATATTAACTATATAGTTATACCAATTAGTCAGTGTCCATTTTGTTTTATCCTTCCAACCCCTCACTAATACAATTTGTGCACACGCTATTAATTTGACAACCATTTTTTCCTTTTGTATATTCTTCACTCCTGTTATCCGTGCATGTAGTACATTTCTATTAATTATTACTATTTGTAAATTTAACATTCTATTGATTTCTCCTTCAATCAATTTCCAGTATTCTTGCACTTGATCACATTCCCATATCATATGATTAAACACATATGATTGTTCACAGCCATGCCAACACCTATCCTTGATCCCTGGTACAAAGCGTGAAAGTTGTGCAGGAGTTCTGTACCATTTTTGCAACATTTTCCTTCTTGCTTCCCTTAATACATTATACTTTTCTTTTGCTATATTACTTATTTCCCTTTGGATGTCTTCCTTCTCAATTTCCATGTCCAATCTCCATGTTTGGAAAATTTCCTCTATTATTTCTTCTTTTACTGTTATGATTTGGTCGTACAGATCTCCTGCCACTTTCTTCTCCCCTCTCAAACATTTCCTAATCACCTTCTCAGATGGACTATCCTGTTCTCTTATTTTTTCCCTCCGTCTAAAGATTTCCTGTCTTATAGCCCAGCTTTGAATCCAATTCCCTGACCCTATCCAATTCTGAATTTCATTTTGTTCTACAGGGTTTCCATCCTCTGTATATAGATCCTCTACTAACCCTTTCCCTCTACTTTCAATTAATCTCAGTGTTCTGCCTATAATTTCATCATTATTATAATTCATTTACCATATAGTTGCCATCTTATTCTCATTGCCTGGATTTAACTTCTTCCTTTTCCCCCCACACTTTTACTGTTCCTTTAAAGGGTTCCTTAAGTTCTATTTCCTCTCTCCTTTTCCATTCCCTAAATATTGTTTCTTTTCTTTTAATATTATTTATTATCTTCTCCATATTTGTCCATTTCTTTTCCGTATACTGTATTTCCAGCAATCTTTGGATCTGAAATGCATCATGATAGACTTCCAGACTTGGGATTCCCCAGCCTCCCTCTTCCTCTTTTGCATTTAACCATTTGTCCCTTATTATGGGTCTTTTCCCCCCAACTCCCCATATTCTATTCTTCTGTCCCATGTTTTTAATGTCTTCCTCTCTACTGTGTTTGGTAAGGTTTGGAATAAATATAATAATTTCGGTATTATGAACATTTTCAATGCCCTTATTCTGTCCACTCTTGTCAATGTTTTACCTTCCCAGTTTTTAAGTTGTTTCTCTATTATTTTCCATTTTTGTTTGTAATTCTCCTTAACTATATCTTCAGATTTTTATATATCTAACCTCCTAAATGTTTTAGCTTCTTTGATCCTAATTTTAATCCTGATATTTTCCTAATCTCCAATTGTTCTTTTGGTGGGATGTTAAGACATAGTATCTCTGACTTTTTAATGTTAACAAATAATCCTGATATATTCTTAAACTCTTCCAATTTTTTTTATCATATCTTTTATCATAATTAACAGTTGATTTGTAATAATCATTGCATCATCGGCAAAGAGATTCAGCTTTATTTCTTCCTTTTTTTCCTCCCCCCTTTTCTATTTTATACCCTGTCCACTTGGTGATATTCCTAATACTTTCGGCTAGTATTTCTATCGCTATTACAAATAAAGTGGGGGATAATGGGCACCCTTGTTTTGTACCATTTAAAATGGGTATCCCTCCTGTCTTTTCCCCCTTTCTTTCAACCCTTCTTTCTGTTTTCGTAAATTAAGACTAAAAGCATACAGTAAGCAACACCTTTTTTATTCATTTCCATAATATAAGGGTTGTAATAATAGGAATGCAGAATAATTGACTTACATGGGAGAGATCTCCAGGAGATATAAGCACAGTAACTTCCACAGGATACATTCATATAAAAACCGTAACTTATTGGTGAGCAATACAAGCATTTCGGTCCAAAGATTTGTCTGCTTTTTTGGAAAGGTTTTGAGAGCCCAAACCAGGACTGATTTTCTTCCTCTGGAATGTCTAGCAACCAAAGAGGAAGAAAAATAACAGCAAAGGGAAGGAACCAGAAGATTGGGGGGGGGGGGGGGTTGTGTTTTGTTTGTTTTGTTTTTTGTTTGCTTGCTTTTTGTTTTGTTTTGTTTTGTTTTGTTTTGTTTTGGGTGGGGAGAGATAGTTTAAACAAAGCAGGAGAGAGAGAGAGGTGTAGCATCTTTGAAAGATGAACAGCCTTCCCTGGATGCTTCCAGAAGAGACAGTTCACATTTTCTTTGGGCAGAAAAGGGATCATTCAGTGAACCTAGATTTGAACGCTGGGATTTGAACTACAAAGATCAGCTTTCTTTCCACAGAAATGCATTCCTTGGGCGAAGGAGACCATGTTAACTTTCAGAGGCTTCCAAAAGTCAACACCAACATTCCAAATGAGAGCCTCTGAATTATTTGAGATCATTTTAGAAGGAAAGAAGATTAAACTCTTTATACCATGAATTGGAACCAAAATTTGCAAACTCACACACAATTCCCAACCAAAACTTAAGTAAGTTTTTATTTTTCAAAAGAATTCACCAAGCACACTTCCAAACTTATTTTCAGTATTTCTCTTTGAAACAAGAAAAGTGTGATTATCAGAATAAATGTTTGCATTTATGGAGAGGTTTAGCGAGCCCAAGCCAGGGTTGATGACTTCTGCAGCTTTATTTACCCACATTCAACATAGTATGTCATCTCTAGGCATGTTCCAGGTCCTCCACAATAACTCTATAGTATTCCCAGTCCAAAAGTGATTCATTTCAAGAGGGTTTGCTATTATCCACAGTTTTATCTATCTTTGGAAAATCTGGGAATGTATTTCCTGCAGATCTGGGGCGAAAATGAGAATTAAAGATTCAAGTATGTGCTGACCTGTTTTGGTGAGCGATCTTGACAGTCACTGACATCTCCCCATGGCCTGTATTGTTTGCTGAGCTCTTTGTCATTTGTGCTATGCTAGAAATGCTGCAACTGCAATATTATGTGCCCAGGGTCAACAACTGGAATTTAAGACATACAGTGCCAGACCTTTGAAACCTCCTCATCAACAAACATTCTCTTGATATGTGTTGTGCTGATTATATAGACCTCATATAAGGATTACCACACATGCATTAGATATAGAAAAAAACAGTTTTACTCATGTGCATTTTCTCATTGTTTGGGTAACTCTGAGGTTTTATAAAATATTGATGCTTGAAATAAACTTTATTTCTACCAACATTGTGACTAGATTGGGCTGAAAGCAATGTTGAGTCCTGGTGGATCCTTTAGCCAAAACTACAATATTTACCATATATTCCAGCATATAAGATGACTGGGCGTATAAGACGACCCCCAACTTTTCCAGTTAAAATACAGAGTTTGGGATTACTCGCCATATAAGACTACCCCTCTTCCAACGCACACCAAATAAAATTTTTGAAAGCATCAGATTTGATTTCAATATGGTAATTTTCCTATTACTGTACCTCCTTCTCTACCTCTCAGATCTTGCACCTGCGCACCTGCACCACTTCACTGAAATCTTCAGGAGCGAGATCTGAGAGGCAGAGGAGGAGGTACGGTAATAGGATACAAGGGCAGGCCAGACAGATAAAAGAGGTGTATTTTTCTGGGCCCAGAGCCACTCTATCTCTCTTTTCCATACCCCGGGCGCCCCGGATGCCTGCAGCTTGCTCCGCCCTTCACTTACACCTTCCCGGTGAGGTGCCCCTTCACCTCACCATTGGGACCACATTAAGTCCATGAATCCTGATGAATGGATTTCCTTCTACCGTACTTGTACAGCATCACCCTTAATGCTTTCATACAGTCGCTGCATACGGTTGGATGCAGCCACTGCCATTTTTGTGCTCCCCCTCCCCATATGCAGCAACCACAGATTCTCCAATCTGGATTGGAAGTTTCAGCACCCGCTCTATAAGACAACTCCTGGTGTATAAGACAACTCCTGGCGTATAAGACTTCCCTGTGTATAAGACTACTCCCACATATAAGACAACTCCCGCGTATAAGATGACCCCTGACTTTTCAGAAGATTTTCTTGGATTAAAAAGTAGTCTTATACGCTAAAATATACGGTACTCAAATCTAATGCTCACCATTTTTGGTTAAATGACTATGCCAAAATTGGGGTGCGAGTTAGATTCGCATCATATAGTAACCTTGGTGCTAAGCCAAAGCTGAAGGTGAAGCCACTTCAGGAGCCTCTGGAGCTCTTCTTTGAGGGGCATCATCTGTCATGTAATGACCACAGCTCAATGCTATGCAATCCTGGAATTTGTAGCTTGGTGAGACATTAGCTTTCTTTGACAGAGAAGGTTCAAAACTGTGTCAAACTACAACCCCCAGGATTCCATAGTCTTGATCCAAAGCAAGTAAAGTGGATTCATTCTATAGCATAGATGCACCCCAAGGGCTTTTTCTCCATTGATGGAAACTTTGGTGTTCTAAATTAGAAAGAGTGCACTTTTGCCAATGTGCATTACATTTGGCAGCATTTTTTTTTTTTTTTTTGGTTTCAGGGTTTTAAAAATTGAGGTGCACATTAGATTTGATAGTACATTGGACTCAAGTAAATACAGGTATTATTTCTTCTCTGTTTGCCTCCCTGCTCAATTTCAGGGCTCATCCCAGCTCCATGTCCTACCTGGGAATGCAATAGGGCAGATATTTCAGTTCTACCCATCACCAGTTCCCAATCTTTGGAACTAACCTGTTAATTAACTTGTTTAGTTACTAATTTGCTAGATTTTAATAGGGATGTTGTCTAATACATACAGTAAAACAGGAAGGCCACTTTCCTCAGGAAAAGAATTAAGATTGGAGAAAATACATCATATAATAGCTAGGGAAGTGAGAAAAAGAACTTTCTGGAGAACAAAATCTTATTTTGCTTGTCTAGTGTTATGCATTTACGCAATTCAATTAAAATGACATTTCATTATAATGAAATGTTTCCCTGATCTCCCCCACACGTTTCTTCCCTCATGGCTGTTCTGCCCCTGTCTGTGTCTCTCTTCCCAACTTTCCTTTCTCGTTTTTACCACCTTTTAATTACTCGGTTAATTAAACACCTAATTTAAATGAATTTGAGATTCCTGCCTGTCGAAACATGTGCTCCACCATTAACATTTGCAGTCCATGCACCTTGACTGGGAGTTTTGACACAGAAACTTAAAGAAGTCTAGTTATGTGTTGAAGATTTTGGAAAATGGTATTCATAGCTATTTGGAAAAACACCTTTTGGAGTTCATACCTTCTTTATCAAAGCATGGCCTTTCAGAGAAGGGCCAAAAACCCTTTAGAGTAGAATCTTCTCTTGTGGTATACAACCAGATATAATGATAGAAGGCAATGGTTTCAGTTGTTAGACTGAATAAACTGCTATCTCTGATCTGTTAGGAAAACAGAGATTTGCCAGTGCATAAAACAGCAGAGCTCTAGAAGTGTTTTTCACTGTCCAAAAATAAATACTCTTCCATAAAACAACTTGTTTATATCATGCATTCAAGAGACAAAAATGAAGTAGACTTGGAGAAATAATATATTTGGTTTACTCACAACCTTCATGTGTTCATACACAGGCATAAAACTTATTAGACCAGTTACAGATATGTTTGAGATAATTATCTGTGCCATATAGGAACGGAATTATAGACAACGAGTTGGATCACAATTCTAGTTACGAGACGTTATTGTGTTGTTATTGATGTGCCATTACTTGTATATTATGCTCTCATGGTTTTAAATTGTTTATTGCTATTTTGATATGACTGTCTTTTTGCTCTGTTGTGAACCGCGTTGAGTCGCCTACGGGCTGAGAAACTGCGGTATACAAGCAAAGTAAATAAATAAATAAAATAAATAAATCAGGCCAGGACATCTCTTACAGCAAGCAAGCTGTGGTCTGAGGTCAGAAGTAGTCTGAGGACTAAAGTAGTCTGCATGAAGTAGTCAGCTCATGTGGTCTGCAGCCCCTTTTATAACTTCTCAGGAACCACAGAGTAAAGGAAGCTGCATACCAGAACATACATGAAACAGTAAGCAACAAGATCGTAGATAAACATTACTAGAGAAGGCTTGAAGGAGGTTGTCATTTCCAACAGAAGAAGCTGAGAGATAAGATCCTATGCTTTAGGATAGCCTTTCCCAACCTGGCAAATCCCAACTTATGGAACTCACTCAATACACAACAATTACACTATGTAATAAAATATGAAACATTTTGTGTTTCTGGTTTGAAAGTGTTATTTTCTGTTTAAATTATGTGGTACTTCTTTTGATCATAGTTGTTATATTCCAGAAACTCCGTTTTTGAGGCTGCCACAAAGTATGTTGAATTAGTTGAGACTCTACAACATATTCATTAAAAACTATAGCAACATATGCTGCAGGATGTCCCACAAAAACAAAGTTTTTGCATTTTAATAAACTTTTCCCCATGTTTTGATGATAGAAACTATTAGAAAATGAGATTTATATCCCGGAAACAAAAATCATGTTACATAGTGTTATATTAGATGTGTTGTAGTTCAGATAGGAAAAGAATAGCACATCTGGAGAGGTCCATAACAAAATGTGTCTCCAGGGCCCGCAGTGAGAACCTCCATGACCTTTCCCTGTAAATCCCATGGAATATCTCCAACCCAATTCTGAAATAGTGAGTTAAGCAATGATAACTTAACCAACAAATTAACAGTATTAGCCTTGATGCTAATGAATTAATTTTCCTATTTCTACCCTTTAGCATTATCAAATTGATTTACAAAACTAACATTCCAAGCATTGCCAGTTTACTCTCCCTGCCAACACTGACTGGGAACCTTTCCAGCCTTAGGATACAGAGGAAGTTTCTGGGACTGTTACTCAAGCCCACATCCTCTCATGCCAGGCCCTCTTCAAAGGTCCAGAAAGGCATTCCAAACCAGTCATGCCTGTGGATGAACAGGAAGGTTTTTTGCTTCCCATTCCAGGGGTCCACTTGCACACGAAATCTGATAGCAGCTGCTTTCCTGCAGTGCATGAAATGTTCTCATGACTGAGGCTCTGGTGGCATAAAAGCAGAATGAGATGGTTCTCTGTCAGATCAAAGCCATTGCAAGTTTAAAAAATCAACTAGTTCAAGGAGAATAAACTGTGTTTATAATGGGGAAATGGTTACAAGTCTGCTGGTACTCTAGTTTCAGTGTGAATTCATCTTGAACTGCCCTGGATGACTATATCTGAGAAGCTAAATTGGATGACACACTGATCACAGTGCAACGAGCAGCATACAAAGAACTGGCAGTACTCATTCACATTCATCACAGTGACACTGAACTTACATTTCTTGAATAGCACCCCTGTGTAACAGTCCCAACCACATTTGAAACCAAGGGGATTTTAAAAAGTTAGAGGTGATCTGGAATATTGATGTATTTATTTATTTATTTAAATCCCAATGAATATGATCAGATCCTGGAACAGTATCTCGTATCATTCTTAGGTGTGGGTCCTGGCTTATACTTCTTTAACTTGATCTGCCTTTTCCAAACGAGTCCCCTCTCCTTCTGCTTGGCTACAGCCCCCAAACAGAAGGAATAATGCTGGCTTGGAATTATGAGAGTCATTATCTATCCAAAGCAAGAAATCTGACTTTTCATCATATCCATGTTACATGTACCTATGCTACTGTATATTCTGGCGTATAAGACTATTTTTAACCCAAGAAAGGGGTTGTCTTATATGCAAGAGTAGTCTTATACATGGGACTCGTCTTATAGGCTGGCGTAGCCTTATGCATGGGAGTTGTCTTATATGCAGGAGTCATCTTATACGCTGGGAGTCATCTTATAGAGCGGGTGCTGAAACTTCCAATCTGGATTGGAGAATCTGTGTCTGCTGCATATTGTGGGGGGAGCTCAAAAATGGCAGTGGCCGCGTCCCTGCCATATGCAGCGACTGTATGTACAAATACGGTAGGAAAAAAATCCATTCATCAGGATTCATGGACTTAATGCGGTTCCAATGGTGAAGTGAAGGGGCGCCTCACCAGGAGGATGTAAGTGAAGGGCGGAGCAAGCTGCAGGCGTCCGGGGTGCCCGGGATATGGAAAAAAGAGATAGAGTGGCTTTGAGCCCAGAAAAACACAACTCTTTTACCTGTCTGGCCCAGCCTTGTATCCTATTATTGTACCTCCTCCTCTGCCTCTCAGATCTCGCTCCTGAAGACTGCAGTGAAGTGGTGTAGGTGCGCATGTGCGAGATCTGAGAGGCTGAGAAGGATGTACAGAAATAGAAAAATTACCATATTGAAATCAAATCTGTTGTTTTTTAAATTTTTATTTTGTGTGTGTTGGAACAGGAGTAGTCTTATACGGCGAGTATATCCCAAACTCTATATTTTAACTGAAAAAGTTGTACGCCCATTCATCTTATATGCCGGAATATACAGTAAACATGATCCATATTCTTTTTTTCTCACATACAACATTTTGTTTTTTTACTGAAGTTCTGGAGTTTAAATGGATAACTGGTATAGGCAAAGGGACTCCTTGATCATTTTTGCCTCCCAACATTTATCATGGAAGACTCAGCCCAACAAATTTTCACTCGGCAAAAGAAAAGATATGGAGACGAGTATCTCCTTTTCAGTTATAAGAGGAAGAAAATACTATTGAGAAGAATGATTTTGAGTTGGAGAGTTCTCTGAAGAGAAATGAGTTGAATTGCCATTTCCTCCAGTGTTCCTTTTTCAGACTTATAGCTTTATGAAGTTGGTTTTGGTTAAAAACAACAACACAAACCAATCCACACACCTTTGTGAAAGGATAAAGCTGCATGTCGCTGTCAATTTGGAGTTTTCTGAGCAGATAAGAAATACTGTTCATATAGAAACACACACCATTTTACAAACCTACTAAACAAAGAGCCATCTGTAAACCCCATTCTTTACTGTAATTAGTGAATTAACCTTATCAGCGGCTCTTCTTCCTCCTTTCTTTTCCCTGTTCCTTTTCTGTTGATCAAGTGAATTAAACTCCATTGACAAGGGGATTCACTTTTCTCCAGAACTTGAAGGAGGTTTAGATTCTGAATAAGCAACATGAAATTAGTATCCTGAAGACAATGGAACTGACAGTTCTCTCGAACCACTTAGTCCATTTATATCAGAACAAATAACAGAACCATCTTTGTAAACATTTACAGAAGGATGTCTCTATGAGTTGTCCTGCCACAGCTATCCCAACTTGGTAGTACCAGAAGACGTTTACTTCTTGGTAGGAGAACACTGACCAATCTCGATAAAATAGTTAAGAATAGTGGCAACAAAGATCCACATCACACTGGCAACGAAGATCCACATAATTTAAGCAATGGTATTCCCTGTAGTAACCTATGGATGTGAGAACTGGACCATAAGGAAGGCTGAGCAAAGTAAGATAGATGCTTTTGAACTGTGGGTGTTGGAGGAAAATTCTGAGCGTGCCTTGGACCGCCAGAAGATCAAACCAATCCATACTCTAGAAAATAATTCCTGGCTGCTCACTGGAATGAAGGATATTAGAGGCAACGATGAAGTACTTTGGCCACATCATGAGAAGACAATGATGCTGGGGAAAATGGAAGGAAAAAGGGAGGAGGGCCAACCAAGGCCAGATGGATGGATGGTATCCTTGAAGTGACTGGCTTGACCTTGAAGGAGCTGACAGTGGCGACAGCCAACAGCGAGCTCTGGCGTGGGCTGGTCTATGAGGTCACGAAGAGTCAAAAGCGAGTGAACAAATAAACAAAAATATTTGATTCCAAAACCAAGTGCTGAGCATGTTCACCCTACCCTTTTCTTACCAATGCTACACATTTCCATATATTCCTAATTATATGGAAATAATCCAATTGTTCTGGTACAGCTGCACCAGGAGCTCCAGCTTATCATGCTATTTGTTGATTACTGCATATATTTTAAAGTTCTATGCCTTTGCAGTTAGATTGCTTTCCTTAATTTGCATTTATTGGATCCATGACCTGTCAATTATCGTTAGGTTCCCTGGTCCCGCCCCCTTTTTGGGTTTTGGAGGGAACAGGAGCCATTTTTGGTCAGTCCACACAGAGAAGTTTTTCATACAGGACATAAAACCAGGAGCTCCTGCAAAAAGCTTCGTCTTCTATAGCTTGGCCGGGGAGATACAGCCCATAGCTTGGCCAGAGAGATACAGTCTCAGCACAGCTCTTTTGCTGAGGATTTTACAGCCTTACAGCTCCTTTGCTGAGGGAATCCAGTCCCACAGCACTTCAGCCAGCCATCACTGAAACCTGAACACCTTCTTTTCCCCTGGAAGTCTACAAAGGACTCTGCTTGGTAAGGGCCACTCGTGGCAGCCAGAAGCAGTTGGTACCGGGTGTAGGGGCTCCACGCCAACAGATGCAAAGACAGACTGCCCAGATAAGAGGTTAAGGATTTCCCCATTAGTCAAAATACAGTTATGAAGATAGTGCCTGTCCCCTGTGGACAAGATTGAGAGAGCCAATAGACTATTAAGAAAGCCTTGAAGTACCTGTTTGATTTCAATAATAAAGAACTTTGTTGAACGTTTAAGCAATCTAAAGACTTTGTTTAAGGAAATCCAAAGGCCTTTAATCTGAGGCAGCCCCGGCGTCCCGTTGGGCACACAGAATTTATGTCCTGTCTGCAGTCTTATGTACAGGCCCAGCATGCGACAGCACACCAATTAATAAAATATAGATCAGTAGTTCTCAACCTGTGGGTCCCCAGGTGTTTTGGCCTACAACTCCCAGAAATCTCAGCAAGTTTACCAGCTGTTTGGATTTCTGGAAATTGAAGGCCAAAACATCTGAGTACCCACAGGTTGAGAACCACTGGATTAGATGAAAAGGTGGTTGTTAATTTCAAGATCCATGGTCATTTTTATTCCAAGATTAATGTGATCCTATATAAACACGCATGATCTAAAACATGGAGAAGACAGATGACTCCCCCTAACTCCATAAACAGCATCCTAGTCCTTGAAAACTTACTTGCATTTGTATTAATGACTCATACTGTTTTACTATGAAATATGGAATATAATCTGAAAAATTTTAAAAAATGATTGCACCTCAGGTTTACGCCAGTCACCATTTGTTTAAGATTATCACTTCACCTTGTGTTTCTCGTATAACCTTGCAAACAGACTAATAACACATCAAAACAATTCCTCCGCAGCCTGAAGCCTGAAGCATATGTGCACACTGCCACAAACATATATTTCACATTCACGTGGTGAATACTGCATCGTCATGACACAAGAGCATAAAGTCATGTATTTTTAAAATAAATATGTACCAAGATGCATCTAGGATTTGCACAATGTTTCCAAACATGTCTGTACTTGTATTTCTCCTCCGCCCTGAAACCTTTAAAACCAGAAGGTCAAAATGCTAGTTTCACTTCACATCCTGGAAATGTAATGATTACCATAAGCAAAAACACACTGTTCTTACATTTACCTGGGCCATTACTACAGATTGACTTAATATGAGGAATAACTAAATGTCACACTTTTAATTCATTGCTCAACAGAAACATTGCTCCAGTCACACCGAGACTCACTTGCAGCCAAAAACAGCCCCCAGAGGTGTCACAGGTGAACATAAATCATGTTCTCCATTCACTATGACTAGGGAGACAGGCTGGCTTTTACAAGCCAAGGAATGTATCATCAAAAATATGCTGTATGCGTTGTTTGTTCCCTTAACACAATGTTTTTGATAATAATAATAATCCTCAAGCGAACACCAGAAGACAATTCTCATTTTTCAAGATATAATCAAAAACAATGCATGTTCATTGTTACCAAGAAACTTCCTCATGTATTCTGCCTCTTAAAAATATAGAAGATTGTTGTAGTTCTCATAAGATTTAAAGCACATTTCTTTATCTTGTACAGTATGACCCCCATATCTGCAGAGAATACGATCCTGGGATTCATATAGATATGAATGAATGATTTTTTTTGTTATTACAATCACAGGCCAAGCACAAGGCTATGTGAAAATACAGATGATAGCAAACCCAATTATTTTCAATGACACAAACAACAGAGGTACTGATAAGAGGGTATGATTTGTACAGGAGGATCTAAGTTAGGGGTCCTCAAACTTTTTAAACAGAGGGCCAGGTCACAGTTCCTCAAACTGTTGGAGGGCCGGATTATAATTAGAAAAAACAAACAAACCATGATTGTTCTTGTGGGTTTTTTCGGGCTATATGGCCATGTTCTAGAGGCATTTCTCCTGACTTTTCGCCTGCATCTATGGCAAGCATCCTCAGAATGAATTCCTATGCACACTGCACATATCTCATTTGTAGTGCAAAAAACAATACAATAATTAAAACAAAGAACAATTTTAACAAATATAAACTTATTAGTATTTCAGCGGGAAGCGTGGGCCTGCTTTTGGCTGACGAGATAGGATTGTTGTTGTTGTGTGCTTTCAAGTCATTTCAAACTTAGGTTGACCCTGAGCGAGGGCTGGGTAAATGACCTTGGAGGTCCGTATCTGGCCCCCGGGCCTTAGTTTGAGGACCCCTGATCTAAGTGAACAACATAATAAGTTAAATGTGAATAAGTAATCTTGGTTCTGCGGATATGGGAATCATATTATATTGCACAGTTATTCTGCACACATAATCAACACTGTCATATAAGACAGTCAGGATCTTATATGATCTTGAAACCCAACTAGCCACAAATTTTTAATTTGCATGTATTTCAAGACTACTGTTAGTCTCACTGTGGATTGCTATCAGACAACTGCTCCAGGTCAAGTTCTCTTCTGAAGATATTTCACAAACTTTTGTCTTGGGATTGAAATGAATGTGGAACTGACTCGGATCAGATCATTCTAAAGTCAGATTTATATGGCTCTTAATGACCAATGTGAAGAGGAAAACACTGTCCACTGGGAGTCAGAAAATAGATAAAGGATCTCTTTGAAGATAAATAGGGTAAAAAAAAAATGTCCTCAAAGCATAGGAGAAAAATACTAACAACACCACATATGAGAGACTAAATCAAGATGTTTGGTTTTCTCAACATCTAAAAGCTGTAGATCAGGGGTCCTCAAACTAAGGCCCAGGGGCCAAATACGGCCCTCCAAGGTCATTTACCCAGCCCTCACTCAGGGTCAACCGAAGTCTGAAACGACTTGAAAGCACACAACAACAACAACAACAACAACAACAACAACAATTCTATCTCATCAGCCAAAAGCAGGCACACACTTCTCATTGAAATACTAATAAGTTTATATTTGTTAAAATTGTTCTTCATTTTAATTATTGTATTGTTTTTAAGTGTTTATTGCATTACAATATAGGACGGTTTTATATTGTGTTATTTTAAATGGTGTATTTTAATATTTAGATAAATGTTTTTAATGTTTATGTATTGTACCCAGGCATTGAATGTTTGCCATGTATATAATAATAATAATAATAATAATAATAATAATAATAATATATGTTGTGCTCCGCTCTGAGTCCCCTTCGGGGTGAGAAGGGCAGAATATAAGTGTTTTAAATAAATAAATAAATGAATGAATAAATACAAATAAGATCCTTGCAGTGTGCATAGGAATTCATTCGTCGTTTTTTTTTTTTTTTCAAATTATAATCTGGCCCTCCAACAGTTTGAGGGACTGTGACCTGGACCTCTGTTTAAAAGGTTTGAGGACCCCTGCTGTAGATGGATACATTTAAATAGAGGACACAGATCATGCTGCCTCTACAAATAATTAAAAATATACAAATAATGCTATAAACAACATAGGATGTTATTAGAAAGGAGAGAACAACTCTTACTCATTTAGGGACCGCATGTATTAGAGTAAACAAAGTAAACAACTCCTAGGCTGTAAGTGACATCTTGAAAATACAGCATCACTGGCAAATAATGTAGGAAAAAACTGTATTTAACAAATTTGCCTGCTGAGTCTGATATTTTATACGCATTAAAGTCACTCTTATTTTGATGATGGCCTACGGTTTTGAGCTATTCCTACACGTTCCTTTCACCCCACTTCAGAATGCTTCCTTCAGCAGACCGCGCTGAGATATTCTCAAATTTGAATCCCATGACCATAAATCTAAAGCAAAATGCTGACATGTATCTGCCGGCTCCTGGCCACCCCCTCACTCTTTGTAGTCTGGAAGAAATTTGTAGAAAAATCAATACACAACAATCTAGCAAAGCAGCTCTCTTTTTCACCTCCCTTTCTGCAGTGACTAATTGAGCTTGTTGCCAGGAGGGAATTGCTAGGTGCGAACAACACATTCAGACCCTCCAGAGAAGCCATGGGCCAGATAAGGTCACGATGGAAAACACACATGCACTTACCATCTTCTTCAGAATACCTGCACTCCAGGTGTATCCACAATACCTGCATGTCAAGTTGCCCTACGTGACTATAATTGTTTCTATTCCATAACTGGACATCAGCAAATACGAGCCAAAGAAAGCAGTTGGGTGAAGTCAGGGATGGTCAATGCCACATTCACTTACCTACAAAAAAAGAAGAAGGGAGGGGGTGAGGTTGAGTGGGTTAATCACAACAGCCCTCTAAGCTCTTTACAATCAGGGCAAATTAGCTTTGACTCAAAGAAGGATTGCAAAGCTGCTGAGAAGGAAATAAATAACCTTGTGGTTTTTTAATTGATCTTGATTCGGTCTAACCTTTGGAAAACAAAATCAGCAGTAATATATATTTACTTGGAGAGCAAAATAAAGGCATATAAATGCATATTACAATGAAACAGGTGGCAAGAATAGGAGCCTTCGAAAGCTCCCCCCCCCCCTTCCCGGGTGTTTTCTCAGGAAGCATCTAATGATTGTCACTAGATCTGCCACTGGCCTCTCTTTAGAGCCGAACATGGTGCAAGGAGTTGCTGGGATTATGCCAGCCATCTCCTAGGCAACTGGCTGCTCACAGGAGCTACAAATAGTAGCCGTAAACCCCAGCACACACATTTCCGTTTCGTGCTGGTATCTTCCCTGCCCCACCTAACATCCCAGCTGTGGAATAAAACACATTCTGGACTCATGGAATTATTAGGGGGAAAAGAATATCCTCTATTGACTTGTGCTGAAGCAAAGCAGTCAGTTAAAAATTGCATCTATAGCCTGAGTATTCATAGAATCATAGAATCATAGAATCAAAGAGTTGGAAGAGACCTCATGGGCCATCCAGGCCAACCCCCTGCCAAGAAGCAGGAATATTGCATTCAAATCACCCCTGACAGATGGCCATCCAGCCTCTATTTAAAAGCTTCCAAAGAAGGAGCCTCCAGCACACTCCGGGGCAGAGAGTTCCACTACTGAACGGCTCTCACAGTCAGGAAGTTCTTCCTCATGTTCAGATGGAATCTCCTCTCTTGTAGTTTGAAGCCATTGCTCCGCGTCCTAGTCTCCAGGGAAGCAGAAAGCAAGCTTGCTCCCTCCTCCCTGTGGCTTCCTCTCACATATTTATACATGGCTATCATATCCCCTCTCAGCCTTCTCTTCTTCAGGCTAAACATGCCCAGCTCCTTAAGCCGCACCTCATAGGGCTTGTTCTCCAGACCTTTTATCATTTTAGTCACTCTCCTCTGGACACATTCCAGCTTGTCAATATCTCTTTGTGGTGCCCAGAACTGGACACAATATTCCAGATGTGGTCTAACCAAAACAGAATAGAGGGGTAGCATGACTTCCCTAGATCTAGACACTATGCTCCTATTGATGCAGGCCAAAATCCCATTGGCTTTTTTTGCCGCCACATCACATTGTTGGCTCATGTTTAACTTGTTGTCCACGAGGACTCCAAGATCTTTTTCACACGTACTGCTCTCGAGCCAGGCATCCCCCATTCTGTATCTTTGCATTTCGTTTTTCCTGCCAAAGTGGAGTATCTTGCATTTGTCACTGTTGAACTTCATTTTGTAAGTTTTGGCCCATCTCTCTAATCTGTCAAGATCGTTTTGAATCCTGCTCCTGTCCTCTGGAGTATTGGCTATCCCTCCCAATTTGGTGTCGTCTGCAAACTTGATGATCCTGCCTTCTACTTCATCACACTAGAGAATGAATCCATTTTAAATCCGGTTTCCTCCCCCTGCAGTTTAGGGAGGCTGTTAAAGGCTCCCCACTAAACTACAAATCCCAGAATTCTGCAGGAGGCAGAAACCGGATTATTTATTTATTTATTTATTTATTTCGCGCATTTCTACCCCGCCCTTCTCAACCCCTGAGGGGGGACTCAGGGCGGCTTACAAAAGGCACAATTCGATGCCAACACAAAGAATAAGATAAAATACATATAAACAGCAACTATAAAACAATTAAAAAAATCAATTATACATCACAATCAATAAAACCAATCTAATGCTCAACGTTCGCCAGCTCAGAATCTGTAAGTTCATTCCACATTGTCAATCCTATCAAATCTAATCGTCATTGTCCTTTATCTATCTGCCAGATTACCCAAAGGCCTGGTCCCATATCCATGTTTTTAGTTTCCTTCTAAAAGAAAGGAGGGATGTCAATGACCTAATTTCCCCGGGGAGTGAATTCCACAGGTGAGGGGCCACCACCAAGAAGGCCCTGCTCCTCGTCCTCACCAACCTCACTTGTGATAAAGGTGGGGCCGAGAGCAGGGCCTCCCCAGAAGATCTTAAACTCCGAGGCGGGGCGTAGAGAGAGATCCGTTCGGACAGGTACGCTGGGACGGAGCCGTATAGGATTTTGTAGGTCAAAACCAGCACTTTCAATTGTGCTCAGAACTGGATCGGCAGCCAGTGGAGCTGACATAACAGAGGGGTGGTATGCTCCCTGTATGATGCTCTGGCGAGTAATCTTGCTGCTGCCCATTGGACTAATTGAAGTTTCCGAACAGTCTTCAAAGGCAACCCCGTGTAGAGTGCGTTGCAGTAATCTATTCGGGATGTAACAAGAGCGTGGACCACTGTGGCCAGATCTGACTTCCCAAGGTACGGGCGCAACTGGCGCACAAGTTTTAATTGTGCAAAAGCTCTCCTGGCCACTGCTGAGACCTGGGGTTCCAGACTCAGCGATGAGTCCAGGATTACTCCCATGCTACGAACCTGTGTCTTCAGGGGGAGTGTAACCCCATCTAACACAGGCTGTAACCCTATGCCCTGTTCGGCCTTACGACTGACCAGTAGGACCTCTGTCTTATCTGGATTCAATTTCAATTTGCTAGCTCTCATCCAGTCCGATACAGCAGCCAAGCACCGATTCAAGGTTTGGACAGCCTCCTTGGTGACAGGTGAGAAGGAGTGACAGATTTGGACATCATCTGCGTAGAGATAACACCTCATTCCGAAACTCTGGATGATCTCCCCCAGCGGCTTCATGTAGATGTTAAACAACATCGGGGACAGAACTGAGTCCTGTGGGACTGCACACAACAACGGTTGTGGGGCCGAACAGGTGTCATCCAGTAACACCTTCTGGGACCGTCCCTCAAGAAAGGACTGGAGCCACTGCAGAGCAGTACCACCAAGTCCCATATCTGTGGGGCGTCCCAAAAGGATACCGTGGTCGACAGTATCGAAGGCCGCTGAGAGGTCCAGCAAAACTAACAGGGACACACTCCCCCTGTCCAGCTCCCGGCGAAGATCATCTTCCAAGGCGACCAAGGCTGTCTCAGTTCCAGATTTGAAGTGGATTCATTCTCTAGTGTGATGAGGTCCCTAATCAAAAATGCATTTCTAATTTTTCTTAATTTAACATGCCTGTATTTGCATATGCTATTATTTATTTATGTATTTATTTATTTGAAACACTATGTCAGCTCCAGGCAGATCTCAGAACAAAACCACACTCACAAGGGGGTTCCTTGGATATACATTTACTATTCAGTCTTGCCAGGATGAAACGAAGTTAGATCTGAAGGTTTCCCACCAATCAGTGGTATACAGGAGTGGCTCAACCCATTACGCAAAGTAAGCATTTGCAGTATAGTTGATTTTGCCCAGGGGCGCTCTTGAGGTGTTCTTGGGGGAAAATAGACCTTGACATATGCGAGTTACTGTAGTTACTGGGATGTATAGTTCACCTAAAATCAAAGAGCATTCTGAACTCCACCAATGATGGAATTGAATCAAATATGGCACACACAACTCCCATGACGAACAAAAAAGGGAGGGAAAGGAAGGGAAGGGGGGGGGAGGAAAGGAAGGGAAGGGAAGGGAAGAAAGGAAGGAAGGGGGGAGGAAAGAAGGGAAGGGAGTGAGGGAGAGAAGGAGTGTGGCAGAGGGAGCTACCTCCTGGTCTGGATGTTAATAGAAGAGAGAGAGAGAGAGAGTTAAATGTGTGTTCGTGTTGCCGGAGACAGATCTTTCCTCCCTCTCGTGGGCCATCCAGTCCAACCCCCTGCCATGAAGCAGGAATATTGCATTCAAATCACCCCTGACAGATGGCCATCCAGCCTCTGTTTAAACGCTTCCAAAGAAGGAGCCTCCACCACACTCCGGGGCAGAGAGTTCCACTGTAGAACGACTCTCACAGTCAAGAAGTTCTTCCTCATGTTCAGATGGAATCTCCTTTCTTGTAGTTTGAAGCCATTGTTCCACATCCTAGTCTCCAGGGAAGCAGAAAACAAGCTTGCTCCCTCCTCCCTGTGGCTTCCTCTCACATATTTATACATGGCTATCATATCTCCTCTCAGCCTTCTCTTCTTCAGACTAAACATGCCCAGCTCCTTAAGCCGCTCCTCACAGGGCTTGTTCTCCAGACCCTTGATCATTTTAGTCGCCCTCCTCTGGACACATTCCAGCTTGTCAATATCTCTCTTCAATTGTGGTGCCCAGAATTGGACACAATATTCCAGGTGTGGTCTAACCAAAGCGGAATAGAGGGGTAGCATTACTTCCCTAGATCTAGACACTATGCTCCTATTGATGCAGGCCAAAATCCCATTGGCTTTTTTTTGCCGCCACATCACATTGTTGGCTCATGTTTAACTTGTTGTCCACGAGGACTCCAAGATCTTTTTCACACGTACTGCTCTCGAGACAGGCATTGTCCTCAAATCTGTATCTTTGCATTTCGTTTTTTCTGCCTAAGTGGAGTATCTTGCATTTGTCACTGTTGAACTTCATTTTTTAAATTTTGGCCCATCTCTCCAATCTGTCAAGATCGTTTTGAATCCTGCTCCTGTCCTCTGGAGTATTGGCTATCCCTCCCAATTTGATGTCGTCTGCAAACTTGATGATCATGTCTTCTAGCCCTTCATCTAAGTCATTAATAAAGATGTTGAACAGGACCGGGCCCATGTTGACTTGCATGTTTCAAAGGATATGTGTGTGCATGAGGAAGGGGAGATGCACTGTGAACCTATTTTCTTTGCAAGTAGCCCTCTTATTTTGGAGAATATGTTTACTTTTAAAAGAAGGGAAAGAATAGAGTAGTGGTTCTCAACTTTCCTAAAGTCGTGACCCTTTAATACAGTTCCTTCTGTTGTGGTGACCCTCAATCATAAAATTATTTTTGTTGTGAACTGCAATGTAAATATCTGATATGCAGAGAGTTCCACTGCTGAACGGCTCTCACAGTCAGGTCACAGTCACATTCTTCCTCATGTTCAGAAGGAATCTCCTTTCTTGTAGTTTGAAGCCATTGTTCCGTGTCCTAGTCTCCAAGGAAGTAGAAAACAAGCTTGCTCCCTCCTCCCTGTGGCTTCCTCTCACATATTTATACATGGCTATCATGTATAAATAGCAGCTACATTTCTCACCCTCGGCTTATTCTCGAGTCAATACATTTTCCAGTTTTTTGTGGTAAAATTAGGTCCCTTGGCTTATATTCGGGTCGGCTAATACTCGAGTATATATGGTATGACTCCTTACAGTGCAAAAACACAATTGGAAACCTGTTTTTATTTCAGTTGTATGTGAGCTCCCCACTGTGGTGATAGTGCTTTTGGTCCATGTTCAAAGTAGTGAACTCTTCAACCATTTCCTGAAACACAGAATGTAGAGCTGGTAATTTTGCCATAGCAAATGGAACTTGTTGCCATGGGGAAGCTGAATACACCTGTAGCCATCACAGCATGTGAAAAATAGCAGCTTCCTCTGTGTATGACACATTAAAAAATACTTCACCAAGTACTTCCATCGAGATCTTCCGTGAGTAGTAGTTCCTCTGGAAAAAACAGATAGTCTGCCACTTTTTCTCCTGTGCAGCGTTTACTTAGGTTACAAGCTGAAAATCTTTTATTTCTGTAATATTTCTCACAGAGAATGCTACACAAGCTCACTGTAACTACTTCAAAGTGCATCATTCAAGGAACACGGTCATAGCCAAAAGCCAAAATTGCTCCCTTTCCTTAGGGGAGGAAACGCTGCAGGGAAAAATTCAGAACGCAGACTGAACCAATTAGAAAATGTTATGGCATGTTCTCCGGTGTATGCATCATAGATCCAATTCCTCTGGAAATAAACTACATTGTTCAACAATTTAAAAAAAACCAACTTAAAATGGAATATTATTGTTCTAACTCAGTGTTTCTCAACCTGGGGGTCAGGACCCCTGGAGGGGACACGAAGGGGTGTCAGAGGGGTCGCCAAAGACCATCAGAAAACACAGTATTTTCTGTTGGTCATGGGGGTCTCTGTGTGGGAAGTTTTGCCCAATTCTATCATTGTTGGGGTTCAAAATGCTCCTTGATTGTAGGTGAACTACAAATCCCAGCAAGTACAACTCCCAAATCTCAAGGTCTATTTTCCCAAAAACCCACGAGTGTTCACATTTGGGCATATGGAGTATCCGTGCCAAGTTTGGTCCAGATCCAGCATTATTGGAGTCTAGAGTGCTCTCTGGATGTAGGCGAACTTCAACTCCCAAACTCAAGGTCAATGCCCACCAAACCCTTCCAGTATTTTCTGTTGGTCATGGGAATTCTGTGTGCCAACTTTGGTTCAATTCCATTGTTGGTGGGGTTTAGAATGCTCTTTGTTTACAGGTTAACTATAAATCCCAGAAACTACAACTCCCAAACAGCAAAATTAATTCCCCCGCCAACCCCACCAGTATTCAAATTTGGGCATACTGGGTATTTGTGCCAAATTTGCTCCAGTGAATGAAAATACATCCTGCAGATCATTATTTACATGGCGATTCATAATGTTAGGGTTATGGTTGGGGGTCACCACAACATGAGGAACTGTATTAAGGGGTCGCGGCATTAGGAAGGTTGAGAACCACTGTTCTAATTGATGATAAAAATCTTCAGTGTTTCTGCAAGAGGTGTTTAGGCTCTGGTCTATCTCAAATGAAACTGTCCATTCATAATTATATTATGACGGAAAAATAAATAGTCAGTTTGGGGGGGGGGGGGGTTGGATAGCTCCTTAGAAATAACCTTTTGTGCTATAGAGTAGACAGACGTCAGGCTTTAAAAAAAAAACAAACCTTTCTATATTTCTAGACTTCTGAATAAAAATCAATGTAGAAAAAAAATAAACACTGAGAGATTGGCTGACTGGAACCTGGCATATGAGATAAGAGTTTGGAAAGAACCCAATGATTTTTCCATCTTCATATCTTGTAAGCTTTGAGCAGGGCTGCAGGAAAAGCCACATCTGTTAGTTTAATTGAATCATGTGCTGTAAGAGGTGTGTGCATGCACATGTGGGCACGGCATATTCCTACTTTGTATCAGCATCATGAGTACTTTTTTTTGTCATTGAATCATAGAGTTGGAAGAGACCTAATGGGCCATCCAGTCCAACTCCCTGCCAAGAAGCAGGAAAATTGCATTCAAAGCACCCCAACAGATGGCCATTCAGCTTCTGTTTAAAAGCTTCCAAAGAAAGAGCCTACACCACACCCCGGGGCAGAGAGTTCCACTGCTGAACAGCTCTCACAGTCAGGAAGTTCTTGTTGCAACCCAGAGCAGGAAACGGGACCCTCAGACAACAATCCACCACACTTGACTTCAGGAAAACAATCCTTCTTTATTGATGAAAGATGAATACAAGATAGAAAAAATATGCAAAGGTAAAAAGTCACAGTAAAAATCAGCAACAAGAAATGTCCACAAACAAGATCATGAAATCCACAGCAAAACTGCTGAATCCTGGAACCTGTAAGCAAACCATTAACCGTACTTGGAACAACTAGAAAACCTCCGAGGAACAAAGCCACTTGAATCAGGAGACCTGCAAAAGCTTGCACATGAATCTGGAACGATGCCTGGTCTGAAGCTGCATTCAGGCCAGGCATACTTAAGGCCAAGAAATCTATTGCAAGACATGCCTGAAGATTTTGTTTGCATTTCTCTCAATCTGGCTGACCTACGTAAACTTTGTGCTTCACCTCGGCTCTGCCAAATCTGCCCCCACCTATCCTCATTAGGCGGACCAGGTGTCAGATTCTCTGGAGAACTAAGACTGGGAGGAAAAGGGAGTGAAATATCTCCGCTCGGCTCGGAATGCATGTTCTCATGGAAATTCTGACTTTCACTTTCCAAGGCTGTAGGATTTTCACTACTCAAACCATCATCATCTAAATTGGCCTCAGAATTCACATTGACATCTACATTGGCATCAGGAAATACAATCAGAGAATCAGGTTCAGGTTCCCACACAGGCTGAACCCCAACAGTTCTTCCTAATGTGCAGATGGAATCTCCTTTCTTGTAGTTTAAGCCATTGTTCCATTGCGTCCTAGTCTCCAGAGCAGCAGAAAACAAGCTTGCTCCCTCTTCCCTATGACTTCCTCTCACGTATTTATACAAGGCTATCATGTCTCCTCTCAGCCTTCTCTTCTTCAGTCTAAACATGTCCAGCTCTTTAAGCTGCTCCTCATAGGGCTTGTTCTCCGGACCCCTGATCATTTTAGTCGCCCTCTTCTGGACACATTCATCTATTCCCCCCACCGCCCCCCAAAGATATTTTTCGATGGTGTCTATTCCACAATGGCACCAGTTTCACATGCGTTTACCAGCTCCAAAAGGCTGGTGACTCATACCTTAACTAAAATAATGTTTTCATTCGTGAAGTCTGAATTGTGTATGTAAACCATGATTAAGGCTACGATTAATACATAGAATCATAGAATCAAAGAGTTGGAAGAGACCTCATAGGCCATCCAGTCCAACCCCCTGCCAAGAAGCAGGCACATTGCATTCGAATCACCCCTGACAGTTGGCCATCCAGCCTCTGTTTAAAAGCTTCCAAAGAAGAAGCCTCCATAGATAATACTGTGCAACACGATTTTTGTTCCGGGGTTATAAATGTTATTTCCTAATTGGTTCTAACATATAAACATGGGAAAGTTTTATTAAACTGCAAAAACTCTGTTTTTTGTGGGACATCCTGCAATACATTTTGCTATAGTCTTTCAAGGAATATCTCATTGAGTCTCAAACAATTCAACGTAGTTTGTGACAGCCACTAAAATGAAGTTTCTGAAGTATAACAACTACTTCCAAAGTAAGTACTGGACAGTTAAACATGAAATAACACTTTCAAACCTGGAACACAAAATTTTGTTACATAATGCAGTTTATCCTGCTACATATAGAATCATAGAATCATAGAGTTGGAAGAGACCTCATGGGCCATCCAGTCCAACCCTCTACCAAGAAGCAGGAAAATTGCATTCAAAGCACCCCTGACAGATGGCCATCCAGCCTCTGTTTAAAAGCCTCCAAAGAAGGAGCTTCTACCACACTCCAGGGCAGAGAGTTCCACTGCTGAACAGTTCTTCCTGATATTCTTCCTGATGTTCAGATGGAATCTCCTTTCTTGTAGTTTGAAGCCATAGTTCCACGTCCTAATCTCCAGGGCAGCAGAAAACAAGCTTACTCCCTCCCTCCCTATGAGTTCCTCTCACAGATTTATACGCGGCTATCATGTCTCACATTTGCATGCACATTTGCATACTCACATTTGCATGCAGTTCGAAAACATGCAAATGTGAGTAGATCAATAGGTACCGCTCCGGCAGGAAGGTAACGGCGCTCCATGCAGTCATGCTGGCCACATGACCTTGGAGGTGTCTACGGACAACACTGGCTCTTCGGCTTAGAAATTGAGATGAGCACCACACCCCAGAGTCAGACATGACTGGACTTAATGTCAGGGGACTACCTTTACCTTTACCCATCATGTCTCCTCTCAGCCTTCTCTAAACATGCCCAGCTCTTTAAGCCGCTCCTCATAGGACTTGTTCTCAACAAACAAATCACAACAAACTGCTCCCTTTTGTGCTCATGAAGCTAGTGGGCCACCAATTATTTTCCCTGTCGTGACAAAGTGTTTTCTATTACCACACATTAGATAATACGGTCACAACAAAGTTTTTTCGGGTTCTATGGTGTCTGGAGAAGGAAATCAGTCCATCCCAACCACAAACTCAATGCTTTAAATTGCAGTTCTGGACATTTTGGGGAAAAGCTTTGAATCTATTTACAGGTACATCAGCAGCACACTCCCGTTGAAAGCCGGGTCTCCTATTTCACAGCTGGTGACAGTGCTGATCACTTCCCTTCATCTACAGGAAGAGCTGCCTGTGAGCCAAGAGCCAGTCTCCTATTCTGCCAATATGCTGGAAAAAGAGATGACGGAAGAAGAAGGTAAGCCTGGGTTTCACGTCCCCACTCTTGACTGTAGGACCCACGTCTCAAACCTCCCCCCTGCCCAGCTTAGGAATAAAGACTATTTTATAGACAGCATAACCATTTCCAGCAAATATGCATGGGTGGAAACTTAAAAGAAAATCATGAGGAAATAGCATCTTTATAAATGGTTGCATCCAGATCTGCTTCCCGATGTTCGCCTCTTCTGGTCTTTATGCAGTTGAGTACACCAGGAAACGCAAGTGGAGTGACTGCCCTATTACAGTAGATTTTACTTTGGGGCCCAATCTCCTCCATCCTTCCCTTCCTCTCAACACACCTTAATCATAGAATCATAGAATCATAGAGTTGGAAGAGACCTCATGGGCCATCCAGTCCAACCCCCTGCCAAGAAGCAGGAATATTGCATTCCAATCACCCCTGACAGATGGCCATTCAGCTTCTGTTTAAAAGCTTCCAAAGAAGGAGCCTCCACCACACTCCGGGGCAGAGAGTTCCACTCCTGAATGGCTCTCACAGTCAGGAAGTTCTTCCTAATGTTCAGACGGAATCTCCTTTCTTGTAGTTTGAAGCCATTGTTCCATTGCATCCTAGTCTCCATGGCAGCAGAAAACAAGCTTGCTCCCTCCTCCCTGTGACTTCCTCTCACATACTTATACATGGCCATCCTGTCTCCTCTCAGCCTTCTCTTCTTAAGGCTAAACATGCCCAGCTCTTTAAGCCACTCTTCATAGGGCTTGTTCTTCAGAACCTTGATCATTTTAGTCACCCTCCTCTGGACACATTCCAGTTTGTCAATATCTCTCTTGAATTGTGGTGCCCAGAACTGGACACAATATTCCAGGTGTGGTCTAACCAAAGCGGAATAGAGGGGTAGCATTACTTCTCTAGATCTAGACACTATGGTCCTATTGATGCAGGCCAAAATCCCATTGGTTTTTTTTTTTTTTTGCTGCCTGATGACATTGTTGGCCCATGTTTAAATTGTTGTCCATGAGGACCCTAAGATCTTTTTCACACGTACTGCTCTCGAGCCAGGCATTGTCCTCAATTCTGTATCTTTGCTTTTTGTTTTTTCTGCCGAAGTGGAGTATTTATTTATTTACTGTATTTGTATACAGCCTTTCTCAGCCTATCGGCGACTCAACGCGGTTTCCAACAAAACAGTATACAGAGTATCATAGAACAATTTAAAACATTACAATTACATAACCCACAACAATAAAAACAACATCATTAGCGTCTCCTTATTGTCAAGCATTGTCCAGTTCCATCGCCAATCGTCCATTCCTATATCACGCTTGCTCAAACAGCCATGTTTTGACTTGCTTCTGAAACGTGAGGAGGGAGGAAGCAGATCTAATCTCTCTAGGGAGGGCGTTCCATAGCCGGGGGCCCACCGCTGAGAAGGCCCTGTGTCTCATCCCCGCCAAACATATCTGAGACGAAGGCGGGACTGAGAGCAGTGCCTCCCCGGATGATCTCAAGGACCTTGATGGTTCATAAGGGGAGATACGTTCGGACAGGTAAGTTGGGCCACAACCGTTTAGGCCAAAACCAGTACTTCGAATTGGGCCCGGTAGCAAACCGGCAACCAGTGGAGCTGACGCAACAGGAGTATCTTGCATTTGTCGCTGTTGAACTTCATTTTGTTAGTTTTGGCCCATCTCTCTAATCTGTCAAGATCGTTTTGAATCCTGCTCCTGTCTTCTGGAGTATTGGCTATCCCTCCCAATTTGGTGTCGTCTGCAAACTTGATGATCCTGCCTTCTAGCCCTTCATCTAAGTCATTAATAAAGATGTTGAACAGGACCGGGCCCAGGACGGAACCCTGCGGCACTCCGCTCGTCACTTCTTTCCAGGATTAAGAAGCAGCATTGGTGAGCGCCATTTGGGTTTGTCCATTTAACCAAGTACATTTAACCAATAACCAATTTGACCTGTAGTTGCATCTTCTGGAAGGACAGGCTTTTCCAAAGCTAGACACTGTAGCTCCATATTGCCTCCCAATGAGGCTAGTCACCTAACAGTTACACCTAACAGCTGTAACACATTTAAGCTGCATTTTTAAAAAATCTCTGCTTCAAAGGAAGTGTGAAACTAACTTCCTAATAAGTGTGAAAAATGCCTTCTGGGTATTTGGGGTCATTTCTTGCTGCAAGTTGTCACAGATGTCAAATGGTTTGGAGAATGAAGTCATAGAACAGCTGTATTCCACTTGGATAGGAACAGCCAAGTGAAAATTTCTGAAAGAGCTGTATCAAGGCAGCTGAATTCAGACTTGCTCTGTGTCATGTCACAGATGCAATGTGTATTTATCCCTGTGCCGTCGCGCTTGGGGGCTATTATTCTTAATGAAGGAGGGATGGACGTGGCATCTTTCCCCTAAGGGATTGCTTCTTGCCCTCCTATAGGAAACTGGAACTCTCAAAAACCCAAAACGCTGTAAATAACTCAAAATAAGTTTTATTGATCACAAAGAGTTACTTCTTAAAGCAATGAGCTGGAAACTTCAGAGGGGTGAAGGAAAATATATGTTACAGTCTCAGTTAGTCCTGGGTCCAAGGTGTTTGAAGCTGAGAAGCCTCACTAAGTTTCCTCTTTCCTCAATGGCTATGAATGCCGGAGCAAACCACAACCCCAGTTCAGATGGCCTATGTTTTGAAGACTCAGGATCTTCCTTTGGTGCCAAAAGAACCGGTTTGAAGGCGCTTGAGACTTCCAACGTCATTCAGGTTGGTCTGAACATGAAGCACAAGTCTCAAGGGTAAAAAACCTCAGAACTGGTGCTAAGAGGTAATTTAAATCAGGGTCTTTTAGAGTCAAGTCTCTTACTCACGTCCATATGGTAGGAACTCTGATGGCAGAATGAAAAGAAAGGAAGCACTCCCCCCGAAGGAAGAGGTGGAGCCAAACAGTACTGATTGACAGCTATAAGTAACCAGTCCATACAACTATACATAAGCAGGGTAAAAGGGGCAGGATTAAGCATGATACAACAGTTTAAATCTTGCAACTAACAGTTCTATACATAGGTGGCGCCACTCGCGCCGTCACAATCCCATACATTACGGCTGCAGCATTCATGAATTCTTTTCACACATAACAAGGCAGAAATTGCAGCTTCATCCAAAGACATGTATGTGCATTTCTGCTTTTAAAAAAAGAAAAGCTAGCCTGAGTTCTCTTCAGACATGAAAGCAAAGTTTAAAGGGGTTCTTTCAAAATAAAACGTAATGAAGGAAAGTGTCTGATTTATTCCTGAAATACTAGCTCTGTGTGACAAAAAAACAAAAACAAAACAATAACAGAGTAGGCTAGGGAAGCCCTTAAAAAAAGAGAGAGAAGAAAAACCGACTCCCTTCTTTTGGAACGGTGCCACTAAGATAATTGGAAGGTTGTTCTGTGCTATGCCAAGCAGAAGGGGAAGCATGGTTTTCTTACTTATCTACTAAAGTTACTAAAAAAGAAAAGCATTCAGCAGAATGTAAGACATTTAAGAAAATAATGCTGAGTCTGTCAATTATTCAACAGCTATGCTGTGCATGCATAACTCTTATACTGGTATGAGCAGAGACGGATGCCCCATCTCTGTGATCTTGGTGATGCAATATTTACTGTCAGGTTTGTTGTTGTGTGCCTTCAAGTCATTCCTGATTTATGGTGAAGAGGATCATCATTTCCTCTTAGCAAGATTTGTATAGAGTGGAGTGGGTTTGTCATTGCCTTCCTTTGAGGCTGAAAAATTGTGACTTGGCCAAGCTCACCCAGTGGGTTTTCATGGCTGAGCAGGGATTCATATCCATGTCTCTCAGAGTCCCAATCTCAAACAACTGCACCACGCTGATTCTTATTGTCAGATCAGGGATAGTAACGTAGCTGGTACAGAACGGCGAGCACGTTAGGATGAAAAGATAGAGGTTCAACTTCCAATTTAACCAGAAAACTCACTGGATAACCTAGGATCAGGCATGTAGCCGGGGGTGGGGTGGGGGTGGGGGTTTGAGGGGCTTCACCCCCCCCCCCAAATTCTCAGGGTGGTCCACGAGAAGGCCTTACTGGTACATTATTTAAATGGTTATGTTTATTCATATCATGGTCTCATCACCATGCTCAATATATACCATATGCATGGGAGTATTGGGGTAACAATACAAAAGTTTTGCTAGGGTAGATCCTCACCTTCCCTCCCCCGAATCAAACTCGCCCCCCCCCCCAAATCAAATTCAGCTCTCCCCGAATCAAAATCCTGGCTACGAGCCTGCCTAGGACCATCTGTCAGGCTGCCCTGAAATCCACTTTCAGCAAGTGGAGTAACTACATTGATCTGAATTACTGGGTAGTGTAGACTGATATATCGTATATTCTGGTGCATAAGACTACTTTCTAATGGACCAAGATGTATTTACCAAGAAAATCTTCTCAAAAGTCAGGGGTCGTCTTATACACTGGGGTAGCCTTATGCATGGGAGTTGTCTTATACACCGGAGTCGTCTTATAGAGCGGGTGCTGAAACTTCCAATCCGGATTGGGGAATCTGTGGTTGCTGCATATTGTGGGCGGGGGGGGGGGGGGCACAAAAATGGCAGTGGCCATGTCCCTGCCGTATGCAGCGACTGAAAGAAAGCATTAAGGGCAACGTCGTACAAGTATGGTAGATGAAAATCCATTCGTCAGGATTTGTGGACTTAATGCGGTCCCAATGGTGAGGTGAAGGGGTGCCTCACCAGGAAGGTGTAAGTGAAGGGCGGAGCAAGCTGCAGGAGTCCGGGGCACCCGGGATATGGAAAAAAGAGATAGAGTAGCTCTAGGCCCAAAAAAACACAACTCTTTTACCTGTCTGGCCTGCCCTTGTATCCTATTATTGTACCTCCTCCTCTGCCTCTCAGATCTCGCTCCTGAAGACTGCAGTGAAGTGTTGCAGGTGCGCATGTGCAAGATCTGAGAGGCAGAGAAGGAGGTACAGTAATAGGAAAATTACCATATTGAAATCAAATCTGATGCTTTTAAAAAAATTATTTGGTGTGTATTGGAAGAGGGGTAGTCTTATACGGCGAGTATATCCCAAACTCTATATTTTGACTGGAAACATTGGGGGGTCGTCTTATACACCTAGTCATCTTATATGCCAGAATATATGGTAATCCAATTTGGTTCTGAAACTGGATTACAGGGGAGTATAAATCCAGCCTAATTCTAAACTCAGGAAGCCCAAATTCTTTATTGCCATAAAACAGTTGTGAAAACTATGAGACCCTCCAGAATGTATTGGATTCCAAGTTCCAGCAGTCTTAACCAGTGGAAGTACTGCCGATGAATATTGTGAGTCATAGTCGAGCAACACAGAGGGTCATCCCATTCTCAGCCTAGCTCTCAGAGGACGTCAATTCAAGAAAGCAAAAAGACGTGACAAACAAAATCCCCAAATTATGCTCAGTCATGGGGAAAATTATCATTCCTTCACAGATTTCTTCCTCCTTTTCTCCAAACACGTAGACAGACATTGCTTTGTATTTAAACCAAACAATAGTCCATATCACTGCAAATACCTTGTGAATTTATTTGATCAGTCACGTCGGCAAATCGCACAGGCTTTGGAATGACTCGAGCCGAATGGGAGATGATCTCATTACTGACAGCACTGTGAGTCCAGCTGGCTCTGGAACAGTCTGATTAGGAGAGCATTCAGGTACTCTTTCTACACTGCCTGACTGTTCCTTCACAGGAACAGGAAAACGTAGCCATTGATTTATTCAAAACAGCTTGCTTTTAATCATGGCAGAACATGATCTGAATGATTTATTCCGTCTTTGTACATTAGCAAGGAATGGACATGTATTTTCAATACCCAGTTTGATATAAAATTCGGATCTCTGGGTTTCAGAAGGTTTACGTCTTGGTCTTGTTTCAACTCTGCTGTTTAGCTAAATAAATCTCTTTAGTAATAGGCTCTCTCCAAATTCTTTTGGCCACATCTCTCAGAAGTCTCAGCCAACATAGCCAGTGGTCTGGATGCTGTGAGTTGAAGTCCGAAGCCTCTTAAAGGAACCAATGGTCTAGACGTCATTTTTAATAAGATTGGGCCAGTTTAAAGTAAGAGTACACTCTATGTCATGCTAAGGACTTTTATTTGTCCTCCCATAACCAATTTTGGCTATAACTTGCTTTTTTGTGTAACAGGAGCTATGTAAGAAACTGCAAGTCACTTCTGGTATGAGAGAATTGGCGGTCTGCAAGTACGTTTTGTAATAAGAAATTCAATGTGCAGACCTGAGAAATGTGAATTTAAAATGATGTGTGGGAATGAATGGAAAAATGGAAGGATGTATGGATGGAGCTAATAATTTTGGAGACTGGGTTGTTGTAGGTTTTTCCGAGCTATATGGACATATTCTAGAGGCATTTACTCCTGACGTTTCGCCTGCATCTATGGCAAGCATCCTCAGAGGTAGTGAGGACTGTTGGAAGTAGGAAAATGGGTTTATGTATCTGTGGAATGACCAGGGTTAGACAAAGGACTTTTGTCTCCTGGAGCTAGGCGTGAATGTTTCAACTGATCACCTTGATTAGCATTCAATGGCTTGGAAGTGCCTGGGGGGAATCTTGTTGAGAGTGATTTGATGTGCCTGATTGTTTACTCTCTGTTGTTTAGCTGTTGTAATTTTTGAGTTTTTTATTCTTGGTAGCCAGATTTTGTTTATTTTCATGGTTTCTTCCTTTCTGTTGAAATTATCTACATAGGGACCACCAAACGCAGCATTGCCCAAACAGGAATCAAGGAACATGAAAGGCACTGCAGACTACTTCAGCCAGAGAAGTCAGCCATAGCAGAGCACCTGATGAACCAACCTGGACACAGCATTTTATTTGAGAACACAGAAATGCTGGACCACTCTCAGAACCACCATGTCAGACTACACAGAGAAGCCATTGAAATCCACAAGCATGTGGACAATTTCAACAGAAAGGAAGAAACCATGAAAATGAACAAAATCTGGTTACCAGTATTAAAAAACTCAAAAATTACAACAGCAAAACAACAGAGAGTAAACAATCAGGCACATCAAATCACTCTCAATAAAAAATATCCCCCAGGCACTTCCAAGCCATTAAATGCTAATCAAGGTGGTCAGCTGAAACATTCACAGCTAGCTCCAGGAGACAAAAGTCCTTTGTCTCACCCTGGTCATTCCACAGATACATAAACCCATTTTCCTACTTCCAACAGACCTCACTACCTCTGAGGATGCTTGCCATAGATGCAGGCGAAATGTCAGGAGAAAATGCCTCTAGAACATGGCCATATAGCCCGGAAAAACCTACAACAACCCAGTGATTCTGGCCATGAAAGCCTTCGACAATAAATTTTGGAGACACCAGTATAATATTAAGGCCTGCAACGACTAACTACCTGCTTTCTGGCATGTGATTAAAACCTGCTAATAAGATCTGAAGAGTAAACTCTGATAAGAATTGGGACAGTGATAACAGTGATAAATGTTAAGAAGGAAGTCAACACAAGCCTTGTGTTTGTCAACACCAATCAAGAAGATCAACATCTGGCCAGGAAACTGAAATGGAGCCAGGATGGAAGACGTCTATCATTAATTGGGACCACATCAGCAGAATACTCCTATAAAAGACTCAGTCTAATGATGCTCAAAGTGTGGCAGACTGAGGAGTCTGTTCCACCCGCCATGCTCTACTTTCCTGGGAAGGAGCGAGATGGTGTATTCGGAGAGTGTCAGATATGCTATGGGAAAGCATGATTCTGGACACTTTGCTATGGGAAAGCATGATTCTGGATGCTTCTTTCTCAAGGGAAGAGAAAGAAGTGTGCTTTTGGGGTCTTGGATTTTGTGCAGGGCGTCAGGTTCTGCAGTATGGAAAACAGAGATCTGATCCTTGGCATTGTTCTTAGGGAAAGAAGTTTTGGTATCTCAGCATTTTGAACTTATGGAACTATGCGTTGGCAGGCTGCAGGGAAGCACGGTCTGGCCTAAGAGGTGCTTCTCCAAGGAGGGAGAAAATGATATGGTAATATTTGAATGCCTGAGGATGAATGCATGTACATGTGGTATGAATGCTGAGTGAAAATGTAATTCCCCTTTGTTTGTTTGTTATCCATGCAATTGTAAATCCAATGTAGTTGCATAGAATCTGTATGTCTGTATGTCTAATGTCATTCTTTGTCTAAATGTTTTCTGTAATCTGATATACCCTCTCACACTGGAAATTGCAATAAAAAGAACCTATGCTTTAAAGTCATTGAAAAGTCATTCATGACAGTTGCTCAGGGGACACCCAGATGTTTTACCATCATGTGGGTTGGAATATATGGCAGTGTAGAAGGGGCAGCGTAAGCATCTCCTATTTTTCTTCATCACTGCAACTACTGGAAACATGCCTTCACAATAAATCTGACTGGGGAAGTAGGGGACTATATGAGATGTCACTGTTGTTTCATTCCCCTGTAATTTTACCCGACGATTGATGTGTGGCCATATTCATAGAATCATAGAATAGAATCTAAGAGTTGGAAGAGACCTCATGGGTCTTCCAGTCCAACCCCCTGCCAAGAAGCAGGAATATTGCATTCGAATCACCCCCGACAGATGGCCATCCAGCCTCTGTTTAAAAGCTTCCAAAGAAGGAGCCTCCACCACACTCCGGGGCAGAGAGTTCCACTGCTGAACAGCTCTCACAGTCAGGAAGTTCTTCCTCATGTTCAGATGGAATCTCCTTTCTTGTTGTTTGAAGCCATTGTTTCGCATCATAGTCTCCAGGGAAGCAGAAAACAAGCTTGCTCCCTCCTCCCTGTGGCTTCCTCTCACATATTTATACATGGCTATCATATCTCCTCTCAGCCTTCTCTTCTTCAGGGTAAACATGCCCAGCTCCTTAAGCCGCTCCTCAAAGGGCTTGTTCTTGAGACAAAGCCCCCTTCCATACAGTTGTATAAAATTCACATTGAACTGGATTATATGGCAGTGTGGACTCAGGTAATCCAGTTCAAAGCAGTATTGTGGGCTATCTATCTTGATATTATGGGTTATATAGCTGTATGGAAGGGCCCATAAATATAGATAGGTTTCTACCAGGTTTCAATGAGGCCATTTAAAGAACATTTGCTTTCCTATATTAAGATTTCAAGTTCATCTTGTATATTTCCCATGGTCTATGTAATAGTGTTGAGACAATGTGACATTCTCTCCATCTGATTCCTTGTGGCCTTATTATTTCCACTGTTTTACAACATAAGTTGGGCCCCATGCTTTGGGACAGCATCCCTCAACTTGACTATTCCCAGAGTACAATCCTATTATGCGCTTTGTAATTTGTGAGGGGAAAATCCAGGTTAAAGGAAGGCATGTTTAGGACAAAAGGACACCTTTTGTAGGCATCAGTAACAAAATGATCCCATGCATTTCAGTTTTGTATTTCCACCAGTGTTTGCAGAATGATATCATCTTCTCTAGACATGGGACTAATGCATGTCATGCAATGATTTAGTCAAGGAGCACTGTGTTTTCTGCCAAAACGATGATAAAATCTTTTTTTAGTCTAGACTCATGAATCAGATTAGAACAAGGGCAAGCATTACGTTCTTCCATGTTTTTAAGGACATCGTCCATAAGAGTATCTATTGAAAACCATGACTCCTATCACATTTCTGATCACCTTTGTCAATTTTCCTTTCATCAGTCTCAGGAGTACTGGTGTTCCCAAGCAGAAGGCTTTGAAAACATAATCTCCAAAAGGATCTGAGCCATTTTAGCACTCTGGTCTATTATGGGAATTTGGCAGCATCTGCTTGAGACAATAACCCTGGAGAATATTCTGGCTCTTGTCATTTGTGGCAAAATGTTCTCTAACAGCTCCACTTTTCTGACTACAACTTTATCAAGCTTTCTGTGGCATGCTGAAAGGGGCCACAGGTCCACGCCCAGGTATTTGGCTTAAGAATGCCTTAACTATCCTCCACCATCTTTTCCAGGGATTGTTCTACCTTCTGGAGCAATACAACTGAAATTTGGAGGTGGACATATTATGACATTTGGCTTGTTATAAAGTGTCTACAAGGGGTTCCTATCAGCGGGGCAATGTTTCCAAACTCCTTCCCTTTTCCCACCATTTTCACTAATGCCATTCCAGCAGAACATCTGCATCCAAGAAAACTAGAGCCATTTCAATATAAAATTCAGATTATCCGCTTTGAACTGGATTACATGGCCGTGTAGAAAGGGTCTAAGGGTGTGGTATTGTTGAGATTAACTTCACAATTCAGCAGCAGATCAGTTGCACAACTTCAGCGCTTTCCAGTAGCTTCTTCCTGCACAGTATTTTCAGTCAACTGCTTCCACAGCCTGCAGTCACTCTGGAACCTTTTACAGACACTTGAGCACATGCCCGGCCATTGTCAGTTTTACCATTGTCTTTTCCCCAGTCTAGATGATATTGCAAACTTACCACAGCATACAGTTATATCTTGTCTTAGCAGACAGGTTCTTTAATTACATATAGCCTTCGATGAACAACATCACAGCACAAGGAGAAATATACACTGTACATGACTTCCTTATATACAATTCATTTACACATAGCAATCACTGATTGGTTCCCAACTCATTGACTTAACTCAAACTCAAGATTGCATCATTCACAATCACCTGGACTAGGCCAGAACACATTCCCCAAATGAAATTCTATATACACAGTTAATGCATGACTCAGCATTTCCAATAGAAGCCTATTAGCTGTGCATGACTCAGCTATATTACATTACAATACGTTGTAAAACCTGACAGGTATACATGTTTTGGTCTATAGCAGGGGTCCCCAAACTACGGCCCGCGGGCCGCATGTGGCCTGCCAAGGGCCTTTATCTGGCCCGCGCGGCCTGTCGTGGCCTATCCAAAGTCCCTCGCCACGCGGCCCGTCCAAAGCCCCTCGCCGCCGCCAATGGCGTCTGCTCTGCTGCACTTCTCCCTCCACAGGCTTCTCCTTCCACATGGGATGGAGAAGCCTGTGGAGGGAGAAGCGCTCTCTGCTCTCCCACGGAGAACAGAGAGCAAAGCAGAGCGGACGCCATTTCTGTACCACAGAAGATCCCTGGTGGCGAGAATGGGGGAGGCGGCGCCGGGTAGGCGTGGCCAGGCTTCCGGGCCAGAGAAGCCAGCATCGCTTGGCCATGCCCACCCGGCGCCGCCTCCCCCATTCTCGCCACCAGGGATCTTCTGTGGTACAGCAATGGCGTCCGCTCTGCTTTGCTCTCTGTTCTCCGTGGGAGAGCAGAGAGCGCTTCTCCCTCCACAGGCTTCTCCATCCCATGTGGAAGGAGAAGCCTATGGAGGGAGAAGCACAGCAGAGCGGACGCCATTCCTCTGTAAGAGACGATCCCTGGTGGCAAGGAAGGCGTGCACAAATGGTGGAGGCGGCGCCGGGTGGGCGTGGCCAAGTGACGTGGCCACGCCCACCCGGCGCCGCCTCCACCATTTGCGCACGCCTTCCTTGCCACCAGGGATCGTCTCTTACAGAGGAATGGCGTCCGCTCTGTTGCGCTCTCTGTTCTCCGTGGGAGAGCAGAGAGCGCTTCTTCCTCCACAGGCTTCTCCCTCCCGCGCTGCTATGGAAAGGTTTGGCCCAATTCTATTGTTGATGAGGTTCAGAATGCTCTGTGATTGTAGGTGAACTACAAATCCCAGCAACTGCAACTCGCAAATGTCAAGATTCTATTTCCCCCATACTCCACCAGTGTTCACATTTGGGCATATGGAATATTCGTGCCAAGTCTGGGCCAGATCTTTCATTGAATCCACAGTGATTTATGTAGGCAGGTGAACTACAACTCAAAAACTCAAGGTCAATGCCCACCAAACCCTTCCAGTATTTTCTGTTGCTCATGGGAGAACTGTGTGCCAAGTTTGGTTCAATTCCATCATTGATGGGGTTCAGAATGGTGAAGTTCAACTACAGGCATTAGGAGAAAATCAGGCTGCCTTTATCTACAGGAGATAACAATGTGTTGTAGATTTGGTTTTCTTCTCCTTACGCCTAATACACATTTACTTTCAAAGAATACAACAAGCCACCTGTTTGTTAAAGTGGGAACGATTTCGAACACCCTTTGCCTATACATTTACTGTGCCTTTTGCTCTTCAACTGATTATCCTCAAATCTTTTGAATTTTTCCCCAGTCAAATTGGTTGTATTTGTTATAAAAAGTAACCTTTCTACTTCTATGGTTACATTTTATAGACTACTGCAACACGCTCTATGTGGGGCTGCCTTTGAAGACTGTCCAGAAGCTTCAAATGGTCCAACGGATGGCAGCCAGATTGTTAACAGGAGCTGTATGCTCAGGGAGTATACAACTCCACTAGTTGCCAGACTGCTACCGGGCACAATTCAAAGTGCTGGCTTTAGCCTATAAAGCCCTAAATGGTTCTGGCCCAATTTACCTGTCCGAACGCATCTCCCCTTATGAATCATCTAGGACTTATGAATCATCTGAGCCCTGCTCTCGATCCTGCCCTCATGTTGGGGTTCAGCCTGAGTTTGAACTTGAAACTGATTCTCTGTTTGTTCCTCCTGATACTAATGAAAGTATATTTACTGATGCTAGTGGAAATGTACCTTTTGATGCCAATGCTCCTGAAATTAGTGAGGAAGAATCTGCTGTAGGTTTGGAAAATGCCAATGTTCCTGAAATTAGTGAGGAAGGAACTTCTGTAGATTTGGAAAATGAAAGTACCAATGTTAATGAGAATGTTGCAGAGGGAGACCTTGAACTTTCCCTCCCTTCTGCACCTGTTAACTGTAATGACAACAGAAGGAGCCAAATTTGGGAAGACAGAAATAAAACACTCAGTTTGCGTCGATCCTCCCGAATTCAAGAATTAAAAACATTAGCTTCAAAACAGAAGGGCGGTTCACGGAACCGATTCTTGAGTTTTAATTGCAATACGCCAGGCTGATTCCCTCAGTTCAGGCATCGTTTCAGAATTGATGAAGACCTTGGCAGTTCTCCCGGTTCCATGGCCATAGTATGGAAAGATTTCTAGTATATCAAGTACGGTTAGTGGATTGCTACCAGATTCAAGTATTTCTCAGAGAGGCTTTTGGTTTTGCTTTGTTCATTTAAATTCATGTTTGCTGATTTTGCTGTGGCTTTTGACTTGCATTTTTCCTTTATTTTGTAACCATTTTTCTTCAATAAAAAAGGATTGTTTTTCACAGCCAAGTGTGGTGGATAGTTATCTTAGGCCTCGTTCTCTGCTCTGGATTGCAACACCTAATCACAAGTATGTTTGGCAGGGATGAGAGACATGGCCTTCTCTGTGGTGGCCCCTCGGTTATGGAACGCCCTACCTAAGGAGATTATTTTGACTCCCTCACTCTTAACGTTTCGGAGACAAATTAAGGCATGCTCCTTCTTTGGAAGCTTTTAAACAGGCTGGATGGCCATCTGTCAGGGGTGATTTGAATGCAATATTCCTGCTTCTTGGCAAGGGGTTGGATATGTCCTGTGGCAGACATTGCTGCTGTTTAGTTTGTTAAAATGAATTCTGCATAGGGCAGCATCTGCAGCTATCCAAGAATTTATTTTCCTCTTTTCAAAATGGCTGCTGCAACTGCGTATACCATTCGGTGTTGGAGCTTTTCTTCCAAATTAGTCTCATGATATTTCTACTACCCCATTTAAATATTGATCCATTCTGAATTATGTTTGCCTTGACATCTCTACAGTCTTGCCCAAGGCTCTCTCAGTACAGACTCCCTGAAATATTTCCCTCTTTCTCTCCCACCGTTCTCCAGTGTTCATCTTTTTAAATCAACACTAATTGTTCAGGCAGTTCAGAGAAGCCGCTGACAAATGATTCAGCTGTCTTTCCAGCTCTTTAATAAAAACAAGGTCCTTTATACATTATGGAAGGGAAATGCGATCAAATCCAACTTGGGCAGCTTCCTGATTCTTGCACTTTTTTAAAATCAAACATATAATGTTTAAATAATATCCTTTGCTTCTTTAGGCGTAACGAAAAGGGAAAATTTTAATGTCCATTTTATGAGGCTCTTTGGCCAGGTCTCTTTCTATTCAGTTCATACCGTAAGATGACAGTTTCTAGCAGAGGAAAAGGCGGCATGTTGCTTATTCTTTCAAGGATCAGTGAGCGAGAAATTGAAATTCAAACACCCCTTACAACACATCTATCTATATCTATATCTATAATAAAAGTCAGTGTTTGTATGTATGTATGTGGCGGGAGGTGTATGTGGCAGCTTTCTGATTGGCTGACACTTTCACAGGCCACTGTGACCAACACGGGTGACGGACCTGGACCAAACTTGGCACACATAACCCCCATGACCCCCTTTACGTCCTGGTGAGGATTGGGGGAGGTGGACCACGGATTATGGGATTTGTGGTACTTTCAAACAGTTTGGTTCCCATGGAACAAACACCGATAAAGACCAAACTTGGCACACAGAGCCCCCATGACCCACTCTATATTCTCCTGTGGTTTGGAGGAGGGCAGACCATGGATGATGGGACTTCACTCACTTTCTGAGACCTCTATGACCCTCATCCAATGACTGATCAAGACCAAACTTGGCACACAGAGCCCCAATGACCCATTCTACATCCTGGTGCAGTTTCAACCAGGATAGACCATGGATGATGGGACTTGAAGGACCTCCACTCACTTCCCAAGACTGATGCAACTCTCATCCAATGAGTGATCAAGACCAAACTTGGCACATAGACCTCTCATGACCCACTTTACGCCCTGCTGTAGTTTGGCCAGGGGTGGACCATGGATTATGTGACTTGCAGTACCTTCACTCCATTCCTGAGACCAGCTGCAACCCTCATCCAATTACCAATAAAGACCAAACTTGGCACACCAAGTCTCCATGACGCACTCTACATCCTGCTGCGGTTTGGAGGAGGATGCACCATGGACGATGGGACTTGCAATACCCACACTCCCTTCCTGACACCATCGCCACTGCCAACAATGATGGATCATGATCACAATTCATACAGAGAGCCCGCATGACCCACTCTACATCCTGGTGCGGTTTGGAATAATTTGAAGATGGATGATGAGACTTGCAGTAACTTCACTCACTTCCTGAGACCACTGAGACCCTCGCTAATGACTGATCAAGACGAAACTTGACACATAGGGCCCCCATGACCCACTCTACATCCTGGTGCATTTTTGAGGAGGACAGACCATGGATTATGGGACTTCAAGTACCTCCACTCACTTTCCAAGACTGCTCCAAACCTCATCTAACGACCGATCAAGACGAAACTTGGCACACAGAGCCCCCATGACCCACTCTACATCCCGGTGCTGTTTGGAGGAGTATGGACGATGGATGATGGGACTTCCACTACCCTCACTCACTTCCTGAAACCACAGCGACACTCATCCAAATACCAATAAAGACCAAACTTGGCACAGAGAGCCCCCATGGCCAACTCAGTATTCTGGTCAGGTTTGGGGGAGAACAGACTATGGACGATGGGACATGCAGTACCTTAACTCACTTTCTGAGACCACTGTGACCCTCATACAATGACTGATCAAGACCAAACTTGGCACACAGGGCCCTAATGACCCAATCTACATCCAGGTGCTGTTTGCAGGAGGATGGACCATGCATGATGGGATTCACAGTACCTTCACTAATTGATAACTGATAAAGAACACCTTTGCCACACAATGCCTTTCTCAAATAACCCAGGCAGCGCTGGATCCTCAAGCTAGTGGCTTATAAAACACACATGGAAGATATCGAACATTTCTTAATTGACTGTCCAGCATATGCTGAACTACGATACAGATATTTACATCCAATATTATCCAACTGCAGGTCCCCCAACAGAAATGATCTTTGGACATTCCTCTTGCAAGGACAAGAAAGATCCATCACAATCAGAGTAAGCCTTTTTTATTCTGAAAGCTTTCAAGAAAAGAGCATATTTCCTGAAAGAAGAACCAGGAAAATAAGATTCTGACTGTAAATAGAAGGTCAGCTGCTGTCCTCTCCTTTTTGCCTTGTATTTTATTCGTGATGTGTTTTGAAATGGTCATATGACTAGTCAAATAAATAAAATTATTATTATAGTGTGGCATATATTGTTCATTGTCACACTGAGACCATGGAGCAAAAATAAAGTTCCAGATTTGTAATAATTGCAGCTAGGGGTGTGAGAAATGGCAGAAATCCGGGAGATTAGGAGAGGGGCGGTTCAGATTCATAAATCAGGATCCGGAGTTATTATTATTATTATTATTATTATTATTATTATTATTAACTTTATTTGTACCCGCTAGCATCTCCCGAAGGACTCGATGCGGCTTACACAGGCCGAAGCCTCAAAACACAATACAATAGAAACATAACACAATAATAAACAAAGCAAATCAAAACAATTAAGCAAAATAACAACAATGACAATACATCAAGACACTATTAAAAACTGGTTCGGCCGGCGCGATGGGGTACAGGCTTAAAAGTGCTGAAATGGTAGGAGGAACGTAGGATTAAAAGTGCGGTGTGCAGTAACATTGGTTGTGCTAAAGTGCTTCTAGGACTTGGGATGGGGGATTCCTAATCTGGGAAGGCACATCGGAACAGCCAAGTTTTTAGGTTCCTTCTGAAAACTGCTAAAGTAGGGGCCTGTCGAAGATCTTTTGGAAGGGCATTCCAAAGTCGGGGGGCCGCCACAGAGAAGGCCCTGTCCCGTGTCCCCACCAAGCGCGCTTGCGACGTGGGTGGGATCACGAGCAGGGCCTCGTGATGGGTTCGTAGATGGAGATGCGGTCACGCAGGTAGGGTGGTCCCAAACCGTTCTGTTCTGTTCCTTTTCCTGAAAACAGAATTGGGGGCGGGATGGGGGGGGGGGAATACAACACCCAAAATTCAAAATGGAAACAGAACAAAACAGAACCGATTTCTGCTATTTCGCACACCCCTAATTGCAACCATTACTGTAACCTATACTGATGGAACTGCCCACTGAAAAGCAATATTCATGAAACAATCTTATGAAAACGCTCCCCTCTGTTAAAGAAATTAGGGTAGAAATGTGTTGTTGTTGTTGTTGTTCATTTGTTCAGTCGTTTCTGACTCTTCGTGACCTCATGGACCGGCCCACGCCAGAGCTGCCTGTCGGCCGTCACCACCCCAGCTCTTTCAGGGTTAATCCAGTCTGCCTCAAACTCATTCAATCAACCTGAAGGTGATTCAAAGATTCAAATGTCCTTACTCCAGGTCTGAAGTAAAGGTCTGAAAGCCCTTTTCTCCACCCTTCTTCAGTATGATGTCTCACGTACTTTTTGGAAAAATGGGTGTGTGGTGAAATGCATCTTAAACTGCTTGTTTCAATTAGAAATCTCTTTAAAATTGCCTACTCTTCTTATGTTAATCCACCCAATGTTTGTTGAAATGGAGTTTAGAGCTGGAAAATAAATCTTTCCTTATCATAAGCCGAATGATTAGCCTTTGGTCCTGTAAATTTATTACAGCAAGGAGGGAATCAATAATAGTAATTTATTCATCACTTCGATAATAAAATGTGGGGTTTTTCCTGCTAGGTTCAGAGGCATTTGGTTTACTTGATGGTTATTCTAATGGTCTGGGATCTACTCTGCCGTATATACCAGGATCTCATCCCAGATTATCTCCTTTTCCCAGATTATCTGGCACTGGAGACTCATATAATCCAGTTCAAAGCAGATAATCTGAGATCAGATCCTAAGAGATAAGGAAGTGTATATCATCCATCCTCAGTTTACATTAAAAAGGAGAATAAGCAAAGAAGCAGAAGCAAGAAAAAATGTTAAGAACAAATGACTAATGAGGAATATGTTGAGTGTATAAGCAGTGGTTAAAAATTAAGTGCATTAAGGAAAAAGTTGGCAATTTTAACAAGATTTATAGCCTAGCCTTAAAATGTGTTTCCAAGCTATTAGAAAAAATATTATATTTGTGGCATTCTTTAGGAAATCGATACACAGTATGATATCATGTTGAACTAGCATGTGGGGGATATTTTATATTAGACACCGTGAACAGTTTTATATCAGCAAAAAGAAGGCTAGAGGTGATGAAGAAAACAATGAATTCATAATAAGGAAAATCTTTTAAAACCTTCAGATTTTAAAGAACAATCAAAATTATAATAGGATCCATGATTCATCAACTAGTATGTGTTTTCATTTCCAAGCAATTTGAGGTTACATATCAAAATAGCAAGCCATCTCCATGCTATAAATCCCAATCCAAAATGCCAAAAGAACTGAAGTTTTAAGGGGCAGATTTGGAGAGCTGCAGCATGGCATGAATGTGTCCAGAGAAGGGTGATTAAAATGATAAAGGGTCTGGAGAACAAGCCCTATGAGGAGCAGCTTAAGGAGCTGGGCATGTTTAGCCTGAAGAAGAGAAGGCTGAGAGGAGATAAGATAGCCATGTATAAATATGTGAGAGGAAGTCACAGGGAGGAGGGAGCAAGCTTGTTTTCTGCTTCCCTGGAGACTAGGATGCGAAACAATGGCTTCAAATTACAAGAAAGGAGATTCCATCTGAACATGAGGAAGAACTTACTGACTGTGAGAGCTGTTCAGCAGTGGAACTCTCTGCCCTGGAGTGTGGTGGAGGCTCCTTCTTTGGAAGCTTTTAAACAGAGGCTGGATGGCCGTCTGCCAGGGGTGATTTAAATGCAATATTCCTGCTTCTTGGCAGGGGGTTGGACTGGATGGCCCATGAGGTCTCTTCCAACTCTTTGATTTTATGATTCTATGACAGGGCAACTGCATATGAACACTGTGATGGGGGTCTTTCAGACACATGCCCCAGATCTCTACCACTGTGTAATTGTTATTTGCAAATAAAAAATTGTAGGAATCAAGGATTTTTACAAATCTCTTTGATACATTTCCATTAAAATGGTTATTAAAATCCAATACCAATTGGAGAGAAGGTGTCCTCTTCCACTGTGCACACACATATTGATTCCAAGCCTTGTTTACAGAAAGCAGTGGCCCACAAAAATAGAAGTCTCAGTCCAATAGTCCATTATGGAAATCCCTTTATGTCATATCTCGTTAGAAGAGGAATCCAACATCTTGGTGCTTATGTCTGTTCGATGATAAAAAGATCATCTAAAAGCACAATGAACAACCACGTTTTCAGGCTCCTCCTAAAGATTGCCAGAGTTGGGGCATGCCTGATGTCCTCAGGGAGTGAGTTCCAGAGTCGGGGGGCCACCACCGAGAAGGCCCTCTCCCTCGTCCCTTCCAATCGCGCCTGCGATGGAGGTGGGAGCGCGAGCAGGGCCTCTCCAGATGATCAAAGAGATCGTGTGGGTTCGTACACAGAAATGCGGTCATGCAGGTAGGCGGGTCCCAAACCGTTTAGGGCTTTGTAGGTAAGAACCTGCACCTTGAATTGGGACCAGAAAATGAACGGCAGCCAATGGAGCTCCTTAAACAGGAGGGTTGACCGCTCCCTGTAAGGACTCCCAGATAACAACCTGGTTGCCGACCGTTGGACCAATTGAAATTTCCGGGCCGTTTTCAAGGGCAGCCCCACGTAGAGTACCGAGTGTTTAGAAATCTTGATTTATTTACATATTCCGTTTTTTAAAGAATTGAGATAAGAGTTACTTGGTGTTGAATTAACAGCAAAAGTGCTGTAGTTGGAGTAGAAACTTGGGTTATACTGATTGATTTTTTTCTTAAGCCTTATTTATATTATTCCGTCAGGCTTTATATCCCTTGACTGCTTTTGTCACATCTTTCCTCACTATTAAGACCATCCCATTTTTATGTAGATTTTCATCAGTCACTTAGACGATCCATTCCTCAGCTCTCACATGAACCACAACATCTTCTCTAATTGTCTCTAATTGAGGAAGCACAGGGAGGAGGGAGTAAGCTTGTTTTCTGCTTCCCTGTAGACTAGGACGCAAAACAATGGCTTCAAACTACAAGAAAGGAGATTCCATCTGAACATGAGGAAGAACTTCCTGACTGTGAGAGCCGTTCAGCAGTGGAACTCTCTGCCCCGGAGTGTGGTGGAGGCTCCTTCTTTGGAAGCTTTTAAACAGAGGCTGGATGGCCATCTGTCAGGGGTGATTTGAATGCAATATTCCTGCTTCTTGGCAGAATGGGGTTGGACTGGATGGCCCATGAGGTCTCTTCCAACTCTTTGATTCTATGATCCTATTTCGAACATGAGTTGACCAGTGTACCATTGTAGATAACAAGAAGTCCTTATGAAGAAGAAGATTGATGGCCCTAAAAGCTCATGCTAAAATAAACCAGTTAATCTCAAAGGTGCTGCTTGATTTCTTTATCCCTATCTCATTCCATTTTAGGCTATGTTAGAATGATCAGTGGTCTTTTTGTTGTTCATTCGTTCAGTCGCTCCTGACTCTTCGTGACCTCATGGACCAGCCCAAGCCAGAGCTCCCTGTCGGCTGTCACCACCCCCAGCTCCTTCAAGGTCAAGCCAGTCACTTCAAGGATGCTATCCATCCATCTAGCCCTTGGTCGGCCCGTTTCCTTTTTTCCTTCCATTTTCCCCAACATCATTGTCTTCTCCAGGCTTTCTTGTCTTCTCATTATGTGGCCAAAGTACTTCATCTTTGCCTCTAATATCCTTCCCTCCAAGTAGCCTCCCTTTTTGTAATTATGCTATTGCGATTCTATCTATGGTGATTTCGCTCAGATGTTTTCTCAGTCTATTTGGAATTGCTCCCAGAGCACCTATCTCCACCGGTACCACAGCTGTTTTCTTTTCACATAGATACCAAATACTTGGAGATTTCAATATTCATAAATTTTCCCTCTCTTCATCTTCAGCTTTTCTGCTCTCTCCTCCCCCAGGATACCACATCAATAATCCAAGTATTCTTATTTTTTTCTCAGACACAATTAAAATTCTAACACTTTATCGATTTGAGTCTTAAACTCATAAGAGTCTTACATCAGCATTCATAATAATGATGAAGAAGATAATGCTGATGATGATTTTGCAAATGGTAATGTAACAATATGTGATATTTCAATCCATCTTTGCCCCAAAACCAAACTTAAGGCAGCTTACTCATAAGATATAATATAGCTAAAAGAAATATGCAAAAAGGATTGAGTTGGATGAAACGTCTTTCCCTGTAGGACAAACAACTGTGTAAACAAAACCATAATGCGCCAGGAACAAAGCCAATTTGAGTTAATGGGAACTGAAGTCAAGTTACTGCAGAACATATGACAAAATCATCCACTACACGCTGGAAATTGGGTTAAATATCTTTTAGCCCTGTGCATTAGAGAACCAATAATGTATTACAGAAAAAAAGAAATATGAGAAATGTAATGCAATTTGGTAGTTATATTAAGAATTACTCTATAATTCCACACTAATCTTTTATTGGAATCCACCTATGTGCCAAAAAGCCCTTCTCTCTCTATTCCCTTTAATACAATATTTTCTCATAATGCTAATGCATAAAGTCGGTCTACTAGGTGAAATGTACCTGGTGCTACCTAGCTCCATACCTAATCAGGGACTCCAAGGCCCTTTTTACACTGCCAAATAAAATCCAGATTATTTAATTATATGGCAGTATAGACTCATATATTTCAGTTCAAGCAGATTATATGGCAGTCTAGAAGGGGCCTAAGAGATCTCCAGGTCACCCTATCATCAACTGCTCTGCTTAGGCACATACACGCAAAATTCCGTATATTATGATTCCCTACTGTTAATCGAGGTTAAAGAATGGAGTTCAAAACTTATTATAAAATAATCATATAAAACGGATTGTCATTTACCCTATGTGGTGGCATGCCGGGGTAGGAGGAAAACTACCGTATATACTCAAATATAAGCTGGGTTTTTCAGCCCCTTTTAGGGGGACCTTGGCTTATATTTGGGTGAAGGAGAAAAAGCTGAGAAAAAAAGGCTCTGACACTGGCTGGTGGAATCCCTGGCCTTGTCTTCGCCCCCACAGCTTCCTCCTCTGCTGCATCTGCGGTGAAGCTGCACGTGGGGCAAGTGAAGGGGAAACGGAGGCGTGCACCTCCCTCCCTGCACGTCCTGCCCTGCACGCACGCCTCCATTTCTTCCCCATTCAACGCGCATGCAGCCTCTCTTCCTGCTTGTCTTGCTGTGTGCGCAGAAGGAAGAGAGGCTGCATGCGTGTTAGAAGAAATGGAGGTGTGCATGCGCGCATGGCAAGACGTGCAGGGAGGGAGGTGCACGCCTCCGTTACTCCCTCCATTCGCCATGCACGCGTCCTCTGCTCTCCGCATAGCAACCCAGCTGGGTTGCTGTTCGGAGAGCAAGACAGGTTGCGCAAAGAGTGAATGGGGGAGAAACGGAGGCGTGCACCTCATTCCCTGCATGCCTCCATTTCTTCCCCATTCAATGCGCATGCAGCCTCTCTTCCTTCCGCGCGCACAGCAAGACAAGCAGGAAGAGGGGCTGCATGCGCGTTGAATGGGGAAGAAATGGAGGCGTGCAGGGAATGAGGTGAATGCCTCCATTTCTCCCCCATCCACCCTGTGCGCAACCTGTCTTGCTCTCCAGACAGCAACCCAGCTGGGTTGCTATGCGGAGAGCAGAGGGCGCGTGCACGGCAAATGGGGGGAGTAACGGAGGGGTGCACCTCCCTCCCTGTTTTTCTTGCTGTGTGCGCGGAAGGAAGAGAGGCTGCATGCACGGTGAGTGGGGAAGAAATGGAGGCATGCGTGTGTGCGCGGCATGACGTGCAGGGAGGGAGGTACATTTTTGTTTGATTCACCTCTGCTGGAAATAACAGCAGAGCCCTGGCAATGTGACAAGGTACAAGCTATAATGGTAAAGCACTCTGGACTATAGTCTCTATATCAGGGTTCCCCAAACTTTTTAAACAGAGGGCCAGGTCACAGTCCCTCAAACTGTTGGAGGGCCGGATTATAATTTGAAAAAAAAACATGAATTAATTCCTATGCACACTGCACATATCTTATTTGTAGTGTAAAAAAACACTTAAAAACAATACAATAATTAAAATGAGGAACAATGTTAACAAATATAAACTTATTAGTATTTCAATGGAAAATGTGGGCCTGCTTTTGGCTGATGAGATAGGATTGTCGTTGTTGTTATGTGCTTTCAAGTAATTTCAGACTTAGGTTGACCCTGTGTGAGGGCCGGGTAAATGACCTTGGAGGGCCGCATCCGGCCCCCGGGCCTTAGTTTGAGGACCCCTTCTCTATATGGTAAATACATAGCTAAGATGGCTATGCAGTATGTACAGCTATGGTGACTATATGGTAAATACAGCTATAAAGGTCTATGAAGTATATACTATAATAATAGTATGAAGATGGGATAAGGTATATACGTGCTCTATACAGCTGGTAAATATGTGCTATAGAATGCCTGTTTAGTAGGGCTGGGCGGTTTCGTTTCGTAATTTCGTAATTCGTTAAAAATTCGTTATTTTTTTTATAACAAAGCGATATTGAACCATTCAGGAACAACTAAAAAACAAAATGAATTTTTCCAATTCGTTTCGTAATTGTTTCGTTATTGATTCGTTATTGATTCGTAAATGTTTCGTTATTATTTCTGCATGTCTGGTGCAAGTTTTAGTGTTGCTGTTTGTTTTCTCAGTGAAAAAAAATATAATTATCACACCAACAGTCAACAACAGAGGGAGAGGGAAGCTTCAGAAGTTTTTTTAGCATATTGCGTGATCGCGGCCGCCATTAACGAATTGATTCGTAATCGATTCGTAATTGTTTCGTAATTGTTTTATGATTTCCGAAATTTCGTAAATATCAAACTTTTTTAAAGGAAAATTTCGGAATTCTTTTAAATAACGAAACGCAAAAAACCCCTAAAAACGAATCAAGTTTAGAAACAAATTTTTCCGTGTTTGGACAGCCCTACTGTTTAGATTGCCAGGCCAAGGAACCCAGACAATTTCTGGCCTTCTCCAAAACTCTGGCACAGACAAAAAAGGAGAGAAAAGCCTTTCAGAAAAGTTCTGAGGCGAAAAGGGCTAAACCAACAGAGCCAGGCCTCGGGGGGGGGGGGGGGGGGTGAAGCTCCACCCCTATAACTAAGCACAAGTAGAAAAGTCCACACCAAAGGGAGAACAAAACAAGGAAATGAAACAGAGGAGGGAAAAGGCTAGCCCAAGACATCACTCCCTACATGCCTAAATAATACATTTTATCCTGTATAGTTTAAGTAACTGTATTTTTCATATTCTATATTGGAAAACAAACTATTAACATAATATGTCACTGAATGCAGATATAGTAAATATATATAATTAATTTTCTTTGGCAGAACATATGATTATGGGCCCTTCCACACAGCACCGGGATTGTGGCGCAGCTGGCTGAGTGTCAGCTGCATTAAGATCACTCTGACCAAAAAGGTCATGAGTTCGAAGCCAGCCCGGGTTGGAGTGGGTTTCCAACCAATTGTGTGTAGCCTGTTGTCCACCTTTGCAACCCAAAAGACAGTTGCATCTGTCAAGTAGGAAAATAAGGTACCACCTTAAAGTGTGGGGAGGCTAAATTAACTGATTTATGAGGCCAAAAAGAAGACTCCAGCAAAGCATTCCAGCGGGGAAGCATGCGGGGAATGCGGAAGTGCTTCATCAGCATTGCAGATGGACGATGAAAGCGACAGCTCTCCTGGTAGCCAGAAAAAGTTAAATAGCCTCTGTGTATGTCTGTATATGTTTGTATGTCAAAAATTGGCATTGAATGTTTGTCATATATGTGTACACTGTAATCCTGCCTGAGTCCCCTGTGGGGTGAGAAGGGCGGAATATAAAAGCTGTAAATAAATAAATAAAATAAATATATCCCAGAATATCAAGGCAGGAAATCCCACAATATCTGATTTGAACTGGGTTATCTGAGTCCACACTCAGATAATGTGGGATTTTTTTTTTTTGCCTAGATATTCTGGGACATAGGGCTGTGTGGAAGGGACCTTTATGTGTTTGAAGACAAAATAAAATTCAACATGCTTCTCACTCATTCATGAAATCACTAAGATTTGTTTCTTCTAACGTGACATATGCCTGTAAATAATTGGGGGATCTTTTTTTAATTTCCTGTGCTTAATATATCAGTTTCCTTGTCATTTATTCTAAATAAATCTATAAGAATGTTTGTGCATGATACTTCTCTGGAGTCGTAATTAAACTGCCATCTGATCTCTAGCTTAATAGATAGCTGACACTTTGATAATGGTGCTAATTCTGCATGTTTCAGATAATGAGAGCTAGGTCTTCAGTAAAGCTATAAATCTTTGTGAAAAAATAATAAAGGGATAAGTATGATACGCAATTAACGTAACCCCCCCCCCCCCCCCCAAATATCACCATTTTAAGAAGAGGAGACAATAACTGCCTTTGATGATTTTAAAGAGCAGGAAGCCAATAAAAAGGGTGTTTCAAATTCAACGGAGAAAGAAGCAGGATAAAGGAAGTGGGCCCCCATCTCAACTGCCATATACTCCAGTTTCTGAATCCAGGGCCCCTTCTACACTGCCATATAATCCACATTATCTGCTGTGAACTTGATTATATGAGTCTACACTGTCATATAATCCAGTTCAAAGCAGAAAATCTGGACTATGGCCCCTTCTACTTTGCCATATAAAATCCAGATTATATTTTATTTATTATACTTGTATACTGCTGTTCTGTTGCGTGCTGGGCTTGAAACGAACTGCTTTTAAAACAGGACGTGCAACTTTAGCCCAGTGGGAAGCGAGGGGGCCCGAAGAGAAATTCGTAAGGATTTTCACCATAAACAGTCTCTAGAGGGCTTGTAAAATATAACAAAGTCTTTTATAGGTGAACAATCTACAGAAACTTCTTTTGTCTTCAAAATGTTAAACAAATGCTTCCAGGCTTTGTGCAACTGGTGGCTTCTAACTGTTACTTTACTCTAAAGGAAAATCCCTTTCCAAACTTCTCCCAGGCTAACTGTGAACCTAAACCTAACTGATGTGGGCTCCACTACCAGGTTGATCTGCGTCTCAAAGCACCGAGTGAACCTACCAGTAGGCCTGTAGTCACTTCAGCTGGAGTTCTTAGATGTTCAAAGCTGTTTTTCCCTCCGAAATTCCTCAGAGCTTTAGGGCTGTTTTCCCTGGGAATCTTTGGGAATCTTTTTGCTCTTAAGACTGTTCTCCTCCGGGAGGTCTTAAGGGTTGAAGTCTTTGTACAGGAGAAATCTGTACACATCCTGTACATTGACTTTCCTTGCTGAGACTGACTGAAAATGGCTCCTTTCCCTTCTCAATTGTCCCGAACAGGGGGCGGAATCAAACTTAACGATGACGGACAGGGGGCCTGCCCTATAACTGCAAACTTTAACAGGAAGCCACCTTTCAGCAGAATCCCAAGCCTTGGGCTGCAAGCAAACACCTAATACAAAGCAAATGAAGTGGGAGCTTCTGGTACAGCTGTACCAGCACAACCGCCTTTCTCAGCCTTATCGGAGACTCAAGACAACTCAAGGCAATTATATGTTAGTGTAGACTCATATAATCCAGTTCAAAACAGATAATGTGGATTATCCACTTTGATAATCTGGATTATATGACAGTGTAGATCCAGCTCTAGCTGAGTAAAATATATGATGCATTCAACAGACAATACCTGTGTTTCTCTAAAACTAACAAAAAAAACACAATTAAATGTAAATATCATGTACTTGGCAAATAAGCACAGATACATGTAAGCATTTTAAAGAGCATGATGAGTAATCATATGTTGAAGTTGCACAAAATTAATCATCAAATGCCACATAAATGGCATAAATGAAAGCTTATATTTCTCAGTGCAAGATATAAACAGTAGTACTTCACTTAATACAAGTGCTGTGTCAGATCACACATGAGAGAAGAGTTTTGGGGCCCTTCCACACAGCCCTATATCCCAGAATATCAAGGCAGAAAATCCCACATTATCTGAGTGTGGACTCAGATATCCCAGTTCAAAGCAGATATTAAAATGAAAAACATCAATCTTTAAACCTTGTAAAATAGTGAGGTCCCTTCTACACTTCCATATAATCCAGATTATCAAAGCAAACAATCCATGTTATCTGCTTTGAACCGGATTATGAGTCTACACTGCCAGAGAATCTGGGATAAACAGACAATCTGGGATCAGATCCTGGGATGTAAAGAAGTGCAGATTCATAGAATCATAGAGTTGGAAGAGACCTCATGGGCCATCCAGTCCATGGGCCAAGAAGCAGGAATATTGCATTCAAAGCACCCCTGACAGATGGCCATCCAGCCTCTGCTTAAATCATCCCCAATTATATGATTCTACATTACCGTATAATCCATTTCAAAGTTCAAATTCAGGAACTATACATTTCAAATAGAGATAGGAAAGAGAATGAACATGTACACATAACTGCTTGGCTGGAAAGCCAAGATTTAAAATGCATGGGCAATTTGCAATGGCCAAAATGCGTAAAGATAAGAATGGGCCAAAATGGCCTTTCATAAATAATGCATACTTTTCCCATTGCAATGAGAAAAGTTTGTGTTGAGTGTGCTGTTATTTTGATTTGAGAGGAAAGGAATACAGTCAGTTATCGCTATCACAACAGATTCTCGATAGCACGACAATAAGTGCTCAACTTTCCCCTAATTTTCCCTAGACATAAATGTGAGAAATAGAATATTCTCACAAATAATAAATGAATAGGATATATTGAGTTAAACGTAATGTAGACACTTTTCACTGTGAATTCTGGAACACTAGTGGACCAAAGGTTTTTTGGTAGTTGTGGTCTATGATCTTCAAGGAGAGATTGACTGTGAGAATGCTTTTTGATGATCTTCTTAAGATTTAGCAACAGATTTTGATAATGGTGGCCCACATTATTATTTTGTACAGATCCATAGAGCATCCTCTGATGGGGTGACTCATTGTTGTTATTGCCCAACCACCGTCTCCCAAAGTTCACAAAAGGAAGAGGGAGTATGGTTGTTGAAACCAACTGTATACTTAAAGTTATGAACTGGGAACCACTAGAACTGAGAGACTTAAACTGATTCTTCAAAAGAATTCCGATGCCACAATTTCACTAGTTTTCAGGCTGAGGTAATATTGAGAGTTTGTTCTGTAACACACACAGTACCACTATAGTTTCTTAGAGGCTGCTGTGAAGCTGAATTTAGTAGTACTTTGACCACAAAGGTATTCACACAGAGGCTGGTATAAGTTGATAAAAATAAGAAGAACGTTTATTGAACAGGCTTGAAATATTTTGGGTACAAATGCTTAATGGTTTCAGTAAAATACTGGCATAAAAAGCTTGTGGTTGCGTTAGAGTAAAGATCTTAAAAACTTCTAGGTTACCAGTATTCAAAGTTCCACCATGGAAAATTACTTCAGGAAATGAATCTCTGAAAGTAACTCCCAAAAATGCCTCTTAGGAATCTAGCCAAAAACCCTGAACTAGACTTCCTTAGGAATTTAACAGACCACTAACGGGGTACACACAGTATTCTAGCTATATCCTAAATAGCTACTCTGAATACTTCACAAAAGACTGACCCAATCTTCTTCTAAACCCAAACTCGTTCTCACTAACACCAATACTTCTTCTCTCTAACAGTTCCAAACTCCAACTCACTAAAAAGGGACTTCAAGCCCCAGTTTTTTCCTCTCGACCACTTAGGTTCTGCCCCCTTCTTTCTAGCCAATCCTAGCATTCTTATTTTTCCTCCAAGACTTGAACATGCCCACTCAAGGCTAACCTAACTAAGATGGCTTCTCCCTGTCTCCCTTTCCTAAAATGGCTTCACCAGGTCCACTCCCTTAGGCTTTTGCCAGCTAGCTAAGGTAAGGGATTCATTACAGAGACCTTACCTGTAGTCTCAAAGTATTGCTTCCAGTTGAAAGGAGGAAATCCCATGCAAAACTGACGTAAAACTGAACCACAAATCTGTAGCCCACTAGTCACATTTTGCAGAACGTTGAAAATAACCTAGTTTTGGCAACAAAAGCTGGAAGCTTATTGAAACAAACTGTTGGACATTAGACATGGACTGCACTCTGTTTCATGGGCTATGGATTACACGGAACTAAGTCATGAAAAAAATTAAGAGAATTTGAGTCAAAAGAAACCCTGAAGGCAGAATAAAGTATTTTCCACATCTTGAGAGATGCAGAACAATTTGAGGCAATCCTCTTTGCCCCCATGACTCCAGGCAAAGGTACAACACGCATGCGGTAACTGGGTAACCAAAAGGAGCCTGCCCAAGCCATGTTACTGTTTAAGCCAACATTCCCTCCGGCTTAATTGCTTATTCAAATAAGTATTGAAGGCTTATGTGCAGTGAATAGACACAATCTCTGTTTTAATTGGGTTAAAAGCAGCCGAAGTAATGCAAAAGCAATTAGAATGATAAGCCAGGACTTTGTCTTCCAAATTAAACTGTTCCAGCTCTTGGCTGAAAACAGAAAATGAAACTGAAGTGATCTTTTTGAGCAAGTGATTGCCATCAGCTTCTCATTCTTCCTAACTTTATTCCACATCCCCTATCAGCCCATACACAGGAGTGTAAACTTTCACAATCCTCCAATTTGTAAAAGGAAAAAAGAAAAGAAGAACACACCAAAAAAAACAAAGCAAAGGAAAACAAAACAAAACACACCCTGCTGCACAAGAAAAATAGCTCATGCATTTCTCGAGTGTGATTTTACACAAATACTAGCAGTACCCGCCACGCTTTGCTGTGGCCAACCTTCCCTCCCTCTTTCTCTCCTTTCCCTCCTTCCTTCGCTCCCTTTCTTTCCTCCCTCCCTCCCTCCCTCCTTTCCTTCCTTCCTTCCTTTTTTTCTTTCCTTCTTCCTTCTCTACCTCTTTCCTCCCTTCCTCCCTTTTCTTTTCAATCTTTTTCTACCTCTTTCCTTCCTTCCCCTTTTTCATTATCTTCTTCTTTCTCTCCTTTCTTCTCTACCTCTTTCCTTCCTTTGATTTTTGCTTCCATCCTTTCTGATCTCTCCCCTTCCCTGCCTCTTTCTCTCCTTCCTTTCTTCACTCCCTCTTTCCTTCCTTCCTTCCATCTTTTCTTCTCTCCTTCTTTCTCTACTCTTTCCTTCCCTTTCTCTCCTTTCTTCCTTCTCTAATAATAATAATAATAATAATAATAATAATAAACCTTTATTTATACTCCGCTACCATCTCCCGCAGGACTCGGTGCGTCTTACAAGAGGCCGAGCCCAAATACATCATAAAACATAACAACAAACAACAATAAATAAATCATAACAAAGCAAACAATACAATAATAACGCGACACATTTTAAAAACCTGCGGCAGAGCCAAATGCCTTTTAACATATATGTTTTGGAGTTGTCCAAGCCCCTTCTACACTGTCATATAATCCCGATTACCAAAGCAGATAATCCAAATTATCTTCTTTGAACTGGGTTATATGAGTCTACACTGCCATATAATCCAGTTCAAAGCAGATAATCTGGATTTTATATGGCAGTGTAGTAGGGCTCAAGAGGTCTAGGCTTCATGGGACTTGCAAGGATCACTAGTAACAAGTCTGTGCTAATGTCATTCCATGTGCTAATGTGATTCTGAAACTAGCTGCTTCTAGTTAACAAAAAAACCAATATAGCCATCTCAGAGATAAAGAAGATCAGGTGAGAGACCTTTTGCCAATGATGCCCCATTGGAAGAAAGGAAAACTCAGAAAATATCTGGAATCTTTGGAGCTCAGTGCTCTTTTTTAAAAAACAAAGAAAACCCCGAGTTTGAGGGAAGACTTGCCTAAGGCTTGTGGTTTTTCAACAGCAGAAAACTTCAGAAAGGAATATTTTTCTCATTTAACTATGGGCTGCAGGAATTCCATGTTATCTTGTTAATGGTTGCTTTCAGGCCAAGGTTTGGCCTGTCATTAAACATTGAGAAAACCAAAGTGCTCTTTCAGCAGTCACTGGCTAATCCCTCTCCAATGCCAGAAATACAGCTTAATGGTGTAACATTAGAAAATGTTACCTTGGCAGCCACCTCTCCACAAAAGTCAACATTGACACCGAAATTCAACATCGTTCGAGCTTTGCGAAAGCAGCAATTTTCCAAATGAAGCAGAGAGTGTTTGAGGACTGGGACATCCGTAGGGATACCAAGGTGCTTGTTTATAAAGCTATTGTCCTCCCAACCCTGCTGTACGTCTGCGAGACGTGGACTGTCTACAGACGTCACATACAGCTCCTGGAATGATTCCATCAGCGCTGCCTCCGGAAAATCCTGCAAATCTCTTGGGAAGACAAGCGGACAAATTTCAGCGTCCTGGAAGAAACAAAGACTACCAGCATTGAAGCGATGGTCCTCCACCATCAACTCCGCTGGACTGGTCATGTTGTCCGGATGCCCGACTACCATCTCCCAAAGCAGTTGCTCTACTCCGAACTCAAGAAAGGAAAATGGAATGTTGGAGGACAGGAAAAGAGAAAAAAGGAAAATAAGCACAATGGAAAAATCAAGTTTTTAATTCCTTATGGAAAATGGGGAGAGTGGGTTGCTGTCTGCTCTCCCTAGGGAGAGAGTTCCAGAACTGAGGGGTCACCGTAGAGAAGGCCCTCTCCTTCGTCCCCACCAACCGCGCTTGAGACGGTGGTGGGAGCAAGAGGAGAGGCTCCCCAGAGGATCTTAAAGTACATGCTGGTTCATAGGGAAAGATGAGGTCTAATCTGCTAGGAGAAAAAAAAATATTCTTTGGCAGATATTTAGTAGACAAAGATTTGGCTCTTACTCATCTGTGAGAGCATCTCCCTCCAAAATATTGCAAGATTTTTGAATCTGGGACATTATTATGTTAAACAACACACAAAGAGTATTAATAGGAGGACAACCCAAGGAGTGAATTTGCAGCATTTTTTGATGTGCAAAGAGAAAGAGTGGAACAGATACGACTAGGATAACTCAGAAAGTGAAGAAGTGAAGGAGAAATGTGAGAAGGTGGGAGAGCTGTTAGCCAAATATAAACACAATGCAAAATGTGTTAGATCAAGTGTTTTCATACACATCACGTTTGTGGTTTCCAGGACAAATGTGTGGGCAGTTTCTCACTAGGTACTGTACTTAGGAACAGAAATGGGTAGCTGTACCATTTTTAGGATGTTTGTAAGGCTACCCCAACTCCATTCATCTCTTAAACAGCAACTGATATATTTTATCAGTTCACTAATATGTAATGTGGTGCATTTATTTATTTTGAAAATGTTTAGAAAATGATGCTTTTTAATGATTTGTGGATGAACAAGCTGAAGATTAATCCTGACAAGACAGAGGTCCTTCTGGTCGATCGTAAACCGGATCGGGGTATAGGGTGGCAACCTGTGCTGGACAGGGTTACACTCCCCCTACAGTCACAGGTCCGCAGTTTTGGTGTCCTCCTGGACTCATCACTTACGCTTGAAGTTCAGGCGTCGGCAATGGCCGGGAGGGCCTTTACACAATTAAGACTCGTGCGCCAACTGCGACCATACCTCGTGAAGGCGGATCTGGCCAGGGTGGTCCATGCCTTAGGCACCTCCAGATTGGACTACTGTAATGCACTCTACGTGGGGCTGCCCCTGAAAACGGCCCGGAAATTCCAACTGGTCCAACGGGCGGTGGCCAGGTTGTTAACTGGTGCTCCTTACAGAGAGAGGTCAACCCTCCTGTTTAAGGAGCTCCATTGGCTGCTGTTCATTTTCCGTTCCCAATTCAAGGTGCAGGTGCTTACCTACAAAGCTCTAAACGGTTTGGGACCCGCCTACCTGCGTGACCGCATCTCTGCATATGAACCCACACGAACTCTTCGATCATCTGGAGAAGCCCTGCTCACGATCCCACCTGCGTCGCAAGCGCGATTGGTGGGGACGAGGGACAGGGCCTTCTCGGTGGTGGCTCCTTGACTCTGGAACTCTCTCCCCAAGGACATCAGACAATCCCCAACGTTGGCAGTCTTTAGGAAGAGCTTGAAGACATAGTTGTTCCAGTGTGCCTTCCCAGAATAGGAAACTCCAAGCATTATGTCCCAATGCACTTTACCAGAGATTTAAGATTGTCTGCACACTGCACCTATCACCAAAATCATCCATTTCACCTGTCATGTCCAGCATTTTTAAAATTTTTAATTATTACATTTGGCCCGGCCATAGTTTCTAATTGCATCGTGGTGTTATTGTTTAATGTTTATTGCTTTCATTTAATGTTTATTGCTTTGTTTTATGAGTTTGTTTATTGTTGTATTTGTTATGTTGTTGTTTTGCTGATGTATTTTGCCTCGACCGCACTGAGTCCTTCGGGAGATGTTAGCGGGGTATAAATAAAGGTTTATTGTTGTTGTTGTTGTTGTTATTGTTGTTCCTTCTTACAGATTATTGTTTGTTCTAGCTTCCCCTCGAACCCACTCCTCTCCTGATCCTTGTGGTCTTTCCACAGAGACAAACTCCTATTACAAGTACCTAACAGGACAGGCATGTTTCTCTATGTGCATAAGAAAATAATGTGTGTATTAAAACACCTAGTAAAATTTTATGTATATTGAAAAAGTACACAGTACAAAGATAAGTGCTTTATGTGATCTAAAAATACATAGTACTCTCCATAATGGAAACATGCATTATGAAGTGATATGACAGCATCAGATAAATAAGAACTCTAGGGTTGATTGGTGAGACCAGAATGGTTTCGGCCATCTGTTCCACACATATGTGTAGATGGTCTTCTCTGAAATTCCTCAGAAAAGGAAAGGTACAAGCAGAGACCTGTGCTCTTCATAACCACCGCCTCCCACCAATCTTCCTGAACATGGCAAGGAAAGAGAGAGTCAGAAAAGAAAGGGGACACATTTGTGCATTTCCCACATCCCCTTTGCCTCTATGGATATGTCTTCTCTAGTTTCTATGGTTTGCATTTCACAATTAATCTCTGCTTGTCCTTGTTCTTAAGTAGAAATGGTATTCCCTTTTTCATTCCTGTCCATGAGTGCAAGTCTATGAACATTAAGCCAGTAAGGCGCGATGATCAATTGCAGTAAGTCCAGGGATAAATTTTTCTGCTCCTGGAACTTTTCTAAATGTCCAGAATGTGGCAAGGAAATATATCCAAAAGGAGGAAGAACTCTACTTTTAATTTGGAAAAATGAAGGATTTTATGTTCAATAATTCAGGGAATTCTGCAAGCTGTGTTAAAAGTGAATTCCACTCCTGGAGACTTCAGCATGAGTAGATTCACTGTTCTTTGCATGGTTCTGCAAGGACTCTGCGCTTAACCACAACCTTTGAACTTAACCACAACACAACTACTACCTATGTACTTGAACTTTGTATGACCTCTACATGTCACATCTTGTTTCTTAAAAACATTTTCTTCCATGTTGCTCCTTTTCTACAGAGAAAGGGTATATTTCTCTTTTGCTGTTAATTTCATTCAAAGCCCTTTGCTTAGCATTTGTAAATTTCACTCAAAGACCCTTTCAATACAGCCAAGTTAATTCAGATTGCTGTTGTTGCTGCTGTGTTCATTCAAGTATTTTCACTCTTAGGGTGACTCTAGGGGTACATTCATACAAGGTGGAAAGCCCACAATCTTCCAGGTATTCATGGAGGGCATCTAAACAACGCCCCACAGAATCCCAAATGCTTTCGCCAGAAAAACTCTGCTTTGTGGCGAGATTATTTGTTAGCGGGAAAGAAGTGGGTCTTCTTGAAAGACCCGCATCTTTCCCACCATGGGCAGAGTGTGGATTGTCTTTTCAGAAGTCCTGGGACTTCTGAAGAGGTCATCCGCACAGCTGTCTCACGTTTTCTGGGTTGAATCAGACCCAGGAAATGTGATAGGGCTCTAATCCCCTCCCCCAAAGACCCCTTTTAAAAATAAAATAACTTACCCAGCCTCCATTAGTGTGGTGCCACAGCACTTCTGGTGCATAGGAATAACACGTCAGGAGCAAAGGGGGGGGGGGAAGGAAAATCGCTCCTGCCCCTTTTCTTCTGGCACATCATTTCTATGCACCAGCAGAGATCTGACACTAAAGTAATGAAGGCCAGGTAAGTTTTTTTTTATTTTTAAAAAGGACTTTATATGATTTTGGGGAGGGGGTTAGGGTGTCCAGGTGTTCTCCCGGAAGGTTCTGGGAGCGCATCTGGACACCCAGCTGCAAAAGCACAGGCTTTTTTGGCTGCTTTGTGGACTACAGTCCACCCCGACCCAGGTTTCTTAAACCCGGATCGAAGCAGACTTTACTGCAGTGTGGAACCACCCTAAGTCTAAAGTTCAGGGTGGGGGCTGGCCAGGTAAATAGGCTCGGAGGGCTGCATACAGCCTGGGAGCCTTAGTTTGGGGATGCCAAATTTATGGCATCAGGGCTGCACTTCCTGAACGCTGCAGAAAACCTTAATATCCATGTTGTGTTTGCCTTTCTTATTTCTACTTATTAGGTTGAGACAACTTTGTGTCACGTCTCCCACCCCCACAGCTTTGCTATATTTTCAGTCACCCAAATCAGCTAATTTTAGCATCCTTTCTTTAAACAAGAGCATACACGCCTACCTAATCAATGACAGTTAAATTACAAGGAAGGATAAAATTCTAAAAGCTAGTTTTCCTGTAGACAATGACAGTAGTCAGTCACTACATCTACTGCAGGAACAAAAATATTGGAGGAAAACTTCCTCAGCATTGTATCAGCAAATGGAGTATCACTGGATTTAATCACAGTGTTCAAACTTTGTGGCAAACCTTTGCCATTTTTCTCTGCCACCCATAGAATATTTGCAGTGTTTTCTAAAAGGATTTGTAAGAAATACTTACTCCTTTTTAGAATTCAACTCCATTATTGAGTCCATCCCAAATACCTTAGGTCATTACTTATGCATCCATATATAGTATGCATGTTTTGGATTGCTACAATTCCTAACAGCTGGTAAACTGACTGGGATTTTGGGAGCTGAAGTCCAAAACACCTGGAGGGCTGAAGTTTGTTCATGGCTGAGATATATATATATGTATGTATGTGTGTGTGTGTGTGTGTGTGTGTATGTATGTATGTATATATATGTATGTATATATATATATATATATATATATATATATACTAGGGCCTGGGTAACAACGGAAAAATTTGTTTCTAAAATCGATTCGTTTTTTAGGGGGTTTTGCGTTTCGTTATTTAAAATAATTACAAAATTTTCCTTAAAAAAAGTTGGTATTTACGAAATTTCGTAAATGGTAAAAAAATTACAAAACAATAACGAAACAATAACGAATCGATTCGTTAATGGCGGCCGCGATCGCGCAATACGCTAAAAAAACTTCTGAAGCTTCCCTCTCCCTCTGTTGTTGACTGTTGGTGTGATATTATAATTTTTTTTCAGTAATTAAACAAAAAACAACCATAAAACTTGCCCCAGACATGCGGAAATAATAACGAAACGACCTCAAACCAATAACGAAACGAATACATAGCGAAATACGAAGCATTTACGAAACGAATTGAAAAATTCGTTTCGTTTTTAAGCTGCTCCAGAATGGTTCGTTATCGCTTCGTTAACAAAAAATTAACGAATTTTTAACGAATTACGAATTAATGAAACGAAACCACCCAGCCCTAATATATACACATACATACATACATACATACATACATACAAGCCGTCCCCTGCCACGCGTTGCTGTAGCCCAGTCCATGTATATGTGTTTTGTGTGTGTATATATGTGTGTGTCGATATTTGTGTTTGTGTGTGTGTGTGTGTATGTGTAAATGTGTGTGTGTGTGTGGTTCTTTCGCATGCATTGTAATGTTTATTTTTTAATTTTTGGTTTTTTAAGTCTCTTCCACTGTGTTTTTCAGTGTTTTTATGAGTGATGGTCACTCATTGGCCTGATAGGTGTGTTGTGTCCAAATTTGGTGTAAATTCACCCAGTAGTTTTTTAGTTATGTTAATCCCACAAACGAACATTTTATTTTTATTTATATAGATTTGTATGAGATCTCTTTTTAAATAGATTCTTATATGGTATGAAAACAAATCTATTAGTTTGAAATCCATCTTCCACATTCAGTCCTTTAAAATTCATTTAAATTGGTATCATATTACTACAAAGCTAACCGCCTATGCTTCTCATCTCACTATACAAAAAATGGCTGGTTAATGTTCCTGCAAGTGCAACTGACCTTATTCTATTATGTTATCTCTGGAATGAAAGTCCTTGGCATTTCCCCAAGTTCTGGCAATCTCCGCTCTTGCAGTTACTATAAGTCCTTTATAAGATAATCCCTCATTTCCCCCATTAAATACTGAAAAAACATCCTTTTGCTGTTACTGTTCATGCTATCGTGTTTTTTTTCTTTGTTTGTTGTTATTTGCCAGCAATTTAATCATAGAATCATAGAATTGGAAGAGACCTCCTGGGCCATCCAGTCCAACCCCCTGCCAAGAAGCAGGAAAATTGCATTCAAAGCATCCCCGAAAGATGGCCATCCAGCCTCTGTTTAAAAGCCTCCAAAGAAGGTGCCTCCACCACACTCCAGGGCAGAGAGTTCCACTGCTGAACAGCTCTCACAGTTAGGGAGTTCATGTAACCTCCTTTCTTGTAGTTTGAAGCCATTGTCCTAGTCTCCAGGGCAGCAGAAAACAGTTGACTCCCTCCCCCCTATGACTTCCTCTCACATATTTATACATGGCTATCATGTTTCCTCTCAGTCTTTTCTTCTTCAGGCTAAACATGTCCAGCTCTTTAAGCCGCTCCTCATAGGGCTTGTTCTCCAGACCCTTGATCATTTTAGTCACCCTCCTCTGGAAACACTCCAGCTTGTCAATATCTCTCTTGAATTGTGGTGCCCAGAATTGGACACAATATTCCAGGTGTGGTCTAACCAAAGCAGAAAAGAGGGGTAGCATGACTTCCCTAGATCTAGACACTAGGCTCCTATTGATGCAGGCCAAAATCCCATTGGCTTTTTTTGCCACCACGTTGTTGGCTCATGTTTAATTTGTTGTCCACGAGGACTCCAAGATCTTTTTCACACGTACTGCTCTTGAGCCAGGCATTGTCCCCCATTCTGTATCTTTGCATTTCGTTTTTTCTGCACAAATGGAGTATCTTGCATTTGTCCCTGTTGAACTTCATTTTGTTAGTTTTGGCCCATCTCTCTATTCTGTTAAGATCGTTTTGAAGACTAGGACACGGAACAATGGCTTCAAACTACAAGAAAGGAGGTTACATCTGAACATTAGGATGAACTTCCTAATTGTGAGAGCTGTTCAGCAGTGGAACTCTCTGCCCTGGAGTGTGGTGGAGGCTCCTTCTTTGGAAGCTTTTAAACAGAGGCTGGATGGCCATCTGTCAGGTGCTTTGAATGCAGTTTTCCTGCTTCTTGGCAGGGGGTTGGACTGGATGGCCCTGTTAAGATCATTTTGAATTTTGCTCCTGTCTTTGGGAGTATTGGCTATCCCTCCCAATTTGGTATTGTCTGCAAATTGATGATGATGCCTTCTAGCCCTTCATCTAAGTCATTTATAAAGATGTTGAATAGGACCGGGCCCAGGACGGAACCCTGCGGCACTCCGCTCGTCACTTCTTTCATACTTGTGATTTATTGTGACCCTATGAATGAGAGGCTGAGCAAAGAAAGACAGATGCTTTAACAACCTTAAATATGCAGATGACACCACTTTGATGGTCGAAAGCAAGGATGAGTGAGGAGCCTTCTAATCAAGGTGAAAGAAGTAAGCACAAAAGCTGGGTTGCAGCTAAACACAAAAAAAAAAAAAACCAACAAGAATGATTGACAACTGGAAAATAGAGGGAGAAAACATGGAGGCAGTGACAGACTTTGTATTTCTAGGTGCATAGATTACTGCAGATGCAGACTGCGGCCAGGAAATCAGAAGATGCTTACTTCTTGGGAGGAGAGCAATGTCCAATCTCAATAAAATAGTGAAGAATAGAGACATCACACTGGCAACCAAGATCCGCATAGTCAAAGCAATGGTATTCCCCATAGTCACCTACGGATGTGAGAGCTGGACCATAGGGAAGGCTGAGTGAAGATGCTTTTCAACTGTGGTGTTGGAGGAAAGTTCTGAGAGTGCCTTGGACAGCGAGAAGATCCAACCAGTCCATACTTCAGGAAATAAAGCCCAACTACTCATTGGAGGGAAGGATAGTAGAGGCAAAGATGAAGTTCTTTGGCCACATCATGAATGATAGAATCATAGAATCAAAGAGTTGGAAGAGACCTCATGGGCCATCCAGTCCAACCCCCTGCCAAGAAGCAGGAATATTGCATTCAAATCACCCCTGACAGATAGCCATCCAGCCTCTGTTTAAAGGCTTCCAAAGAAGGAGCCTCCACCACACTCCGGGGCAGAGAGTTCCACTGCTGAATGGCTCTCACAGTCAGGAAGCTCTTCCTCATGTTCAGATGGAATCTCCTCTCTTGTAGTTTGAAGCCATTGTTCCGCGTCCTATTCTCCAAGGAAGCAGAAAACAAGCTTGCTCCTTCCTCCCTGTGGCTTCCTCTCACATATTTATACATGGCTATCATATCTCCTCTCAACCTTCTCTTCTTCAGGCTAAACATGCCCAGCTCCTTAAGCCGCTCCTCATAGGGCTTGTTTTCCAGACCCTTGATCATTTTAGTCGCCCTCCTCTGGACACATTCCAGCTTGTCAATATCTCTCTTGAATTGTGGTGCCCAGAGTTAGACACAATATTCCAGGTGTTTTCTAACCAAAGCATTACTTCTCTGGTAGCATTACTTCCCTGGATCTAGACCCTATGCTCCTATTGATGCAGGCCAAAATCCCATTGGCTTTTTTTGCCGCCACATCACATTGTTGGCGGCAAAAAAAGGAAAGCTTAGAGAAGAAAGGAAAGTTTAGAGAAGATTAGAGAGCTTAGAGAAGACAATGATGCTGGGGAAAATGGAAGGAAAAAGGAAAAGGGGCTGACCAAGGGCAAGATGGATGGATGGCATCCTTGAAGGCGCTGGGGGTGGTGACAGCTGGCAGGGAGCTCTGGCGTGGGCTGGTCCATGAGGTCACGAAGAGTTGGAAATGACTGGACGAATGAACAACAACATGAATGAAAGACTTCCATGATTAAATCAATCCACTTGTAAAATCTCCATCTTCTCCAACTGCTTTCAACTTTACTAAGCATTATTGTATTTTCAGTGAGAGCATCATCTCACAATATGTCCAAAGTACAACAGTTTCTGTTGAGTCAATTTGGCTTCTAAGGAGAATTCAGGCTTGACTTGCTCTAGGGCCCATTTATTTGTCTTTTAGGAGTGCATGGCATCTGGAGAACTGTCTTCCGGCACCAAATTTCAAATGATATGATCTTCTTCCTGTTAGTTTTCTTCACTGTTCAGCTTTCAAAACAATACATATATTATTCTGACTTTGGTATTGACATGTATTTTCCAACAGTGGTTGAAGGCAGAGTTTCTTGCAAATGCCTCAAGCTCTCTCTAGTTTGTCAGTGATGTGTCCCAAATATATTCTGAAACAGCATGCAACCACTTCCAATCTATCTCCACAAGTAATTCAGACAAGGAAATTATGTGGCCCATAAAGTCTGGCCTGAGCGCACACACACACACGTCTTTCAACATGACATAGAAGCACCTATACTGCAGAGGAGCTCCTTAGCAGATAATGTTGATATGTAACAGGTTCCCAGAAAGGGAACAAATTATTCTAGTTAGAGCTGGGAAGGAATTTAATTAGATTTGACAGTCTTGAGGAAAACTGCCTTTTTGCAACTCCCAAGACTCGCTGCAAAAAGAAACAGAAATAATCTTGATAATTCACTTATGTAAGATTTACAAGGTGTTTCAAGGAACTAAAGTGAACACAAAGCCATGTATGCATTTGAAAATATGAATACTTCTGTTCCCAACATACCATAGTGTATCCCTTCTAGGAATGTGCAAGGTTCTCCATGGAATTATATGACAACCTCTGGGGAAAGAATACCATAGGATCAACTAGAAGACCTAGCAAATTTCTAGAAATACAATTTTTCTCATGGTGTGATTATGGATCTCTTCACACTTATCTTTTTTGATGGGGCAATTGGGTTTTTCTTCTTCAGGAGCCTGATGGGTTTCATCATTTACTTACTTAGGCAATCCCTTGTAGTCCGAGGATGATGGTCTTCCAAGGTCGGTGTTCTAGCGGTGGGTTCATAGGTGACTGTGGAACTCTATTCTTGATCTACATCTTCTCCCACAGTGACGGCATTGGTTTCCAGGTGGAAGGCGGCCCCGGTCGGGGTTGGCTTGATGCACCTTCCTCTTGACACATTTCTCTCTTTCGCCCTCCATTTGTGCCTCTTCAAATTCTGTAGCACTGCTGGTCACAGCTGACCTCCAGCTGGAGCGCTCAAGGGCCAGGGCTTCCCAGTTCTCAGTGTCTATGCCAGAGTTTTGAAGGTTGGCTTTGAGCCCGTCTTTACATCTCTTTTCCTGCCCACCAACATTCCGTTTTCCATTCTTGTGTTCAGAATAGAGCAACTGCTTTGGGAGACGGTGGTCGGGCATCCAGACAATGTGGTCGGTCCAGTGCAGTTGATGGCGGAGGACCATCGCTTCAATGCTGGTGATCTTTGCTTCTTCCAGTTTCATCACACCCTGGAGAACTCCAGGGCAACTCCGTGGCCAGGCATGTAGCCGGGGGGGGGGGGGCTTGGGGGGCTTCAGCCCCCCCCCCGAAATTCTCATGGTGGTCCGCGAGAAGGCCTTGTTGCTGTTCATTCGTACAGTCGTCTCCGACTCTTCGTGACCTCATGGACCAGCCTACGCCAGAGCTCCCTGTCGGCCGTCACCACCCCCAGCTCCTTCAAGGTCAGTCCAGTCACTTCAAGGATGCCATCCATCCATCTTGCCCTTGGTCGGCCCCTCTTCCTTTTGCCTTCCACTTTCCCCAGCATAATTGTCTTCTCTAGGCTTTGCTGTCTCCTCATGATGTGGCCAAAGTACTTCAACTTTGTCTCTAGTATCCTTCCCTCCAATGAGCAGTCGGGCTTTATTTCCTGTAGGATGGACTGGTTGGATTTTCTCGCAGTCCAAGGCACTCTCAGAACTTTCCTCCAACACCACAGCTCAAAAGCATCTATCTTCCTTCGCTCAGCCTTCCCCAAGGTCCAGCTCTCACATCCGTAGGTTACCACAGGGAATACCATGGCTTTGACTAGGCGGATCTTTGTTGCCAGTCTGATGTCTCTACTCTTTATTATTTTATCGAGACTGGACATTGCTCTCCTCCCAAGAAGTAAGTGTCTTCTGATTTCCTGGCCACAGTCTGCATCTGCAGTAATCTTTGCACCTAGAAATACAAAGTCTGTCGCAGCCTCCACATTTTCTCCCTCTATTTTCCAGATGTCAATCATTCTTGTTGAGAAGGCCTTACTGGTACATTATTTAAACTGTTATTTTTATTCATATCATGATCTGATTACCATGCTCAATATATCCCATATGCATCTGTAGGTTACTATGGGGAAAACCATTGCTTTAACTATGCGCATCTTGGTTACCAGTGTGATGTCTCTACTCTTCACTATTTTATCAAGATTGGTCATTGCTCTCCTCCCAAGAAATAAATGTCTTCTGATTTCCTGGCTGCAGTCTGCATCTGCAGTAATCTTTGCACCTAGAAATACAAAGTCCTCTGAAGTATAGTATCTCTTAATTTGTGTAATCTTCAGTAATAGATTTGCCATTATGGCTATACGCTGATATTGCGTGTTGTGGTTCTCATTTGTGAAATGCTGGGGATTAAAAAGCTAGACCAGTTTAACAATGGAACCAGCTGCATAAAGGAATGGCATTTTCCTCTTGCTGGAGGTTTTCAAGGTGAGGCTAGACAGTTTCTTGGAGATACCTTAGTTCAGATTTCCTGATCAAGAAAGGAATTAGATGGTTTTCAGGCCTGGTTTATCTCTGTTCTCTATTCATACCTGTATATATACGTGCTAGAATAAAAATCATTCTAAATGTAATACATCTCTGGACATCTGGCAAGTGAAATGGCAAGGCTGGAATGCAATCGAGTGCAAAAATGTGGAACTGACAAGTGTTACTCTCTGCCTCCCCCCCCCCCAGGTCCCACTCCCTCCCCCAATTCCCAGAAGAAAACAGATGTGAGGAAGGGAGCCAATTCAGGTCAAGATACTTAATGTAACAAATTCTAAAATACATTCACTGGTGGTAAAAATGGGCAGAGATGACAGGTGCTAAATAGCAGCAAAACATTTTGCAAATGAGCTTAGAGAACCAGGAAAACATTGGTGGATTTCTGCCAAGTTATGTAATTCACTTTCATCGTTGATATTGATTAACATGGTAACCACACCTTAAATGTCCTGAATATATATAACATGGAGATGATGCTATAGCATCAAGAATGGAAAATCCAAATCAATACGAAAATCACATGGAGCTTTACCTCTGAGGATGCTTGCCATAGATGCAGGCGAAACGTCAGGAGAAAAATTGCCTCCAGAACATGGCCATATAGCCCGGAAAAACCTACAACAACCCATGGATTCCGGCCACGAAAGCCTTCGACAATACATTAATACTGAGTTTACTAGGCAGACGACACAAGCAGTGCTTCCAACATGCAGTGCTTCATTCCTTGCCTTTGCTATTTTTGAGGAGATGTCTACACAAAAGTGTGCAATCCAGTGTTCAAATGCAACATGTGTGAAAGATATAAAGAAAATCTACATATGTATAACCTGTATAGTTGCTACCTCTAATAAGTGGAAACCAGGGCCACTGAGTCAATCTGTCATTTTCAACACTCCTTTTAAGGAAAATAATGGCATCAATTACTACCACAGTACACTAGAAAACATGCCTGTGAACACCGGTTTCTGGTCATCCCAAATAGAGCACCAATAGATATCCTACATTTAAGTGCCTTTTGGGGTAAGTTGACTAGTTTTTGAACAGAGAAGTGGGTTTTTTTGTATGTGTCAGGAGCAACTTGAGAAACTGCAAGTCACTTATAGAACCATAGAATCAAAGAGTTGGAAGAGACCTCATGGGCCATCCAGTCCAACCCCCTGCCAAGAAGCAAGAATATTGCATTCAAATCACCCCTGACAGATGGCCATCTAGCCTCTGTTTAAAAGCTTCCAAAGAAGGAGCCTCCACCACACTCCGGGGCAGAGAGTTCCACTGCTGAACGGCTCTCACAGTCAGGAAGTTCATGTTCAGATGGAATCTCCTTTCTTGTAGTTTGAAGCCATTGCTCTGTGTCCTCCTCTCCAGGGCAGCAGAAAACAAGCTTGCTCCCTCCTCCCTGTGACTTCCTCTCACGTATTTATACATGGCTATCATATCTCCTCTCAGACTTCTCTTCTTCAAGCTAAATATGCCCAGCTCTTTAAGCCACTCCTCATAGGGCTTGTTCTCCAGACCTTTGATCATTTTAGTCGCCCTCCTCTGGACACATTCCAGCTTGTCAATATCTCTCTTCAATTGTGGTGCCCAGAATTGGACACAATATTCCAGGTGTGGTCTAACCAAAGCGGAATAGAGGGGTAGCATTACTTCCCTAGATCTAGACACTATGCTTATTATTATTATTATTATTATTACTATTACTATTACTATTATTATTTACTCATCAGGAGCTGCTCTTAACTTGGTGATTTCACAATCAACATTTTCTCCTGATTTTTTTCCCACCAGTAGAGCTTGTAAGGGATGAAATTCCTTTTCCGACTTCCCATTTCCTCAAGTGACCCGGACAGCTGAGGCTCTCTCAATACCATAATCGTGGAATCACTTTATCATGATGCATGCCTCAGCACACTTGGCTTCCTTGTCACATGATCTTGAGTCATTTTTCTTCTGCCTCCGCTTCAGACAGTCGCTCTCACATGCTCTCTCTCTCTCAGTCACACACACTGGGCTTCCCCCTGTCTAGCCTATATTAAGCAACATAGAAGGGCAGGGGATTTAGAAAGGAAAGCTATGCATTTGTTAATGTCCCACATTTGTTAATGTTTAGAAACCAATACTGCAAAATTAAAATTCAATTCTCTAAGACAGAAGAATTGCATACAACAGTTATCAAACTCGTATCCAGTATGGAAATCATACTGAATGTAAAATTCCAAAAGTTTTCTGGTGTGAAAAAATAATTGTGCCCTACATTGACCTTCTTTTAAGAGGGCCCTGTGTATGTCTGAGGGAGGGAGACTTTAAAAGTTTTTAAAAAGTGAACTAAGGGTTGCAGGTAAATACTTCTATGTGCTAGACCGGCTTCCTAAATATGGAACCCTCAATGGAATTGGATTTCAACTCCTAGCATTTCCAAGCAACTCGGACCATGTCTCGTTGGCAGGAAATGTGTTGTAGGTCAGCCCCCTCCCTCCTGACCTTCAGAAAAAAGTTAAAAACATGGTTGTTGGACCAAGCTTTCAGCTAGCAATTTATCAGTGAAATATGTAAACTTGGAATAGTGCAATCACAACTGGAAAAACCTCTGACTATGGTACTGGATAGTGTGATTTTAAATTAATCATAGAATCATAGAGTTGGAAGAGGCCTCATGGGCCATCCAGTCCAACCCCCTGCCAAGAAGCAGGAATATTGCATTCAAATCACCCCTGACAGATGGCCACCCAGCCTCTGTTTTAAAGCTTCCAAAGAAGGAGCCTCCACCACACTCTGGGGCAGAGAGTTCCACTGCTGAACGGCTCTCACAGTCAGGAAGTTCCTCCTCATGTTCAGATGGAATCTCCTTTCATGTAGTTTGAAGCCATTGTTTCGCGTCCTAGTCTCCAGGGAAGCAGAAAACAAGCTTGCTCCCTCCTCCCTGTGGCTTTCCCTCACATACATATATGTGAGAGAAAGCCACATATAATGGTTTTAATGTTGATATCACACTGGCAACAAAGATCCGCATAGTAAAAGCAAAGGTATTTCCCGTAGTAACCTACAGATGTGAGAGCTGGGCCATAGAGAAGGCTGAGCAAAGTAAGATAGATGCTTTTGAACTGTGGTCTTGGAGGAAGGTTTTGAGAGTGCTTTGGACTGCGAGAAGATCCAACCAGTCCATACTTTAGGAAATAAAGCCCGACTGCTCATTGGAAGGAAGGGTATTAGAGGCCAAGATAAAGTATTTTGGCCACATAATGAGAAGACAGGATAGCTTAGAGAAAACAATGATGCTGGGGAAAATGGAAGGAAAAAAGGAAGAGGGGCCAACCAAGGGCAAGATGGATGGATGGTATCCTTGAAGTAACTGGCTTGACCATGAAGGAGCTGGGGGTGGTGACAGCCGACAGGGAGCTCTGGAGTGGTCTGGTCCACGAGGTCACGCAGAGTCGGAAGCGATTGAATGAATGAACAACAACAATGCTGATATGTTTTAGTAGTCGCTTTTATGTATATATTTATTCTATTGGATGTATGCTTTTTGGCATCGAATTGTTGCCTATATATGTTAGCCTCTATGAGCCCCCAATGAGGTGAGAAGGGTGAGGTAAAAATGTGGTAAATAAATACATAAATAAATAAAGTGTGTTAGACCCTCTGTAACAAGCAACTGTGTTTACACTAAAGGCTGGAACACTTCAGCAAGCGAGGTCCAAAAGTGGCAGGCTCAAACCCAGCACCTCAATCCTTGGGTGATACCAGATGAGAGACTCCCTCCTGGGCACACAGAAGACTGGGCGACTTGGAAGGTGCCAAACAGACTGCACTCTGGCACCATGAGATGCAGAGCCAATCTTAAGAAATGGGGCTACAAAGTGGAATCTACAACATGTGAGTGTGGAGAAGAGCAAACCACAGACCACCTGCTGCAATGCAACCTGAGCCCTGCCACATGCACAATGGAGGACCTTCTTGCGGCAACACCAGAGGCACTCTAAGTGGCCAGATACTGGTCAAAGGACATTTAATCAACTACCAAGTTTCCAAAATTTGTGTTTTTTTAATCTGTTTGTTTGTTTTGTTCTGTTAGAAACGTAATACAATGGTATGGTTGCTGATGACACGATAAATAAATAAATATCCCTAATGTTAAATGTGTTGATTGAAACTGCAACATGGCTTCTGTGAATATTTTCCTGTTCCCAATGCAAGCAAAAAACTGGATTAACAAATATGATATCACTGACACAATTTTTAAATGCAACACTAAATCATAACACAGACAGAATCACGGAAAGAGTTTCACGTTTAAGTTCGATCCTAGTCTATGACTATGTACAATGGGCCCTTAGTATGTGATTTGGTTCTAGGATCTAAATCTATGAATGTTTAATTCACATAATATAAAATTATATAATAAAATAGTGTCCCTTATATAAAAAAGTAAAATCAAAGTTTGCTTTCTGGGATTATTACTTTAGAGAGAGGGAAATATTTGTAATGCGGAATCTGTGGTTACAGAGCGGTCACTGTAATTGTACATTTATGCGTATACCTGAAGGAAGAATATCGTACTTCTTCAGTGGATTCAAGGAAATGGAGCACAATCCAGAAAAAAATATATGTTAAAATAAATTCTCAGTGCCATAAGACTCCTTCCCACACTTCCTTTCCTTAAAAAACACACACATACAAGTCGTAATGCCAATAATGTATTTATAGGTTTGAGTGAATATGTGGAGATTGAAAGCACAGCCAGGCAGATGATGCATTTCCCCCTCTGCGATTACATATTTACATGGATGAATATATGAGCCATGCCTTAAATTTACAATCATACGTACTTTTTTCTTTGGTATACACACAAAAGAGCATTAGGGGAAAAGAGGGTTGTCAAGAAAACATTTAACTTAAAAAGTTTTACATCTGACTTTGTGTTCTCTTCCAAAAAGTTTCCTTCCACACCTTTCTTCATTTAAATTTATTAAAATAACTGCAAGCATGTGAGCTCAGTTTATGTACCAATGCCAAATGAGCACTAAGACTAATGTTTCTCTCAGCAAGTACTCCTCACGGTAGTACAAAATGGCTGTGCCGGTAGCCTAGCTTGTGATAAATAATGTAGAGAGATGGAACACAATGGACGCTAAGCACTCCATGGAGCAGCAGAGATTTCGCCTGACCTTTTAATGAAATCTTAGAACGCAGCAACATTATTACCCTAGTAGATTGAACATTTCCAATATTTACTCAGAAATAATCCCAACTGAAGCAATTGAGCAATAGAGTCAGAAGAGTGAAAGAATGACAGAGAAATGGCCATGCAATGAAAATTTACAATATGTATAGCACTAAATCAGTCAAAGAAAAGATATGTTCAATATAGGTAACTTTAATTTTAGCTCACAAACTAGAATCTTAATAGCAAGTAAAACTATTTGAGCACAGGAAAAGCTATGGAGTGCAATCGTTGCTCCTTTTGCCAAGAGTGTGCCTCCCTGCAATGCAACGTCTCACTTGTCTGAAGCAGCGGAAGTGCTGGAATTAATTCAGATATTTAAATCCTCCACCGGATCAGCCATCAGCCGAATTCATTCCATATTATAAATCTCCGTATCAAGTTCACAAGACATGAAAGGCATCTTCCTGAAAGCAACATTTTATTTTGCTGCTTGTCTGGGGCATTTTATGAGCTATCTGTCTTCACAGCAATTTGGGGCGCTAAAATCCATGGAACCCTTTTCATCTTGAAAGCTTTATTTATTTACTTCTCGTTGCTTAAGTCCGATTTAGTCCAGTGTTTCCTAAAGAACAGAAGCAGCCCACAATGTTGCAACAAACATACCCAAACACAACCAAACACAACCTCACTACTTCTGAGGATGCTTACCATAGATGCAGGCGAAAGGTCAGGAGAGAATGCCTCTAGACCATGGCCATACATCCTGAAAAAACCTACAACCCACAACCAAAATTACCACCTTATAAAAAATCGTAAAAATATCTTATTCTAAAACTAAAATGTGTGTGCGCGTGCATGAATGAATGACACAGCATGGTCTTCCCATTACTCAATTTCTGAGACTATAACAGGGGGGCAAGTGCAACAGAACTGAGATCATAATAGTACTTTACTTAGGTGATCCCTCATAGCCCGAGGATGATGGTCCTCCAAGTGTAGTGCCTTGCTGGTGAATACATAGGTGGCTGTGGAGATGCATGATGCATGATCCGCATGTTCTTCCACAATGAGTACATCGGTTTCCAGTCCTGGTCAGGGTTGGCTTGACACGCCTTCCTCTTGGCATGTTTCTCCCTTTTGCCCTCCATTCGTCCCTCCTTTATTGAACCTGGATGGGCCACAACTCTTTCAGTGCCCTACACCTCTCTCTATGCACCAGGATTGTGGCGCAGCTGGCTGAGTGTCAGCTGCATTAAGATCATTCTGACCAAAAGGTCATGAGTTCGAAGCCAGCCTGGGTTGGAGTGGGTTTCCAACCAATTGTGTAGCCTGTTGTCGATTTTGCAACCCGAAAGACAGTTGCATCTGTCAAGTAGGAAAATTAGGTACCACCTTAAAGTGTGGGGAGGCTAAATTAACTGATTTATGAGGCCATAAAGAAGACTCCAGCGGGGAAGCATGCGGGGAATGTGGAAGTGCTTCATCAGCGTCGAAGATGGACGATGAAAGCGCCAGCTCCTCTGGCAGCCAGAAAAAGTTAAATAGCCTCTGTGTATGTCTGTATATGTTTGTTCGTCAAAAATTGGCATTGAATGTTTGCCATATATGTGTACACTGTAATCCGCCCTGAGTCCCCTGCGGGGTGAGACGGGCGGAATATAAAAGCTGTAAATAAATAAATAAATAAATAAATATGCCAGCTCTTTATTTTGCTAAAAATCCCCTTGTGCTCTCACATGGCAGTAAGTGGCAATTTTACTTCTAATATTTTAGGATTACACAAAGCATTTTTCTTCAACCATTTCCAGTTTTGGCTGGAAAAAAACACTCCAGGTTAATACGAAATGATCAGACAGAGGCTATCATACTGCCCTGAGATTGCAAGGCTTGGGCAGGTCAGCTGGTGAATTGAAGATCTCTTAATTATAATATCACCATAATTTGAAGAATAGCGACATCACACTGGTTAAAGCAATGGTATTCCCCATTGTTACCTGAGAGCTGGACCATAGGGAATGCTGAGCAAAGGAAGATAGATGCTTTTGAAATGTGGTGGTGGAGGAAAGTTCTGAGAGTGCCTTGGACCGCCAGAAGATCCAACCAGTCCATACTTCAGGAAATAAAGCCCGACTGCTCATTGAAAGGGTATTTAGAGGCAAAGATGAAGTACTTTGGCCACATCATGAGAAGAAAGGAAAGCTTAGAGAAGACAATGATGCTGGGGGAAATTAAGAGGAAAAGGAAGGGCAAGATGGATGGATGGCATCCTTGAAGTGACTGGATTGACATTGAAGGAGCTGGGGGTGGTGATGGCCGACAGGGAGCTCTGGCGTGGGCTGGTCCATGAGGTTACGAAGAGTTGGAAACGACTGAACGAATGAACAACAACAATAATTTGAAGGTACTTGATGGCAATTAATAACAACAACAGGCAAAACAAACAAAAACCCATATAGTGAAAACTTTATCAGATGGCATCAAAAGAGAAATGTTTTTCAGTAATCTTTTAAAATCAAAAATTTGGAAGATTGAGGTTCATGGAAGCGTGGCCCCAGCGGCTGCATTCAATCCATGTGAATATTGCTGCAGCTCTGCTTTAGAACAATACCAAGATTCAATATGTACTTGCTGTCAACATTAGAATAACCACAGATGCACCTATGTATTTATTGCACTTCAAACCACTTAATAACCAACAACTCTCACAGCAGTGTTGTTGTGTACCGTAAAGGTTTTTTTCACTTTATGACAATCCTAAGCTGAATCTATCACAATTTAACAAGATTTGTTCAGAGAGGGCTTATTTTCCTCAAAGAACCTCTTCACACATGCCGCCTGAATCGCTGAGTATCGCTGGGGATCCAAGCGATCTTGGCAGCACCAACCCAAGGTATGTGGGGACTTGTTGCCCCACATCCTGCACTGTCCCAGCTTCCCTCTACCTCATCACACAGGGGAGAGAGATGGATAGAGAAGTTGGTGCAGGGGTGGGTGGATGGAAGGTGGGGTAGGTGAGAAGGAAGGTAGAGGGATGGATGGTTGGGAAGAGAGATGGGGAGAGAGATGGATAGAGAAGTTGGTGCAGGGGTGGGTGGATGGAAGGTGGGGTAAGTGAGAAGGAAGGTAGAGGGATGGATGGATGGATGGGAAGAGAGATGGGGAGAGAGATGTTGGTGCAGGGGTGGGTGGATGGAAGGTGGGGTAGGTGAGAAGGAAGGTAGAGGGATGGATGGATGGGGTGAGAGATGGGGGGAGAGATGGATAGAGAAGTTGGTGCAGGGGTGGGTGGATGGAAGGTGGGGTAGGTGAGAAAGAAGGTAGAGAGATGGATGGATGGATGGATGGATGGATGGATGGATGGATGGATGGATGGGAAAAGAGATGGGGAGAGAGATGGATAGAGAAGTTGTTGCAGGGGTGGGTGAGTGGAATGTGGGGTAGGTGAGAAGGAAGGTAGAGAGATGGATGGATGGATGGATGGATGGATGGATGGATGGATGGGAAGGGAGATGGATAGAGAAGTTGGTGCCGGGGTGGGTGGGTGGATGGAAGGTGGGGTAGATGAGAAGGAAGGTAGAGGGATGGATGGGAAGAGAGATGGGGAGAGAGATGGATAGAGAAGTTGGTGCAGGGGTGGGTGGGTGGGTGGATGGAAGGTCGGGTAGGTGAGAAGGAAGGTAGAGGGATGGATGGATGGGAAGAGAGACGGATAGAGAAGTTGGTGCAGGGGTGGGTGGATGGAAGGTGGGGTAGGTGAGAAGGAAGGTAGACTTGTTGATTTCTTGACTGGCTTGACTTGTTGATTTCTATTGAAAGACAGAATCTTTTGCTGCTGGCTATTTCGCAGTGGCAGGGGTTTTGAGACATGAAGCAGCCCCGGAAGTACTTCTCTGGGGTGTGATGAGATCTGGCAGGCTCTGGGGCAAACCTGCCAAAAACCTGTTGCCACCACCTAAAATAATTCTGGGTGAAGGGATCCTATGAATGAAAAAGTGTGACTTGCCCAAAATAACCCAGTGGGTTTCCATGGCCAAACTGGAATTCAAACCTGGTCACCAGTCACAGCCCAAAATGCAGACCAATGCCCCATGCTGGCTCTGTTCACAGCCATTTGCAATCTGTCAAAAATATAAACACTATTCAGTAGAATAACAACTAAGCAAACAAAATAAAAAACTAAAATAATATCAATAGGAGATAATACAAGAATTCATACAAAACCAAATAAAAACTGCTACTTGGCAGGATAAACACATAAAGTTGTAGAAAACGTAAAACACTGTTTTAAATACTAGGGGGATAAACAGGTCTTCAATACATGCCAAATGCAGGTGCCAGACAAACCTCTCTATGGAGGGCTGCAAGGCTAGATGTTTATTTCACATCCTTGATCAAAATAGCATGCCTGACTCAGAGAGAGGGTAAGGAAAGTAGCTATGAGATTCTTCGCACTTCAGGACTTCTGAAAAATATCATTTGCACAAACTTATACAGCACTCCCCTGTGGAATGGTGCAAAATACATCATTAGATGTGGGGAAAACACTACCTTTAAAAAAACCCACAGATTTTCTGCACTTCTAAAACTATCTCCAGAAAACACTTTGTACCACAGGTTTTCCTGTTTGACGATCAAACATTGCACCGAATGTCTCATTTTCTTGCACATAAATTCATTCTTCTCATTATTGTTTCATTCTTTATCCTTATAGCACCATTTGTTTGCATTTCATTGCACCAAATAAAAGAAATCCTGCTATTTACATGCAATAAAATAATATAAAATCAATGGGGAGAGAAAAGGCACTTGCAGAAAGGCTGGAAATGATCTGGTGCAAACACTGAAAAGGCTCTCCATTTCACCTCATTTGGCAAAGAAAGCTAGAAAAAGGCCTTAGCCGATGATCTTGGGTCTGACCAAATAATACCACATTTTCCCGGCATATAAGACGACTGGGCATATAAGACGACCCCAACTTTTCCAGTTAAAATATAGAGTTTGGGATATACTCGCTGTATAAGACTACCCCTCTTCCAACGTACACCAAATAAAAAAATTAAAATTATCAGATTTGATTTCAATATGGTAATTTTCCTATTACTGTACCTCCTTCTCTGCCTCTCAGATCTTGCACCTGCGCACCTGCACTGCTTTACTGCAGTCTTTAGGAGCAAGATCTGAGAGGCAGAGGAGGAGGTCTAATAATAGGATACAAAGGCGGGCCAGACAGGTAAAAGAAGTGTGCTTTTCTGGGCCCAGAGCCTCTCTATCTCTTTTTTCCATACCCCAGGTGCTCCGGGCACTTGTAGCTTCCCGGTGAGGTGCCCCTTCACCTCACCATTGGGACCGCATTAAGTCCACAAATCCTTGTGAGTGGATTTTCTTCTACTATACTTGTACAGCGTCGCCCTTAATGCTTTCATATAGTCGCTGCATATGGCAAGGATGTGGCCACTGCCATTTTTGAGCTCCCCCCACAATCTGCAGCAACCACAGATTCTCCAATCCGGATTGGAAGTTTCAGCACCCGCTCTATAAGATGACTCCCAGCGTATAAGACGACTCCTGCATATAAGACAACTCCCATGCATAAGGCTATGCCAGCATATAAGACGACTCCCATGTATAAGACTACTCGCGTATAAGACTACTCCCGCATATAAGACCAACCCTGACTTTTACGAAGATTTTTAGGGGTTAAAAAGTAGTCATATATACCAGAAAATACGGTAGTTGTTTGCCTCAGTATTTGAAAATGACATTTTGGTATCAATCTTTTGGTAAATTTTTAAGTGTTTACCAGCTCTTATTAAAGTTAGACAATGCAACCACAATGTCCACACAATTACCGTATATACTCGAGTATAAGCCGACCCGATTATAAGCCAAAGCACCTAATTTTATCACAAAAAACTGGGAAAATGTATTGACTCGAGTATAAGCCGAGGGTGGGAAATGGGTCAATTTGACTATGGGTCAATTTCAAAATCAAAATAGATACCAATAAAATTACATTAATTGAGGCATCAATAGGCTAAATGTTTTTGAATATTTACATAAAACTGTAATTTATGATAAGACTGTCCAACTCTTATTAAACCATTATTCTAACCTCATTCAATGTAAATGTACTTATAATTAAAATAATAAATATAATAAAAATAATAGAGTAAAATAATGAAAATGCAATAAAACAGTAATAGAGTAAAATAATAAATGTAGTAATAATAGGGTAACATACTGTAAATGTAATAATAATAATAATAATAGATTAAAATAAATATAATAATAGGGCAAAATACTGTAAATGTGATAACAATAATAGAGCAAAATAATAAATAGAATAATAATAGAGCAAAATAATGTAAATATAATAATATCAGAGTAAAATAATAAATGTAATAAAAGAATACTAATAACAGAGTAAAAAAATAAATAACCTTGACTCGAGTATAAGCCGAGGGGAGCTTTTTCAGCCTAAAAAAGGGACTGAAAAACTAGGCTTATACTCGAGTATATACAGTAATCTTCGTAGTGAAAAAATGGGGCCATCTCAAAATTCTGGTTAACAAAGTGATTGGCCTTTTTTTGGAGATGTGCGTAATGTATTAAACTCCTGCACAACAACGAATGAACCTACATATCAGAGAAAGCTGATGTTTCCTCTCATTTTTAATTCAAAACATGAGCTGACCATCTCACCTGTCTTTGCAGAATAACTAAGCTGTAATGAATTGCCTGAACATTAACAGAAATAACTCATCCTTTAGAAAACGGGGAATAAAATGAGGTGACTTTTCGTAGTGTGTGTGATTCATTTCTGAGCAAGGCCTAAATCACATTCAGTACATTGTGAATCACAACAAGATTCATACTTCCAGACAGCACATATTAATTAACTGATCTCAATGCAGCTCTTCTCCAAGTCTTTTTTTGGAGAAAAAAAATGACAATATAATGGCCAAAGAACAGAAACGATTTGGATCACTTTATCCAAAGAAGAACAGAACTATAGCAGGAGCACACATCACTTTACATCAACACAGATTGTTAACAGGTTCCACTATTAGAAAATCAGTACATATAGCTTAACCCACTACTGTTCTCCACAACCATATCTATAAAATAAACCAACAGGCAAATCTTAGGAGCTACCTTTAAAAAGTATTAGTCACCATTATAGCTCCAAGGCCCTAAAAAGTGATAAACTGTCATTATAGCTGCAACATTTGAAAAGTAACCATTTACTTCCCTGTTTATTGAATAAAACAAACCTTTCTTTGTCTAACCAAAAAATCCACCCTGGGGTCTACACACCACCGACTTGTAGTACAAGCTACTTCTGTTATCAAAAATATATCTAATTTAACTCTTGTTTCTTGATGAAGGAGAATTTCAGTGCAATGCAAATTCTTCCAATGCCCACTCACTCTGGTTAAATTAAAATACTATTGACGCAATTAAGAAATTATGCATGTGATATATGCCTCATTATTGAATGTAAAAGTACAGAAAGGGACAGCCAAAAGGATACTAATTTTAATACGTACCTAGAGGATTATTGAGTCTTCATAATGGAAATGTATGTGCAATCAACTTGAGATTTATTTATTTATTTATTTCCAACATTTCTACCCCTTCCTTCCGATGCCGTCAACATACAAAAACACATTACAAACATTATACAAAAGCACCGGGATTGTGGCGCAGCTGGCTGAGTGTCAGCTGCATTAAGATCACTCTGACCAAAAGGTCATGAGTTTGAAGCCAGCCCGGGTTGGAGTGGGTTTCCAACCAATTGTGTGTAGCCTGTTGTCGACCTTTGTAACCCGAAAGACAGTTGCATCTGTCAAGTAGGAAAATTAGGTACCACATTGAAGTGTTGGGAGGCTAAATTAACTAATTTATGAGGCCATAAAGGAGACTCCAGCAAAGCATTCCAGCGGGGAAGCATGTGGGGAATGCGGAAGTGGTTCATCAGCGTCGCAGATGAACGATGAAAGCGACAGCTCCCCTGGCGACCAGAAAAAGTTAAATAGCCTCTGTGTATGTCTGCATATGTTTGTATGTCAAAAATTGGCAATGAGTGTTTGCCATATATGTGTACACTGTAATCCGCCCTGAGTCCCCTGCGGGGTGAGAAAGGCGGAATATAAAAGATGTAAATAAATAAATAAATAAAACATTAGATTAAAATACATTAAAAATATTATTATTCATCATATAGCCCGAATCCAAGTCTGATTTAGCAACCGACAACCCAGTCCAAAGCCTGTCATAGTCAGAATTCAAACATTATAATTAATGCCAAATCTACTCTCCAAATGCCTGGGCCCAAAACCATGTTTTGTGTTTAAAATAATCTTTATTATTTTTCATTAAAAACATACAATAGCTGAGTGGGTAGGGGTAGCAGGGGGGGGGGTGAAGGAAGATAGTGGGGTAGTAGTATAGAAAGAATACAAAGTAGTCTGATTTATGGATGCTAAAAAGAAAAGATAATAAAGTGCCAGGTGTGGAAACGGAAGTTTGAAAAAATGACTGTGAGGGAGGGGGGAATGTGAAAGTTATGAATCTGGCGATGACTTCCCGGTATCTTCCGAAGGTTCTTCCTATTCCTTCGTACCTTCTCTCTGTTGAGCTTTTCCTCTTTTGTCTCTCTTCTGCTCTCCCCTAATTTGTTTTTCTTTCGGCTCTTTCATGTGATTATTTTCATATTTTTTCCCCTCTATCAAATATGTTGTTACTTGTTTCCAGTCTGTTTCAGCTGTTGGAGTACCCCCCCTTTTTTTTAAAGTATATAAGTTAATTTGCTTATATTTCTTATATCCAGGATCTTTGTTAACCATTCCGCTTCCTCCGGAGGGTCTTTTTCTTTCCAATGTTTTGCATAAATTATTCTAGTTGCTGTCGTTAGGAGGAATAAGATTTCGTCTTTATTTTTTTCCATTTTTATGTTGTGAATCCCTAATAAGAATGTTTCTGGTTTCCAATGTATATCTATCTTTAGTATTCTTTGTAGCGATTTTTGTATATTTTTCCAATAATTTGTCACTTTTGGGGCCCAAAACCATGTTTTGTGCTTCTTTCTAAAATAGAGGGGGGATGGAGCCGACCTTATTTTGCTAGGGAGAGCATTGCACAGGCAGAGGGCCACCACCAAGAAGGCCCTGTCCCTCGTCCCCGCCAAATGCACTTGCAAAAAATGTGGGACCGAGAGCAGGCCCTTCCCAGATCATCTTAGATTCCAAGGCGGGACATAGAGGGAGATACATTCGGACAGGTAAGTTGGGCAGGGACCATATAGGCCAAGATCTATATAGGCCAAGACCAGCACTTTGAATTGTGCTTGGAAGTGGACCCGTAGCCAGTGGAGCTGATGTAACAGAGGGGTGGTATGAGATGACCCAAAGTATGCTTTTGTCACATCTAGCCTTCAATAACCTTGGGAACTTGTCAGCAAAACATAGTGGCCATGGATTACTGATTCTCAAACTGGACTGCAGTTCCCAGAATCCGAACTACTCTTTGTGTTGGCTGGGGCTACTTGAGAATCGATCCATTAAATCCAGGGCATTCAAGTTAGAGAAGCATACATTCAAAGAGAATAGATATGTATAAGAGAAAATATTCAGCAAATAGAAAGAGAGTCGATAGGTCAGCTGCCATAAGGAAATGCCCATTTACAATTGCTGAATGGCAGGGAGGAGGGAAAAGAAACTGCAGTCATCTAGAGGTCCATCAGTGAAATCAGATGCCCAACTACATAGGGTTTTGGCTGATAATTACCTTCATGCTCAGATCAATCTCTCACTTCTTCTGCCAATCTCTGCATATATCTTGATGCTTTATTTTGAGGTTTTTTTCTTCTCTCAAATGGAGCAAAGCTCTCTTTCACCCCCTCAGATACTGGGTCTGTATTTAAAGTCACTGTGCCCTTCACACAGCTCCACTGTAAACAGTTCCTGTCTATTCAAATTTCAGATATTCTGGGTTATTTCAGGTTCTTTTAGGCCATATGCACGGATGCACTCTCTTCTGTGCTGCTAGTTGGCACTGCAATGACAAGTTCTTATTTCCTGAGATTTGTACCAAATCCTTTCCAGCTATTTACAATTTCTCTTATTTATTCCCTAACATCCCACTGTCCCTTGTTGTCTTTCAACATAACATCTAATTACTGTACTTAGCGAGAATCCATAAAGTAAATGATAGGCGGCTGGGGCTAACATTATAACATTCTGGCAGAAGAAGGTTTCAGTTAGGAACTCATAGGTTTCTCTCTCTCTCCATGTTTTGGGCATTTTGTGTAGTCTCCAGACTCACCACAAATGATATAAAGGGAGGAGGGGGATGCCCAATTAATAATCTAAAAGAGGCATTTCATAATATAGCTTCTAATGTTAACAAAACTATACATCCTTTGTGTACCAACCACATCCAAGCAAAAACTAAGATGTAAAACAGAGCATTTTCAACTGATTGGATGAACCAGAAAGAGACATAATCAGGACAGCACTCACCAAAGAGTGGGGTACAGGTAGTCCTCAAGTTACAAACATCCAACTTCCAAATGACTCATAGTTAAGAATAGGGGTGAGACAATAGGAAATATGGTGGAGTTACCTCTTGGAAGATCTGTATAGGAAGGATAATAATATCGAGGATAGTTTTGATGGTGTGGTGAGTGAATTAGAACCAGACATCCTGAGCAGTGAGGTTGAATGGGCCTGAAGAAGCATTGCTAACAACAAGACAGCAGGAGATGACGGAATCCCTACTAAACTGTTTAAAATCTTGAAAGATGATGCTGTCAAGGTGATGAATGGTGATGAATGCCATATGCCAGCAAATATGGAAAACACAAGAATGGCCATCAGACTGGAAAAATCAACTTACCGTATATACTCGAATATAAGCCGAGTTTTCAGCCTTTTTTTTCAGGCTGAAAAACCTCCCCTCGGCTTATATTCGGGTCAGGGAACGACGGAGGAGGATGGAAAGGCAAGCCTTCCTCGGCGGCCTCGGTGGCGACAGAGGAGAAGTAAGCCCCTGTGACAGGCTTTTCTGCAGGCTTGCTCTCCTTCTTCCTGGTCCCATGCGCGGCCGCGGTGGTGGTGGCAGCGGCGGGAGGAAGCAGAAAAGCCGCAAATGGGGCAAGGGGGGAGGGGAATGTGCTCACCGCTCCCCTTCCTCTCTTGCCGTGCACACATCTTCTTCCTTGTCCCATGCGCGACCACGGTGGCGGAAGAAGACGCACGAGGGAGAAGGGAAAGAAAGCCTTTCTCTCCTCCCTTACCCTGTGTGTGCCTTTACCGCTGCTGCGTCTTCCTCGGCAGCGGTGGCAAAGGCATGCACAGGGCAAGGGAGGAGAGAAAGGCAGCACTTTTCCCTTCTCCCTCGCGTGGCTTCCCTTCCTCCGCCGCCGAAGAAGGTGTGCGCGTGGCAAGAGAGGAAGGGGAGTGGCGTGCACTTGCCCCGCCACCCTCGCCCCATACTCGGCTTTCCTGCGTCCTCCCGCCGCTGCCCCTGCCACCGTGGCCGCACATGGGACAAGGAAGAAGGTGTGCACACGGCAAGAGAGGAAGCGGAGGGGTGAGCATTTCCCCCTCCCCCCTCGCCCCATTCGCGGCTTTTCTGCTTCCGCCCGCTGCTGCCCCTGCCACCGCGGCCGCGCATGGGACCAGGAAGAAGGAGAGCAAGCCTGTGGAAAAGCCTGCCACAGGGGCTTCCTTCTCCTCTGCCGCCACCAAGGAAAGCTCGTGCTCCGTGAGGGTTAGGGAATGACAGAAAACTGGATGGTCATCTGTCAAACTGACCAGTAGCGGCTTCATTTTTCACCCTCGGCTTATACTCAAGTCAATAAGATTTCCCAGTTTTTTGTGGTAAAATTAGGTGCCTCGGCTTATATTCAGGTCAGCTTATATTCGAGTATATACGGTACATCCCCATAACAAAAAAGGGAAATGCTAAAGACTGCTCAAACTTCCGTACAGTGGCCCTTATTTCTATTTCTATTCTGTCCTTCTCACCCCAAAGGGGCCTCTGGGCGGATCACAATGTAGATACACATGGCAAACATTCAATGCCATTTTTGACATACAAGACATACAGACATATAAAAGCTATTCCGCAGTTCTTCCATTTCGGATCCTGGAGGCTGCATACAAATTGTACATGGAATTGAGGCTACGGAAAGCATTAGTCTCAATGTATAATTTTCCCAAATGCAAATAGATTACTATAAATTACCCCAGGCTGAGGTTTATAAATTGATGCTTATAGAAGCATGCAGGTTTATGTGCATATGTTCATTTTATTTATTTGTTTATTTACTTACTTACTATATTTACACCCCACTCTTCTCACCCCAAAGGGGACTCAGAACGGTTTACAGATTATGGCAAAAAATTCAATGCCACATCATACACACAACCATAAATATAAAATGTCAAATTATAAATTAGGACTTTAAGATTGCCCGGGGAAGCCCTGCTCTCGATCCTGACTTTGTCACAAACAAGTTTGATGGGGACGAGAGACAGGGCCTTCTCAGTGGTGGCCCCTTGACTATGGAACGCCCTTCCTGAGGACATTAGATCAGCCCCCTCCCTCTTAACATTTCGGAAAAGAATCGAGACTTGGTTGTTTGAGCAAGCATTTGAAAATGCAAGGTAAGAAACATAAGAATTGGAATGACGAGATGGGACAATGTTTTTTATTGAGAGATGCAAATGATCTAATGTTTTAATATTCTTGTTATGGTTTTATATTATGTGTTAATGTTTTTAAAATGTTTTATGGTGTTTTTGGGCATTGAATTGTTGCCATTGTAAACCGTCCTGAGTCGGCTGAGGGCTGAGAAGGGCGGTATACAAATAAGAGTAAATAAATAAACAGTTAAAACATATAAAAACAATAATGCAGATTAAAGCATACATAATGGCAAGTTTTGAATTTTCATACTTCTTGGTTTTTCCATAGCAAGATGCCAATTTGATGGTTGTAGAGCAGAAGTAGGAGAAATATGAAATATTCCACATAGGAAGAGTTTGTGGGCAGAATCTCAAATACTTTACATTGTAAAATCACGGTACAACAGATACCCATTCAAAATACCTTGAAAAAATATTTTTGTGGATTATATCACCCAAAATCTTTCTGCCATCATAACCACTTAAAGTTTTCCTCATTTCCCCTGATAGATGGGTTCAGACAAATGCTCATTTTCAAGTGGGGCCATTACCCTGAAAGCAAGCGATTAGCTTGAGGACTAATACACAGAAACATATGTCTCTGACTTCCTGGAAAACTCTGCCTAGCTCCTGCTGGAAACAGCTTGATGGATAAGTGTGATGGTTCTCAATCTTTGGCCCTTATAGAATCATAGAATCAAAGAGTTGGAAGAGACCTCATGGGCCTTTCTGCCTTTTCCCTATCCCCTGTCAGCATTAGGAAGAACTTCCTGACTGTGAGAGCCGTTCAGCAGTGGAACTCTCTGCCCCGGAGTGTGGTGGAGGCTCCTTCTTTGGAAGCTTTTAAGCAGAGGCTGGATGGCCATTTGTCAGGGGTGATTTGAATGCAATATTCCTGCTTCTTGGCAGGGGGTTGGACTGGATGGCCCATGAGGTCTCTTCCAACTCTATGATTCTATGATTCTATGATTCTATGATTGCCCCATTTTCTCCTCGAAGAGGCCCTATCGCCTCCTTGTTTTTCCTTTTTCTACTGACATAAGAAAAGAAGCCCTTTTTATTTATTTTTTAATGTCCCTGGCAACCCTGAGCTCGTTTTGTGCTTTAGCCTTGCAGACATTTTCCCTACAGGTGTTGTCTATTTGTTTGAATTCTTCTTTGGTGATTTCTCCCTTTTTCCACTTCTTGTGCATGTCTCTTTTGTGTCTTAGCAAAGTTAGAAGTTCTTTGGACATCCATTCTGGCTTCTTTGCACTTGTCCTATTTTTTTTTCTCTTTGTTGGCACGGTTTGCAATTGCACCTTAAGTATTTCACTCTTGAGAAATTCCCATCCATCCGTAACTCCCTTGTCTTTTAGTATCTGTGCCCACGGAATGCTGCTCACTGTTTCCTTCATTTTTCGGAAATCAGCTCTCCTAAAGTCCAAAATGCGGGTTTGACTTGTCTTAGTTTCGGCCTTCCTTTGTACCTCAAATTGCAGGAGCACGTGGTCATTTGCCCTTAAGGATCCGACCACTTCAACCGCATCGATCAGGTTCTCCGCATTTGTTAGGATGAGATCAAGAGTAGCCAATCCCCTTGTTGCCTCTACTACCTTCTGGACAATGAAATTGTCTGCAAGGCAAGCGAGGAATTTGTTGGACCTTGTACTCTTGGCCGAGTTTGTTTTCCAGCAAATATCAGGATAGTTTATTTCTTTTATTTATCGTGTCATCCGCAACCAGAACACTGTATTACATTTCTAACAGATAATCGGGATAGTTGAAATCGCTCATGACTACTAAATCTCTTCTCTGTGCCTGTTTGGTTAACTGTTGGCAGAAGACTTCATCAAGTTCTTCCTCCTGGCTTGGAGGTCTGTAGTAGACACCTACAACGAGATCTTTTTGAGTACCAGTTCCTTTGTTGTTGGACAACTCAAAGAATGTCTGGACAGCATAGACAGTGGTCAGGGATGTTGGGAGCTGAACAGCAAAACGTCTGGAAGGCCAAACGTTAAGAACTATTTCATTGGTGGGACCTGGGTTTGGTCCAGGACACCCTCTTCTTACGTGTATTTTGAAACAATCATTCAAGTCCAAACATTGCTGCAATGTTCAATGTGAGATAAGTTCTACATCCTTCTTCAGGCTAACACAGCCCCAATAAAGCTTTTAGCAGAAAATGTGAGAACTGTTAACTCATCTAGAGAAGGGACACAAATATCCTTCCCCTTGGACCCATTAGGCATTTTATCAGCACACAGACACAGGAGAGATATTGTCTCTTTCTTTTTATCACCTGGTCTTCACATTGCAATTAGAAGATGACAGCTTTGATGGATGTCAGTGGAAAAACAATAAACCTCAGAACACCCAATTCAACTCCTATGCAAAGATCTTTCAATGATTTCTTTAAAGTTTTCACAGCTATGGGGTTTGCTTTTGTTTGGCTTAGAAAACCATAAAGAGGACTGCATGCAGCTGCTGTTCAGAAATGTAATAAGAATGAAAGAATAGTGGTGCACGTGGTTCCTTGCAAAATCAAGACCAGCTGCAACAAAGTTAATTCATCCAGCATATTGGAAATCACAGCCACACTATGCAAGATTCGAAAATCTGTATTCTCGACATTATTTGTTGTAGGAACTGATTAATGATATAATATTCTTCCATCTAGAGGGAGATTTACGTATATTTCACTATGTCACAGACTGATTTATCTCGATCAACTTTTAACATCATATTTGTACTAACTTACTTACTTAGGCAATCCTTCGTTGGACGAGTAAGATGGTCTTCCTTGATGACTTTTTTGTGGGTTTGTAGGTGGCTGTGGAGCCCTATTCTTGACCCGCATCTTCTCCCACAGTGAAGGCATTGGTTTCCAGGTGGAAGGCGATCCCGGTCAGGGTTGGCTTGACGCGCCTTCCTCCTGGCACGTTTCTCTCTTTCACCCTCCACTCATGCCTCCTCGAATTCTGCAGCACTGCTGGTCACAGCTGACCTCCAGCTGGAGCGCTCAAGGGCCAGGGCTTCCCAGTTCTCAGTGTCTATGCCAGAGATTTTAAGGTTGGCTTTGAGCCCATCTTTAAATCTCTTTTCCTGCCCACCAACATTCCGTTTTCCATTCTTAAGTTCAGAGTAGAGCAACTGCTTTGGGAGATGGTGGTCAGGCATCAGGACAACGTGGCCGGTCCAGCCAAGTTGATGGCAGAGGACCATCGCTTCAATGCTGCTGGTCTTTGCTTCTTCCAGCACGCTGACGTTTGTCTGCTTGTCTTCCCAAGATATTTGCAGGATTTTCCGGAGGCAGCGCTGATGGAATCGTTCCAGGAGTTGCATGTGACGTCTATAGACAGTCCACGTTTCGCAGGCATAGAGCAGGGTTGGGAGGACAATAGCTTTATAGACAAGCACCTTGGTATCCCTACGGATGTCCCGGTCCTCAAACACTCTCTGCTTCATTCGGGAAAATGCTGCACTCGCAGAGCTCAGGCGGTTTTGTATTTCGGTGTCGATGTTGACTTTGGTGGAGAGGTGGCTGCCAAGGTAGCGGAAATGGTCAACATTTTCTAATTTAAGGTGGAATTTAAGGTGGAATCGGGTGTCAAACAGGGATGTATTATTGCCCCAACTTTATTCTCCATCTTCATCGCTATGATACTTCACCTTATTGACGGGAAGCTTCGGAGTGGAAATCATCTATCGGACAGATGGCAAGCTGTTAACCTCAGCAGACTGAAAGCCAAAACCAAGGTTAAAACAACATCTGTTATAGAACTCCAGTATGCTGATGACAATGTCGTCTGTGCACATTCAGAAGAAGATCTACAAGCCACTCTAAACACCTTCGCAGAAGCATACAGAAGCTTGGCCTGTCACTGAACATCGAGAAAACCAAAGTGCTGTTTCAGCAGTCACCAGCCATCCCCTCCACAATGCCAGAGATACATCATATTTGTATTGGGATTACATTCACAAAGCTTTTGTTCTAATTAATACCACGTACACTGATCTTAAAATAGTCTTTTCAGCATACCCTATCAGGATCATTTCTGGCTTAAAATTCAATACCTGCTTCACACTGAACATTGTTTTGAAAGGTGGAGAGATTATGTGTGTGCAGGATGTATTGTTTTGGACACAAGATGTACATGTAACCAAAGATACAAAACTGTAAAAGAGCATCTTCCTTCTCAGCTTCCACCCCCTCATTTGAGATATGATTGCCAATGAAAGTTTGTGAATACCAGTAAGCAAACTACGCTTTACAAATCAGCCTGCAAATCTAAGACATCTTGCATCCCAATTACAATGTAGTTCAGATAAACAACTCCAAAAGGCATGATGGAGTGAAAGACAACGGAATGAGAGCTCTATCAAACACCAGAGGGCAATATAGAGGCGGAAGTCTGAATCACTGTGCGACATGAGGGCCAGAGGACCTCTTTATCAATATTACTAGTGAAGCAGCAGACATTGGTCAGCAAGAGGATTAAAAACCAAGATAACATATAAAGGAAAACAATTGGAAACAAGTTGCTAACATCTGTATCGGCTGCTTGAACATTTAGATCAATGTAGTCCACACTGAAAAAAAATCAACAGTCAGAAATCAAGGTGAAATCCATGCAGAATAATGAAGAGTTTGATGGCTCAGATATATATTTGATAGAGCTGATGATACACCTGCTGCAATGCTGATCATTGTCTGAATGCAATGGCTAGTCTCAAGTATAAGATCCAGTGTACCAATGGAATTTATGTCATAGAATCCTAGATTTGAAAGAGACCTCATGGACCATCCAGTCCAACCCCCTGCCAAGAAGCAGGAATATTGCATTCAAATCACCCCTGACAGCTGGCCATTCAGCCTCTGTTTAAAAGCTTCCAAAAAAGGAGCCTCCACCACACTCCGGGGCAGAGAGTTCCACTGCTGAACAGCTCTCACAGTCAGGACGTTCTTCCTAATGTTCAGATGGAATCTCCTTATAGCCATTGTTCCGCGTCCTAGTCGCCAGGGAAGCAGAAAACAAGCTTGCTCCCTCCTCCCTGTGACTTCTTCTCATGTCTCCTCTCAGCCTTCTCTTCTTCAGACTAAACATGCCCAGTTCCCTAAGCCACTCCTCGTAGGGCTTGTTCTCCAGACCCTTGATCATTTTAGTGGCCATCCTCTGGACACATTCCAGCTTGTCAATATCTCTCTTCAATTGTGGTGTCCAGAATTGGGCTCAATATTTCAGGTGTGGTCTAACCAAGGCAGAATAGAGGGGTAGAATGACTTCCCTGGATCTAGACACTAGACTCCTATTGATACAGGTCAAAATCCTGTTGACTCCAATAATAATAATAACAACAATAATAACAACAACAACAACAACAACTTTATTTGTACCCCGCTACCATCTCCCCAAGGGACTCGGTGTGGCTTACATGAGGCCAAGCCCACAACACATCAATAAACAAAGGCGTTATCAAATAATCAATACAAACAGTTAAAATAAAACTCAAAAACAAAAATACATAATAAGCAATAAACAATAACAATAACATACTGCATTTAAAAAACCTATGGCCGGGCCAAATATAATAATTGAAATTTAAAATTTAAAATGCTGGGCATGAACAAGGTAGGGTAAACTAAGATAGGATGTTCAAAGAAAGAGGAGGGCACGCAGACAATCCTAATCAATATTAAAGTGCATTTGAGGACATATTGCTAAGAGTTTTCCTTATTCTGGGGAGGCACACTGATTCAGGCTCCTCCTAAAGACTGCCAGCGTTGGGGCATGTTTAATGTCCCTGGGAAATGAGTTCCAGAATCGGGGGGCCACCACCAAGAAGGCCCTCTCATCCCCACCAATCACGCCTGCGAAGGAGGTGGGAGCGCGAGCAGGGCCTCTCCAGATGATTGAAGAGATTGTGTGGGTTCATACACAGAAATGCGGTCACGCAGGTAGGCGGGTCCCAAACCATTCAGGACTTTGTAGGTAGGAACCTGCACCTTGAATTGGGACCGGAAAATGAATGGCAGCCAGTGGAGCTCCTTAAACAGGAGAGTTGACAACTCCCTGCAAGAAACACCGGTTAATAAATGGTGTGCCAGTTGAAATTTCCGGGCCATTTTCAAGGGCAGCCCCACGCAGAGTGTGTTACTCCAAGATCTTTTTCACATGTACTGCTCTCTTTTAGGTTTGTCCAAAATAGTTTCTGACGCTCCTTCTGTCTGAAATAATTTCTTAAATGGTTTGGTGTTCTCTTCCTGTCTTTTCTTTTGATTCCTTTCAGTTCTGATGTCCAGCATTTCTGCTCAATCTGGTATATCCCGTTTCTAATGATGGAATTGCTACCCTAGGGACTTCTCTTTGCTCAATTTTTTGTGAGTAGCATCCTCAAGCCCAATGTCATTCCTGCAGATCATTAATTTCTTGCTTGCTTACTTTCTTGTTTGAGCACTTGCTTTTTTAGATGATTGTGCTGTTGTACGTTTCAGATGATGTACTGTTCTGGGTTTGTTTCTATCCTTTCCAGTCACTCCTTCTCAGTTTCCTATCATAATATCAAGTTCGTGTTTCATTTCTGGCTTCAGTCTTCCCTTATTAGCTCTTGTGTATTATTTTTACACAAAAGGTTAACTATCTTCAAGTTTTTTAAATTTCTGTTTCAGATCTCACTTTTCAAAGTGCTATCTTGTGGCTTATCCATGGCTGTCATTTTCTTAAATTAAAACATGCAGGCCGTTTACTATCCACCAATGTCTATTATTCCTCCATTTCTGACTCTCATTTTTGGGTTCCTTCAGGTTTGCAAATTACATTCATGTTTCGACTTCATTGCTTCTCGGTTTCTACTTGTCACAAAATTCCTAATTCCTAATAGTTCACTGTTGTTCTACCAAATTGATTGCTTCATCCATCTTTCAGTTCCTATTATTTAGAATTCTTCCCCCTGCTGATATTTCAATGGTCTTCCTTGCTTTAAACATATTTCTTCTCCCCAGGTCTTTGTACACTCGCCAGGTCTTTCCGTGTGTATATGTGCTTTCACATTGCCTGTAGGTTTATGATGACCCAATTAATTCCATGGTTTTTTCTTAAGCAAGGAATACTTTTGTCAGTTGGTTCCTCTGTAATATAGCCCACAGCACTGGTATTTATTGGTGTTCTCCCATCCAAAGTTAAATCCTGCTTAGCTTTCAAGATGGGATGGGATCTGATGCCTTTACCTTATTTCATTACATTTTCTTATCAGACTCATATGCAGATTTGCCTAGGGGATACCTGGATGTTTTTGATGTGTTACCATCCGTGTAGGAGGCTTCTCTCATGTCCCTGCATGAGGAGCTGGAGCTGATAGAGGAAGCTCATCTGCGCTCTCCCCAGATTCGAACCTGTGACCTGTCAGTTTTCAGTCCTGCCGGCACAAGGGTTTAACCTACTGCATCACCGGGGGCTCCATTACTATCTAGCTGTTCAGTGGAGACTCGGGGCCTTGAATCTAGGTGCCAACTATTTTTAATACTGCCCTACAACATCTAGAGATGGCGTATGGGATATGTTGGGAATCAGCCTGTGTTTGTGTTTCAGGATCCTGATGTGGGAAATGATGAGGAAATGATGAGAGAAATGATGGTGCTGAGGCTGGGGTACAAGATGGAGATAGTTTGGTCAATGATTTTCAGGCAGATAATGACAGAAAGGCCCCAGTCCAAAGGGCAGTTTCTCATGAGAATATTCCTGCTGGGCCTAGCAATGATGGTTCACTCCCTCTCTCTGTGAGCTCTCAAGATTTGGGTTTAGAAAACAATCTGACACCTGGGAATTTTAAAGAGCAGCAGAGCCAGATAGGGAGCTGAAAAATAGGCAGCTGGAGATTAGCCAGGATCGATAGCAAACTCAGTATTTACATTACTGTGAAAGGCTTCGCCTGGTAATGGGTAAATGTGGGGGGAAACGAATTTCTGAGTTTTGGGATATAAGGTTTGCCTCAAGGGGAAGCTTGTTAGATCAGGCATCATTTGGAAACCAAGTTCATGTGCCATGGAAATCCTATTCAAGGGGTCTTATTCCTGTGGAGTTTTTTAGCCTTTTGGAGTGTCTTTGCATCTTGTTGATTCCTGTCTGGATATATGCGGTTTTGGATTGCTTTTATATCTGGTGTGGACATTGCTTTGTGTTACTACCTTTTGTGGAGTTATTACTTTTTGGAATTTTCTTATTTTCTTACACTTTGCTTTCTAGGGACCTTATCTCACACTAATTTTCCCTCGTTTTCTGACCGTCTTCTCACATTGGCATAATGGAGTCCTTCAGAGGTTTTTCCATGAAGCACAGCCACTTCCAATGGCTGTGCATTGAAATCTGGCTCACCAGCCTATGAAGACAGTCTCTGGAGTCCATTTTCAGGAGTCAGGTATTATCCAACTCCTGATAGAAGTCAGCATACAGAAGGAGAGGAAAACGGAGAAATCCCCAAAAACTGATCTTGCCGGGGTGGTTTGCATCTCCACTATTAAGGACACCTTCCCCCGCTTTCTTCTGCTTGCCCCCTTCTTCCCTTCTGCCCATGCAATAAGGTTGTAGGTCAACAATAATATGTGATGGTTCCCACCCTTCTACATTACATCTAATTCATCTCTTTTGAGATATCGACAACCTGGAATGTGTCCAGAGAAGAGCGACTAAAATGGTCAAAGGTCTGGAGAACAAGCCCTATGAGGAGTGGTTTAAAAAGCTGTGCATGTTTAGCCTGAAGAAGAGAAGGCTGAGAGGAGACATGATAGCCATGTATAAATATGTGAGAGGAAGCCATAGGGAGGAGGGAGCAAACTTGTTTTCTGCTTCCCTGGAGACTAGGACATGGAACAATGGCTTCAAACTACAAGAAAGGAGATTTCATCTGAACATTAGGAAGAACTTCCTGACTGTGAGAGCCGTTCAGCAGTGGAACTCTCTGTCCGGGAGTGTGGTAGAGACTCCTTTGGGAGCTTTTAAACAGAGGCTAGGTGGCCATCTGTTGGGAGTATTGGTTTATTTATCGCGTCAGGAGCGAACCAAAACCATTGTATTGCACTAAAAAACAGACAAACAAACAAACAAAACACAAAATTTGCAGACTTGCATCTGTCAGGAGTGATTTGAATGCAATTTTCCTGCTTCTTGGCAAGGGGTTGGACTGGATAGCCCATGAGGTCTCTTCCAACTCTATGATTCTATGATTCTTTTGTCAGGTTTGTGAGGTCACAATTCAATCTCCAAAAATCTCAGATTGAAACAAAAGGAAAGCTGCTCATTATCTTTAAAATGTACTTCATTGCTTCTTTAAGCATTTTCCAGTTCTTTCCCACATGAATGTGCAGCAGTGAAGTGTGCATGAGACGATATTCCTCACCACTTCAGAATAAGCAGGGAATGCTACTCCTGCTTAATGCTAAGAGAGCTAATCGAAAACCAACCCAACAGTATGGCAAAATGGGCAGCTGCCAGAAATAGATAGCCAAGCAGACTGTGAGCAATTTTTACATATGAGTGTGAATTGACATAAAGTAAAGATCACACCCACTGCCCACAATTCCCACTTACTGAGCATCACCCCAGTATGTGTACAAACTGTGCATGTACATATAATTGGTAATGCTGTCTTTGTCAAGGATGAGATATAAGTGTGCACTGTACAGACTGAACATCATGCTGATCATAGGCTGGAGTGTGGGGGGAAGCATAGTTGCCACAATCCTGCTACCTCTCCAATAACACACTCATTACGACGAACAACAAGGAATAACATCAACCATCATCTTCTCAAATTATCTTCATCTGTTTTGTATTTTACATGAGTTATGCTGCCCTTTGTGCTTGCGACAAATGTGAAAGGCATCAGTCTACCACATCTGTTAGATTTGCCACAAGCTTGGCAATGGTTTGAGAGATATCTTCTTTCCTAAAGAACAGGCTTTGTGGTGCATGGAATGGATATTAGAAGCCCAGCACAATCAGGCATGCAACTTCCATGCACAAATAATTTGTACTTATATTACACTCAAAAAAGTCTGGCCATCCTCCCTCTATCTTGCAACCTGTAGTAATGCCCTGCCACTATCACCTGAAGATTAATGGGAACTATCTGAGACATTTGATGGGTGACTGGTAAGGAACAGCTTGTCTAGAAAGCTCTGATGCATTACATCCCCATTAAAAGCCTGGAGAAGTAGGCCAGTATTATTGCTTCCACACTGCAAGAGGTGAATGAGTTTGAAATGTAAAGCTCACTCAAGACCACCTAATCTATATAAATAATAATGTAATGTTTGTTTGTGGGATTAACAGAACTCAAAAACCACTGGATGAATTGACACCAAATTTGGACACAAGACACCTAACAAGCCAATGTATGTCCTTCACTAAAAAAAAATACGATTTTGTCATTTGGGAGTTGTAGTTGCTGGGATTTATAGTTCACCTACAATCAAAGAGCATTCTGAACCCCACCAACGATGGAATTGAACCAAACTTGGCACACCGTTCTCCCTTCCAGAAAATACTGGAAGGGTTTGGTGGGCAGTGTCCTTTGGTTTTGGAGTTGTAGTTCACCTACATTCAGGCAGCAATATGGACTCAAACAGTGATGGATCTGGACCAAACTCTACATGAATACTCAATATGCCCAAATTTGAACACTGGTGGAGTTTGGGGAAAATATAATTTTGACATTTGGGAGTTGTAGTTACTGGGATTTATACTTCACCTACAATCACAGAACATTCTGAGCCCCACCAATGATAGAATAGGGACAAACCTCCCACACAGAACCCCCATGTGGGCCACAACAACGCGTGGCAGGGGACAGATAGTCTATATAAATAAAAATGTAATGTTCGTTTCTGGGATTAACAGAACTCAAAAACCAGTGGGCCAACTGACACGAAATTTGGACAGCATACACCTAACAACCCAATGTATGTTCTTCACTCAAATTTTTTTGATTTTGGGAGTTGTAGTTGCTGGGGTTTATAGTTAACCTACAATCTAACAGCATTCTGAACTCCACCAATGATGAAATTGAACCAATCTTGGGACACAGGACTCCCATGACCAACAGAAAACACTGGAAGGGTTTGGTGGGCAATGTCCTTGAGTTTGGGAGTTGTAGTTCAACTACATCCAGAGAGAACTGTGAACTCAAATACTGATGGATCCAGACCAAACTTGGCATGAATACTCAGTATGCCCAAATATCAACACAGATGGAGTTTGGGGGAAATAGACCTTGACATTTTGGAGTTGTGGTTACTGGGATTTATAGTTCACCTACAATCAAAGAGCATTCTGAACCCCACCAAGGATTACCCCCTCCCAGGGGTCCTGACCCCCAGGTTGAGAAATGCTGCCTTAAGGCCATCCGGTCCAACTCCCTTCACCAGGGAAGAAAACATAATCAAAGCCTTCCTGACAAAGAGCCATCCATCCATAGATATAGATAGATATATAAGATTAACACACACACACATGTATAGGACAGATATAGTATCCTAGATTTGAAAGGGACCACTAAAGAAGGACAATGATATGTTGCATATTCCAGAGTAGGCAAACCAGACACTCTCCACATCAACACTGACAAAGAAACAACAAGAAATACTGTTTACCCACAAGCATAAAGAAATTACATAGATTAGAAACCAACGCTTTCTCATTACTTTATTTTCCATATCACCAGACTGGACCACAGCAACGCCTCATTACTTTATTTTCCAGATCACCAGACTGGACCACAGCAACCACACCAAAGATGGAAATGAACCAAACTTGGCACACAGGACTCCCATGACCAAGAGAAAATACTGGAAGGGTTTGGTGGGCAGTGTCCTTTGGTTTTGGAGTTGTAGTTCACCTACATCCAGAGATCACTGTGGACTCAAACAATGATGGGTCTGGACCAAACTCTACATGAAGACTCAGTATGCCCAAATTTGAACACTGGTGGAGTTTGGGGACAATCTCCACATCAACATTGACAAAGAAACAAGAAAAAATACTGTTTACCCACAAACATAAAGAAATCACATATATTAGAAACCAATACTTTCTCATTACTTTATTCTCCAGATCACCAGACTGGGCCACAGCAATGCGTGGCAGGGGATGGTGCATACACACACACACACACACATATGTCAAGGAAAACTGTTTCAGAACATCTCTTACATTTTGACTTTGCTTGGAGGCACAATCAAAATCCTGTGATCAGTAAAATTAGAATTCCCCTTAATTCTGTTGTCAAAAACATTCATTTAACTAAATGATCAGTAATGTGTTCTATGTGAGGTTATAAGTAGGAGGTGTCTTCCGCACAATACTGTATCAATGACTCGAGTTACATCGACATGTTAGACAAGAGCTCAAATAAGTGTCAAAATAAACAGTACTGCATGTTAGATTCTAATCTTGGAGGAGGAAAGGTGATATATTTGTGTGTCATATTAAGAATATGTGAACTTGGTATCAAAATGTGTGCTAGGAATTGCAGCTTCCTGATTTAAGCTTCATTTATGAACTCACTAGCCATCCCCTGCCATGTGTTGTTGTGGCCCAGTCTGTATATATGTGTTTTCTGTGTGTATATATGTGTGTGTCTATATTTGTGTATATGTGTATATATGTGGTTATGTGCATGCATTTTAATGTATTTTGGGTGGTTTTGTTTTGTTTTGTTTTTTTGCTTTTTAAGTCTCTTCTGCTGTGTTTTTCAGTGTTTTTGTGTGTGATGGTCACTTGTTGGCCTGATAGGTGCATTGTGTCCAAATTTAGTGTCAATTCGTCCAGCGGTTTTGGAGTTATGTTAATCCCACAAATGAACATTACATTTTTATTTATATAGACTAGCCATCCCCTGCCATGCGTTGCTGTGTCCCACATGGGAGTTCTCTGTGGGAGGTTTGGCCCATTTGAAATAAACTCGTATTGTTGTAGGTTTTTTCGGGCTATATGGCCATGTTCTAGAGGCATTTTCTCCTGACGTTTCACCTGCATCTATGGCAAGCACTACCTCTGAGGATGCTTGCCATAGATGCAGGTGAAACGTCAGGAGAAAATGCCTCTAGAACATGGCCATATAGCCCGAAAAAACCTACAACAACCCGAACATTACATTTTTGTTTATATAGATATATATGGAATGAATTCAACATGGACCATATAAATATTTTCTTTTCAGATTCTTCAAATTATGCCAGTTGTTTTAAAGGCAGGTTTATTGCTGATTAAAAGTCAATAGTACTATCATTTAGGCTTTTCTGTATCATGTTATTGTAATGAAATCTCCACTCTCCATTTCCCAGTACACCTATCTAACTCTGACCAATGTGCCCTATCTAGAAATTGACTAGATCCTCCAGATTTATTGTATGCTTCTGCTGGAAGTGCACGTCACCCTGGAAGACCAAGACAATTCTTTGAAAAGCTATCTCTTTAGGAATTTCCTCAGTCCTCCAGGGTGATTCTATTTGGGTAAAAGTTATTCAGTTCAACAAGGTTCACTATTAGCCATGACTTCCTATTTCCCCAATAGGTTCAAGAATGGATTCCCACATATATAACAGCCATAGTGTATCAAAAATGATTATCTAAACACTAAAGGACCATCCACATTGTTCATTTTATTTCAAGTCTACTATATAAACAAAAGAAAAACACCTTCTAAATATTTTTTAAGGATGCGGGTGAAAAACATCAGTGAAAGAAAACACATCAAGATGGAAATCAGAACTAAATTCAATTGCACCTATTCTAAGGTAGACCAACCCTGGATTTATACCTTGGGAATTTAGTAATCCTTTTAGTATCAAATCATTTTTACAGCATAGTTTCAACAAAAATAACTTTTACTATACTTGAATATGAGTTGGCTTTTGGTTGTAGGTTGCATCTGGAATGTAGACATTTGGAGAACCCTTCTACATTGTCCTATCCCAGGTTCTGATCCCAGATTATCCTGGATTATTTGACAGTGGAGACTCATATAATCGAATTCCAAGCAGATAACCTGGGATCACATCCTGGGATACAAGGACAGTAGGAGACCCTTACCTCATAACTTCTGATTCTCTGATCAGTTCTCATGTTCTTTTTCTTGTATACATATTGCCTTGCCCTATTTGGATCTGCTCACTCCCAATTCTTATCCTGTAAGTCTCCCTGGAGAGGTGATCTCAGGCTGAGGCCCCTTCCACACAGTAGAATAAAATTCTACATTTTCTGCTTTGAACTGGAATAGGCAGTGTGGACTCAGCTAACCCAATTCAAAGCAGATATTGTGGAATTTTCTGCCTTAATATTCTGGGTTGTATAGCTGTGGGGAGGGAAGCACCAGTGTAAGATCTAGGAGGCCTGATGGACAGTGCACAATAACTGAAGTTTAAATTTAGATTTGGAAGAGCCTTGGATATACACTGCCCTATATCTCAGGATCTGATCCCAGATTATCTGCTTTGAACTGGATTATACAAGTCTACACTGCCAGATAATCATAGAATCATAGAATCAAAGAGTTGGAAGAGACCTCATGGGCCATCCAGTCCAACCCCATTCTGCCAAGAAGTAGGAATATTGCATTCAAATCACCCCTGACAGATGGCCATGCAGCCTCTGTTTAAAAGCTTCCAAAGAAGGAGCCTCCACCACACTTCGGGGCAAAGAGTTCCACTGCTGAACGGCTCTCACAGTCAGGAAGTTCTTCCTCATGTTCAGATGGAATCTCCTTTCTTGTTTATCTGGGATCAGATCTTAGAATATAGAGAGGTGTAGATCCAGCCTCGGAGGACCTCCAACACAGAAGTGCTACTTTCCAAAGCCTTGAGGCTTCTTCTCATGTATGTCTCACTAACTCTAAACCTATGTGTCATCTCCGTTATGGCCTCAGAGGGAGAAACCAGCAGGGAGAAACTGCTCCATCATGCCTTGGTCCTAAAGGCTGTTGAGAGGCCCTCCCTCCATACCAAATGCATCTGCTACAGTGTCTAAGGGAAAGAAAAGTAGCCAACATCTTCTGGCCTGAATTCCTTCCCCAACTGCCATCCCCATTTCCTTGAGTGTCCTGTCTTATTAGACGGAAAACCTTCAAGCTGGGAACTGTCAAACACCTTTTTAAGTTGTTATGGGAGCTTTCTGACTGAATGGTGGTGCATACATGGGATTGTGGCGCAGCTGGCTGAGTGTCAGCTGCATTAAGATCACTCTGACCAAAAGGTCATGAGTTCGAAGCCAGCCCGGGTTGGAGTGGGTTTCCAACCAATTGTGTGTAGCCTGTTGTCAACCTTTGCAACCCGAAAGACAGCTGCATCTATCAAGTAGGAAAATTAGGTACCACCTTAAAGTGTGGGGAGACTAAATTAACTGATTTATGAGGCCATAAAGAAGACTCCAGCAAAGCATTCCAGCGAGGAAGCATGCGGGGAATGCGGAAGTGCTTCATCAGTGTGCAGATGGACGATGAAAGCGACAGCTCCCCTGGTGGCCAGAAAAAGTTAAATAGCCTCTGTCTATATCTGTATATGTTTGTATGTCAAAAATTGGCACTGAATGTTTGCCATATATGTGTACACTGTAATCCGCCCTGAGTCCCCTGCGGGGTGAGAAGGGAGGAATATAAAAGCTGTCAATAAATAAATAAATAAAAATTAATGAAAAAAAATGCTGAAAACAAATCCCACCATCCTTTCTTTCAGTTGTCTCCCATCTTGCACATTTCTTCCAGATCTGGCAAGAGCCAGAACCTCTGCCTAGCCACCAAAAGCACCAGTACTGCTTTTGGTTTGATTTTGTGTTTTCAAATTCCATTTTTAAACAGTTGAAAAGCTCTTGCCTAGATTTTGCATTCTGGTTACAAGACGCAAGTAACATTAAAACCAGAGTCGGATATTAGCCCAGTCCCAAACATATGGTAGGAAATCTCACTGAGTTTAGTGAGACTTACATCCTGCTTCTGCTCCTTGGCAGTCGGATCACGACAAAAATAACTCAGTAGCATCCTCACCCTCTTTCTCTCTTGCTACCCAATTCTAAAATGAATGAATAAATAGATTGAGACCTGCTGAATGCCTAACTTAAAACAAGCTAAGTCTTGATATGCTTATTTGGAGCTCTGACATAAGATTAGGAAGCACACAGGATGTGCCAAATATATCATGTGTGTATCCTATCTCCATGTGTAAACAATCCAAAGGAAAAAAGATACCATAGGTTGTTCCGGGTTCCACTTGATACTCACTTCATGGTGTCAGGTTCAGGCAGCTCCATAATGATGGTTTATATACATTTGGCTGTTCAATTTCATTTCCAAACATGCTGTACTTTCCAAAAACTTTCTCAGAGGGCTCAGTTAAGTTAATTAAAGTAAGTGCTTCAAGCTGCCAGAACACCCTCCTCCTACATCATCCAGAGTCTTCCCCAAGATTCAAAAACAGCAAAGTCAACAGCCTTGTCTGAAAAGATTCACACTAGCTAGGAAAAATCTCTGTATTTTGTGAAGTTTAAACAAGTAAGGAATTGGTCCTGCTTTCTCACATCTCTCAAACAACCACATGGGTTCGTGAAGAACGTGTGCCAGAACTCTTCCATTCTGCCCATCATCTGTCAAGGTGAGACTAAAGGGCAAAAACAAATTATGAGATCTCTAATCCGGTGAAAAATTGAAGAGTGCTCCCACTGAAATCATTGAATTATTATTGTATTTGAACTCTATTTCTCAGATTATTTATATATAAGTGTATCAAATTATTCCATTCTATGCACATGCATATTTATCATTATTAGAGCCAACTGGGCGTAGTCGTTTGAGTTTTGGATGATGACTTCGGGAAACCAAAGTTCAAATCCCAATTCAACCATGAAAACCGACTGAGTGACCTTGGGCATAGATTCTGAACCTAAGAAAAATGCAATGGCAAAGCTCTGCTGAATACATCTTGCCAAGAACACCCAATGATAGGGTCGCCATGACTCAGAATCGACTTGAAGGTACATAACAACAACAAATCCTGAGCACTGGTGAAGACTTGCCCATACACATCATAAAACCTTTCAATGGTACAAAGCTTTGGAATACAGTAGAATAGCAAGAATATCCCCATTTTATGCATTAGTATTTACAGAAGATATGATAATAAGCTGTTTTTGCTTTTTACGCATACAGATGGTGGGTGCACCAAGATGGAGGACAGGGAATAGATGGCAACTCAAAAGCCACCAAATGTGCATACTCCAACATCATGGAGCTCATCTGTATATGAAATCGGAAATATCTTCCCCAGACTGAAACACTCTGTAAAAACCAACAGTATCCTTCCCTTGAGGAGTCCATGACGGAAATAGCCATCAGTTTTTCTCTACATAATCCTAAATGATGAATGTGATTATGTTGATTTTGATGCATGTTTCACAGAAGAATTTTAGCAATAAAATGTGAGTGCTGGTTTTGGCTTACAGTAATCCAAACAACTCTGGTGCTATATTTAATTATTTGGATGTAACTCTCACTTTTCTCAATGGGACTCAGGCTGATGTAAACACAACACACAATAATGACTTGATATTTGAAAGCACTTTTTCTATTGATGTATTATCACTTCAGGGACACATGTTATTTCTTCTGTGCTTGGTTTAACAATAACAACACTTGTAGAAAACAGTCCAACTGCTTACATTTCTTAAGAGAACTCATCTGTTTAAAAACAACACGCTAAACTCACAGTGAACTGAATTTCCCACCCTGAAGGACTACCATGCCAGAAAGAAGCTTTTCGTTTGATCTGGGTAATTTCCTCCACCATGGAAAAGGCTCTGGGGATCATGATGTCCTTAAAGCAAAACCCCAACATATATTTCCCAAAGAAGAATCATCCACCCACACAGAAACACAGGTTATTAGAAGAGAGGTAGGTTTGATTTCCATCCATAATGACATTAAAAGTAAACCCATACTGCTCCATCCCAGCTTGTTATGTATAGTCCAACCTGTAGATTAGTTAAACCCCAATACTTGAATTTCAGCTAATTCTAAATGGTTTAATCTAACTGACTTGGGCTGTGATATTTACCAGGAAGTAACCCCCACTGAGCTTAGCAGGATAGGCATCTAAATAAGCATGTTTACAGTTGGGTTCTTGGGCAGTTAACACCAAGCGTACTTCCTCATAAGTAGATTCCATTAGAAATTGGACTCAACCCTCAAAAATGTGTTTAGGACAAGAGTGAGAGACCTAGATAATGAAGGGCCACATAACAACTCCTTATTTTAAATAATCCCTTCTACTGACTTGGTAGTGCTTTACGGACTGTAGCCAACATGAGTAGAAACCACAAAGTCATTTATCCATCATTAAAAGGCTCAGTAGCTGATATTCTAGCCAATGCAAACAAAACCGTTCTAAAAATAAAAATAGAATATCCACATTAAGCCACAAAGAAAGGTTTTCTAGCAAATTTGTCCGAGAACCACCTGTGTGGCTCACTATAATGAAAAGGATACACATCTTAAGCAGGCTTTGAATCCACACTTAAAATTTATCCCGGTTTACTCAGTGACAGAATGAAAATTGTACTACATTGGCTAAGGCACTTTTGATACAGAATTTTAGATGAATAACACAGACACAAACACAAATTTATTTGTATTGTTGAAGGCTTTCATGGCCAGAATCAGTGGGTTGTTGTAGGTTTTTTCAGGCTATATGGCCATGTTCTAGAGGCATTTTCTCCTGACGTGTCGCCTGCATCTATAGCAAGCATCCTCAGAGGTAGTGAGGCCCTCACAATCCTCACAACCTCACCATCTCTGAGGATACTTGCCGTAGATGCAGGTGAAACGTCAGGAGAGAATGCTTCTAGAACATGGACATATAGCCTGAAAAAACCTCAGAGGTAGTGAGCTCCTCACAATCCTCACAACCTCTGAGCATGCTTGCCGTAGATGCAGGCGAAACGTCAGGAGATAATGCCTCTAGAACATGGCCATATAACCTGAAAAAACCTCAGAGGTAGTGAGCTCCTCACAATCCTCACAACCTCTGAGGATGCTTGCCATAGATGCAGGCGAAACGTCAGGAGAGAATGCCTCTAGAACATGGCCATATAGCCTGAAAAAACCTCAGAGGTAGTGAGCTCCTCACAATCCTCACAACCTCTGAGGATGCTTGCCATAGATGCAGGCGAAACGTCAGGAGAGAATGCCTCTAGAACATGGCCATATAGCCCAAAAAAGCCTCCGAGGTAGTGAGCTCCTCACAATCCTCACAACCTCTGAGGATGCTTGCCATAGATGCAGGCGAAACGTCAGGAGAGAATGCCTCTAGAACATGGCCATATAGCCCAAAAAAGCCTCCGAGGTAGTGAGCTCCTCACAACCTCACAACCTCCAAGGATGCTTGCCATAGATACAGACGAAACGTCAGGAGAGAATGCCTCTAGAACATGGCCATACAGCCTGAAAAAACCTACAACACAAGTTTATTTCAAACTTAAAATCCACAAACAACATCTATCACTAAGCACACACTGTTGTTAGGCAGAGTTTCTTTCAAACCTTAACTGGGCTGGATATTTACGTACACTGGGTGTGGACCTGTCGGTTACTATTGAAGGTACATCCAACCAGATAGCTTCTTAATAGAGTTGGACCTCCATTTCTCAATGTTTGCACATCTGAACAACATAAAACAATTACAATACCACCTTCTCTTTCTAGCTAGGAACACACCCATCAGTACCTAACGCAAACAAAAACATCTCCATTCTAGCATCTTCCCATTGTTTTCAGCATTTTTGAAAAAAACCAAAATCCTTTTTGAGCCCAGACAAGGGGGAAAGAAACCCTGAAATCCAAACATAAAAGGCAGGGGAACCTCTGAGGTGGGTGGGGTTACCTTTTTTCCCTTCTTCTTCCTGTGAGCAGGTTTTGCACTCTTCTCTTTTGCTTCTTCACTCATTTTTCAGCATGTAAAACGTACAATCTATAAAGATCACTACTTGTATTCCAACATCCAGAGCCCGTGGAAATATCAGAGCATTGAAACCAAAGTCCATCTGCTGACGCTTCTCAGACCAGTAACAGAATAAGTCCTGTTTAAACACAGCCCCAGCTCCTCCTGCATAAGCTTGTACAGCTACTCACAGCCTCCTTCTCGTCTCCCCCCACCCTCTCTTTCTCTCTCCTTCCCTCGCTCTTTCTTCCTGCCTCCCTTAAGGAGCAGAGCGAGTTTCAGATATGTCACTATTCCACTGGAAAGAGAAGCGCTTCCCCTCCTTTGTTCTGTTCTGACTCCTACCCTTGGGGGTAAGATCTTGGCAAGATTTTGTGGCTTGTTCCATCCACAGAGCCTCCCCAGCCTCCAAATGGTCTTGATAAGCACAGAACTCAGCTGCAGATTGCTGACAGGTCTCAGAAGCTTTCACCAACGGATGATTTGCTGCTCCTTGCAGGCGGAGAAACTGAGCGTAAATTGCTCTGATTCCCGAGAGCGCACAGTACCAGCCCATGTGTTGAATGTATCAGGACACACACCACCAGGCAGGGAAGCCTTCAAGAGATTGCAAAGACAGCCGGCGGGGGAGAAAATGAAAATAATGGAACCCTGCTTCTCAATAATTATTTATTTCAGCCCAGTTCTTTATTGTTATCATTGTAAGGGGTGGGAGTGGGGGACATTACACAGAAAAACATCAAAACAAGAAAGATCTCCGACATTCTTGGCTGAATTCATGTTGACGTCTCTCCGGAGCTACTCAGCCCTTCATGCTCCATGAGCACGTCAAATTGCCCATACTGACATTAAAATGTATTAACCCATTAATTATTGATCACATAAAAGCAACAGCTATTTTCATAAAATGGGAGATTTACAATCAGAAGTGGCCAAACAATGTGTCTCCCTGCCTGTGGCATTAGATTTATAGGCGGTTCTCCTTTGCTTCCCCCCACCCCACAACCTTCTCCAATGTAGGTCTCATGGAGAAAGTGCTACATGCCTTTGAATGAGGTATCTCCAAAGTCGTGGAGGGTTTCTGGATCATGTTTCCACACACTGCTGCCCTACTCAGCAAAATATTTTGGCCAGATACGTATGGGCCTCACACGAACAGCCCCCTCCGAAGAGTAGTAGTAAATGGAGATGCCATTATATTACCTTTATACCAATGCATTGTGCAGGGTGAGGCAGCATAACTTCCTTTTTCAAAACTTAATAAAACCCACTGTATGAATCAGATTTTTATACATATATAATGTAGGCACATACGTAAAGTTTTGTTTTACGTAGTTTTGAAGATTAAATTAGGTAGGTGACGTCCCCCATTCTCCATTCTCCATACACTGAGTAAACCGATTTCTGCCATTTGTCATGACTCTTGCCAGCATAGCAGGCGTAATAATAATAATAATAATAATAATAATAATAATAATAAACATTTGTTTGCTGAACTGTTGCCTCTTTTGTACTATAATTTATTTTAATTATTTTTTTAAACAGACCATCTCAATCTCATAGATTGAAATTCACTTGGTGACTTATATCTTCATAAGTGGGAAATAGATTTGAGCAGTTGCACAAGAAGGGGCTGCTATGTTACTATGTAGAGGAGCCAGCAAAGTGACCAATGCACAACAGAACCCACTTTAATAATAATAATAATAAACCTTTATTTATACCCCGCTACTATCCTCTGAAGGATTCGGTGCGGCTTACAAGAGGCCGAGCCCAAATACAACAGTAAAAACAACAGCAACAACAACAATACAATAACTCAAAAAAAGAGAGCAATAACATTAACAAAACCCAATGACGCAATTAAAAACAATGGCCGGGCCAAATGTAATAATTAAAAATTAAAAGTGCTGGGCATGGCAAGGTGGGGATGGGCATGCAGATATCCAGAATCTCTGATAAAGTGCGTTGGGACATAATGCTAGGAGTTTCCTTATTCTGGAAAGGCACACTGGAACAACCACGTTTTCAAGCTCCTCCTAAAGATTGCTAGCGACGGGGCCGGCCTGATGTCCTTAGGGAGAGAGTTCCAGAGTCGAGGGGCCACCACCGAGAAAGCCCTATCCCTCGTCCCCACCAATTGCGCTTGCAATTATGTTGCAATTATGTTGGCAATTTCTACCTGGATGTTGGTCTTCAAATCTTGTAGAGTCTTTGGACAGTTCACATAAACAAAGGATTTCAAAAACCCCATAGAAAAAATTAAGAGGGGCCAAATCTGGAGAGCCACTCCAAATCCGCTCTAAAAGTAGGCCTCAACAGCAAAAGCACGCTCCTCACTGTTCCAAGGCATGATTGCGACTGAACTGTGTCAGGACAAAACTTTATACTCCCGCCTCTCGAAGGAGACCACTAGCACTCCGTTTCATCTTCAACCGACTGAATGGCGTGCATTTTAAAAAAGGAAGTTATGCTGCTGTATATGCTGCTGTATATGGAGCCATGACAACATTGAATTGGGTTCAATTAAAAAATAGAAGCTAACGCATCCGCTTTCAATCTAATAGAATTTCAGGAAACACTTTTGCCTTGGCTGGAATCCATTACATAAAGTGGCCAAGATCCACAGTTCCATGAATGGCATTCAAGAATCACAGAGATGTATTGCGAAGGCTTTCATGGCTGGAATCATAGAATCATAGAGTTGGAAGAGACCTCATGGGCTGTCCAGTCCAACCCCCTGCCAAGAAGCAGGAAAAGCACATCCGACAGATGGCCATCCAGCCTCTGTTTAAAAGTTTCCAAAGAAGGAGCCTCCACCACACTTCGGGGCAGAGAGTTCCACTGCTGAACGGCTCTCACAGTCAGGAAGTTCTTCCTCATGTTCAGATGGAATCTCCTTTCTTGTAGTTTGAAGCCACTGTTCCGCGTCCTAGTCTCCAAGGAAGCAGAGAACAAGCTTGCTCCCTCCTCCCTGTGGCTTCCTCTCACATATTTATACATGGCTATCATATCTCCTCTCAGCCTTCTCTTCTTCAGGCTAAACATGCCCAGCTCCTTAATCTGCTCCTCATAGGGCTTGTTCTCCAGACCCCTGATCATTTTAGTTGCCTTCCTCTGGACACATTCCAGCTTGTCAATATCTCTCTTCAATTGTGGTGCCCAGAACTGGACGCAATATTCCAGGTGTGGTCTAACCAAGGCAGAATAGAGGGGTAGCATGGCTTCCCCAGAAGTAGACACTATACTCCTATTAATACAGGCCAAAATCCCATTTTTTTTTGCTGCTGCAATATATGGCCATGTTCTAGAAGCATTCTCTCCTGACGTTTCGTCTGCATCTATGACAAGCATCCTCAGAGGATGCTTGCCATAGATGCAGGCAAAATGTCAGGAGAGAATGCCTCTAGAACATGGCCATATAGCCCGAAAAAATCTACAATAACCCAATCACAGAGATATTAGGGACTCCAAAGAGCCATCTAATGCAACTCCCTGTCATTGTGTTCAATTTTAGCCTGTTCTTGTAAGCCACTTCGAGTCCCAGGGGAGTGGCGGCATATAAGTTTGAATAATAAATAAATAAATAAAAATCTAGGAATACACAACTAAAGCACCCCTAAGAGATTACCACTCCACCTCTCTTGAAATATCTGAAAAGAAGGAGAGCTCATCACCTTCTGAGACTGTTTATTCAACTCTCAAACAGCTCATCCTGTTTATGCATTGGACCTTTCAGCTCATCCTTCTAACAGTAGTTTCTAGAAGCCGTCAATGGCCCAGTGGAGCAGCACCTCAAGACAGCAACACTCAGCTGGCCACCTCAGACATTCCCTTTGCCAATTCTTCTCAATCAATGTGAACATAAATACTACCGCAAGGTGCATGACTATCTAAAGCTACAAGTCAATATGGCCCTCCATTTGCTTCTTCAACTGGCAATGGTGCTCTGTGGTCTCAGACATGGGCTTGGCGGTTTTTTGAATTGGGGACTAATATAGAACACTTTAAACACAACCATGATGAGCCATACCTCTGTCCTGTGCCAAGATGCTAGTGTGAGAACTCATTTCTCAAGAGTGGGAACCTGTGCTGTTCTAGATGCTACTGACCACAACCTACATAATCTCTGATAATATCACAGGTGTCCCATTCCTGCCATTGGCAGTAATTCTAGACAGCCCACATTCCCAATAATAATATTGAACACTGTACACATTGGAGTGTTGTGTGTTTCTGGGCTGTATGGCTGTGTTCTAGCAGCATTTTTTTCCTGACATTTTGCTTGCATATGTGACTGGCATCTTCAGAGGAACTGAAGAACACAATCATACAGCCTGGAAATGACACAACACTCCAGTGATTCCAGCCATGAAAGCTTTTGACAATTGTACACATTGCTGTAACATCCATGATGCTGTTTTCATTATCTTCTTTCTGTCCCCCTGTATGTCCTGTATGTCCTATGGGGTCCCGCAGGGCTCAGTATTGTCCACCATGTTGTTTAACATCTACATGAAGCCGCTGTATGAGATCATCGGGGGTTTTGGAGTTCGATGTGATCTGTACGCAGATGACATCCAACTCTATCACTCATTTCCACCAGGAGGCTGTCCAAGTCCTGAACCGGTGCCTGGCCGCTGTGACCATCTGTATGAGGGCGAGCAAATTGAAGTTGAATCCAGACAAGACAGAGGTCCTCCTGGTCAGTCGCAAGGCTGAACAGGGTATAGAGTCGCAACCTGTGCTGGATGGGGTCACACTCCCCTTGAAGGCACAGGTTTGCAGCTTGGGGGTCTTCCTGGACTCATCACTGAGCCTGGAATCCCAGGTTGCAGCGGTGGCCAGGGGAGCTTTTGCACAATTAAAACTTTTGTGCCAGCTGCGCCCGTACCTTGGGAAGTCAAGACTTGGCCATGGTGGTCCACGCTCTCGTTACATCTAGGATAGACTACTGCAACGCAGTAGGGGTTGCCTTTGAAGACTGCTCAGAAGCTTCAAATAGTCCAATGAGAGGCAGCCAAGTTAATAACTGGGGCGGCATACAGGGAGCATACAACTCCCATGTTACGCCAGCTCCACTGGCTGTCAGTTTGCTACCGGGCACAATTCAAAGTGCTGGCTTTGGCCTATCAAGCCCTAAACAGCCCCAGCCCAAATTACCTGTCCAAACACATCTCTCCCTATGAACCATCAGGGAGATTAAGATCTTCCGGGGATGCCCTGATTTCTGTCCCGGCATTGTCACAGGCACGATTAGTGGGGACGAGAGACAGGGCCTTCTCAGTGATTGCTCCCCGGCTATGGAACTCACTTCCTGGTGAGATCAGGTCGGCCCCCTCCCTCCTATCCTTTAGAAGGTTGCTAAAAACTTGGCTGTGGGACCAAGCTTTTGGGACAGCACAATAAGGAAGCGATAGGAAAGATTAGCAGGCCAATTAGATTTGGCGTGGATGACTAGGACGGTTTTAAATGGTGTATTTTAATATTTTGATAAATGTTTTTAATGTTTATGTATGTATATAAGAATTTGTGTCCCGGCATTGAATGTTTGCCGTATATATGCTGTGCTCCGCCCTGAGTCCCCTTCGGGGTGAGAAGGGCGGAATAGAAATGTTTTACATAAATAAACACTTCATGAAAATGCTTTTAGAAATGGCCACTGATCATACCAGTATTATTTCTCTGCCTCATCTATCATTTTCTGAATGATTTTTGAAACAAACCTTATACCTTATTCATTTATAAAAATATAGATCTTAATGGAAGAAGTTGCCAATTTGTCTTTTAGCAATAGTGTGGACTTTCATGTTGTTGAAGTGAAACGCAGCAGCGCTATACAACTAAAACAATACTGATGGATCATGGAAATCCAGTCAGTAAACATCTAGAAGGCCTTTAGTACCCATCTCTGTTGTAACATAAATATTACATACTAGCTGTCCCCTGCCCCGCGTTGCTGTGTCCCGGTCTGGTGATCTGGAAAATAAAGTAATGAGAAAGTGTTGGTTTTTAATATATGTAATTCCTTTATGCTTGTGGGTAAGCAGTATTTCTTGCTGTTCCTTTGTCAGTGTTGAAGTGGAGATTGTTTGGTTTGCCTAATCTAGAACATGCAACATATAATTGTACAGATGGTTCTTAACATTTATTACAGTCTTGAGTCTCAGAAGTGGTATGATTTCAAACTGTGAAGACGGTGAAGAGTAATGTTGCCCATGCACTTTTCTAACACATTGCTTAATTACAGCATGGTTTAGATGTGAACTTTCAGAATCTCGGCGATGCAGATCTACTAGCAGAGATTCTATTTTTAGATCAAAAAATAACTCGCATAAGAGGACAACAGGGTAGGCCAAGTGAAGTCTACCAGGGCCGTTCTATTTATAAACTCATACATGGAAAAGGAAGGGGCATGGAGCCCATGTGGGAGGGTCATTTCAGGAAGAACCAACAAGTTGCTTTCTGTTGCAAATTAATGTATATAAGTTCATATATTCAAGATAATACAGATTGTGAAGATGAGCTTTCAAATGGACACTGGAAGTGACGGAAGTAGCTGGAACGAATAAAGCACGGGACAGACTGTACTTATTGGAGACTAATCTTTCTTTTTCGTTGGTTAAATGTTGTCTGCTGTCAGTTATGCCATACGTAATCTGCTCTTGTATGCTGCAAGAGTATCCCTGCGCAGGGACAAGGTCTCTCGTACTTCATGAAAAGGAAGCATCAAGAGAAAACATATCTGATGGTAGCACCAGCTTCCAGATTTTCTTATATATATTATTATATTACACTAGATGTCCCCTGCCACGCGTTGCTGTGACCCAGTCTGGTGATCTGGAAAATAAAGTAATGAGAAAGTGTTGGTTTCTAATATATGTGATTTCTTTATGCTTGTGGGTAAACAGTATTTCTTGTTGTTTCTTTGTCAGTGTTGATGTGGAGAGTGTCTGGTTTGCCTACTCTGGAATATGCAACATATCATAGTCCTTCTTTAAAGGTCTCTTTCAAATCTATGATACTATATCTGTGTGTGTGTGTGTGAATCATATCTATCTATCGATATCTATGGCTGGATGGCTCTTTGTCAGGAGGGCTCTGATTACATTTTCTTGCCCTGGTGAAGAGAGTTGGACTGGGTGGCCTTAAGTATTTTCTGTTGGTCAAGGGGGTTCTGCGTGGGAAGTTTGTCCCAATTCTGTCGTTTGTGGGATTCAGAATGCTCTTTGATTGTAGGTGAACTATAAATCCCAGTAACTACAAATCCCAAATGTCAAGGTCTATTTCCCCAAAACTCCATCTGTGTTCACATTTATTTGGAATATTTGTGCCAAGTTTAGTCCAGATCCATCATTGTTTGAGTCCACAGTGATCTCTGGATGTAGGTGAACTACAACTCCCAAACTCAAGGTCAAGCCCTTCCAGTGTTTTCTGTTGGTCATGGAAGTCCTGTATGCCATGTTTAGTTCAATTCCATCACTGGTAGAGTTCAGAATGCTCTTTGATTGTAGGTGAACTATAAATCCCAGCAATGACAACTCCCAAATGACAAAATCAGTTTTTTTGAGCGAAGGACATACGTTGGGTTGTTAGGTGTCTTGTGTCCAAATTCGGTGTCAATTTGTCCAGTGGTTTTCGAGTTCTGTTAATCCCACAAATGAACATTACATTTGTATTTATATAGATTTCATACATTTGAACTTACTAATATGTTCTCATCTCCATTCCAGTATTTGCTGCTGAACACTGCAAGAGTAGTAGTTTAAGGTGTGAGCTCAACAATTCAGGATCCCACTACATTCATAGAATCATAGAGTTGGAAGAGACCTCATGGGCCATCCAGTCCAACCCCCTGCCAAGAAGCAAGAAAACTGCATTCAAAGTACCCCCGACAGATGGTCATCCAGCCTCTGTTTAAAAGCTTCTAAAGAAGGAGCCTCCACCACACTCCGGGGCAGAGAGTTCCACTGCTGAACGGCTCTCACAGTCAGGAAGTTCTTCCTCATGTTCAGATAGAATCTCCTTTCTTGTGGTCTGAAGCCATTGTTCCACGCCCTAGACTCCATGGCAGCAGAAAACAAGCTTGCTCCCTCCTCCCTATGACTTCCTCTCATGTATTTATACATAGCTATCATGTTTTGAGAGTTGCCAGATGTACAAGCTGGGTTTAGAAAAGGCAGAGGAACGAGAGACCAAATTGCCAATATCCGCTGGATAATGAAGAAAGGAAGGGAGTTTAAGAAAAACAACTATTTCTGTTTCATTGACTATTCTAAAGCCTTTGACTGTGTGGATCGTAATAAATTGTGGCAAGTTCTTGGTGGGATGGGCATACCAAGCCACCTTGTCTCTCTCCTGAGGAATCTGTATAAAGACCAAGCAGCAACAGTGAGAACTGATCATGGAACAACAGACTGGTTCAAGATTGGGAAAGGCATACGGCAGGGTTGTATACTCTCCCCCAACCTATTGAACTTGTATGCAAAACACATCATGCGATGTGCAGGGCTTGACGAATGCAATGCTGGATTGAAAATTGCTGGAAGAAAGATTAACACCCTTAGATATACAGATGACACCACTTTGATGGCTGAAAATGAGGAGGAGCTGAGGAGCCTTCTAATCAAGGTGAAAAAAGAAAGCGCAAAAGCTGGGTTGCAGCTAAACATAAAAAAAAACAAGATTATGGCAACAAGAATGATTGACAGCTGGGAAATAGAGGGAGAAAACGTGGAGGCAGTGACAGACTTTGTATTTCTAGGTGCAAAGATTACTGCAGATGCAGACTTTGGCCAGGAAATCAGAATACGCTTACTTCTTGGGAGGAGAGCAATGACCAATCTCGATAAAATAGTGAAGAGTAGAGACATCAGACTGGCAACAAAGATCGACATAGTTAAAGCAATGGTATTCCCCATAGTCACCTATGGATATGAGAGCTGGACCATAGGGAAAGCGAAGAAAGATAGATGCTTTTGAACTGTGGTGTTGGAGGAAAGTTCTGAGAGTGCCTTGGACAGCGAGAAGATCCAACCAGTCCATACTTCAGGACATAAAGCCCAACTGCTCATAGGAGGGAAGGATAGTAGAGGCAAAGTTGAATTATTTTGGCCACATCATGAGGAGATAGGAAAGCTTAGAGAAGACAATTATGCTGGAGAAAATGGAAGGAAAAAGGAAGAGGGGCCGACCAAGGGAAAGATGGATGGATGGCATCCTTGAAGTGACTGGCCTGACTCTGAAGGAGCTGGGGGAGGTGACAGCCGACAGGGAGCTCTGGTGTCGACTGGTCCATGAGGTCACGAAGAGTCGGAAACGACTGAACGACTGAAGAACAACAACATCATGTCTCCTCTCAGCCTTCTATCCTTCAGGCTAAACATGCCCAGCTCCTTAAGCCGCTCCTCATAGGGCTTGTTCTCCAGACCCTTTATCATTTTAATCGCCTTCCTCTGGACACATTCCAGCTAGTCAATATCTCTCTTCAATTGTGGTGTCCTTACATCCAATCTAAGTGAACACAGGACTGCAACCCTACCCAGTTTTTTTTATAACTGGTTGAGAATTCAACTACATCTCTGATCAGATTAAACTAAATAACTAATTGGGGTTTCCCCTGCTGCTGTTTCAAGATTTTCCTTTTTAGTCTTTAAACTAAAGTGATCAATACTATTTTTAAAAAGGTTAAAAATGCAGGAAGATGGGCCATAAGACCATTTTCTGATCGTATTAGCTTAAATGCAAGTGTCATCAGTGCTAGGTAGTTTGCTGTTGTGTGACTTCAAGTAAACTCTGACTTATAGTGACCCTATCAGAAGCCGTTTCTTGGTAAGATTTATTCTGAGGTTTACAATTGCCTTCCTTTGAAATATAGCCTAAGGTACTTATAGCAGTTTTTCTTCCAAATGCTAACCAGGCTTGGTCATGTTTTGTATCTGAGATTAGATAGGATCTGGTGCCTTCACCACATGATCTGTCAAGAACTCAAAGACATTATCCCAGGATGTTGCAAAGGAAGAAACCTCTGCCTTCGAGTCTAAGTAGGAAAATTATGGGAGGAAGGATCTCAGTGTGCTTTTTAAATTAACTGATCTATACCAATATAAGCTTTCGTGGATTCTGGGAAGCTTATGCTGAAATATAACCATTAGTCAGAAAAGTGCTGCTAGAACTCCCCCCTCCACCTCCACTGCTTTTCCTTCTTCAGACAAAAGAAACTAATACAATTATCTCCTTAAAAGCGGCTCCAGTGTTAATCTGCAAAATGAATCTCCACAACTTCAGAAAAATAGAAGGACAGCTGGGAGGCACTACCAGACAGGAAGAGCCCAAGCTCTCTTGTTATCTAATGCAAGAAATAGAGCATCCGCAACCATCACATATATATCATATAGCATCTCCATACACACAAATAATAATAGTAGTCCCACAGCTTTAACTGATCTCTTTCCTTCCTTCCTCACATATATATATTTGCACATCTGCTATTACTCATGGCATGGGGTATATGTACTATTATAGAGAATCATCACAGATTTCCTTCATGTCTTAAAGGATTAACAAATAATTGGAAGGGTATATTTGGATTTGTTTTGATTTTCCATTATGTTATTTTGATTGATTGATTTATAGTAAGAAGAGGAAGAGGAGGAGGAGGAGGAGGAGGAGGAATCACTTTGGGGAGATTTTTTGTTGTGTCAGGAGCGACCTGAGAAACTGCAAGTCGCTTCTGGTGTGAGAGAACTGGCCGTCTGCAAGGGCATTGCCCAGGGGACGTCTGGATGAATTATGATGTTTTATCATCCTTGTGGGAGGCTTCTCTCATGTCCCCGCACGAGGAGCTGGAGCTGATAGAGGGAGCTCATCCGCCTCTCCCCAGATTCGAACCTGCGGCCTGTTGGTCTTCAGTCCTGCCGGCACTGGGGTTTAACCCACTGCGCCACTAGGGGTTCCTGTTTTGGGGCGGGGTATAAATAAAGTTTATTATTATTATTGACACAAAAGCACAGTATGCCACAGAAAACAAGATTTATATGCTGGATTTCGTATCACAAAATCACAAGTCGAACACTTCCCAAGTTTCTAGGACTGTGTGATGTATTTTCAAATTATGCACACAGATCCAAGTAAGGTGGCCTTTTGCAGTTGACAGATCGTGATTTTGTTGATGTTTATTGTTTCCAAATGCCGGCTGGGATCTTTTAGCATGGCACCCAGTGCTCCAATGACCACTGGAACCACCTGTACTGGTTTATGCCAGAGCCTTTGCAGTTTGATTTTGAGGTCTTGATAGAAGCTTTATTATTATTATTATTATTATTATTATTATTATTATTATATTTTGTTGTTGTTATTATTATTATTATTATTATTATTATTATTATGTCTGTTATATTGACTCTTCTAAAGCCTTGAACCATGTGGATAATCATAAATGGTGGCAAGTTCTTGGTGGGATGTATGGGTTAGGGTTAGGGTTCTTGACTTCCTTCCTTCTTTCTTTTTTTCTTTCTTTCTTTCCTTTCATTCTTCTTTCATCCACCCATCTTTCCTTCCATCCATCCTTTCCTTAGTTTTAGAAAATATATCTCTTTTGGGCTCCTCTCAAATACAATTTTTTTTACTCCTGCCTCATCCAGGGTTTTAACATTTTATCTTGTGTATTTGGCTCACCCATCGTGTTTTGATTTTCCATTATGTTATTTTGATTTATTTATTTCCCTATTGTACATATTTTATTGTGATGTAATTTTTGTTGTTCTGTGTGTATATATATATGTGTGTGTGTGTGTGTATATATATATATATATATATATATATATATATATATATATATATATATATTTGCTGTATGCTGTATGGTATCTTTGGGTTTGGCCTCATGTTAGCTGCCCTGAGTCCCCTTTGGGGAGATGGTGGCAGGGTATAAATAAAGATTGTTGTTGTTGTTGTTGTTGTTGTTGTACTTCTCCTGCCTATATTAATCCCTATGTTAGAAATAGAACACCTTGCCTGGTTTACCAACATGTTGTTCACAGCTGGCTCCAACCAGCAAAGCCTAGACAAAGAAAGCAGCTGACATACCTTACCTCACCCATTTGGGCTGTTGGATGCACATTTTTGGGCAGGATCGTGTTCAAGAGCTATTGTTAGGCATTAGCCTTGTCCTGTGATTTCCCTTGTCCTTAGTCCAACTGTGTATACCAGTGGTTTCCAACCTGTGGTCCATTGGCCACCAGTGGTCTGCAAGAACTAAAATATAGTCTGCGGCCTCACTGTTACTACACCGTTGCAACAAAATTCACTGGTCCCACAAAACCCTCTTATAGTGCCGAAGCTTATTAAATATGATTTTCTGTGGGTGTGCAGATGGCGTCTACCGGATGGCATAAATTCTGTATCAGAAACTAAAGCTGATGTGGTCTATCCAATGCAATTTTCTTCAAAGGCAACCCCACGTAGAGCGCATTGCAGTAATCTAATTGGGATGTGACAAAAGAGTGGACCACTGTGGCCAGATCAAACTTCCCAAGGTACGGGCGCAGCTGGTGCACAAGTTTTAATTGTGCAAATGCTCTCCCAGTCACCGCCGAGACCTGGTATCAGTTTATTGCCTTTCACAAGACCTCTTTATAGCTCTGATGTACTGTTATATCAGAAGACCTGATCCCAATTTAGATCTAGACTTATAGCATCACTCTGAACCACCATTTTATATCCCTTGGCCAACTATCAGCAGCTTTAATGTTTAAAGTACAAAGTGAGTAGCCTGATATCTTCCTACCCCTGGTGTACACGACATAATTTTTCCTCAAGCATAAACTCATGGAACTTTGCAAATGAAAAATGACTGTCGTAAGACAATTAAACTACACTATGCCCTACAAATGCCAAATGTACAAGTCTATGTTTATTTAGAAGAAGCGTGCTTGAACCTAACCCATCAGTCAATCCATTGAGTTTACTATTTACTATTAATTTTCTAGTGATTTCACTTAACTCTATATAACTCTGTTGTTTAGCAGACTAATCTGTATGATTTCTTTGAGAAGACAACAGAGAGACAACTGGACTTGTGGAGCAAAAGAACAGCTAAGTTGTACTCACCATTGGGTAACTGTGCCTAGGTTGTTCTCTACAAATCATTGTAGAGAACCACAAATCTCTACAAATCCCTCCCAAATCAAATTGGGAGGGATAGCCAATACTCCAGAGGACAGGAGCAGTATTCAAAATGATCTTGACAGATTAGAGAGATGGGCCAAAACTAACAGAATGAAGTTCAACAGTGACAAATGCAAGATACTCCACTTTAGCAGGAAAAATGAAATGCAAAGATACAGAATGGAGGACAATGCCTGGCTTGAGAGAAGTACATGTGAAAACGATCTTGGGAGTCCTCGTGGACAACAAGTTAAACATGAGCCAACAACGTCATGTGGTGGCAAAAAAAGCCAATGAGATTTTGGCCTGCATCAATAGGAGCATAGTGTCTAGATCTAGGGAAGTAATGCTACCCCTCTATTCTGCTTTGGTTAGACCACACCTGGAATATTGTGTCCAATTCTGGGCATCACAATTCAAGAGAGATATTGACAAGCTGGAATGTGTCCAGAGGAGGGCGACTAAAATGATCAAGGGTCTGGAGAACAAGCCCTATGAGGAGCAGCTTAAGGAGCTGGGCATGTTTAGCCTGAAGAAGACAAGGCTGAGAGGAGATATGATAGCCATGTATAAATATGTGAGAGGAAGCCACAGGGAGGAGGGAGCAAGCTTGTTTTCTGCTTCCCTGGAGACTAGGACGCGGAACAATGGCTTCAGACTACAAGAAAGGAGATTCCATCTGACCATGAGGAAGAACTTCCTGACTGTGAGAGCCGTTCAGCAGTGGAACTCTCTGCCCCAGAGTGTGGTGGAGGCTCCTTCTTTGGAAGCTTTTAAACAGAGGCTGGATGGACATCTGTCGGGGGTGATTTGACTGCAATATTCCTGCTTCTTGGCAGGGGGTTGGACTGGATGGCCCATGAGGTCTCTTCCAACTCTTTGATTCTATGAAATTGATGTGTTGATCAATTAGTTAATTAATTAATGATAACTCATTAGTATTTATGTTAGTGAATCATTTTCCCAAGATCTAACATTTAACATTATCAAATTAATTTTCAAACACAACTTTCTAAGCCCTGAGCTTTACTATAATTACTATGTGTCACAACAAAATAGAATTAGCTTTCAAACACAACATTCTAAGCCCTAAGCTTTACTATAATTAACACAAAAATATAATGCTTTTTCCCGAATTCAGAAACAAGTCTGTTAGTTCTGCCATCCCATACAGACACAAATAATTGTGCCCCTTACACACCACTTGTGATTAATGCTGCACTTGTTCTCTGTGCCGAGAAGAATTCAGTCTCCAAGATGTCTGGCTGGCATGGTATAGAAACTCTAAATTCAGCTAAAAAGAGTGTAAAAATATGTGACTCATTGATTCTTGGGCATGTGCCAATAACAATTAAGCAACCTGAAAGAGATCGCCTGGCGTAACGTAGTGTTTCACAGGTTTGCTTCACCAGCCTTCCTTCAGTCCCCCTGACCAATGATGATGGTGCGAAAAACACCATACAGATAGACAAAAAAGGAAAAGGAGGGCAGGATGGGCAGAAAAATCCTTCATTTAAAGACAGAGACATCCTTAACTGAGACTAGTTTAGAGAAGGCAAGAAAAAGTTTAATTCACTGCCTTTTCCTTTGGTTAATCCATCTTCAGCCATTCATACAGTATGTCCTCCCCAAAGTAAACAATGCATAGGAAGGTGGATCAAATTGATGCTTTACTATAAAACTGTCCAGCTGGCAACCATGAATGTGGACCTGCCATTACTTGGCATATACATTAACACATAGTCACCCTGACCTCACCTTCAACTAAAAAATACTTGTTTCAATGCATAAATTATACATTGTATTTGGACCAACATTTGCTTATAAACACTTTCAAACTTTTCTGTGCCAAATCAAGCTCATTGCCAGATGACCAAATGCTGGCAAGATCCAGCTTGGCACAGTTGGAGAAACAGCCAGCACATTGCAGGTGCTTACCTACAAAGCCCTAAACGGTTTGGGACCTGCCTACCTACATGACCGCATCTCCGTATATGAACCCACACGATCTCTCTGATCATCTAGAGAGGCTCATGATCCCACCTGCGTCGCAAGCGCGATTGGTGGGGACGAGGGACAGGGCCTTCTCTGTGGTGGTCCCCCGACTCTGGAACTCTCTCCCCAAGGACATCAGACAAGCCCCAACATTGGTAGTCTTTAGGAAGAGCTTGAAGACGTGGTTGTTCCAGTGTGCCTTCCCAGAATAGGAAACTCCAAGCATCATGTCCCAAATGCACTTTTACTAGAGATTTAAGATTGTCTGCACACCGCACCTATCTCCAAAAAACTATCTATTTCACCTGTCATGCCCAGTATTTTTAAAAATTTTAATCATTACATTTGGCCCGGCCTTAGTTTTAAATGCGCCGTGGTGTTATTGTCTAATGTTAATTGCTATTGTTTTAATGTTTATTGCTTGTTTTATGAGTTTATTTATCGTATTTGTTATGCTGTTGTTTTATTGATGTGTTGAGCCTCGGCCTCTTGTAAGCCGCACCGAGTCTTTCAGGAGATGTTAGTGGGGTATAAATAAAGGTTTATTATTATTATTATTATTATTATTATTATTATTGAAGACTGCTTTTCCGTTGATACGAAAATAAGGGGAAGAAGGTGAGAAGACTCTCATCTTGGGAGAATAAGGGCACCATAGTGGAAAAAAAGAAATTCTTGTATCATCTCAGGTTTAACATATCACTTACTTAACACACATTAAAAATGGGTTGGTCATATTTTGAACTGACACATTGCATCATCCATCTTTCTGTATGTCTTGTTATTTTAAAATAACTCTTTCAAAAATTCTCAATATTCATGCAATCATGTACTGTGCTCTGACCTACAAGAAGCACTGCCTGAATATCAAGCAAAAAGTGGGCGCTAGAAACAATATCATACGAAAGCTGACTGGCACAACTTGGGGATCACAACCAGACACAGTGAAGACATCTGCCCTTGCACTATGCTACTCTGCTGCTGAGTATGCATGCCCAGTGTGGAACACATCTCACCACGCTAAAACAGTAGATGTGGCTCTTAATGAGACATACCGCATTATCATGGGATGTTGGCGACCTACACCACTGGAGAAATTACACTCTTTAGCCGGTATTGCACCACCTGACATCCGCTGGGAAGTAGCAGCCAATAGTGAAAGGACCAAGGCGGAGACATCTCTAGCTCATCCCCTGTTTGGGTATCAGCCAGCATGTCAACGACTTAAATCAAGAAATAGTTTTCTAAGATCTATAGAGACACTCGCTGGAACACCTCAGCAAGCGAGAGTCCAAAAGTGGCAGGCTCAAACCCGGAACCTCAATCAACGGCTGATACCAAATGAGAGACTCTCTCCTGGGCACACAGAAAACTGGGCGACTTGGAAGGCGCTGAACAGACTGCACTCTGGCACCACGAGATGCAGAGCAGAGATGCAGAAATGGGGCTACAAAGTGAAATCCTCAACATGTGAGTGTGGAGAAGAGCAAACCACTGACCACCTGCTGCAATGCAATCTGAGCCCTGCCACATGCACAATGGAGGACCTTCGTGCAGCAACATCAGAGGCACTCCAAGTGGCCAGATACTGGTCAAAGGACATTTAATCAACTACCAATCTTGCAAACTTTGTGTTTTGTTTATTTGTTTGTTAAAAAATGCAATACAACTGTTTGGTTGGCTCCTAACACGATAAATAAATATGTACCAACTACCTCCAATTCTAGAAATGACGTACTTATCGATTAATACAGAACTTCTGTTTCAGCTTATGATATCGTATCTCATCACTTCAATGAGAAGGGGCTATATCTTCAAATTAAATCTTAAGATCTAAGATTTAAAGGCCTGGAACTTTCTCAGAGATGAGACTATAGTTCCCTTAGACATATTTCTTTGGCAGTCATTGCCATTTCAACAACTTGGTGTGCATGTTAATGTTTTATTTCCGGTTCCTTAATTTCTATAAGTTATTTAGTTTCATCACACTTTTTTCAAATGTTGAAATAAATATAACCTGTTTTCTTTGTTCTTCACCAAACATGTTCCTCAACAAGGTGAGTCAAATACCAAGGTGCTTGTTTATAGAGCTATTGTCCTCCCAACCCCGCTATATGCTTGCGAGACATGGACTGTCTACAGACGTCACATGCAACTCCTGGAAAGATTCCATCAGCGCTGCCTCCGGAAAATCCTGCAAATCTCTTGGGAAGACAGGTGGACAAACGTCAGCGTGCTGCAAGAAGCAAAGACCACCAGCATTGAAGCGATGGTCCTCCGCCACCAACTCCGCTGGACCAGCCACATTGTCTGGATGCCCAACCACCGCCTCCCAAAGCAGTTGCTCTACTCCGAACTCAAGAACGGAAAACGCAATGTTGGTGGACAGGAAAAGAGATTGAAAGATGGGCCCAAAGCCAACCTTAAAAACTCTGGCATAGACACTGAGAACTGGGAAGCCCTGGCCCTTGACCGCTCCAGCTGGAGGTCAGATGTGACCAGCAGTGCTGCAGAATTTGAAGAGGCACAAATGGAGGGCGAAAGAGAGAAGCGTGCTAAGAGGAAGGCGCGTCAAGCCAACCCCGACCGAGACCGCCTTCCACCTGGAAACCAATGCCCTCACTGCGGAAGAAGATGCAGAGCAATAATAGGGCTCCACGGCCACATACGGACCCACAAGAATATTGGAAGACAATCCTCCTCGGAAAACGAGGGATCGCCTAAGAAGAGAAGAAGAAGAAGGGTCAGATATATGCCATCAACGATGGTTTTATTAATGTACTTCCCTATTTCCTTTGAGGAATGGAATACCCGTAAACTGTCTTCATTTGGCAGGGACAGTCCTAATAATCCTATGTTGTCCCACTTTTTCACTATTTTGAAAATGTTCTAGGTTTCTTTCTTCCCATATCACTTTCTCTTTTACTTCTCTGCTTACTTTGGACTGGGCACCACAATTGAAGAGAGATAATGACAAGCTGGAATGTGTCCAGAGGAGGGCGACTAAAATGATCAAGGGTCTGGAGAACGAGCCCTATGTGGAGCGGCTTAAGGAGCGGGGCATGTTTAGCCTGAAGAAGAGAAGGCTGAGAGGAGATATGATAGCCATGTGAGAGGAAGTCACAGGGAGGAGGGAGCAAGCTTGTTTTCTGCTTCCTTGGAGACTAGGACCCGGAACAATGGCTTCAAACTACAAGAGAGGAGATTCAATCTGAACATGAGGAAGAACTTCCTGACTGTGAGAGCCGTTCAGTAGTGGAACTCCCTGCCTCGGAGTGTGATGGAGGCTCCTTCTTTGGAAGCTTTTAAACAGAGGCTAGATGGCCATCTGTCAGGGGTGATTTGAATGCAATATTCCTGCTTCTTGGCAAGGGGTTGGACTGGATGGCCCATGAGGTCTCTTCCAACGCTTTGATTCTATGATTCTATACTTCAGTTCCTGCAAATGAAGTTAAAATTGCAAACATGGTTTAAACTCAGTTAACTCAGCAGTGGGGAGAGGAAAGAAAGAGGTGTATTTTCCTTTCTCTGTAGACTCAGGCAAAAGAAAACCATGCAACTTCTCCTAGTTTATGTTCTTCTTCATTAATAACTATTACCATTTTGATCATACTCTTATGTTATTTGTTGAAATGTTTGAGGAGATGAATGCTTGATATGCAAAAACTGTATTTTGGGAAAACTTTAGTGTAAAACATTACCAAAAAAAAAAAGACAAGGCAGTAATGGGCACGTAGCTGTATGAGGTTTGTACGGTTGCAATTACATTTAGGTAAAAGGTTCTCTAGTCTTATGTAATCCATGCTCTTTCCAGGCACAGCTAGCAACCCCATCTTAAAATATATTTACTGCTTCTTCTATCTGATTTCACTGGATACTGCTACTGCCAGAAATACTGTCATGATTGTCCCGGTTTTGGCACACAACTAAGAAGAATCCTGACTGCCATTTGACATGAAAGTCAAAACGAATAATTTTCATTTAGCAAAAAAAGAGGCGTTCGTTTACTTACTTCTCTTGGAGTTGGCTCAGATACCTAATAGCTACATTATCTACTGTTATTATTCTTTGCCCTTCCAGACTAATCCAAAACCCTGAAAATCTTCTAGATTTTTTTTGCATCAGTGGCACCTTATTGTTTCATCACAGGAAATAAGTGTGATGAAACTAAAATAATAATTTACTAGAAATTAAGGAACCGGAAATATTTTGAAGTATTTGTACAGGATAATTGCTCCCCCTTTCACTACGTTTTTGTTCATTTTTCCATGTAAATCTTAACACAAAAAATCACCTTTTTAGATTCACAGTGCACAATGTCTACAATGTACAGTGCCTTGTAGAAATATACAGTTCCCTTTACTTTGTCACATTTTGTTGTGTAATAACTTGAAACTGAAATACACTGTAACCTCCTGATATACACATGAGAGCTGAAGACTGCTGGACAGACCATTGACTAGAATCATAGAATCATAGAGTTGGAAGAGACCTCATGGGCCATCCAGTCCAACCCCCTGCCAAGAAGCAGGAATATTGCATTCAAATCACCCCTGACAGATGGCCATCCAGCCTCTGTTTCAAAGCTTCCAAAGAAGGAGCCTCCACCACACTCCGGGGCAGAGAGTTCCACTGCTGAACGGCTCTCACAGTCAGGAAGTTCTTTCTCATGTTAAGATGGAATCGCCTCTCTTGTAGTTTGAAGCCATTGTTCTGCATCCTAGTCTCCAGGGCAGCAGAAAACCAATTCGTTCCCTCCTCCCTATGACTTCCTCTCACCTATTTATACATGGCTATAATGTCTCCTCTCAGCCTTCCCTTCTTCACGCTAAACATGCCCAGATCTTTAAGCCGCTCCTCATATGGCTTGTTCTCCAGACCCTTGATCATTTTAGTCGCCCTCCTCGGGACATATTCCAGCTTGTCACTATTTTATTGTATTTTGCTGTTATGTATTTCTGGGCTTGGCCTCATGTAAGCCGTCCTAAGTCTCCTTTGGGGAGATGGTGGCGGGATATAAATAAAGATGATGATGATGATGATGATTGTGACGATGTGTAAATTTTATTCCTTTGGTTATGTGTAGTTTGGACAATGGTTTAGGGATGGTAAGTATGGGGGGTTATGTTTTGTGGGAGTGGCTTGGCGTTAGCTAAGTTGCCATAGCAACAGGGGCGGAGCCAACCGCCTCTTCAGAGGCATCTGTGTTTTAAAAATCCAGTCAGTGGCCGGAGAGCTGCTGAGAGGACACTGAATCTTTTGGTGGAGATTCAGGGAATGTGTCTGTAGCCAGTGTGCTATAGGGAAAAACTGAATCTCTTAGAGATTCAGGGAATCAATTGGTGACCAAAGTGGTTGCAGAGAAGGACCCGGTACAGGGGGTTGTTGATTCTGAATTAAGAATCAAGGTTTGGCTGGGTTTAAGCCTGTTGTGCCAGCTGTGAAACCTTATGAAGTGTTTGCCTGAGTTTACTCATGAAACCTTTCCAATGTAACCATCAAGATTTATGCCTCTTTTGAAGAACAGTTATACATTGTTATACTCCTGTTAAAATAAACGTGTTACTTTTTCCTCAAGCCTTGCCTGATACAGTTTCTTCTAAGTTGAACAGCTTGCAATAATAAAGTCAGCCAGAAACAGTCCCTTTATAAAATAGTTCCTAGGCTGATATTGATCGTTGCCCGGCTTCCCTCATAGATAAGGTGGCAGTGGGTGCTTTACCACTTGCACCTTCACATTCGGTGGTATTCGGTGGCATTAAAACAGTCATCGTTACAATTGGTGGCAGCAGTTTAATAACGGACCTCCTCACAATGATTATTATTATTATTATTATTATTATTATTATTATTCTGCAAATACCAGGATAGTAATTAGAATGTGTTGGTTTTAACGCAAATAGATCACTTGTTACTTCATTCCAAGCAAAATTATACATATTCAAGCAGGCCCGTAGCCAGGATTTTGATTCGGGGGGGAGGGGCTGAGTTTGGTTCGCGGGTGGGTGAGTCTGAGTGAAAGAGGGTCTATCCTAGCAAACCTTTTGTATCGTTACCCCAATACTCCCATGCATATGGGATAAATGGAGTATGGTGATCAGATCATGATATGAATAAACATAACAGTTTAAATAATGTACCAGTATGGGTTAAAGCACTGAGCTGCTGAGCTTGTTGATCGAAAGGTTGCAGGTTCGATTCTGGGGAGCGGCGTGAGCTTCCGCTGTCAGCCCTAGCTTCTGCCAACCTAGCAGTTCGAAAACATGCAAATGTGAGTAGATCAATAGGTACCGCTCCGGTGGGAAGGTAACGGCGCTCCATGCACATGACCTTGGAGGTGTCTACGGACAACGCTGGCTCTTCGGCTTAGAAATGGAGATGAGCACCACACCCCAGTGTCAGACATGACTGGACTTAGTGTCAGGGGACTTGTTGTTGTTGTTCATTCGTTCAGTCGTCTCCGACTCCTCGTGACCTCATGGACCAGCCCACGCCAGAGCTCCCTGTCGGCCGTTACCACCCCCAGCTCCCTCAAGGTCAGTCCAGTCACTTTAAGGATGCCATCCATCCATCTTGCCCTTGGTCGGCCCCTCTTCCTTTTGCCTTCCAATTTCCCCAGCATAATTGTCTTCTCTAGGCTTTCCTGTCTCCTCATGATGTGGCCAAAGTACTTCAACTTTGTAGTCAGGGGACTACCTTTACCTAAGGTCTTCTCACGGACCACCATGAGAATTGGGGGGGGGGGGCTGAAGCCCCCCAAGCCCCCCCCCCCTGGCTACATGCCTGTATTCAAGTAATTTAGAGCAAGATATGGTGTCTCAAAGGGAAAAGAAGGGTAGCATTTCTCTCAATACGGAAAGAATCTGTATCTCAACAACCATCTCCTCTTGGTTTCTTGCAGGCAATTTCTTGCACATTATCCGATGGGAAAAACAATCTACATTAGATACTTGAGATTGCTTCTAATCTCAGATGGCTATGAGCGGTCTTCAACACTAATGACTATCCTTGGGTTGATAATGGAAAGCAGCAGAGGAATTCCACTGAATATTGTTTTTGTTTTTTTAAGTACACATTTTAGAAACGATGTACTGTTTTGTTTTGCAAATTGCCAGCAATTGCCTCAATCCCTTTGGACTCTCATGTCCAGTTATACCGCTTCGAGCTCATTATCACACCACGATAAGGAGAAAAGAGCAGCCACTGCATTAAAAACACTGTACTTAATGTTGGAATTTCTAGAGATTAATAAGTGACAGGATGCACTGATTAACTTAGGCTGATTATTAATCTCTTGATGCACTGAATAAGTTATGAATGGTAATGACTGGGGATTTTCCCCCCCAAAATATAACAACACTGCAATTGTCATTCTGCGTGTAGTTCTGTCTCCACTCACATATATATATTATTTCATGGGTGGCTGTACAAATATTTAAATAACCATGACTGTGAATATTAATATGGAGAAATGCTCCTCCTTAGAAGTGCAAAAAGCTTAAAAGCGTGCTGTATCAAGGGAGCAGAGAGCTTATTTTGCATAACTAATAGCTAGAGATGGAGGTGACTGCAAAAAGAAGAGCCTCGGTACCTGGATTTCGTTAGCTCGCACTACTGATCATATTGCAGAGCATCCTCAATCCTAATTATCCCCTGCAGGTTACAATTCAAATTAACAATGCTATCTGGGTTTTTTTTTTCCAAATTACTTTAAAATTCTGCAGAATTAAAATATGTTAAAAGATTTTTTTGCAAGTAAAACGGTGATGTCTTTGTTCTGTTTTTTTATTAGGATAAACGTATTTGTTTGTCTCAGCTACAGCAAACCCATTAAATCCATAGGCCTTGGCAAATGAATGCATGTCTCATTCATTTAGTGGGTCTGTTCTAGTTGAAAGTAACAACTGGATTTAGCAAACTGCAGTTTCAATATTGAGAATGTTTTTATTGAGAACTAGCTGCCCACTGCCACGGGCTGCTGGCGCAGCTGGCTGAGTGTCAGTTGCATTAAGATCACTCTGACCAAAAGGTCATGAGTTCGAAGCCAGCCCGGGTTGGAGTGGGTTTCCAACCAATTGTGTAGCCTGTTGTTGACCTTTGCAACCCAAAAGACAGTTGCATCTGTCAAGTAGGAAAATTAGGTACCACCTTAAAGTGTGGGGAGGCTAAATTAACTAATTTATGAGGCCATAAAAAAAAGACTCCAGCAAAGCACTCCAGCAAAAAAACATGCAGGGAATGCGGAAGTACTTCATCAGTGTCGCAGATGGACGATGAAAGTGACAGCTCCCCTGGCAGCCAGAAAAAGTTAAATAGCCTCTGTGTATGTTGTATGTCAAAAATTGGCATTGAATGTTTGCAATATATGTGTACACTGTAATCCGCCCTGAGTCCCCTGCGGGGTGAGAAGGGCAGAATATAAAAGCTGTAAATAAATAAATAAATAAAATAATTGCTGTGGCCCAGTCTGATGACCTGGAAAATAGTGTTGGTTTCTAATATATGTAATTTCTTTATGCTTGTGGGTAAACAGTGTATTTCTTATCAGTGTTGATGTAGAGATTGTCTGGTTTGCCTACTCTGGAACATGCAACATGGCATTGTCTTTAGAGGTCCCTTTGAAATCTATGATACTATATCTGGCATATATATGTGTGTGTTTGAATCATATTTATTTATCTATATCTATGGCTGGATGCCTCTTTCTCAGGAGGGTTTTTATGTTTTCTTGTCTTGGTGAAGGGGGTTGGACTGGATGGCCTTAAGGCAGCATTTCTCCACCTGAGGTTCGGGACCCCTGGGGGGGGGGGTGTGAGGGGATGTCAGTCGGGTCGCCGAAGACCACCAGAAAACGTAGCATTTTTTGTTGGTCATGGGGTTTCTGTATGGAAAGTTTGGCCCTATTCTCTTGTTGGTGGGGTTCAGAATGCTTTTCAGTTGCAGGTGAACTATAAATCCCAGCAGATACAACTCCCAGATGTCAAGGTCTATTTTCATAGAATGAAAGAGTTGGAAGAGACCTCATGGGCCATCCAGTCCAACCCCCTGCCAAGAAGCAGGAATATTGCACTCAAATCACCCCTGACAGATGGCCAACCAGCCTGTTTAATAGCTTCCAAAGAAGGAGCCTCCACCACACTCCGGGGCAGTGAGTTCCACTGCTGAACGGCTCTCACAGTCAGGAAGTTCTTCCTAATGTTCAGATGGAATCTCCTTTCTTGTAGTTTGAAGTCATTGTTCCGTGTCCTAGTCTCCAAGGAAGCAGAAAACAAGCTTGCTCCCTCCTCCCTGTGGCTTCCTCTCACATATTTATACATGGCTATCATATCTACTCTCAGCCTTCTCCACCAGTGTTCAAACTCCACCAGTGTTCACACTTGAGCATATTGAGTATTCGTGCCAAGTTTGGTTCAGATCCATCATTGTTTGAGTCCACAGTGTTCTCTGGATGTAGGTGAACTACAACTCCAAAACTCAATGTCAATGCCCACCAAGCCCTTCTGTTGGTCATGGGAGTTCTGTGTACCAAGTTTGGTTCTATTCCATCGTTGGTGGAGTTCAGAGTGCTCTTTGATTGTAGGTGAACTACAAATCCCAGCAACTACAACTCCCAAATGACAAAATCATTTTTTTTTTGAGTGACGGTCACTCATTGGCCTGATAGATGGATTGTGTCCAAATTTGATGTCAATTCACAGAGTGGTTTTTGAGTTATATTAATCCCACAAACAAACATTACATTTTTATTTATATAGACTAGCCAACCTTCTCTCCCTCTTTCTCTCCTTCTTTCCTTCCTTCCTTTTTTTTCTTTCATTTTCTCCTTCTTTGGAAGTAATGGAAATAGTTTATGAATACATAAAGGCCATCTAAATTTTACAAAGCCCCCACCTATCCCAATTTGGCGGTTCTAATTAATCCTCTGCCATCCTTCTTTTTCATATTCTTTTAAAATACCCAAGTTTCTTTCTCCTCCCACTCTTTTCCTTTATTCTTTGCTTTCTTCAATTGCTGCAAATTGAGGTCAAAATAGATAAGTCAGTGGCAGGAGAGAGGGGGGGAAACAGTGGCAGAATGCGGCCCTTCCTGTAGCAAACACTGCAGTCCCCCCTAGCCTGTGTGTTGTTCCTCATTCACAACTTTTTCCACCTTGACCACACTCTGGTAGCACTGTTGGGGCCTTGCTTTTCATCTGTGAAATGTAGGAGGATATGGCGATTACCTTTTGCAGTTAGCTAGGGCACCCCGCAAGTGTACACTGCTGACTTTTGAGAAAGCTGATCCCACTTTAAAAGCTAGCACCATCTGGTGCTTGCCTGCCCTCCACATGCTTAACTTACATATTATGAGTAAACAAACATAAACATCACAAGCTGTCAGTATTCTTTATTCCCTCAAGAACTTCTCTATTTTTCCTGGAAGCAAAGGAGTATGAAATTGTCATTTCAAGTATTCTGCAATCCTCTGGGAAAACAATGCAGATACCAAGCATTATCCAATTCTTCTCCTATTTTTCTCTGGATGAATGACTTGGTTATCTTATGAGTACTTATTTATTATTCATTATTTATTTACACTATTCTTCTTTATTCTATTATTCACCGCCTCCTCCTGAGAAAAATGTATAATATCACAAAGGACTACCACCTCACCTGCCTCATAGGAAACCTGCTACAAAACAGGAGCTTTTTTGTTGAGTTCCAGGGCCAGAGAAGCAGATGGCGGAAACAGAAGAATGGCCTACCTCAGGGGAGTGTGCTTGCTCCATCCATGTTCAACATCTACATAAATGACCAGACACTGCCAGAAGGGGCAGAGAGTTTCATCTATGCTGATGATCGTGCCATTACTGCTCAAGCAGGGAGCTTTGAGATGGTGGAACAGAAGCTTTCCGAAGCTTTAGGTGCTCTTACTGCCTATTACAGGGAAAACCAGTTGATCCCCAACCCATCTAAAACACAGACATGTGCCTTTCATCTCAAGAACAGAGAAGCATCCCGAGCTCTGAAGATCACCTGGGAAGGAATCCCACTGGAGCATTGCAGCGCACCCAAATACCTGGAAGTCACTCTGGACTGTGCTCTTACCTACAAGAAGCATTGCCTGAACATCAAGCAAAAAGTGGGTGCTAGAAACAATATCATACGAAAGCTGACTGGCACAACCTGGGGATCACAACCAGATACAGTGAAGACATCTGCCCTTGCGCTGTGCTACTCTGCTGCTGAGTATGCATGCCCAGTGTGGAACACATCTCACCACACTAAAACAGTGGATGTGGCTCTTAATGAGACATGCCACATTATCACGGGGTGTCTGCGCCCTACACCACTGGAGAAATTACACTGTCTAGCCGGTATCGCACCACCTGACATCTGCCGGGAAGTGGCAGCCAATAGTGAAAGGACCAAGGCAGAGACATCTCCAGCTCATCCCTTGTTAGGGTATCAGCCAGCACGTCAATGACTTAAATCCAGACATAGTTTTCTAAGATCTACAGAGACACTCGCTGGAACACCTCAGCAAGCGAGAGTCCAAAAGTGGCAGGGTCAAACCCAGAACCTCAACCAATGGCTGATACCAAATGAGAAACTCCCCCCTGGGCACACAGAGGACTGGGAGACTTGGAAGGCGCTGAACAGACTGCGTTCTGGCACCACGAGATGCAGAGCCAACCTTCAGAAATGGGGCTACAAAGTGGAATCCTCAACATGCGAGTGCGGAGAGGAGCAAACCACTGACCACCTGCTGCAATGCAACCTGAGCCCAGCCACATGCACAATGGAGGAACTTCTTGCAGCAACACCAAAAGCACTCCAAGTGGCCAGATACTGGTCAAAGGACATTTAATCAACTACCAAACTCACACATTTTGTATTTTCTCTGTTTGTTTGCTTTGTTCTGTTAGAGATGTAATATAATTGACTAGCTGCCCTGACACGAGAAATAAATAAATTTACACTATTTATATTCTGCCCTTCTCACCCCACAGGGGACTCAGGATTACAATGTACACATATATAGCAAACATTCAATGCCAAAGACACACAACAGATATAGACAGACAGACAGTCAGAGGCTATTTACATGAAATTGTACATCAAGGAATGCTGCCATCCTAAGAAAAAGATGCCATAGAAATGGGACAGACACTTTTAAAATAAGATTGGATCAGAGCACATATGTCAAACCCAAGGCCTACATGCTATATTCATTTGGGAGGTGTTTTAAGCTTTCAATAACAGTTCAACGCATATTTTAATACCTAGCGGTCCCCTGCCACACATTGCTGTGGCCCAGTCTGGTGATCTGGAAAATAAAGTAATGAGAAAGTGTTGCTTTCTAATATACGTAATGTTTTTATGCTTGTGGGTAAACAATATTTCTTGCTGTTTCTTTGTCAGTGTTGATGTGGAGATGCAACATATCATTGTCCTTTAGGGGTCCCTTTCAAATCTTTGATACTGCATCTGTCATATACATACATGTGTGTGTGTGAATGGCTGGATGGCCCTTTTTCAGGAGGGCTTTGATTATGTTTTCTTGCCCTGGTGAAGGGAGTTCATAGAATCATAGAATCAAAGAGTTGGAAGAGACCTCATGGGCCATCCAGTCCAACCCCCTGCCAAGAAGCAGGAATATTGCACCCAGTTGGACTGGGTGCCATTAAGGCAGCATTTCTCAACCTGGGAAGTCAAGACCCGGGGGGGGGGGGTCACCAGGGGGTCGTCAGAAGAGTTACCAAAGATCACCAAAAAACACAGTATTTCCTGTTGGTCATGGGGGTTCTGTGTGGGAAGTTTGCCCCAATTCTGTCATTCGTGGGGTTCAGAATGTCAAGGTCTATTTCCGCCAAACTCCATCTGTGTTTATATTTGGGCATATTGAACATTCGTGCCAAGTTTGGTCCAGAGCCATCATTGTTTGAGTCCACAGTGCTCTCTAGATGTAGGTGAACTACAAGTCCCAAACTCAATGTCAAGGCCCACCAAACCCTTCTAGTGTTTTCTATTGGTCAGGGGAGTCCTGTGTGCCGAGTTTGGTTCAATTCCATCGTTGGTGGAGTTCAGAATGCTCTTTGATTGTAGGTGAACTATAAATCCCAGCAACTACAACTCCCAAATGACAAAATCATAATTTTTTGAGTGATGGTCACTCCCTGTGTTGTGAGATGTTTTGTTGGCAAATTTGGTGTGATTTCGTTCATTGGTTCTTTTGTTTTTAAGGTACTCATTACGCACAGAGCATTTTTATATAGAGAGATAATCATTCATTCATTCATTCATTCATTTATATAGCACAATGTATTAGGTTTTCAATGCCAGGGTATTTATTTATCGTGTCATCAGCAACCATACCATTGTGTTACAATTCTAACAGAACAAAACAAACACACAGATTAAAAAGAAAAAGAAAAAAAAAACACAGATTTTGCAAACTTGGTAGTTGGTTAAATGTCCTTTGACCAGTATCTGGCCACTTGGAGTGCCTCTGGTGTTGCCGCAAGAAGGTCCTCCATTGTGCATGTGGCAGGGCTCAGGTTGCATTGCAGCAGGTGGTTTGTGGTTTGTTCTTCTCCACACTCGCATGCCAAGGATTCCACCCTGTATCCCCATTTCTTAAGATTGGCTCTGCATCTCATGGTGCCAGAGCGCAGTCTGTTCAGCGCCTTCCAAGTCGCCCAGTCTTCTGTGTGCCCAGGGGGGAGTCTCTCATCTGGTATCACCCATGGATTGAGGTGCTGGGTTTGGGCCTGCCACTTTTGGACTCTCGCTTGCTGGGGTGTTCCAGCGAGTGTTTCTGTAGGTCTAAGAAAACTATGTCTTGATTTAAGTCGTTGACGTGCTGGCTGATACCCAAACAAGGGATGAGCTGGAGATGTCTCTGCCTTGGTCCTTTCACTATTGGTTGCTACTTCCCGGCGGATGTCAGGTGGTGCAATACCGGCTAAGCAGTGTAATTTCTCCAGTGGTGTGGGGCGCAGACACCCTGTGATAATGCGGCATGTCTCATTAAGAGCCACATCTACTGTTTTAGTGTGGTGAGATGTGTTCCACACTGGGCATGCATACTCAGCAGCAGAGTAGCATAGCACAAGGGCAGATGTCTTCACTGTGTCTGGTTGTGATCCCCAGGTTGTGCCAGTCAGCTTTCGTATGATGTTGTTTCTAGCGCCCACTTTTTGCTTGATGTTGAGGCAGTGCTTCTTGTAGGTAAGAGCACAGTCCAAAGTGACTCCCAGGTATTTGGGTGTGTTGCAATGCTCCAGTGGGATTCCTTCCCAGGTGATCCTCAGAGCTCGGGATGCTTGTCTGTTCTTAAGGTGAAAGGCACATGTCTGTGTTTTAGATGGATTAGGGATCAGTTGGTTTTCCCTGTAATAGGCAGTGAGAGCACCTAGAGCTTCGGAGAGCTTCTTTTCAACCATCTCAAAGCTCCCTGCTTGAGTGGTAATGGCACAATCATCAGCATAGATGAAACTCTCTGTCCCTTCTGGCAGTGGCTGGTCATTTGTGTAGATGTTGAACATGGATGGAGCAAGCACGCTCCCCTGAGGCAGGCCGTTCTTCTGTTTTCGCCATCTGCTTCTCTGGCCAGGGTAACACAGTTGCATTTATATAGTCTTACAATTACAAACGGTCCTTTGAAGGCTGGTGTGGCCCTCGTTGAAAATGAGTTTGGCACCCCTGGATTAGGTGGGACTCAAAGGTATCAAAAAGAAGGGGCGTGGAGTAGAAATTGTGCAAGGAGTCTTAAATTGAAGGATCCCAACAAATGAGGACTGAGACATGGACATATCCTGTATCCTTGGTAAAATCTGGCCCAGTAAGTTGAAAGGGATCAGGACTGAGCTGTCTATAAAAGTACTTTGCATTTATATCTTTATTGTGTCTGTCTCACAATAATATTAACAATCCATTTATGTTGGCTCACACCGTAGATACAAGGACACTATTTTGCAATGCCTGGATAGCTTTTCTTTTACAGACAAGTGCAATCTGTTCCTTGGCCTATGAAACTGTCTGCACTTTTCAAAATGAAAAAAAAAAGGAAAAGGGAATTCTAAATCAGAGGTCAGTCTGCGCTGACACCCACTGTACTCATGTCCCTGACTTGGCACTTGTCTTCTATGAAATGAGACAGATTTGCAAATAAGGGGCATAAAACTTTTTGATTTGTTTTACTTCTATAATATTTATATAAGATCGTGGTGGTTTGATTAAAGGCTTTCCTTATTTGCATGGGGCTGATTGCTTGATACTCAATCAACTAATTCATGATGATTGTTCTGCATAGATATCTATTTTTGGAACTTAAAAGGATGTAATTATATTGAACTGTCTTTTAAACCATGCTCGTGGCTTTTAAAGTTTACATATTATGGTCATTGTTTCCTAATGTGTTCTAATTCTCTCCTTCATTTCCAATATTCTCAGCAGTATTCTCATCCCCTACCAAGCAACAAGCTCTGGCAGAATAAGGAAAGCTAATCTGCTAATCTTAGCCTACTGTTCTCTCTTTCACACTAAGGCATATTTGAAATTTGCCTAAAAGGCCACTTTTTAAAATTGTGTCAGGAGCGACTTGAGAAACTGCAAGTTGCTTCTGGTGTGAGAGAATTAGCCGTCTGCAAGGACGTTGCCCAGGGGATACCCAGATGTTTTTTGATGTATTACTATCCTTGTAGAAGGCTTCTCTCATGACCTCGCATGGGGAGCTGGAGCTGATAGAGGGAGTTCATCTGCACTCTCCCTGGATTCGAACCTACATCATTCTTCAGTCCTGTTGGCACAGGGGTTTAACCTACTGCGCCACTGGGGAGTAGGACACATTAAATACCTGCAAATATTTGATTTTTCTGATGTATGTACAACAGGTTGACTACATCCAGACAACCAGGATGACAAAGATCCGTTTGAAGGGTGCAGCTCAGTGCTACACTATCACACAGGCTGAGCATTCTTTATACAAAAATCCAGACTGCAACAAAAACCATCTACGTAGGTAATTGTGATAGTGACACTTTTGCTTTCGGATAGTTCAATGTATACAAACTTGGATTCACGCACACAATTATTACAATATTGTAATATTGTAAGATATAGATCCTAAGCCAGTGATCACTAAACCTATTCTGATAGGCAACTATGCTTGCCATCATTGTTCCATATGCTCACAGTTAGTAGGATCTGAACCTTGACAGTAATTGGCAGAGGTGGAGGGATGGGCACTCAGCTGCAGGCTTGGGGGGCAGCTGATAGCGATGACGAGAGGGTGGGGAGCTCATCAAGCTCTGAGGGAGATCTTTGAGATAAAAGTGGGTTCTGTTGCACATCTAGTCGCAGAAGGCAAAGTGTCTTTATAGGACATAATTCTTTGTGCTGCAAACTTTCTTTCAACCTTGGGTCCTGGGCTACAGCTTCGTGTGTTCCTGAATTTCTGTTTCCTCGGTGCTTCCAGCATTCCAGCCTTGTTTTCCAACGGATTGACCGCGGACTGGTTTGACTACGCTTTTGGCTTTTCTGGACTTTGAACTCTAATATCTTTGTGACTGAAACATTTCTTAGTTTTGAAACCATGTTTTTCCTGCTTCTGTGACTGTGTTTTTGTGCCATTTCGATTTTTAAGCAGTTTGCTTCACCTTTCATTTAACCCGGATTATAAGGCAGCGCTATAATCCGGATTATATTTTTGTTTCTTGTAACTTCTTTTTGATGCCAAATCACTCCTGAGATCTTTAGCACTGAGGTTAAGTGCTTTGTAGGTCCATTTATATGCAATAAAGCTGTGTTTTGAACCTTTATTTTGTGTCTGGCATTGTTTAAGGCTTCTGGGTCTTGACAATGTGTATTTGTAATGTATACATTGAGTTAGGTTGGACTGGATGGCCCATGAGGTCTCTTCCAACTCTATGATTATATGATCTGGAAAGAAAGAAGTGGTGGGGCAGAGCCTATACGTTCCCAGCAGGCTCTGGCAAAAGCAGCTTGTAGCATCTCCTGGATTACATGTTCTTCATCATGAATAACTTTTGCCATCTCGATCACACTCTGCTGTTTTTTTGGCCACACGTGCCCCAGTGTCCATCTCTAGAATAGAAGAGTCTAACCTGTCCTGGGGAATTCACATTTAGAATTCACAGTTTTACCAAACAGGAAAATAAGCTTTCTGCATCCTGCTCAGTAAGAATGGCTGGGCTGAACTGGATCAAAGACTTCTATAAGCAAATACAGAGTTTTATTTTATGGACTACTACAGCAGCTGTGGCGGGCTTATTTGTTGTTGCAAAGTACATTACTTTGAGCAGCATGATGTCAGGCAGAGATATTAAAGTTTAATATACAAAACATTGTCCTATGGTCCATTAACCTGCTTATATTCAACAGCTATCTTTCACATAAAAGCCGAATGAAGTAGCACGAATCGTAAAAGCAAAACACATACATGGATTGAGTTTGAGGATGGATTTGGGGGTTAATGTTAAACTCCTGGTCCATGTAAAAACTATTGAATAACTTAGAAGCAGAAAAATATGCATGTTTTTAAAACAGCGGCATTCATTACTATTTCTAATAAAAGCAATCTGTGCAGATCGCATGCAGCCACTTGGGGGACTATCCAGACATACTAAATTACCAGCACTGTAGAAATGGCTCCTGTGGATGCCAATAAATTGTATTAGGAAACGGAATGAAAACAAAAATGTTCACTCAACCAATTTAGTCTAATCCACACCATGTAATGTGGAACTTTAATGTTTAAACTTGTTTATTTTACCAAATGACTATATTCCGTGAGCACACAAAATAGCCAAAGCAGAGGAATAATATTTACATTGGTAAATGAGTTTTTCATAACACAAAATGATTTTTTGGAATTGCTACTATTTTTTCATCTTTGGTGATTCACTCTGAATCACACAACAGAGTGAGATGTGATGTCGCATGACTAAGCAGTTTAATTCTCTTGAAAAATCAATGGAATCCAATCTTTTATAAGAAGGTACAATCATGGTTCTAAAGCAACTTTCATTTACCGATATATCTCATAAAGGAAGCCATTCCACATGTTTCTGTAGTTGCTTAACATCTACAAGATCACATCTCAATCCTACAGGTTGTCTATGAACGGACAAAGGACTTCTAGCATTAGCTAAAAGTGGCCTTTAGTTTTTCCCAGCTAACAGATGAAATCAAATATTGGTTAAAAACATTTTAAAAATAATCATTATTTGATTTAAAAACAGAGTGCATAAGTATGCTAAAATATCAGTATGTTTAGATAAATAGTATTGTTCTGTCGCCGCTGGGCTTGAAACGAAGTGCTTTTAAAACAGGATGTGCAACTTTAGCCCAACGGGAAGCCAGGGGGCCTGAAGAGAAGCCCTTAGAGAATTTTCTCCCATTAAACAGTCTTTAGAAGGCTTGAGCTTAAATAAAACAAAGTCTTTTATTGGTGAACAATTAAAGAGAAACTTCTTTTGTCTTCAAAGATTAAACAAATGCTTCCAGGTTTCAAACAACTGGTGGCTTCTAACTGTTTCTTTGCTTTACTTCAAAGGAAAATCCCTTTCTAGCTCCTCCCAGGCTAACTGTGAACCTAGACCTGACTGATGTGGATCCACTACCGGGCTGAACTGCGTCTCAAAACCTAGTGGACCTAGCAGTAGGCCTGTAGTCACTTAGCTGGAGTTCTTGATGTTTGAAGCTGTTATTCCCTCCGAAATTCCTCAGGACTGTAAGGCTGTTTCCCTGGGAAACTTTGGGAATCTTTAGATGCCCTTAGGACTGTTCTCCCATGGGAAGCCTTAAGGGTTGAAGCCTTTGTACAGGAGAAAGTCTGTACACGTCCTGTACATTCACTTCCTAGCTGAGACTAACCGAAAAATTGCTCCCTTCCTTCTCTAAACCCAAAAAGGGGGTGGGACTAGAGAACCTAATGATGATGGACAGGTGGCCTGCCCTATAACTGCAACCAAAAGAAGCTACCTATCTGCAGAGTCTCTGAAACTTAGGACTGCAAACAAACATTCAATGCAAAGCAAACAAAATTGGAGCTCCCAGTACAGCTGTACCAGAACAAGTACAGAGATAGGATAGAGATAGAGGGGGTAGGGGATAGAGATAGGGAGGAGTAGGGATAGTTAATCTGAAAAAGGGGGTGGGCAATAGGGAATAGTAAGGGGATTAAAGGGTGATGAGTGGGGATGTAAGCAGATAGGTAGATAGATTTAAGATAGAGAAAGTGAGAGAAAGAGAGAGAAAAGGAAAATAAAGTAAAAGATTCAAAGCAGATAAAAGTGTAGAATTCTTGACCTCCCGGTATCTTCTATGAGCTTCTTTCCTTTTCCTTTCTCTTTCCTTGTCTCGTTCTTATCTTTTCTCCCTCTTTTCGTATTATCCGTTGTTCTCTCTTCTTTAAATGATTATTTTCATGTTTTTCTCTCCATTAGATATGTTGTCACTTGTTTCCAATCTGTCTCTTCTTTTGGCGAGCCCTTCTTTTGAGATAATAGATATTTCAGTTTATCCATATTTCTTATATCAAGAATTTTTGTCAGCCATTCTTCTTCTTCTGGGGGTTCTTCTTTTTTCCAATGTTTTGCATAGGAAATTCTAGCTGCTGTTAATAATATGAATCGTATTTTGTCTTTGTTTTTGTCAATTTTTAGATTGTGCATTCCAAGTAGAAAGATTTCTGGTTTTCTAGGTATATCAATTCCAAGCATCTCTTCTAGGGGTTTTTGGATCTTCTTCCAATAATTTGTTGCTTTATTACATGTCCACCATAGATGGCAATATGTTCCTTCAATTTCTCTGCATTTCCAGCATTTTGAATTGACGTTTTAATAATATTTACCTAATTTATGGGGGGTTATGTACCATCTATGGGCTATTTTGATCCAAATTTCTTTTAGGTTCATTGCACTTGTGTATTTTAATTTCTTATTCCATACCTCTTCTCATTCCTCTTTTTTGATGGTTCTCCCTGTTTTCTTTTCATCTCTTGACATTTCATGTCAAGAGAGATATTGACAAGCTGGAATGTGTCCAGAGGAGGGTGACTAAAACAATCAAGGGTCTAGAGAACAAGCCCTATGAGGAGCGGCTTAAGGAGCTGAGCATGTTTAGCCTGAAGAAGAGAAGGCTGAGAGGAGATATGATAGCCATGTATAAATATGTGAGAGGAAGCCACAGGGAGGAGGGAGCAAGCTTGTTTTCTGCTTCCCTAGACACTAGGACGCGAAGCAATGGCTTCAAACTACAAGAAAGGAGATTCATTTTCTGTATTAATTTACATTTTGCATAATAAATGTTGAAATCTTCATCTACAGAAATAGTATACACAGGAGTTCATGGAAAATATGATATTGCAATTAACTCATGTATACAACATAGATAGAAAACATGACTCTGGAAAAGTCAACAATGCTTGTACATTGTTTTTTAAGTAAGGTCCGTTTTGTTGTAGATACTAGTAGTTCATGCGCATACCACAACGAGCGCGTGCGTCGTGTACCGGCATGCCTCGGGAACAACTGTGCTCAGTTTCCGCTCTGTAGTTAACCTGTACAGTTCTGTTCTGTGCTTTAAAAACGTTTGACTATCAACTCACCCGCCAATGAATTTCTGCAGCAGGCAGGTTCCTTGCTGACAAAAACCGTATCACTGAGCGGACCTCACATGCAGAGGGTGGCTTGATAGTCTTAAACATTTTAAAAGCATAGAGCAAAACCGTACAGGTTAGCTACAGAGCGGTTGCACAGTTGTTCCCGAGGCATGCGGGTACACAATGCACACGCTCGTTGTGGTATGCACGCGGACTACTAGTGTCTACAACAAAACGGACCTTACTTAAAAAATACCCCTCATATTTCATCCCATTAATGGCAATATGGAAAGCACTAGGAAAAGAGGAAGACTGTGATAGAACCAATTCTGGGCACCACAATTGAAAAGAGATATTGACAAGCTGGAATGTGTCCAGAGGAGGGTGACTAAAATGATCAAGGGTCTGGAGAATAAGCCTTAAGAGGAGCGGGTTAAAGAGCTGGGCATATTTAGCCTAAAGAAGAGAAGGCCGAGAGGAGGCATGATAGTCATGTATAAATATGTGAGAGGAAGTCATAGGGAGGAGGGAGCAAGCTTGTTTTCCGCTGCCCTGGAGACTAGGATGTGGAACAATGGCTTCGAACTACAAGAAAGGAGATTTCATCTGAACATTAAGAACTTCCTGTGAGAGCCGTTCAGCAGTGGAACTCTCTTTCCCAAAGTGTGGTGGAGGCTCCTTCTTTGGAAGCTTTTGAACAGAGGCAATGCATGGCCAGGTAATAATAATAATAAAAAAACTTTATTTATACCTTGCCACCATCTCCCCAAGGGACTCAGAGCGGCTTACATGAGGCCAATCCCAACAACACATCAAAAATAAGAAGCAATAAACAAAATAAACAATACAATTAATATAACTCACAAGTTGACAATAACACACAAATATTATTGTGGACAGCTAGTTCAGCTTATAAAAAGATAAGTCATGTTCTAGCATAATTTTAGTTTGTTGCACACTCCACAATTTCAGAAATACATATTTTAAGCAATCTCTTCCATTTATTTAATATACACATATTTATGCAATTAAGGCTTGAGGTAGCAGTGCCAAAGATTTATGAACAGTTCTCCATACTCAAAAAATGTTCAGGAATAAGAGAGACTAGAAAGTGTCATCCATTCAGTCAATCTTAATACCTCACCATCCTGCTGCTGTATCCTTTCTGGATTTTACTGAAAGCACTGAGCTCATCTAGAACTGGAAATATCCTTGTCCTCAGCTGACTGTTTCAAGAAATTCCCAGTCAAGATGCATTTATTTTCTCTACCCCACTCCAATGCAACTAGCAGAGCTATAAGAAACTGTTTACATAATGGATGCCTGGAAGAAAGCCCAGTCAACTTTGCATTTCCAGAACAGAATTAATCATTTCTGCTGTGTAGACAAATGAAGCCATGGGAAATAACAATGCTTGGAATTACTAGCTGTTTTGTAGAACAGCTGTTTCATAAATAGGGAGATAGTTACAGGGGAATCAAAATTGCTGTAACTTATTTAGAGAAATCCTAACCCAGATATCTATGCATATCATTACAAGGAATTCGAATTATGGCTGGAATTCTATACTATGGTCTAGGCAACATATCTTTATATATACATAGCTATGTAGCAAATACACTAATGAATCCTGCCAATAAATTGAAAAGATGCATAATGGGATGCTGGCAAGAGCATCTCAATGTGCATTGGGCTCTACCAAGATGCATCAGCATTCCCTAGCTCATGCTCTATTGTGCATTGGTTCCCTGTGTTGATCAGCCCACTTCCGCAATGTTTCTCTATTGGGAATCAGTTACAATTGTGCATCACTCCCATTGTAAATTGAGTGCCACCAAAGTGGGTTCTGTTGTGCATTGGTCACTTTGCTGGCTCCTCTACATAGTAACATAGCAGCAGCCCTGTTCTGTCGCACTGGGCTTGAAACGAATTGCTTTTAAAACAGGATGTGCAACTTTAGCCCAGCAGGAAGCCAGGGGGCCCGAAGAGAAATTCATAAGGATTTTCACCATAAACAGTCTTTAGAGGACTTGTGAAATATAACAAAGTCTTTTATTGGTGAACAATCAACAGAAATTTCTTTTGTCTTCAAAAGGTTAAACAAATGCTTCCAGGCTTTTGTGCAACTGGTGGCTTCTAACTGTTACTTTTACTCTAAAGGAAAATCCCTTTCCAAACTTCTCCCAGGCTAACTGTGAACCTAAACCTAACTGATGTGGGCTCCACTACTGGGTTGAACTGCGTCTCAAAGCACCGAGTGGACCTACCAGTAGGCCTGTAGTCACTTCAGCTGGAGAATATCTAAGGATATTCAAAGCTGTTTTTCCCTCCGAAATTCCTCAGAGCTTTAGGGCTGTTTCCCTGGGAATCCTTGGGAATCCTTTTGCTCTTAAGCCTGTTCTCCCCCGGGAGATCTTAAGGGTTGAAGCCCTTGTACAGGAGAAGTCTGTACATGTCCTGTACATTGACTTTCCTTGCTGAGACTGACTGAAAAATGGCTCCCTTCCCTTCCCAATTGCCCTGAGCAAGGGGAAGGACCAAAACGTAATGATGATGGGCAGGTGGCTTGCCCTATAACTGCAACCAAAAGAAGCCACCTATCTGCAGAGTCCCTGAAACTTAGGACTGTAAACAAACCTTTAATGCAAAGCAACAAAATTGGAGCTCCTGGTACAGCTGTACCAGAACAAGCCCCTTGCTGAACATAGATGTTGTGCAACCGCTCAAATCTATTTCCCACTTATGAAGATGTAAGTCACCAAGTGAATTTCAATCTATGAGATTGAGATGGTCTGTTTAAAAAATTAATTAAAATAAATTATAGTACAAAAGAGGCAACAGTTCAGCAAACAAATGAAAGGATACTATCATGTGAAAGAACAAGGAAATGCAGAATTTTGAAAATTACTTTTTCTTTTTCTTTTTTATGTATACACTAGCAAATAATAATAATAATAAACTTTATTTATACCCCACCACCATCTCCCCCAGTGGGGACTCGGGGCAGCTTACATGAGGCCAAGCCCAAACAACAATTTACAATAAAATAAAAACCAAAGACACAAATGACAACACGGTGAAATACATAAAACATATGAATACAACAAGCAATATAAAAATACAATATCTACAATCACAATGACAATGAGCGGGCCACATGTGCAAGATAAAATGCTAAAACTCAGGGTGAGATAAAAGAGGAGCAGATTATTGTAAGGGAGAGCTCATAAAGAAACGGGGTTGTAAAAAACAGGCCTTCATACAAGCAGGGGAAGTGTACTCCAGGAACAGAAACGTTGAGGGAGCAATAGTGTGTGGTTTTGTGGCTACTCTCCGAAGGCACAACGGAAAAGCCAGGGTTGTTGTAGGTTTTTTCGGGCTGTATGGCCATGTTCTAGAGGCATTTTCTCCTGACGTTTCGCCTGCATCTATGGCAAGCATCCTCAGAGGTAGTGAGGTCTGTTGGAATTAGGAAAAAGGGGGTTATATATATGTGGAATGACCGGGGGGGGGGGGGAGGACTCTTGTCTGTTGGAGCTAGGTGTGAATGTTTTAACTGACCACCAGCCAGGTTTTAAGACCCTTCTTGAAGGTTTCTAAGGTGGGGGCTTTCCTAATCTCTCTGGGCAATAAGCCAGAATCGGGGGGCCACAGATTCCCACTTTCCTTCCTTTCCTCTTCTTCTTCCCTTGCTTTCCCTCATACAAATTTACATCCTGGAAAGAAGTGACGAGCGGAGTGTTGCAGGGTTCCGTCCTGGGCCCGGTCCTGTTCAACATCTTTATTAATGACTTAGATGAAGGGTTAGAAGGCAGGATCCTCGAGTTTGCAGACGACACCAAATTGGGAGGGATAGCCAATAGTCCAGAGGACAGGAGCAGGATTCAAAACGATCTTGACAGATTAGAGAGACGGGCCAAAACTAACAAAATGAAGTTCAACAGTGACAAATGCAAGATACTCCACTTTGGCAGAAAAAATGAAATGCAAAGATACAGAATGGGGGACGCGTGGCTCAAGAGCATTATGTGTCAAAAAGAGTATAGTGTCTAGATCCAAGGAAGTCATGCTACCCCTCTATTCCACCATGGTTACACCACACCTGGAATATTGCATCCAACTCTGGGCACCACAATTGAAATGAGATGTTGACAAGCTGGAATGTGTCCAGAGGAGGGCGACTAAATTGATCAGGGGTCTGGAGAACAAGCCCTATAAAGAGCGACTTAAAGAGCTGGGCATGTTTAGCCTGAAGAAGAGAAGGCTGAGAGGAGACATGATAGCCATGTATAAATATGTGAGAGGAAGTCATAGGGAGGAGGGAGCAAGCTTGTTTTCTGCTGCACTGGAGACGAGGACACAAAGCAATGGCTTCTAACTACAAGAAAGAAGATTCCATGTGAACATTAAGAAGAACTTCCTGACTGTGAGAGCCGTTCAGCAGTGGAACTCTCTGCTCCAGAGTTTGGTGGAGGCTCCTTCTTTGGAAGCTTTTAAACAGAGGCTGGATGGCCATCTTTTGGGGGTGCTCTGAATACAATTTTCCTGCTTCTTGGCAGGGGGTTGGACTGGATGGCCCATGAGGTCTCTTCCAACTCTATGATTCTAAGAAAGGAGATTCCATGTGAAAATTAGGAAGAACTTCCTGACTGTGAGAGCTGTTCAGCAGTGGAACTCTCTGCCCTGAAGTGTGGTCGAAGCTCCTTCTTTGGAAGCTTTTAAACAGAGGCTGGATGGCCATCTGTTGGGGGTGCTTTGAATGCAATTTTCCTGCTTCTTGGTGGGGGGTTGGACTGGATAGCCCATGAGGTCTCTTCCAACTCTATGATTCTAATAATTTCTGACTTAAGGAGATACGATCTTGGAATTTTATGGGGCTGAAAGTATGTGATGAAGTATATGGAGCTGTAGTCCAACGTTCAAACCACTGCCCTATGATGGCTCTCTATTTTAAAAATTGTGTTTTAAAAATACGTACTTCAAATATACAAAAACATAAAGAGACATATTATCTATTCTCAGAAGCTACTCTTTTCAGGAAAGTAGAGGAAACAGAGGTACATCTCCCCATGCAAACCGTTCATCTTATTAAGTAAGCTATCGCCATCAAATATTAAGTCTTCTCACTTGTGAAGCCCAGGCATTCAAAGATAGCATATTAGCATAACATCAATGCAGAGAACATCATAATATTAAAGATTCATAACATTGCTACATTATTGATATCAATAAATAATCAAAACATTCACATAATATGAATAAATGAGAAATCAAAGAAATTAAATGCTACAAAATATCACTTTCTTCGAGATTAGATATGTTCCTACTTCCATTACAAGAGAAGCCTCAAGTACCCAATGGGCAAACACTTTAATTTAAATAACAATAGAGGCCTAAATAGTCAAAGGCGTCACATTCTGTCTGGTCTACGCAGCTAAACAAGGTCAACCCTGGATAACACTTGGATGAAAGATCACCCGTGACTATCGGTACATAGTGCTGTATGGTGAAGGAACTGGGAAAGAATATTCTTTGTCTTTTAAAAAAACTGTATTAAATTCATGGGGTTTCTTTTAGTTATCAGGGATCTGAAGGTACATAAACACACACAGAGGAACCAGGCAAAACTGCTGTTCTGTCGCACGCTGGGCCTGTAAAGAATTTCCTTTAGAACAGGACGTACAACCTTTGCCCAGCGGGAAGCCAGTGGGCCCAAGGAGAAGTTCTCAGAGGTTTTCCACCACAAATTATCTTTAGATGGCTTGTGAAGTATAACAAAGTCCTTTATTAATAAACAATCAAACAGAAACCCTTCTTGTCTTCAATAAAGTTAACCAAATGTTTCCAGGCTTTTATGCAACTGGTGGCTTCCTAAACTTGCCCACAAAAGACAGGCAACTGTCTTCAATAACTTCTTCTTTACTTTAAAGGAAAATCCCCTTTTTAACTTCTCCAAGGCTGACTGTAATCTAACCCTTACTGATGTGGGCTCCGCTACCGGGTTGAACTGCGTCTCGAAGCACCGAGTGGACCTACCAGTAAAGGCTTAGATATTCTCCAGCTGGAGTTCTTTGGTCTTTCAAACTGTTCACCCTCTGAAATTCTTCAAAGCTTTAGGGCTGTTTCCCCAGAAATCTTTAGAATATTTGGAGGCTCTTAAGACTGTTCTCCCCAGAAAGTCTTAAAGGTTGAAGCTTTTGTACAGGGGAAGCTTGCACACATCCTGTACATTAGCTTTCCTTGCTGAGACTAACTAAAAATGGCTCCCTTCCCTTCCCAATTTCCCTGAGCAAGGGGCGGAACCAAAACCCAACGATGTTGGGGTTCAGCCTGAGTTTGAACTTGAACCTGATTCTCTGTTTGTTCCTCCTGATGCTAATGAAGGTATATTTACTGATGCTAGTGGAAATGTACCTTTTGATGCCAATGCTCCTGAAATTAGTGAGGAAGAAACTGCTGTAGGTTTGGAAAATGCCAATGTTCCTGAAATTAGTGAGGAAGGAACTTCTGTAGATTTGGAAAATGAAAGTACCAGTGTTCATGAGAATGTTTCAGAGGGAGACTTTGAACTTTCCCTCCCTTCTGCACCTGTTAACTGTAATGACAACAGAAGGGGCCAAATTTGGGAAGACAGAAGTAAATCACTCAGTTTGCGTCGATCCTCCCGAATTCAAGAATTAAAAACATTGGCTTCAAAAAAGAAGGGCGGTTCACGGAACCAATTCTTGAGTTTTAATTGCATTACGCCAGACTGATTGTCTCAGTTCAGGCATCGTTTCAGAATTGATGAAGACCTTGGCAGTTCTCCCGGTTCCCTGGCCATAGTTTGGGAAGATTTCTAGGATATCAAGTACGGTTAGTGGGTTGCTAACAGTTTCCAGTATTTCCTAGTGAGGCTTTTGGTTTTGCTGTGTCCATTTAAATTCATGTTTGCTGATTTTGCTGTGGCTTTTGACTTGCATTTTCCCTTTATTTTGTAACCATTTTTCTTCAATAAAAAAGGATTGTTTTTCACAGCCAAGTGTGGTGGATAGTTATCTTAGGGCCTCGTTCCCTGCTCTGGATTGCAACAAACGATGATGGACAGGTGACTTGCCCTACGACTGCAACCAAAGGAAGCCACCTTTCTGCAGAACCCCTGAAACCTAGGACTGCAGTCAAACATTTAATACAAAGCAAATAAATTTGGAGCTCCTGGTACAGCCATACCAGCACAACTGCTAAGAGAACTGGTCCATAGGCTGCCTCTTGTTCTGTCTTTTCTAATATCATTGTAAATTGTTGGTTTGCTTTTAGCAAAAGAGATATAGAAAAAGTATCATTGCGCATCTTTCATTCTGATTTTAATTTTGCTGTTTATTTGTTCAGTTGCTTCTGACTCTTTGTGACTTCATGGACAAGCCCACGCCAGAGCCCCCTGTTGGCCATGACCACCCCCAGCTCCTTCAAGGTCAACCCAGCCACTTCAAGGCAATTTGGTTTCTCATTCCTCTGCCTTTTCTAAACTCAGCTTGTACATCTGGCAACTCTCGCTCCATGTATTGCTGGAGTCTTCCTTGAAGGATCTTGAGCATTCCCTTACTGGCATGACAAATAAGAGCCACTGTACGAAAGTTTGAGCATTCTTTAGCATTTCCCTTTTTTGGTATGGGGATATAAGCAGCACCAATAAATATCAGGAACCCTGCAAGACTACAACAGTCTTTTAAAAAAATAATTATTTTTTTTTATAAAAAAAATTATTGCCCAGATAATAAAAAAATATATCTGGGCAATATGCATTTGAAATATGTAAAGTAAAACTTTCCTGATAAAATACAATGCAGAGGTTAAAAAAATAAGTAGAGCATAATAAAACAAAGACTAAATCTAGCACGCTCAACTGTCAGAAAACAAAAATGTCATTACTCAGATGCCCATATTTCAGATTTTGGAATTTCGGATAAGAGATGCTCAAGCTGTATTATCAGCAAGTGATCACAATTTTAGAAGTGCATTTTCGTTAGATTTTGTAGCTTTCTTACCACGAACTAGACAACATCGTTGTATTAGCCTGCACATGCATATTAATAACTCATATTTCAGCTCCAACTAAATGTTAGAAATATTTATGCATTTTTCTTCTTGGGAAAAAGCATTAAAAATATTAATTGTATTGGGGAAAATTCATGCAGAAACAGAACAGAGCCTTGGAGATAATATTCTCAGGGATTAGCCTTTTAATACAGTCCTCATGAAAATTCAGCATGTTGAGTTCTTTCAGATCAACCTTTTTTGTAGCCGCATTGTAAAAACTCTTCTCCTAAATCCAAGATGACAGGAAAGCAGTTCTATTTTTAAAAAGAGCCATTCAATGGAAGTACAATGCAACCGACACAATCTAACCAAATTATGTTTTAGACCCACTGAGTTTAGCATAACTTTCCCTCATTCAGATGGAATCGAGAATTGTTCTGTACTTTCAAGAGATTTTCCAGTGATATCAAATTAAAACAGAGGAAAAACTCCAATGTTTTCAGCATATTAATTCTTTTGAAACTTAAAGTACACAACAGAGCATAAAATTGGACTAACACCATTGCATCCACTGGAGCCAAACCATAAAGTCCATTTAAAAAAAGCCCATTGGTGATTACTACACCACATTCCTTCCCAATCAGAGGCTGAGACTTTATTAAATTTCCTGCCACCACAAAGAGTCAACTAGCGATGGCATCAGGCAAAATCTTGAGCCACATAGGACAGACAGACAGCCAGACAGTTCCTGAATTAATCAGAAACTGGTGTGGGTTTCTTTAATAGCTACCAAATGAAATAAAAATGCTCAGTGTTCATTATTGCCGAATGTCAGTTCTCTGGAGTGCTTTCTCCTCTGACATCCTCTCTGGCCATTGAGAATAAACTTCTGATTTTGCCTTCTTGTGTCTTATTTGGCCTTTTGGAAAGCTAGACACTCCAGGCCCTGAACCCACAATTTTAGCGGAGCTGAAATTGCATATCACTTAGATCAGAGGTCCCCAAACTAAGGCCATATGTGGCCTTCCAAGGACCTTTACCCGGCCCCCAGCCCCCGGCCTAAATTTTAGATAGGCTTGTTCTAAATCTAAAATGACTTTATTTTATATATTAATTTTGTATCAAAAGTATTGCATAAATTAGTATAAAACTGATAAAAATAGATGGAGCACAAGCGGCTAAATAACTTTTTTTAAAAATAATCTTTATTAAATTTTTCACAAGAGATTAAAAGCAAAAAGGGGTTTGGGAGAGGTGGTCAGGGAGTGATGGGGGAGGGAGCAGTGGGAAAGGTGGTGAGAGGACAGGAAAGAAAAGAGAAAGAAAGAAAAGAAAAAAGGGGGGGTTGGGGTAGTGATGGGGGGGATTAAGAAAAAGATTAAAAGCTTGTGACTTCCTGGTATCATCTTAAGGGTCTCTTCTTTTCCTCTTCCTCCTTTCCTCTTTCATCTTCTTCAGTTTCATATCTATTCCTTTCTCCCTCTCTTTTCCTTATCTTTCATTCTCAGTGGTTTTTGTCTTGTTAATCTGTTAGGATCTTCTTGTTTCTTTCTTTGAAGTATTCTGACACCTTCTCCCAGTTTGTTTCTTTTCTGTTGATGCCTTTGTTCCTTAAAATTAGAGAGGTGAGTCGATCCATGTTTTTAATTTCTAGTATCTTCGTTAGGCGTTCGTCCTCATCCGGGATTTCCTCCTGTTTCCATTTCCGCGCATAGCAGATTCTGGCTGCTGTCATCATCAGAAACATCAGTTTGTCCGAGTTTTGGTCGATTTCTAAGTCCTGCATTCCTAGTAGGAATATCTCTGGTCTCCAGGGTATCTTGATCTTCAGTATCTTTTGTACTTCTTTTTGTACTTCTTTCCAGTATCCCTTCGCTTTTGGGCACGACCACCACATGTGGTAGAACGACCCTTCTGTTTCCCCACTAAATAACTTTTGACCAAAAATGGGCAACAGCGACCGCATTGTCTGTAGCAGCCTCAAGCAATTCTTCCTCTTTACATGAGCAAGGACATAGCGGACAAGCATACAGATGCGGACTTCTCTGTTCTGCTTCACAGTTGTACAAGGTGGAGGATTCTTTTAGGTAGTGCCATTTTGCCAGCTTGTCTTTTAATCTGTCCACTCCACTTCTGAGCCTGTCCAGGGACTTCCAAGTTGTTCATTCTTGGTTTGCCCCTGGAGGCAGACCCTTTGGGGGGGGGGGGGGAGGGAGAATCCAACTGGGATTTCCTGGCTTAGCTGCCAAGAGGGATATTCTTGCTGTTGCTGGGGGAATGTTAAGAAAGTGGTGGTTCTCATGAAGCTTTTCCTTGATTTGAGTCTACTGGGAGGAGACTGATAGCCATGCAGTGGATGGCTTTCACAGTATTCAACCTTATTTAGCAGCAACTTCCTGACGCACATGGTAGGGGGGCAATGCCAGCTAGCTTGTAGAGTTTATCAATAGGTTAGGTTTAAGACATCCTGTGATTATTCTGCATGTTTCATTCAATTCGAAGTTCACCTGCTTGGGAAGACTTGTGAAACGACTTGAAGGCACACAACAACAACAATCCCAATTAACTTGACTCTTCAGCCAAAACCAGGACCACACTTTCAATTGAAATCCTGGTAAGTTTATGTTAGAAAAAATTGCTTTTGTATTTTAAATATTGTATTTTTATTTGATTTTTTCCTCTAACAAATGAGATATGTGCAGTGTGAATAGGAATTCATCCATTTTTATTCTCAAACCATAGTCCTGTCCTTCAACCATCTGAAGTACCATGAACCTCTGAGTTAAAAGTTTGAGGACTCCTGAATTAGACCATAGCTCATTCACATATAAGTAAATAAATATAATATACAAGCGCAACAACATAAAATAACTGACATATAGTTCTTGCTTATTAAAATTGAATAAATTAGATTAGGGCATCCTTATAGCAATATTTTATGAAATTATCACACAAAGTTATGAATGTGGCAGTAATATATCATGGTCTTCTATTACTTAAAATGCCTCATGCAAAGGCCTTCTCCCCACATAATCCAGAAGCAAATATATATTCCATGCCAAGCTGACGTCCTTGCTTTCAGCAAAGCCCAATCATACAGTGTACACCAGGCATGGGCAAACTTCAGCCCTCCAGCTGTTTTGGACTTCAACTCCCACAATTCCCAATAGCCTATCAGCTGTTGGTAATTGTGGGAGTTGAAGTCCAAAACACCTGGAAGGCTAAAGTTTGCTCATGCCTGGTGTAAATCAATGACTTTTTTCACCATTCTTATAGTTGCTATCCAATTAATGGCCAATTTCTGGCATTCCATTCTGGGCAAGGGACTGAAGTATGTGGTGGCCTCCTAGTCCCAGAGGTTCCTGGATGAGACAAGATTACCAACATCCATTTCAGACTGGGGAAAAGACAGCTTTGGTCACTTTGGTGGATAAACCTATACAAAACTGGACATCTGTTTGTTCTGATGGATATCACAGTGGCATTTGTTGCTTATTAACCATAATATCTTTCTGTTCTGCCTTGTTGGAATGGAGCTTGGAGGTATTGTTTACTATGTCTTTGAGGCTTCTTGGAAAGGCAAACTTAGGAGGAGGTGCTGATGGACTCCCGTCTCCTGTCATGAAAGTTTTAGTTTATGTGGAATTTCTAATATTGAAAAGAAATAGGTACCAATGCTTTAATATATATTTATATATATATTTACCTTTCTAGGACCTCCAGATGGATAGCGTATGTGATGAATCTAGAAATAAAAAAACAGAATTTTAATTCAGAGAAAGAAAGAAAAAACACCTTTTTGCTGGTTGAAGAAAAACATTAAATCCACATAGAGTAACAGGTGAGAACAGCAACAAGTAGAAAAGCAAAACAACTACCGTCCGGTCAGCCTCACGTCGATACCAGGCAAGATTCTGGAAAAGATTATTAAGGAAGTGGTCTGCAAACACTTAGAAACAAATGCGGTCATCGCTAATAGTCAACACGGATTTATCAAAAACAAGTCATGCCAGACTAATCTGATCTCTTTTTTTGATAGAGTTACAAGCTGGGTAGATGCGGGGAATGCCGTGAATGTAGCATACCTGGATTTCAGTAAGGCCTTCAACAAGGTCCCCTATGACCTTCTGGCAAGGAAACTAGTCCAATGTGGGCTAGGCAAAACTACGGTGAGGTGGATCTGTAATTGGTTAAATGGACAAACCCAGAGGGTGCTCACCAATGCTTCCTCTTCATCCTGGAAAGGAGTGACGAGCGGAGTACCGCAGGGTTCCCTCGTAGGCCTAAGAAGAAAAGAGGACCTCTCCTAATAGCCATCTCCAGCTATCTGCTGGGTGGAGAGGAAGTGGGAACATTTGCCTTATTGTAGCTACAGGAAAGATGAGAATATTGGAACCTACAACATCTCATCCACATACACTGGCTCCTGCACTGGCAACACTTCATTGAAAGCCTACTAGCAGAGGTACAACACTTTACAAGAGGCACAGAAAACCATGAGTTCAAAACGAATTTAAAATATATAATGTACATAACCATTGTAACATGGTTAGAAGGTAAAACAGAAAAGAATAATCCCAAATGAGCAAGAAACATGAAAAGGAGAAGCTCTAGATCAGGGGTCCTCAAACTTTTAAAACAAAGGGCCAGGTCACAGTCCCTCAAACTGTTGGAAGGCCAGATTATAATTTGAAAAAAAATGAATGAATTCCTATGCACACTGCACATCTTATTTGTAGTGCAAAAGACAATTAGAAACAATACAATAATTAAAATGAAGAACAATTTTAGCAAATATAAACTTATTAGTATTTCGATGGGAAGTGTGGGCCTACTTTTGGCTGATGAGATAGGATTGTTGTTGTTATTGTGTGCCTTCAAGTCGTTTCAGACTTAGGCTGACCCTGAGCGAGGGCCGGGTAAATTACCTTGGAGGGCCGCATCCGGCTCCCGGGCCTTAGTTTGATAATCGGATTATATTTAAGAATATACAGGAGACCTAAAGCCTTGGAGAACTACGAAAATTCAAGAGCACACGACACTGGTCTTAAATGAAGCAATAATTTTATATAGTCAAAAGTCATGCTTATCACCTTTATTTAATTCATCAGCTCAGCTCATTCATTCAAAGTTCATCATTTTGTTTCCTGAGGCTGTACACCTTTACTGCATGATGTAGACAATTACCGTTTTTGCACTTTGTACATTTTAGTCAAGGGCTGGGGATTTGTTCTTGCTTATTAGCTACCTTTTTCCTAACAGAAAAGGGACCTTTCTTGATTTGGAGATTGTCTGGAAACTACTACAGATATTTATTAAAGTGATCCACTTGGGGGAGCGATCCAACCAATTACAAAAATTATCCTAATCTGTTACAATATAAGTGGGAATCATGCAATCCTTCACATGTTGATGGACAACACAGCCAAGTCCAGCAACATCTGGAGAGCTATATGAACCCCCATCACCACTTTTCAGGTACATGTGAGCACAGGGAAGAGGGATTAATTAGCCAGAAAATATTCAAAACAGTGATTCATAAAACAGCATTTTTGTCTTACATGGGAAAGTAAGAATATTCCCAGAATAAGGAAACTCCCTGCAAGATGTCCTTAAATGCACTTTAATAATGACTTTAGATTGTCTGCAGGGGCAGCTCATCCATTACGCAAAGTAAGCGGTTGCGGTACACTTTTTTTGCCAGGGGCGCAGAGGCGTCTCTGTAAATGCCCCTCGACCGCCACTTGAGGAGCACCCCCTCGGCTCACAACAGCCCTAGTAGTCCGGGGGGAGCCTCGGCTTCCTTGCCTCACTGCCCGGGCAATTGGTTGGGGAGAGGCACCAAAATACTGTTTGCTTACCATTGAAAATTACCTAGGGCCGCCTCTGATTGTCTACATTTCTTCCTTCTCCAAAACCTCTATCCCAATTACATGTTACCTGTTTATGCTCAGCATTATTTTTTAAAATTTTAATTATTACATTTGGCCCAGCCATAGGTTTTTAAATGCGTCGTGTTATTGTTATTGTTTTTTGCTTATTTTGCTTATGAGTTTATGTATTGTTTTTGTGTTATTGCTGTTATTGTTTATTGTTGTGTTGTGGGCTCGGCCTCATGTAAGCCGCACCGAGTCCCTTGGGAGATGGTAGCGGGGTATAAATAAAGTGTTATTATTATTATTATTATTAAATCCATGCACAGAATGCACAAGGTTATACATTCAGTGCCTGTATCTTATTAAAGCACCAAATTCTATTTCACTTTGAGAAACAGATCGGGATTTGGATTCTAATGCTCAAAGAAGGCTAAAGTTACTCTTTCCTACCACCCATGCAGAAATAGCAAATTTAAAAAGAACTCGTGGATCTAAGGAAGTCTCTTTATAGCTGGAAACAGTTGAAAGGAGAACAATTTTAGAAGGAGGTCACAATTTAGGAGAAAAGGGCCGAACTTCCCCTGCTGTGCTCTACAGTTTTAAACAACATGAGGCCACTGGTATTTCAGGCTTAGTTTTGTGTAAAACAACACAAAAATGGAATGCATGGTATATATTTAAATTACCACATATTTTAACTTGGCATTTGAGGAATACCACTGCCACTACTCCCTAGATTGGGGTGTTGTGTGGTTTCCAGGTTTATTGGCTGTGTTCTAGCAGCATTTTCTCCTGATCTTTTGCCTGCATCTGTGGGTGGCATCTTCAGAGGATCTCAAGATTCATTGTGTGACATCAGAGAGGGTAGCTGCATATATTCAAAATGAGACTCACCTTGGCAAGTATCCCTGCTTTGACCTGTATCCTTCACACATGAGCCAAAGACCTGCTGCTCAGCTCTTTCAACCACAGCCACGGTTCAGGACAGTCAATGAGAACTATGGCCAACTCAACTCTGATGAGGATATCACAGTACTACAGTAAGGCTCTACACATCTAGAGTCACAACCTTCAGCCTAAGAAGTCTTTGTTATGAAGAACATTTTCTTGAACAAGATGAGGTCCTCCTGGACTGACCACCTCCGAAAAGTAAACTATCTCAGTAGTGCTCAACTGAGTTTGTTGGGATGCACTGGGGGAAATGGTTTGGGAACTGCTGGCTGGCTACACATCTGCTTGTTACTACACGGGCAGCCCCATTCTCCCTGAGAAATAAAAAGAAGCATTTGCTGTATTTTCCGGCATACTAGATGATTTTTTAAGTCTGGAAAATCTTATGAAAAGTCGGGGCTCATCTAGTACACTGGGTATAAATTAAAATAATAATAATTAAAAGAAAAGAATAAAATCTCCCTTAGTGGCACAGCCTGAGGAGGGAGGGAGGAAGAGGAAAGCAGAGGGAAAGAAGGGCATGGGGAGGAGGAGTGACAGGCTGCATTGCCACAGAGACCAGCTGGGGGTGATGGCCCGCTGGGCTTTCCCTGCAACCCCTGCTGCTCTCCCCACTTTCCTTTCAAGGACCTCCTCCACCCCCGATGCTCACCTTCTCTGAAGGCCACTGGGCTTGCCTCCGGATGACGACTTCCAGCAGCCCTGGGCAACGGCGTGCCTTGGATATGTTCGCTGAGGCATTCTGTGAGCCATAATTCCCTGACTCCTACTGCTCCCAGAATACCTCAGCGAGTTCATCCAAGGCACGCCACTGTCCAGGGCTGCTGGGAGTCGTCTTCTGGAGGTGCCTTGGATGTGCTCGCCTTTGGAGGAGGTGAGTGGCGAGGGCAGAGGAGCTCCTTGAAAGGAGAGCGGCGAGGGCCGCAGGGGCATAGTGTTGGAAGAGGGGAAATCTTAAACAGCTAATATATCCCAAACTATGTATTTTATCTTTAAAAGTCCGGAGTCATCTTATACCCCCAATCGCTTTGTATGCTGGAAAATGCGGTAATTATTAAATCAAGTAAAGGTTGAAAAAAGAAACTAGCTTTTCCCCCACAGCTCCCATTTCCCATTGAGATTGCTACAAGAATGCCCCTTCAGCTGCTCTTTACAGCAAAAAAGAAGCCCCTGTGGCAGTTTTCATAAAAAGGTATTGCTGTTCAGTAAGCAATTAAGTTCAAGAAAGGTATATGTTCTACTGGAAAACGCCCCAGTGTCTTTTGAGTCCTCAGCCCTGTTTAACTGTAAACACTAGAATGGAAATTGTGTGGCCCTCCAGACGTTGGGAGAGTTGTGTGAAAGACGTTTGTTCTTGCTTTTTGAACAAGCCGGTATGTTTTGGCTCCTTTGTTCTTCGTGATGGTAACTATCCACAGCTGTATAGCATAGATGCCTGCAGAGAAGGGATAGGGAATCTTCTACCCTTCAGGAATTTTGGACAACTTCCACAAACTATTATAGTTGGCAATGTTGAGTAGGGCTTGGAGGTTTGTAGGTGAAAACATGTGAAGGGCCAATGACATTGCAGCATTTCAATAACACAAAGATGCATTATATTAGAACTGCTCATAAAACACTTTTATCGGGGATATGGATCACTTTAAGTGTGGTATGAGGAATTGTGTTAGCATTTTTAAAAAATCAGTCACTCAGAGATAAACAGTTAAAATGATTATAAAATACATATCACAAGAGGAAAAGAGAGTTTAACGCCTTCTTTAACAAGAATGCTTCCCCAAATGTTACTTGGACTGGTAGGAAATTTCCTGTAGTACTTTCGGTATTACAGCTGTTTGCTATCTTTTTGGGGTAATGTTGTGCCCAAAGCAATTCATCACTTTTAAAGTCTCAATAGTTTTCCTACCAAAAAAGGGAAATGCTAAAGACTGATCAAACTTTCGTACAGTGGCTCTTATTTCTCATGCCAGTAAGGTAATGCTCAAGATCCTGCAAGGAAGACTCCAGCAATACATGGAGAGAGAGTTGCCAGATGTACAAGCTGGGTTTAGAAAAGGCAGAGGAACAAGAGACCAAATTGCCAATATCCACTGGATAATGGTGAAAGGCAGGGAGTTTCAGAAAATCATCTATTTCTGTTTTATTGACTATTCTAAAGCCTTTGACTGTGTGGATCATAATAAATTGTGGCAAGTTCTTGGTAGTATGGGCATACCAAATTCACCTTGTCTCTCTCCAGAGGAATCTATATAAGGACCAAGTAGCAACAGTAAGAACTGACCATGGAACAACAAACTGGTTCAAGATTGGGAAAGGCATACGGCAGGGTTGTATACTCTCACCCTACCTATTCAACTTGCATGCAGAACACATCATGCGATGTGCAGGGCTTGACGAATGCAAGACTGGATTAAAAATTGCTGGAAGAAACATTAACAACCTTAGATATGTAGATGACACCACTTTGATGGCTGAAAGCGAGAATGAGCTGAGAAGCCTTCTAATCAAGGTGAAAGAAAGCCCAAAAGTTGGAGTGCAGCTAACCATAAAAAATCAAGATTATGGCAACAAGAATGATTGACAACTGGGAAATAGAGGGAGAAAACGTGGAGGCAGTGACAGACTTTGTATTTCTATGTACAAAGATTACTGCAGATGCAGACTGCAGCCTGGAAATAAGGAGACGCTTATTTCTTGAGAGGAGAGAAATGAGCAATCTCAATAAAATAGTGAAGAGTAGAGACATCACACTGGCAACAAAGATCCACATAGTTAAAGCAATGGTATTCCCCATAGTCACCTACAGATGTGAGAGCTGGATCATAGGGAAGGCTGAGTGAAGGAAGATAGAAGCTTTTAAATTGTGGTGTTGGAGGAAAGTTCTGAGAGTGCCTTGGACTGCCAGAAGATCCAACCAGTTGATACTTCAGGAAATAAAGCCCGACTGCTCATTGGAGGGAAAGATAGTAAAGGCCAAGATGAAGTACTTTGGCTACATCATGAGAAGAAAGGAAAGCTTAGAGAAGACAATTATGCTGGGGAAAATGGAAGGAAAAAGGAAGAGGGCCAACCAAAGGCAAGATGGATGGATGGTATTCTTGAAGTGACTGGCTTGACCCTGAAGGAGCTGGGGGTGATGGTGGCCGACAGGGAGTTCTGGCGTGGACTGGTCCATGAGGTCACAAAGAGTTGGAAATGACTGAACAAATGAACAACAACAAGTTTTCCTCTAGCAGCTGGGTTTTTCTCCCCAATCAAGTGAAACGCAATCTTGAATGTAACTATGTAGAGCAATTTTTAAAGAGGAGTCCTGCTTTGCTTTTTGACTGTATTTAATGTTTCAAACATTGTAATTCATTTTGCATAACTTGGAAGCCCTGATGTGTTAGGAAGTGACAGACAAATGTCTTAAGAAAGATCAGTTTTAGAGACATATCCACTCACCTCACCAATCATTTGTTACCCTATATACAATTGGTTTGGCACACGTACCTGCTTATTAAGTTGATATGGCAATTGAATAAGCAGGCATCTGTAGCCAACCTTCCCTCCCTCTTTCTCTCCTTCTTTCTTTCTCTCCTTCCTTCCCTCCCTCTTTCCTTCCTACCTTCTTTTTTCCTTCTCTACCTGTTTCTTTCCTCCCTTCCTTTGCTGTTTTGTTCCATCCTTCCTTGTCTCCTTCCTTCCCTCCCTCCCTTTCTCTCTCTTTTGTTCCTTCTCTCCTTCCTTCCATCTCTCTTTCCTCCCTTCTTTCACCTTTTTATTTCCTTTTCTCTTTCCTTCCTTCTCTATACCTTTCTTTCTTTCTTTCCTTCTCTCCTTCTTTTCCTCTTTCTCTCCTTCCTTCCTTCCTTCCTTCCTTCCTTCCTTCCTTCCCCTGCTCCGTGTATATGTGTTTTGTGTGTGTGTATATATATATGCATATATGTGTGTATATATTTGTGTATATGTGTATATGTGTGTGTTTGTGTATATATATGGTTTTGTGCATGTGTTGTAATGCATTTTTTTGTTTTTGGGCTTTTTAAGTCTCTTCTGCTTTGTTTTTCAGTGTTTTATGAGTGATGGTCACTTGTTGCCCTGATACGTGTATTGGGTCCAAATTTGGTGTCAATTCATCCAGTGGTTTTTGAGTTATGTTAATCCCACAAATGAACATTACATTTTTATTTATATAGATTAGTAGCTGCTGAATACCCTAAAGCACCAGATGACATCTGATCTTGGAAACTAAGCAGGTTCAGCTCCGGTCAGTACTTGGACAGTAAATAGCATACCAGATGCTGTAGGCTATATGGCAGTGGGAGGAACTGGCAAAACCATCTGAGTATTCCTTATATTAAAAAAAACTGTATGAAATGTATGGACTCGACAGGCAACTTGAAGGCACATAAACACACACTGGTCAGAGTAGGAAGAAGATAGCAGCCAACAGCTAGAAACTATTAAAGCTAGATTTCTAATCAGTAGCACAGCTGGACTCCAAAGCATTCACATAAATATGAACGCAGCACCAAAGAGATCAGAGAACAATAGAGACTAGGCTTGAAGCACTGGCTTATTTCAGAGTGTGGAAAATTATCCCTCTCAGCAGGTTTCAGACTGCTGCATCTAGGTTACAATTCATTTCCCTTCAATTTCTCTTGGTAGCTCTCTTTTATTTTGCTTTTTCAAAAACCCTTATCCTTAAATGTCACCCCGACACATTCAACACCAGTGTGAACAAATCAACAGACTTTTCATTCAAGGATGTGGCTGCCTATTACAAAAGATGCTAGAAATTACTTACTTACTTGCTCCTTTTAGAGTCAGCCCTCCACATTCATGTGGGTTAGTGGTAAAAACTCCACACAAATATGGGAAAACCATTAATATCTCCAGGAGCAGAGTGAGGCTTCCTTGTACAGCTGCCAGATATGGTGGGGTGCTGTGTCTTCCCTGAAGTCACAGGGAGTGGAGCTGTGGTGATTTCAGTCACCAAATGCCACCCACTGAAGCAGGCATGTAGCCGGGGGGGGGGGGGGGCGCTTGGGGGGCTTCAGCCCCCCCCCCCCCCGAAATTCTCATGATGGTTCGCGAAAAGGCCTTACTGGTGCATTATTTAAACTGTTATGTTTATTCATATCATGATCTGATCACCATACTCAATATATCCCATATGCATGGGGGTATTGGGGTAATGATACAAAAGGTTTGCTAGGCTAGACCCCCTTTCACTCAGACTCAGCCCCCCCCCCCGAAACTCAGTCCCCCCCCGAACCCCTCCTGAAAAAAATTCACCCCCCCCCCCAAAAAAAAACCCGAAATCCTGGCTACGGGCCTGCACCGAAGTCTATAAACCAGAAGAGTTTGATGGAGGTGGTTGGTAACTGCCATCACTGCTACTCTGCTCCTCACAGCTTTGGGGAGGCATAACAGCATGCCCACAACTCTCACCATCTACACCTTCCAAGTCTGTTGGTTCATAGATTTTTGTGGGAGATGATTGGCAACTGAAATAATTTTTACTTGGCTTCCTGAAGCTGCAGGTTGCCATCCACCCTCCACTAAAGATGTCTGTCTGGTTTACAAGCTTCACTATGGGGTGGATGACAACCAATATATCAACAGATTATAATAATATATCATCACGATATATCAAGATATATCAAGATATATCATCTTACTTGGGTCAGCATCCAGTGATATCATTTCACTTCTGACAACGATGTTACTCCTCATAGGCAACTGATTTACAAGGGGTATTTTTTAAGTAAGTTCAGTTTTGTTGTAGACACTAATAGTTCGTGCACATACCGCAAAGAGTACGTGCGTCGTGTACCAGCATGCCTTGGGAACAACTGTGCCCAGTTTCCGCTCTGTAGCTAACCTGTACGGTTCTGTTCTATGCTTTAAAAATGTTTAAGATTATCAACTCACCCGCTGTATGTGAGGTTCGCTCAGTGATACGGTTTTTGTCAGCAAGGAACCTGCCTGCTGCAGAAATCCATCAACAGATTTGTGAAGTGTACGGTGATACTGTTATGAGTGAAAGCAAAGTGCGTAAGTGGATATGACAATTCAAAGATGGACGTGACAATGTCCATGATGAGGACCGCTCCGGTCGTCCTTCTTTGATTACAGACAATTTGATTATCGGAGCAGGCGGCAAGTTTTTATGAAGAGGGTATTTTAAAATTGGTTCAGAGTATGATAAGTGTTTGAACAAACTTGGCAACTATGTCGAAAAAAAGAGTGAAGTATGTACTTTCTGAAAATAAATTTACTTTTTTGAAATAAACTTTCGTTGTGTACTTATGTTCCAATGGACCTTACTTTAAAAATACCCCTCGTATATACAATGTGGGGATCCAATGCCATTCCTTCACGTTTTCTGATTTGGAATTATATGAATGTAAATAAACACAACTCAAAATTTGAATCTTTAAATTAAATGCAAATGCAAAAATTCAATACCAACAGAAAACACCTCCCACACACATATAAGAATGGATAGATTTAGGAAAACACAAACATTAAAACATTAAGTGTGCCCTGACACATGCATGAATTTCCATGCATATCGCCCATGAACTACCAGGACTCACAGCTCAGCATGAAACAAGAACAGGAAATATGCAGGTTGGATTCAAAGAAATATAAAATAGCTGTGAGGTGTGCTTATTCCAAGATCCTTTTTTAGGAGCGGAATGTGTTGAAAGTGACTGCATGTCGGTTAAAAACAAGCGAGGACACCATGCTGCTTGCCTCCTCCTTCTCACTTATAGATTTCTTGAAAGTCTGTTTTAGTGGCTGCAGTCTCACCCACACTTCACTAGAACAAAAATACTTTCTGAACATCTTTTGCATAAAGAATATCTAAAGGGTTTTTCTGATTTGTCCAAGTGAGTAACAGGAAGATATTGAACCATTCCATGAGATCCTCTTTGGTTCAGTTCTTGTGGAATGATAAAGCCACCTTAATATATAGTTTACCAAGGGCTTCATAATAAACAAAAAATCTGGAACTTTTCTGAACTTTTACTATTTTGAAGCATTAGAAGCATTAGAGGTTGAGAGCAGATCGGTAGCAGCAGCTTTCCCACAAAGACTTTATTGTTTCAACCCTATAATAAAATGTATTGGCTATCCCTCCCAATTTGGTGTCATCTGCAAACTTGATGATCATGCCTTCTAACCCTTCATCTAAGTTATTAATAAAGATGTTGAACAGGACTGGGCCCAGGACGGAACCCTGCGGCACTCCACTTGTCACTTCTTTCCAGGATGAAGAGGAAGCATTGGTGTGCACCCAGAAATATCAGAAGTAAATTTCAGGCAAAAATGGGCATGATTAAAAACAAAGATGGCAAGGACCTAACAAAAGCTCAAGAGATCAAGAGAAGGTGGCAAGACTATACAGAAAATCTGTATAGGAAGGATAATAATATCAAGGATAGTTTTGATGGTGTGGTGAGTGAATTAGAACCAGACATCCTGAGGAGTGAGGTTGAATGTAACAAAGCAGCAGGAGACAATGGCAAGGAATAGCAGAAGTCAACATTGCTAGTAACAAAGCAGCAGGAGACAATTGTGCAAAAAAATATATTCCTTCTTAAGCTATTCAGCTATTCAGTTCTGTTGTATTTAAACTTGTTTTAATTTCTTCACACTTAGATTAAATATCCATAAACAAATTCTTTTCCTTTATTCCATCTGTTATTCCTTTTCTGAGTGTTAATTTACTTTTCATTTTTCATGTAGTCCTCAATTACCTTCCAACTTGTTCTTTTCATACCTTTCCCATTGTTTTGTCGTAACCAAAAATAAATTCATCCATGTCTTTAATTTCTAATATTTTGTCTAACCATTGTGTCTTAGTGGGTATGTTTTCTTCTTTCCAGTTTTTAGCAAAGATTATTCTAGCAGCTGTTGAGAGATATATGAATAATTTTTCTGTTATCATCTTTGAAAAAGTCCGGTTCAAACATGCCTAGTAGATTGCATTGAGTAGTTAATATTTAGGATTTCTTGCATTCAGTGTGGATAATTTTCCAGTATTCCATGGTTTTTTCGCAGGACCACGACATATGGTAAAAGGATCCTTCCTGTGTCTTGCACTTCCAACATTTTTTGTCCATGTTCTTATGTTTTGAAATTAGAAGTTTACAGTGGGCAATTAACAGTGACTAATATGTAATGTTTCAAAAGAAGGCAAATATGTTTAATCTTCACAAAAGTTTTTTTTTTCCCCAGACAGACTTTTCATTGGTTAGACCACATCTGGAATATTGTGTCCAATTCTGGGCACCACAATTGAAGAGAGATGTTGACAAACTGGAAATTGGATGCCCCAACAAATTTGTGAACATCCTGCGGCTCCTCCATGATGACATGATGGCAACAGTTTTGGACAGCAATGGCTCCCAAAGTGACTCATTTAAGGTGGAATCTGGTGTCAAACAGGGATGTGTTATTGCCCCAACTTTATTCTCCATCTTCATCGCTATGATACTTCACCTTGTTGATGGGAAGCTTCCACCGGAGTGGAAATCATCTATTGGACAGATGGCAAGCTATTCAACCTCAGCAGACTGAAAGCCAAAACCAAGGTTACAACATCTGTTATAGGACTCCAGTATGCTGATGACAACGTCTGTGCGCATTCAGAAGAAGATCTACAAGCCACTCTAAACACCTTCGCAGAAGCATACGAGAAGCATGGCCAGTCATTGAGCATTGAAAAAACCAAGGTGCTGTTCCAGCAGACACCAGCCAACCCCTCTCCAATGCCAGTGATACAGCTTAATTGTGTAACATTAGAAAATGCTGATCATTTCCGCTACCTTGGCAGCCACCTCTCCACCAAAGTCAACATCGACACCGAAATACAACACCGCCTGAGCTCTGTGAGTGCAGCATTTTTCCAAATGAAGCAGAGTGTTTGAGGACCAGGACATCCGTAGGGATACCAAGGTGCTTGTTTATAGAGCTATTATCCTCCCAACCCTGCTATATGCCTGTGAGACGTGGACTGTCTACAGACGTCACATGCAACTCCTGGAACTATTCCATCAGCGCTGCCTCTGGAAAATCCTGCAAATCTCTTGGGAAGACAGGCGGACAAACGTCAGCGTGCTGCAAGAAGCAAAGACCACCAGCATTGAAGCGATGGTCCTCCGCCATCAACTCCGCTGGACCGGCCACGTTGTCCGGATGCCCGACCACTGTCTCCCAAAGCAGTTGCTGTACTCCGAACTCAAGAACAGAAAACTGGGAAGCCCTGGCCCTTGACCGCTCCAGCTGGAGGTCAGCTGTGAGCAGCAGTGCTGCAGAATTTGAAGAGGCACGAATGGAGGACGAAAGGGAGAAGTGTGCCAAGAGGAAGGCGCGTCAAGCCAACCCTGACTGAGACTGCCTTCCACCTGAAAACCAATGCCCTCACTCACTGCGGAAGAAGATGCAGAGCAAGAATAGGGCTCCACAGCCACATACGGACCCACAAGAACACTGGAAGACAGTCATCCTCGGAAAACGAGGGATCGCCTAAGTAAGTAAGTAAGTTATGTTACTATGGCTAAGTAGGGATTTAAAACCTAATCTTTGGAATCACAGTCCAATGTTCAAACACCACCATTACGCTCGCTCTGACCGTTCCATTAGTATGAAAACACCTTCTCCAGAACATGATGTCCAAACCTGCACAACATCACTAGGCTCAGCCACAGCTATCAAACAGTTTTTCTGGATGATTATTTTTAATATGGCTATTTTTTGATTGCAAAATTGCTCCATTAGAATTCTGAAAATAAATATTCAGGCTGCAGATTGGACCCAAAGTCTTCCTTGCCAGTAGCTTTAAATACTACTGTAATATTTCAGGCTTTACCAAACAGATCGGCTAGTTGATATAGCGAAGGTTCATAGTGGTGATGAGTAACTATAGCAACATGGTACAGCTACACATTTTTTTCCATGGCAACCTGGCCTCCATGGAATACTAATGAGTGTCCATGGCAACAGGAAGTGGAAGTGATGATGTCTGGAGACGAAAATATTTCATGTATCATTTATAAAGGGAAAAGGCTTCCTAATTGTACACATTTAATTCATAGATATCCCTGTCTTAGAAACAAACCGGATAAAACGTATAAATCCATTGTGAGATGTTAAGCGGTACTTTTATGTAAAACAAAACCCCATAGTAATACAGCTTATTGCTATACTAAACAAGTGTTGCACATCAAAATGAATTTTGCATGTTGCAACATTGCATGGTGCTGGAGGAAAATTCTGAGAGTGCCTTGGACTATGAGAAGATCCAACCATTCCATACTTCAGGAAATAAAGACCGACTGCTCACTGGAGGGAAGGATATTAGAGGCAAAGATGAAGTACTTTGGCCACATAATGAGAAGACAGGAAAGCTTAGAGAAGACAATGATGCTGAGGAAAATGGAAGGAAAAAGGAAGAGGGGCCGACCAAGGGCAAGATAGATGGATGGTATCCTTGAAGTGACTGGCATTACTCTGAAGGAGCTGGGGGTGGTGACAGCCGACAGGGAGCTCTGGCGTGGGCTGGTCCATGTCACAAAGAGTCGGAAGCGACTGAACAAATAAACAACAAGCAACAGCTATAGTTGCTAAACTCAAGTCAAATGGTAAGTTAGTAGATGCCCAAATTGAGAATCTTTCCTGTTCTTGTCTTCACAAAACAACCGTATTTTCAGGCATATAAGACTACTTTATAACCCAAGAAAATCTTCTCAAAAGTCAGGGGTCATCTTATATGTCGGGAGTAGTTTTATTCGCTGGGAATCGTCTTATAGAGCGGGTGCTGAAACTTCCAATCCGGGTTGGAGAATCTGTGGTTGCCGCATATATGCTGTACAAGTACGGTAGACGAAAATCCATTCATCAGGATTCGTGGACTTAATGTGGTCCCGATGTTGAGGTGAAGGGGTGCCTTACCAGGAAGGTGTAAGTGAAGAGTGGAGCAAGCTGCAGGCATCCGGGGCGTCGGGGTATGGAAAAAAAAGAGATAGAGTGGTTCTGGTCCCAGAAAAACACAACTCTTTTATCTGTCTGGCCCGCCCTTGTATCCTATTACCGTACCTCCTCCTCTGCCTCTCAGATCTCGCTCCTGAAGACTGCAGTGAAGCGGTGCAGGTGCGCATGTGCTAGATCTGAGAGACAGAGAAGGAGGTACAGTAATAGGAAATGTCAAAGGCTTTCATGGCTGGAATCACTTCCAAGCTTCCTCAGAGGTTGCCATAGATGCAGGCGAAACGTCAGGAGAAATGCCTCTAGAACATATAGCCCGAAAAAACCCACAAGAACCTAGTAATAGGAAAATTACCATATTGAAATCAAATCTGATGCTTTTTAATTTTTTATTTGGTGTGCTTTGGAAGAGGGGTAGTCTTATACCTTGGATAGTCTGACTTAGCCACGTTGGTCCACGCTCTGGTTACATCCTGTATAGACTACTACAATGCTCTCTACTTGGAGTTGCCTCTGAAGACTGCCCGGAAGCTACAACTAGTCCAACGTGCGGCAGCCAGATTACTAACAGGAGCGGGGTACAGGGAGCATACTACTCCTCTGTTGTGCCAGCTCCGCTGGCTGCCAATCGGCTTCCGAGCACAATTCAAAGTGCTGGTGTTGACCTATAAAGCGCTAAACAACTCCGGCCCAGTTTACCTGTCCGAACGGATTCTCCCCTATGAACCATCAAGGTTGTTAAGATCTTCTGGAGGGGCCCTGCTCTCAAGTGCGCCTGGCGGGGACGAGGGACAGGGCCTTCTCGGTGGTGGCCTCTCGGCTCTGGAACTCTCTCCCACCCTAAATAAATAAATGTGTGTTTGTGTATATATATGTGGATCTTCTGGAGGGCCCTGCTCTCAGTCCCACCACCTTCGCAATCCTGTCTGGTGGGGAGGAGAGACAGGGCCTTCTCGGTGGTGGCCCCTCGGCTGTGGAACTCTCTCCCAATATAGATCAGATCTGCCCCCTCCCTCCTGACTTTCAGAAAGATGGTAAAATCTTTGCTCTGGAACTTGGCATTCTCAGATTGATGATCGAATCAATAACTGTTGACCACAAGGCGGATGATGGTGAATTTGTGATTTATCTTGACGAATTGGCTTTATGTAATTCTTGATCTGTATTTTAATGTGTTTTAATGTATTAATGTACTATGACATTATTATGCTTTAGTTTATTTGTTTACTGATTCTCTGTTGTTAGCCGGCCTGAGTTCCTCCTCAGAGGTCGAGAAGACCGGGTTATAAAAGCTCTAAATAAATAAATAAATAAATAAAAATAAATTAAACGGCGAGTATATCCAAAACTCTTTATTTTAACTGGAAAAGTTGGGGGTCATCTTATATGCCCAGTTGTCTTATTTGCCGGAAAATACGGCATGCATATGATGCTTTGGGTAATTCTGAACCATATGAAATGTAAAGAAAGTTGCATCCAGAACAAAATAGTTTCCTACCAGGAAATTATCAAGAGTCAGGATGGCGCATTGGGGTTTGATGGGAAATTCAATAGGCCAAGGCTTGAGTTCAAGCATGGAAACCTGCTGGTAACCCTGAACAAACCATACTTTCTTTTGAGGAAGGAAATTACCTCTAAACAAATCTCCCATAGAAAACCAATAAGTGGAAAATGACTTAAAGACAGAGGAGGAGGAGAAAGAAAAGGAGAAGGAGAAAACAACTTTAGGGGGATGAAAAAGAAGATTCATCCATCATCTTAACTAGAGACAAAGATCTTGCTGCATTGGTAACATTTATGAACAAAGTATCTGCAAAAGTTTGCATATCAACAAACAATATGATGTAAAGGCCGGTCCACTGTGCATAGAACAGAATGGAAGTCCAATGCAATCTTGATTCTCTAGGAATTTTATAAAGGGAAAAATAATTGCTAAAGTCATGGTAAGATTCCCCAGTGAACTAAACAATGAAGCTCCGTCAGCATAATCTGACACTATACCATGGGGTATAGTATCAATACATTGGAGAAAGACATCACCCTATGAAACAGGACTCTTATGGATAAGCAATTCAAGTGAGAAGCATCCACACAATGGGTTTGTGTAACACAGTTTCAGACTGTTGCATTATCTACATTTGCTCCCTTACAACATCAATCATGTTGGCTGCATATCTGATGGGGGTTTAATCCACTGGAGACAGAAATAAAAAGCTATTTCTCAGAGAAAAGCATACCTCGCCAGAAATGCTAAATGTACCACTATAATTCATTTATAAGGTCCAACATGTACTTTGCTGTTGTTGTGTGCCTTCAAGTCATTTCCAACCTATTGCAACCCGATCACGGGGCTTTCTAGGCAAGATTGATTCAGAAGACATTTGCCACTGAGTTCTGCTAAAGCTAACAGTGTATGACTTGCCCAAAGTCAGATAGTGGATTTCATGGCTAGAAAGGCCTCCAGAGACACAGTCAAATACCCAAACTACTGCATCACACTGGTTCCTTAGCATTTAACAGGGGTTATAACAGATTTAAATTAAAGAGGTCTAACCCAAAGTCTTAAGTCTATCTTTTATGTCATCTTTTCTCCCAGGAGGTTAAAGAGGGGTTCAACTTTACAAGTATCCCCATACCACTGCCATCTTTATCCTCACCACCATATAAATACCTCCAGCTTGGGGGTGATCCTGGATTCATCACTGAGCCTGGAACCACAGGTTTCGGCGGTGGCCAGGGGAGCTTTTGCACAACTAAAACTTGTGCACCAGCTGTGCTGTACCTTAGGAAGTCTGATCTGGCCATGGTGCTCCACGCTCTGGTTACATCCCGAATAGATTACTGCAACACACTCTACGTGGGGCTGCCTTTGAAGATGGTTCAGAAACTTCAGCTAGTTCAACGGGCGGCAGCCAGATTACTAACTGGGGCGGCGTACAAGGAGCATACCACCCCCCTGCTATGCCAGCTCCACTGGCTGCCGGTCCATCTCCGAGCCCAATTCAAAGTGCTGGTTTTGACCTATAAAGCTCTATACAGTTCTAGCCCAGCTTACTTGTCCGAACACATCCACCCTTACATTCCATCTCGTCATCTAAGATCATCTGGGGAGGCCCTGCTCTCACTCAACAGCACAGATGCGTCTGGCGGGGACGAGAGACAGGGCCTTCTCGGCTGTGGCTCTCCACCTATGGAACACACTCCCAAATGAGGTAAGATCTGCTCCCTCCCTCCTGGCTTTTAGAAAAAAATTAAAATCATGGTTTTGGGACCAGGCCTTCGAGCAGTAGAAGTAAATATATGCAGCATTTCAGAAAGACAATGACTGGAACAGCGATTTGACGGATGAGACTGTTTTATTGTTTTAATGATTGTTTTATTGTGGATGCACAATAACTTAATTTATGTCTAATTGTAGTGTATAATTGAATACGGTAGACTCTGCTGGAGTCTACCGTATTCCATGCAGCTGTGGACAAGTCTACATAGGGACCACCAAATGCAGCATTGCCCAAACACGAATCAAGGAACATGAAAGGCACTGCAGAATACTTCAACCAGAGAAGTCAGCCATAGCAGAGCACCTGATGAACCAACCTGGACACAGCATATTATTTGAGAACACAGAAATGTTCACAACCACCAGTTTAGACTACACAGAGAAGCCACTGAAATCCACAAGCATGTGGACAATTTCAATTTCAACAGAAAGGAAGAAATCATGAAAATGAACAAAATCTGGCTACCAGTATTAAAAAACTCAAAAATTACAACAGCAAAACAACAGAGTAAACAATCAGGCACATCAAATCACTCTCAACAAAAAATTCCCCCCAGGCACTTCCAAGCCATTAAATGCTAATCAAGGTGGTCAGTTGAAACATTCACACCTAGCTCCAACAAACAAGAGTCCTTTGTCCCACCCTGGTCATTCCACAGATATATAAACCCATTTTCCTACTTCCAACAGACCTCACTACCTCTGAGGATGCTTGCCATAGATGCAGGCGAAACGTCAGGAGAAATGCCTCTAGCCCATGGCTATATAGCCCGGAAAAACCTACAACAACGCAGTGATTCCGGCCATGAAAGCCTTCGATAATACATAATTGTAATTGTTTGTACTGGCATTGAATTTTGCCATTACTTATGTGTAAACCGCTTGAGTCCCCCTCGGGGTGAGAAAAACGGTATACAAATACTGTAAGTAAATAAATAAATAAAAGACAGCTTATAGCAAGAATGCCTAAGACAGCTAAAGGGAAATTGTCACAGAGCTCCACAGTGAGCTTTATAGTTGATCGGGGAAGCCCCACCTTTGATGAATAGCAAAAGTGACCCATATATATTTGCTAATGCTCCTACTCATCTTTTTAATGCATATTTTAAACAAAAGGAGAAGACTGTGTTGAGGAAGAGACATGGCAACTCCTTGCAGTGACAGTCTGCTCCGTGCAAAACTCTCTTTCCTTCAGACTTGGAAGAATAATTTCTCATTCTCTTCCCACCTACTCCCAGAGCTCAGTTCTAAATATATTTAAATGAAAAATACAATGGGAAACTTTCTGTGGTAGTCCCGCTTTTTTTTTAAAAAAAAGTGTATGGTGTGTGTGGAGACGTTTTCTTCTTCCTAGTTCCTCAGCATTCATGTTGCTTTTATCTGCTGTAGTCATATTGGTATGACTTTGAAATGTCCCTCTGGGCAATAATGGGAAATCTGGCACCAGCTGCCTTTCCCAAAGGCTTTCTCATTTGTTACATAATAGATGCAACAGTTTGGTTTTATATCATGGAGTTGCTGGGAGTCTGATTTGAATTCGTTCAACACTGATAACAAAGCTATGCCTAGAACATTTGGTCGGGAGTTCAAATCAGGAGAAGCGTTATGTATGCTAGATGACAGGAGACGGCCTCGTTTCCTGAGACTATATCTATCAGAGGATGAAATTTCAATCCAGGAGGCAACAGTGGTCTTACCACACTCTTTTTCTGCCTTCCCCATGTGAGAGAAGGAATTTGCTAACCCAGCCTACTCTGTCATACTCGTATGTGTCTGAGCCCCCAAGAACCGCTTCTTTCAGTGTGAGAAGTAAAGTTTAGAATTCAAACTTCTCTCCTTCAAGTAAGATGGCAGGGAACAAGCATCATTTTGAAGCATAATAACATTTAGGCAGGGTTATGATCCTCTCTGGCTATTTTCATAGAATCATAGAAGAGTACAAAAGGACAGTCCAGTCCAACCCCCTTCCATACAAGAAAACACAATCAAAACATTCCTAACAGATGGCCATTCTGCTTCTGCTGAAATACCTTCAGATAAAAAGACTCTTATGAATGACTACATGTAGATTTGAAGCACTCAATACTAAGCAGTAGAAATTGTCAAAACAGCTTCAGCTAAACTTTACTATCTAAATGATTAGCACATCTATATAAATAAAAATGTAATGTTAGTTTGTGGGATTAACATAACTCAAAAACCACTGGACGAATTGACATCAAATTTGGATAGCATACACCTAACAACCCAATGTATGTCTTTCACTCAAAAAATTGATTTTGTCATTTGGGAGTTGGAGTTGCTGGGATTTATAGTTCACCTACAATCAAAGAGCATTCTGAACTCCACCAACATTTGAGTTGAACCAAACGTGGCACACAGAACTTCCATGACCAACAGAAAACACTGGAAGAGTTTGGTGGGCATTGACCTTGAATTTTGGAGTTGTAGTTCACCTACACTTTGGACTCAAACAATGATGGAACTGGACCAAACTTGGCACAAATATTCCATATGCCCAAATATGAACATGGAGTTTGGGGAAAATAGATGTTTACATTTGGGAGTTGTAGTTACTGGGATTTATAGTTCACCTACAATCAAAGAGCCTTCTGAACCGCATGAATGACAGAAGTGGGGCAAACTTCCCACACAGAACCCCCATGACCAACAGAAAATACGTTAAGGTCTTCACCAGGGCAAGAAAACGTAATCAAAGCCCTCCCAAAAAAGAGCCATCCAGTCATAGATATAGATAGATAGATAGATAGATAGATAGATAGATAGATAGATATGACTCACATACACAGAGAGATATAATATCGCAGATTTGAAAGGGACCCCTAAAGAATGACAATTATATGTTGCATGTTCCAGAGTAGGCAAACCAGATCAACACAACATGTTCCAGAGTAGGCAAACCAGATCTCCACATCAACACTGGCAAAGAAACAACAAGAAATCCTGTTTACCCACAAGCATAAAGAAATTACATATATTAGAAACCAAAACTTTCTCATTATTTTATTTTCCAGATCACCAGACTGGGCCACAGCAACGCGTGGCAGGGGATGGCTAGTATCAGATAAATCTACAGAAAGATGGTAATCAGAAGGATGACAAATTGAGACAAGTACGAATAGAGACAGATAAAATCAAATGCTACTTAATCCAATTGACTAGTCACACCTACAGCAGGCCCATTAAATCAATGGAAATTTGGTAAGTCAACAGTGTGATAAATCTCCATGGGTGTACTTTATTTGGGACTAACAGTTTGACTGAGAAGAGAAAATAGTCTGCATTGTACGCCTGTGCCAAACACATATTTTGAAATGTTAGTCACACTTTGGAATCTGAATACTGTAGTAGTATTCCTGCTTTTACTCATTCATCTTAATACATGTTTACTTGTGAATGCTAAGGACTCCAAAGTGTGACTTACATTTCAAAATATGTGTTTGACACAGGCGTACAATGTAGATCATTTTCTGGGTTGTTGTAGGTTTTTTTGGGCTATATGGCCATGGTCTAGAGGCATTCTCTCCTGACATTTCGCCTGCATCTAAGGCAAGCATCCTCAGAGGTAGTGAGGTCTGTTGGAACTAGGCAAAAGGGTTTATTTATCTGTGGAATAACCAGGGTGGGACAAAGGACTTTTGTCTGCTGGAGCTAGGTGTTTTCTCTTCTAAATCAAACTGTTAGTCCCAAATGTAGTACTACTTGTAGTAGTCCTACATCAGATGAGTTCAACAAAAGCAAAATTTTATATTCACACATTTCAAAAGCCTGTTCACATTCTGTCACATGATTATAGTTCTATTTTGTATCTGAAATGAGCAGGCAAATACTGACATAAAGTGATAGGAAAGTCTATATGCATAAAATAGTCACACAAATTCCAGTTTCATCTTCACTTTGTTGAATTATATCATCCAAACTGAACCCTCATATAGAGTGAAAGTGTAGGTCAAATATCCCTTCATATATTAGGTTATTTATTTATCATGTCAGGAGCGAACCAAGGGTACAATTGTGATGTTTTTGAGAAAACACAAAGTTTAAAAAACTTGGCATTCTAGTAAATGTCCTTTGACTAGTAGCTGGCCACTTGGAGTGCCTCTGGTGTTGTTATAAGAAGGTTCTCCATTGTGCATGTGGCAGGGCTCAGGCTGCATTGTAATAGGTGGTGTGTGGTTTGCTCTTCTCCACACTAGCATGTCGTGGACGCCACTTTGTAGCCCTATAGATGAGGTGAAGAGCATGAAAACCCAATAAAGAAGGATCCTGGCCTAATATGAATGCAAATTGGGACAGCTACTCAGTCCAGCCATTCTGACTCTGTGATCAGCTAACAGACTCTTCACAAATCAAAATTTCTGCGGCAATCAGAACGATATTACTGATGACAAATGAATAACAGTTGTCTGTTCATTTGCATTAAAATTGAAACAATGATTCAAAGCTGGTAATGCAAAAAGGAGGGCAGAGTTTTCTTGCTATGTACCTTCAAGACATGTCTGACTTACTGTGATCCCAATTCAAAGTGCTGGTTTTGACCTATAAAACCCTAGACAGCTACGGTCCAGCGTACCTGTCCAAACATATCTCCTTCTACGTCCCACCTCAGAGTTTAAGATCATCTGGGGAGGCCCCGCCTCTGTCTCAAACACACTTGGCGGGGATGAGGGACACGGCCTTCTTGCTGGTGGCCCCCCACCTGTGGCATTCACTTCCCGGGGAAATAAAGTCATCGCCATTCCTCCTCACGTTTAGGAACATGGATATGGGACCAGGCCTTCAGGTAATTAGGCGGAAATGACAATTGACAGTGTTGACAATGGCTTGGAAAAGGATTATGGATAAGTTAAATGGAGTACTCAATCATAGTATATGGCTAAATAAATGGCCACCAGACTGGTAATAGCTCAGTAGACTGTAAGCATATTGCTTTAATGTTTTAATGTTTTTATGCTTTTAACTATTATAATTATTGATGTTTTGTATTTATTTTGCGGCATCGAATTGATGCCAATTGAAAGCCACCCTGAGTCCCCCCCAGGGGTTGAGAAGAGCGGGGTAAACGTGTTCTAAATAAATAAATAAATGGATTTTGGGGGGGGGGGGGGGATAAGATTTGTTCAGAGGAGTTCCTCTGAAGCCAAGAATACGACTTACCCAAGATCACCCAATGGGTTTGCATGGCTGCATAGGAGGTTCAAATCTCACTCTCCAGACACATCGTCCAACACTAAAACCATTACACCACATTGACTCTCTAATTTTCTAATTAAATATAAAATCTTCCCTAGTCCAATATTTATACGCTGGCCTTTGAAAACCCCATATAGTTTCCTACCACCAGAATATATTTTCTGTCTTTAACTTGCAAGGGATTTTACAGACACAGATACATGAAAGAACATACTCACATACTTTTCCTATCCAGAAACTGACCACCACTATTTAGGTGCATGTCTTGGTTTTTATATATGGAGACCGTTTAAAAGAACTTCGTTTATTTTGGGCAAACTCACTATTCAAAGTACTGGCTTTGGCCTATAAAGCCCTAAACAGTTCTGGTCCAACTTATCTGTCCGAACGTATCTCCCCTTACGAACCACTGAGGACTTTAAGATCATCTGGGGAGGCCCTACTCTTGGTCCTGCTTTCATCACAAGCACGTTTGGCGGGGACAAGAGACAGGGCCTTCTCAGTGGTGGCCCCTCGGCTATGGAATGCCCTCCCTAGGGAGATCAGATCTGCTCCCTCCCTCTTGACATTTCAGAGACAAGTTGAAACGTGGCTATTCGAGCAAGCGTTTACAAATACAGAGTAGCTAATATAGGAAATCGAATGACCTGACAATGGAACTGGACAATGCTTGAGAATAATGAGACGCTGATGATGTTGCTTTTATTGCTTTTGTGATGTCTTATACTGTTTAATGTTTTTTATCTATTATGTTTTATGTATACCGATTTGTTGGAAACCACCTTGAGTTGCCAATTGGCTGAGAAAGGCGGTATACAAATACAATCAGTAAATAAATAAATAAATAAATAAATTTCAAGCTATAATGCATAACATGTCTACTCTCCTGCTGTTTAAGGGGCTGGGCTGGGCGACCAAGAAAAATGAAAAGGATCTACTGCCCATAATCTCTACCACATCTGGTTTTTCAAAACAAAAAATTAAGTGTATGCATCCAAATGACGGAAACAAGGTGCAATTTTATCTGAAGAAGCTACTGGAAATGTCTAGCCACATTCAAGGACTGAGAGGAGTGAGAAAATATGAGGATTCTATATATTTTCAAGTGAACATATTTTTTCCTGTTGTTTTATATCTTTATATAAAAGATTATAGCACCATCTAGTGATATTTTTCTCACTAGACATTTTCTTTGCACTGACTCTCACAAAGATTCTCAGCATGTTGAATTCTAAAGCAATTTAAGTAAAAAAGAGAACAAATAAACAAGAAAGATAAATTTAAGTAAAATGAGAATTAGCAACTGGCAACCAAATTATATACCGTATTTCAATGTCATTTCCTTAAGTGTATAATCTTCCTTGTTAACTGCCATGAAGTCAATGTCAACTTATGGAGACCCCAAAAATAAAAGATCTCCAAGTCACACTACCATCAACAAACCTGCTCAGAGATTTTAATGATAATGTTATATAATTTTGATATTTATATTTATGTAACTTGTGTTTATGCAAGGTGTGGATTTATTGTTTATATGTTGGGTAGGTAAGTTGAGGTTTTTTTGTATTATGTAGCTGTCTTTTTATTTTTTGTATGCCGCTTTGGGTCCCATCTGTGGGAGAAAAGTGGTATAAAAGTAAATAAGTAAATAATAGAAGTTTATCATAAGTTTAATCAGCAGCATGCAATGGAAATCTGATCAACTACACACAAACACTTCTAACGATAGTCCTTTAGTAAAGTGAGTTACAAATGGAGTATGGGGTGACAAGGCTGAGGAGCGCGAGCTCTTGTAACTACAAATATATATATAAAAATAAAAAATGGGAGATCACAGCTGAATATGCTGTATAATCACTGTAATCTATATAAATAAAAATGTAATGTTTGTTTGTGGGATTAACAGAACTCAAAAACCACTGGAGGAATTGACACCAAATTTGGACACAAGACACCTAACAACCCAATGTATGTCCTTCACTCAAACATTTTTGGTTTTGTCATTTGGGAGTTGTAGTTCTTGGGATTTATATTTCACCTACAATCAAAGAGCATTCTGAACTCCACCAATGATGACATTGAACCAAAGGTGACACACAGAACTCCCATGACCAACAGAAAACACTAGAAGGGTTTGGTGGGCATTGACCTTGAGTTTGGGAGTTGTAGTTCACCTACATCCAGAGAGAACTGTGGACACAAACAAAGATGGATCTGGACCAAACTTGGCACAAATATTCCATATGCCCAAATATGAACACTGATGGAGTTTGGGGAAATATTGTATTTTCCAGATCACCAGCCTGGGCCACAGCAACGCGTGGCAGGAGGCGGCTAGTGGTGATATAAAATAGATGAAATGATCATAGTGCAGGCACTCCGCGAGTTACAAACATCCAGCTTACAAGTGACTCCTAGTTAAGAACAGGGGTGAGACAACAGGAAGTGAGAGATATCTAGATTTTCACTCCTGAGAGAGTCATCATGGGGGAAAGGTGTCTCCACTGAAGCTCGCCACTCCTTGTCCTAAAACAAGCCACATTTTCCAAAATCCAGTGATTGCAGGGATAGAAAGTGGAGTGACATCTTCCAAACAGTGGCATAGACAGCAAAACAAAAACCACATGGGTATTAACCCTTCCCTATGCTATCCAAAGCATGCGTGCCCCCTCTCTCTATGTATATAAATAAAAATTTAATGTTTGTTTGTAGGATTAACAGAACTCAGAAACCACTGGATGAATTGACAACAAATTTGAACACAAGACAACAACTAAAAAAAAACACTCAAAAAGACAACCCTGGGATATACTATATCTACAATAATAATATCTATATATCTATCATAATATCTACAATAGATAGATAGATAGATAGATAGATATGTCTATGATATCTATATGTCTGTAACAATAATATCTACATGTCTATAATAATATCTATAGGTCTATAATAATATCCATATCCATATGTCTATAATTATAATATCTGTCTGTCAGTAATATCTATACATCTATAATAATCATACCTATATGCCTATAATATCTATGTGTATAATAATATCTATATACATGTATAATATCTATAATAACTATATGCCTATAATAATATCTATAGGTCTGTAATAATATTCATACATCTGTTGCCGGGTTTTGCTCGAAAGATATTTAGCCCTGTGCTCCTTCTACTTTTAATCAGTTTTATACTAATTTATGCAATGCTTTTGATACGAAATAAATAAATAATATCTATAATAATAATACCTGCATGCCTTTAATAATATGTAAGTCTTTGGGTCAACAGTTCCTAGAATCCTTGAGTCAGGTTCTGGAAGGCCCTGTTCTATTATGACATCTAAAGTGTAAATATGGACAAATGATGATGATGATGATGATGATGATGATGATAATGATGATGATGATGATGATGTGTCACCAGCCAGAGGCCTATAAATATCTGGGCATACTACAGCTGGACAACATCAAACATGAACATGTGGAAACGGTGGTCAGCAAAGAATACATTCAAAGGGTCAGAAATATTCTCAAAAGCAAGCTCAATGAAGGCAGCACCATCAAGGCCATAAACACCTGGGTCATACCTGTCATAAGATCTACTACTGGCATCATGAACTGGACACAGGCAGAACTGGTCAATTTGGACTAGAAAACTCATTCATAGTATCATAGAATCATAGAATCAAAGAGTTGGAAGAGACCTCATGGGCCGTCCAGTCCAACCCCCTGCCAAGAAGCAGGAATATTGCATTCAAATCACCCCTGACAAATGGCCATCCAGCCTCTGCTTAAAAGCTTCCAAAGAAGGAGCCTCCAACACACTCCGGGGCAGAGAGTTCCACTGCTGAACGGCTCTCACAGTCAGGAAGTTCTTCCTAATGTTCAGATGGAATCTTCTCTGTTGTAGTTTGAAGCCATTGTTCCGCATCCTAGTCTCCAAGGAAGCAGAAAACAAGATTGCTCCCTCCTCCCTGAGGCTTCCTCTCACATATTTATACATGGCTATCATATCTCCTCTCAGCCTTCTCTTCTTCAGGCTAAACATGCCCAGTTCCCTAAGCCGCTCCTCATAGGGCTTGTTCTCCAGACCCTTGATCATTTTAGTCACCCTCCTCTGGACACATTCCAGCTTGTCAATATCTCTCTTGAATTGTGGTGCCCAGAATTGGACACAATATTCCAGATGTGGTCTAACCAAAGCAGAATAGAGGGGTAGCATTACTTCCTTAGATCTAGACACTGTGCTCCTATTGATGCAGGCCAAAATCCATTGGCTTTTTTTGCCGCCACATCACATTGTTGGCTCATGTTTAACTTGTTGTCCACGAGGACTCCAAGATCTTTTTCACACGTACTGCTCTCGAGCCAGGCGTCCCCCATTCTGTATCTTTGCATTTCATTTTTTCTGCCAAAGTGGAGTATCTTGCATTTGTCACTGTTGAACTTCATTTTGTTAGTTTTGGCCCATCTCTCTAATCTGTCAAGATCGTTTTGAATCCTGCTCCTGTCCTCTGGACTATTGGCTATTCCTCCCAGTTTGGTGTCGTCTGCAAACTTGATGATCATGCCTTCTAGCCCTTCATCTAAGTCGTTAATAAAGATGTTGAACAGGACCGGGCCCAGGACGGAACCCTGCGGCACTCCGCTCGTCACTTCTTTCCAAGATGAAGAGGAAGCATTAGTGAGCACTCTCTGTGTTCGTCCACTTAACCAATTACATATCCACCTCACCGTAGTTTTGCCTAGCCCACATTGGACTAGTTTCCTTGCCAGAAGGTCATGGGAGACCTTGTCGAAGGCCTTACTGAAATCCAGGTACGCTACATCCATGGCATTCCCCGCATCTACCCAGCTTGTAGCTCTATCGAAGAAAGAGATCAGATTAGTCTGGCATGACTTGTTTTTGATAAATCCATCATGACCATTCATAATTCATTACATCCTTGCAGTGATGTTGACCGGCTCTATCTGCCTAGAAAGTCTGGTGGCAGAGGACTTTTACAAGTAAAACAAGCAGTCAAAGAAGAACAACACAGCCTGGCAGAATATGTCAAGGAAAGCCAAGAACCTGCTTTAATTGAAGTCAAGAGTCAGAAACTTCTCAAAGCACAGCAGACAAAGAACCAGTACAAGAACACTGCACTCCAAACCAGAGCTGACAGTTGGCACAACAAAGCATTGCATGGGCAGCTCCTTGACAAAATTGAAGGAAAAGTTGAGAAGGATAAGACCTGGTTATGGCTCACAAATGGAACACTGAAGAAGGAGACAGAAGGCCTGATTCTTGCAGCCCAGGAGCAAGCCATCAGAACAAATGTCATTAAGGCCAGAATTGAAAAATCAACTGATGACCCAAAATGCAGACTGTGCAAGGAAGCTGATGAAACCACTGATCATATCCTCAGCTGTTGAAAGAAAATCTCATGAACGGACTACAAACAAAGACACAACTCTGTGGCCCAAATGATTCACTGGAACTTATGTCACAAGTACCACTTCCCAGCAGTAAAGAATTGGTGGGATCATAAACCTGAAAAGGTTGTGGAAAATGAACATGCAAAAATACTGTGGGACTTTTGAATCTAGATGACAATGTTTTGGAACACAATACACCAGACATCACAATTGTGGCAAAAAAAAAAGTCTGGATTATTGACGTCACCATACTAGGTGACAGTCGCATTGAGGAAAAACAACAGGAAGAACTCAGCTGCTATCAAGATCTCAAAATCGAACTGCAAAGGCTCTGGCATAAACCAGTACAGGTGGTCCCAGTGATCATTGGCACACTGGGTGCCGTGCCAAAAGATCTCAGCCGGCATCCGGAAACAATAAACATCGACAAAATCATGATCTGTCAACTGCGAAAGAGCACCTTACTCGGATCTGCGTGCATCATTTGAAAATACATCACACAATCCTAGACGCTTGGGAAGTGTTCGACTTGTGATTTTTTGATACGAAATCCAGCATATAGATTTCATTTGCTGTGACATACTGTGCTTTTGTGTCAGTAAAATAAATAATGATAATGATAATAATAACTTTATTTATATCCTTCCCCATCTCCCAAAAGGGACTCAGACAGCTTACAATATAGTGAGCCAGGCTCAGAGGGAAAACTGCTTCCCCGTAGCAGGTTCCACAAAACAAAGTGTAACACATCTTCATAGGGTTACATCACTGTTGGTGTGTGTGTGAGTATCAACTTCATTGAAAAACATTGTATTTCTGGTCATAAGGTAGGGCTGACATTTTTTTAATAAAAGGAAATGTTTTGAAATAATCAGCAGATTTTATATTTAGGGAAACCTAATAAAATCATTATTGCAAATCCAATGACACTAACGTTAAAAATAACCGTAATTATTTTAAATACTTTAAAAATAGCTGCAATTATAATAGCAATATGTAGTCATGTTTCTATAAATGTAAAGAAAATGCATTTATAGTAATAACAAGATATAGCTATGGTAATTTAATTTATTTTAACGTATCACAGCAATATCTAGTGACATTTCTATAAATGAAAACCTTTAACTGTTTCATCCTGGACAACCAGAGTAAAATGTCAGATACAAAAGAAAAAACAATTAAAATATAAACAAAGCAACAGTTACTACAAATTGAAATTGGTTTCTAAAATGTTTTGTTAAAAGGGAAGTAGGTCATTTTTTTTTTTATTTTTTTTTTAGATTAATGAAATATTCAATCTGTCAGTTGACCGAAATACATCCCCGGGGAAATAGCAAGAGGGGATGTCACCAGTGCATAGATAACTTTGTCCAGGCTCTCTCTGCCCGGGAGAGGTTGCCAATGGCATTTTAGAAAGCATTCTACGTTCTTGTAATTCCCCCCCCCCCCCGGCCGCCGCCCAAAAAATGCTGGTATAACTGGCTGCCATGGTTGCTCTGTTGTTATTAAGTGTCTTTAAATGAATTCTGATGTATGGAGAAGCTCTTACACTGTTGTCTCTGATTCAGAGAAGGTTTGCCCTTGGCTTCTTCTTCGATTGCAAGAACATGACTCCCCAAGTTCATGTGATGACAGAATCATAGAATCAAAGAGTTGGAAGAGACCTCATGGGCCATCCAGTCCAACCCCCTGCCAAGAAGCAGGAATATTGCATTCAAAGCACCCCTGACAGATGGCCATCCAGCCTCTGTTTAAAAGCTTCCAAAGAAGGAGCCTCCACCACACTCCGGGGCAAAGAGTTCCACTGCTGAACGGCTCTCACAGTCAGAAAGTTCTTCCTCATGTTCAGATGGAATCTCCTCTCTTGTAGTTTGAAGCCATTGTTCCGCGTCCTAGTCTCAAAGGAAGCAGAAAACAAGCTTGCTCCCTCCTCCCTGTGGCTTCCTCTCACATATTTATACATGGCTCTCATATCTCCTCTCAGCCTTCTCTTCTTCAGACTAAACATACCCAGCTCCTTAAGCCGCTCTTCATATGGCTTGTTCTCCAGACCCTTGATCATTTTAGTTGCCCTCCTCTGGACACATTCCAGCTTGTCAATATCTCTCTTGAATTGTGGTGCCCAGAATTGGACACAATATTCCAGGTGTGGTCTAACCAAAGCGGAATAGAGGAGTAGCATTACTTCCCTAGATCTAGACACTATGCTCCTATTGATGCAGGCCAAAATCCCATTGGCTTTTTTTGCCGCCACATCACATTGTTGGCTCATGTTTAACTTGTTGTCCACGAGGACTCCAAGATCTTTTTCACACGTACTGCTCTCACATGTACTGCTCTCAGGTAGACTTAAACCTTAAGTCTACCTGACTGCTAGTCCAATACTCAATCCCTACGCCATGCTGGTTCTAACCACGGTTGCCAGTATGATTTTTTTATTTTCTATGTTTCTCCATGCAAGCAGCTGTAAAGAGTTGCTGCTGATGTGCAGTCTGCAAAATATGGGATTTATACATTTACCAACCCTTGGTGAGATATTGCTTTACTGAATGGCCATTAAGCTGAAGAGGACAAAGTAGAGATGACTGTTGACTATGATCAAAACAGTTATTCAGTATATGGAAAGGAGAATAAATGATATCTGTTGCACTCCAGAACAGGAATAACCCTCTGACTTTAAACATCACTCATTGAATAGGAAAAAAACAATCCTTTTATTGAAGGTAAGTAAAAACCAGCAAAGTAAAAAGCACTTTAAAGAAATAGGTAAATCCAATTAGGTAAGAAGATAAGCAGAAACAAATTAGTCCAAGGTAGAGTTCAGCACTGCCCATAAAAGCAAAGTCCACACATCTCCAATACAATCCAAAAAAATCAGGAATACATTGATCCAAGGTTTGGGTAAGCAATCATGAAATATAAGAATCCAAAACCATGAACAAGAAATATCTTAGCATGAAACTTCAAAGCAAGGTTTCCATAAAACAAGGATGAGAACTTGCCGTTATTCTAAATGATGCTTCATCTGACTACACATCCCAAACTTCAGACTTTTATCCCCTCGTTAGCTAGGTCACTAGCGGTCACTAGCGGTTTCTCTTTAGTTGAGGCTTTGTTATTGTTTTATGCCGAAGCCTGGCAGATTGCCTAAATCTTTGCACAGTCCTGTTTTGACTGAACTCTTCTCGTCTATCTCTTGGCTCGTTACCTATTTGCTCTCTTGGCTCATTATCTATTTGCTCATTAATTTCTGCAGGTGCATACCCACACCCCTAAGGGACATTCTCATGGGAAACTACAGGGATCTCCTGGTCATTCTCTGCATCAATATCACTGACCAAACCATTGCCATCTTGAAACTCATCTTGAACCTCATTAACATCATTCTCCACATCTAAAGCACCCTAATCCTGAAACACAATCACAAGCTGAACTCCAACTACGAGGGGTATTTTTTAAGTAAGGTTCATTTTGTTGTAGACACTAGTAGTTCGCGCGCATACCGGCATGCCTCGGGAACAACTGTGCTCAGTTTCCGCTCTGTAGCTAACCTGTACGGTTCTGTTCTGTGCTTTAAAAATGTTTAAGACTATCAACTCACCCTCCGCATGTGATGTTCGCTCAGTGATACGGTTTTTGACAGCAAGGAACCTGCCTGCTGCAGAAATTCATCGACAGATTTGTGAAGTGTACTGTTATTAGTGAAAGCAAAGTGCGTAAGTGGGTACGACAATTCAAAGATGGCCGTGACAATGTCCATAATGAGGACCGCTCCAGTCGCCCTTCTTTGATTACAGTGAACTCTTGGTTATCAGAACAGGCAGCACGTTTTTATGAAGAGGGTATTTTAAAATTGGTTCAGAGGTATGATAAGTGTTTGAACAAACTTGGCAACTATGTCAAAAAATAGAGTGAAGTATGTACTTTCTGAAAATAAATTTACTTTTTTGAAATAAACTTTCATTGTGTACTTATGTTCAAATGGGCGTTACTTAAAAAAATACCCCTCGTATATCAGAGAATGACTGTTGAGTCATACATTTCTCATTTCTTTAGTGACAGTTCTATTCTGCCTCAGCTGGGTCCTACCATATCTTTAAATTGCCCTTAAGTCAGTGATTATAGCTCTTACTTTTCTTTTATGGAATTGTTAACAATTGATTTGGAATGATTCATAGGAGATAGTTGTAGTTGTCTTTGACAGATCTCTCTCTGGCCTAGCTGTATAGTGTTACCCTTATAATAATGTAACTTTTAAATACTTATTTCTTTACCTGTTTATTTATATTACCAACATTTCCCTATGAATGCAGTCTGAAAAGTTCAGAGAGGAAAAGTCAGACATAAATAACCTCGCCCATGCTTTTCTTTGTTTGACTCCTTAAATACAGTGATACCTTGGGTTAAGAGTTTAATTTGCTCCATGACCAAGCTCTTAACTGAAAATGCTCTTAGCTCAATGTGAAGTAAATTTCACACACACACACACAAACTATGAAGGAAATGTCTAATGGCTGTACTTTAGTTGTAATCAATCAACCCTGTAATAGTATAGCACAAACATATTACGCCAGGAAACTAGAATTTAATGGTCTAAAAAGAATGCCAAATAAGAAGGGTATTGTATTTCAAAGGACCTGGCAGTCACTCAATGCTAACTTCTAGAACAATGAGACAAGGAAATTCATTTTGTATACTCACTACCTGGAATCAGTGTGCTATTATGGTTAGAGTGGTGGACTAGAACCAGGAAGAACAAAGTTCAAAACCCTATTCTGCCATTAAGCTCACTGGGTGACTTTAGTCATTACCCTAAAGTTGTTGTGAGACTACAAGTATGTGTGTGTTGGCGGGTGGAGATATGGCATTCAAAGTTCCTGAAAGGGAGACATACATGATGATTAATACAACTCATCACATGAATAGACAAGAACTGCAAAAACTCTGCAATGCAGCCTTGAGGCAAAGAATATGCCTGGAAGCATATACTTCTTTTCATGTATGGCTTTATATGACAGGAGAAAGCAAGTGAGTCATAATCTATGAAGCTATCTGCTTAAAACACTTTCATAGTACCTTTCATGTTTTGGTGTAGTGCACAATTCACAAATATCAGGGCAGTATATAACTTAAATGCTCATGGGAATAATAGATGAAATCTGTAATAGTTAACAAATGAAACTGCCTTGGAAGGGAGTAAACAAAACCATTTACCTGGAACAAAAAAGGGAAAGTAAAACTGGTACTAGGCCAGTGTTTCTCAACCTGGGGGTCAGGACCCCTGAGGGGGTTGAGAAGGGGTGTCAGAGTGGTCGCCAAAGGACTCTTGTCTGCTGGAGCTAGGTGTGAATGTTTCAACTGATCACCTTGATTAGCATATAATGGCCTGACAGTGCCTAGAGCAAACTTTTGTTGAGAGGTGATTAGATGTCCTTGTTTGTTTTCTCTCTGTTGTTGTGCTGTTGTAATTTTAGAATTTTTTAATACTGGTAGCCAGATTTTGTTCATTTTCATGGTTTCCTTCTTTCTGTTGAAATTGTCCACATGCTTGAGGATTTCAATGGCTTCTCTGTGCAGTCTGACATGGTGGTTGTGAGAGTAGTCCAGCATTTCAGTGCTCTCAAATAAAATGCTGTGTCCAGGTTGGTTCATCAGATGCTCCGCTATGGCTGACTTCTCTGGTTGAAGTAGTCTGCAGTGCCTTTCATGTTCCTTGATTCGTGTTTGGGCAATGCTGCGTTTGGTGGTCCCTATGTAGACTTGTCCACAGCTGCATGGTATACGGTAGACTCCTGCAGAAGTGAGAGGATGCCTCTTGTCCTTGTCTCACCCTAGTCATTCCACAGATATATAAACCCTTTTCCCTAGTTCCAAAAAACACCTCACTACCTCTAAGGATGCTTGCCATAGATGCAGGCGAAACGTCAGGAGAGAATGCCTCTAGAACAGGGCCCCTCAAACTTTTTAAAGAGAGGGCCAGGTCACAGGTCCCTCAAACCGTTGGAGGGCCAGATTATAATTTGAAAAAAGCATGAATGAATTCCTATGCACACTGCACATCTTACTTCTAGTGCAAAAAACACTTAAAAACAATAAAATAATTAACATGAAGAACAATTTTAACAAATATAAACTTATTCGTCTTTCAATGGGAAGCGTGGGCCTGCTTTGGGCTGATGGGATAGGATTGTTGTTGTCGTTGTGTGCTTTCAAGTCATTTCAGACTTAGGTTGACCCTGAGCAAGGGCCGGGTAAATGACCTTGGAGGGCCGTATTTGGCCCTTGGGCCTTAGTTTGAGGACCCCCGCTCTAGAACATGGCCATATAGCCCAAAAAAGCTACAACAACCCAGTGATTCCGGCCATGAAAGCCTTCGACAATACAATAAAGTTTATTATTTATTATTATTTATTAGTAGTAATTTTCACAACCACTTAAAATTTCAGAAAGGATAAAAGCATGTTCAACATACTGTTAAACTTGCACAGAAAAAATAATCAATGCAAGGTAAAACTTAATTTAAAACAAGGTTAACGCAGATGTCTCTGAGATGTTAAGGTGGCCTTATGATATTATGAATCACAAAAAATAGCCTTCCATACCTTGAATTCATGCAGATACTGTGAACAACGCACCTGTGAACAGCACAGCTGTGCTTATTCTACTTGCATTCGTGACAGGTGCCACAGAAAGAACAAAAGAGGAGGTATAATCTTAGATAATACCCAAACTCTTTTTTACAACCCTCTAGCGATCCAGTTATAACAACCTCAGGTGCAGACATTTTCTATCCTTTACTCCCTGTATTCTGAGCAGAAAGCTTTATATTGCTGTCATGCTTGACTGCCAAATTCATCTATACAATATGCTGGACTAACAAACTAGCACATGGATTACAATAGCTCCAGGTGGGCAAATTTACTTTCCCTGCCAGACAGTCATCCAATGCCATAGTGGTTTGAATGGCCTTAGCTCAGGCTAACTAGGAAAGGTTGGGAAAAAGGAACATCTTCATTATGCAAAATGTGCATAGCCTCAAGCTCAATATTACAGGACAGATAGAAAACAGATTTAAAAGGCAAATTTACAAGGTTGCATAGGTCATAATTCAGGTCTTATACGAAGGGGCCACACAAATAGATACCATGGATTTTGCTGGAGTATCCCAGAAAGGGAGTTGCCACCTGTTGAGTGTGGCAGCTTGTAATGAAGTTTTTAGGCAAAATGTAAAACATTAATTTCATGAGTTACATGCTGACTATCCTACCACCACTGTTGCTAGGCACCTGAATATTAGCAATATGGTTGTTTCAATGCTAGACACAATCTTAAGTTTTTAAAAACTTTTAGAAGGATAGATTATCTTGCTTTCCCCGAGGCCCTGTTGCTTCAGAAAGGCTGAAATTTGGGATTAGAACACTTACTTAGGCGATCCCTCATAGTCCGAGGATGATGGTCCTCCAAGGTCGGTGTTCTGTTGGTGGGTCCGTTGGTGGCTGTGAAGCCCAATTCTTGATCTGCATCTTCTCCCGCAGTGAGGGCATTGGTTTCCAGGTGGAAGGCGGTCCCAGTTGGGGCTGGCTTGACACACCTTCCTCTTGGCACATTTCTCTCTTTCGCCCTCCATTCATGCCTCTTCAAATTCTACAATTCACAGCTGACCTCCAGCTGGAGCGCTCAAGGGCCAGGGCTTCCCAGTTCTCTGTGTCTATGCCAGAGTTTTTAAGGTTGGCTTTGAGCCCATCTTTAAATTTCTTTTCTTGTCCACCAACATTCAGTTTTCTGTTCTTGAGTTCGGAGTAGAGCAACTACTTTGGGAGACGGTGCTTAGGTATCCGGGCAACATGGCCGATCCAGCAGGGTTGATGGCGGAGGACCATCGCTTCAATGCTGGTGGTCTTTGCTTCTTCCAGCATGCTGACAGTTGTCCGCATGTCTTCCCAAGAGATTTGCAGGATTTTCTAGATGGAATTGTTCCAGGAGTTGCATGTGACGTCTGTAGACTGTCCACGCCTCGGAAGCATTGCAAGGGTTGGGAGGACAATAGCTTTATAAACAAGCACCTTGGTATACCTACGGATATCCCGGTCCTCAAACACTCTCTGCTTCATTCAGAAAATGCTGCACTCACAGAGCTCAGGCAGTGTTGAATTTCAATGTCAATGTTGACTTTTGTGGAGAAGTGGCTGCCAAGGTAGCGGAAATGGTCAACATTTTCTAATGTTTACACCATTAAGCTATATTTCTGGCATTGGAGAGGGATTGCCTGGTGACTGCTTGAAGAGGACTTTGGTTTTCTCAATGTTTAATGACAGGCCGAGCTGCTCGTATGCTTCTGCGAAGGTGTTTAGAGTGGCTTGTAGATCTTCTTCTGAATGCGCACAGACGACGTTGTCATCAGCATACTGGAGTTCTATAACAGATGTTGTTGTAACCTTGGTTTTGGCTTTCAGTCTGCTGAGGTTGAATAGGTTGCCATCTGTCCGATAGATGTTTTCCACTCCGGTGGGAAGCTTCCCATCAACAAGGTGAAATATTATAGCGATGAAGACAGAAAATAAAGTTGGGGCAATAACACATCCCTGTTTGACACCTGATTGCACCTTAAATTGGTCACTTTGGATTAGGACAGCTCTCACAACTTTGTTTCAGTTAATTTCAAAACATTTCCCAAATTCTCAGATTACATTAAAATGTTTTAAAAATGACATCTTCCCATCCGACCCTCACAACAGAAGCAGTTAAATGGACCATACCATGTATATAGCCACTCAAACACTGCAGAAATGAAACTTCCTTCAGGACTAAATTCAAGAAGATCAGCTTCTTCAAGCATTTCAAATGTTAATTCTACATGTGTGGAAATAAATTCCTAAATGCACATTATATTAATTAGCGCAGTTATGCGAAAGTATGCTATGTAGGCCATGTAAAGGTTAGGGAAGCAAATAAATCCCCAACCAGAAGAAATCCAAAGGGCCAATTGCCTACAGGGAGATGGTATTAATAAAAATTATGAGAAAAGAAACATAGAACAGTTGTAACAACTTCTCCCTAGATCTTGTTACTTGTTAAGCAACTGCAACAAAAACAGTATCACAACAAAACACTTCTTGGAAAAATATACTGAAAGAAAATAAATTCAACTGTATCCCGTTTCGGACATTTGTGTGTGCCACAATATACGAGGGTTGAATGAAAAGTAATGCCTCCACCTTCGTTACTTGGGTTTGGATGGGAATATTTTAATAAATCAAACACAGAAATAATCCTTAGAATGTGCTCTTTAACTATCACTATTCGTTATTCTACATAATCACCAGACAATTGGATACATTTCTGCCAATGATGAACAATTCACATCTCTGCCCATCAAGCCACACGGAAGTCATCACGGAAGAAGTTGACACTCTGTTTCCACAACCAGCATCTCACAGTTCTCTCAGCGTCTTCATCAGAAGCATAAAGATGTCCCCACGGATCTTCTTTCATTATCGGGAACAGATGGAAGTCAGAGGGTGCTAAATCTGGACTGTACGGAGGATGTCGTACGGTGGTGAGATCCAGTCTCTGAAATTTCAAGTCTGTGCGCTTTCATTTCAGGCGTCAGCATCCTGGGTACCCATCATGCACAGATCTTCCAATAGCCAAGCAAAGCAATAAGGTGACCCACACGTTCTTGTGAAATGCCGATTATGCTTGAAATTTCTCTCTGAGTGATATGATCGTCCTGAATCAATCTGTCAACCTTTTGCTTGTGAAACTCGGTGATTGCTGTCATAGGACATCCAACTCTTTGTTTGTCATGCAAGTCAGATGTTCCCACCTCAACATCTTTAAACTTATTTATCCAATGATGCGCAGTACTCATATCAACACAATCACCATAAACAGCTTGCATTCTCTTATGAATCTCCTTTGGGGTGACACCTTCTGCTGTCAAGAATTCAATGACTGCACGTTGCTTAAGTTCCATTGACCGACCGTCTGCTCAGGGTTCCATACTTCGCACTTTAACAACACAACCGTTCAATGCTAAGGGTTTGGCTTCCTGCCAAAATGGAACTGTAGAGGAGAGTCTACTGAACAAGCCAGTACCTGCCGCATACCAGTACTGCCATCTGTTGAGGAGTTACAAAGGTGGAGGCATTACTTTTCATTCATTCGTACATAAAAATACATGGTCAGTACAAGTGTATTACTTTGCTTTGACATTCAACAAACTACAGGGATATAATGCATATATCTATAAATCTAGGTAGTGGACCTAGAAATTACTCCCACTAACTCATTATGAAGAGTCTCTGCAAAAACTGATCCATGTTCAAGTACTTTCGAGAAATATTCCTCCTCAGGAGATTTAGAGGATTATGACAAGAGAGAGTCTTTTGAATTCTATTTCTCTCTGGGTGTAGGCGAACTACAAGTTCCAAACTCAAGATCAATGCCCACCAAACCCTTCCAGTATTTTCTGTTGGTCATGGGAGTCTTGTGTGCCAAGTTTGGTGCAATTCCACCATTGATGGAGTTCAGAATGCTCCTTGATTTAGGTGAACTATAAATCCCACAACTACAATTCCCAAATGACCAAATAATTTTTTTTGAGTGATGATCATTCCTTGGGTTAGTAGGTGTCTTGTGGCCAAATTTGGCGGCAATTTGTCCAGTGGTTTTTCAGTTAAGTTAATCCCACAAACGAACGTTACATTTTTATTTATATAAATCAACAATGGGAGGGGAGATGTAGATCACAAAGCAGCTTTGGTGAACACATGAAATCTATACCAAAGATTAAAAAACCCTGCCCTCCCTATTTTAGTTTTTGTGAGCCACCTGGAGTGCAAGTGCTAGGAAAAGGTAGCTTATAAATCAGCACAAAACATTGCAGCTTTTGACTGAACAAAAGCAACTTGTTATTATCTATGAGTTTCATAAGAAGTGTTCGGGCATCTCTGATAGTTGCATCGCTTTCTAAGAATCTCTTATGTATAATTTCTTTTAATACTTGTTCAAAAATGTGTCGATTCAGAACTACACAATTTTGATCTACATTGCCTATATATCAGGATGTGATTCTAGATCAGTGGTTCTCAACCTTCCTAATGCCGCAACCCCTTCGTACAGGTTCCCACGTTGTGGTGACCCCCAACCATAACGCTATTTTCGCCCAAATTTGAATACTTACTTACTTACTTACTTACTTAGGCGATCCCTCGTTGGACGAGTAAGATGGTCTTCCATTATGGATTTCCCTGTGGGTCCGTAGGTGGCTGTGGAGCCCTATTCTTGACCTGCATCTTCTCCCACAGTGAAGGCATTGGTTTCCAGGTGGAAGGCGGTCCCGGTCGGGGTTGGCTTGACGAGCCTTCCTCCTGGCACGTTTCTCTCTTTCACCCTCCACTCGTGCCTCCTCGAATTCTGCAGCATTGCTGGTCACAGCTGACCTCCAGCTGGAGCACTCAAGGGCCAGGGCTTCCCAGTTCTCAGTGTCTATGCCAGAGATTTTAAGGTTGGCTTTGAGCCCATCTTTCAATCTCTTTTCCTGTCCACCAACGTTCTGTTTTCCATTATTAAGTTCGGAGTAGAGCAACTGCTTTGGGAGACGGTGGTCAGGCATCCGGACAACGTGGCCGGCCCAGCGGAGTTGATGTTGGAGGACCATCGCTTCAATGCTGGTGGTCTTTGCTTCTTCCAGCACACTGACGTTTGTCCGTTTGTCTTCCCAGGAGATTTGCAGGATTTTCCGGAGGCAGCGCTGATGGAAACGTTCTAGGAGTTGCATGTGACGTCTGTAGACAGTCCACGTTTCACAGGCATATAGCATGTTGGGAGGGGAATAGCTCTATAAACAAGCACCTTGGTATCCCTACGGATGTCCCGGTCCTCAAACACTCTCTGCTTCATTCGGGAAAATGCTGCACTTGCAGAGCTCAGGCGGTGTTGTATTTCGGTGTCGATGTTGACTTTGGTGGAGAGGTGGCTGCCAAGGGAGCGGAAATGGTCCACATTTTCTAGTGTTACACCATTAAGCTGTATCCCTGGCATTGGAGAGGGATTGGCTGGTGACTGCTGGAACAGCACTTTGGTTTTCTCGATGTTCAGTGACAGGCCGAGCTTCTCGTACGCTTCTGCGAAGGTGTTTAGAGTGGCTTGTAGATCTTCAAATTTGAATACTGGTGGGGTTGGAGGGGATTGATTTTGTCATTTGGGAATGTTGGAATTGCTGGGATTTATAGTTCAACTAAAATCAAAGAACCTTTTGAACTCCATCAATGATGGAATTGAATCAAATTTGGCACACAGAATTCCCATGGCCAAGAGAAATACTAGGAGAGTCTGGTGGACACTGACCTTGAGTTTTTGGAGTTGTAGTTCACCTATATCCATAGAACACTGTGGACTCAAACAGTGATGGATCTGGATCAAACTTGGCACAGGGAATCAATATACCCAAATGTGAACACTGGTAGAGTTTGGAGAAAATAGACCTTGCCATTTGGGAGTTGTAGTTGCTGGGATTCATAGTTCACCCACAATGAAATAGCATTCTGAAACCCACCAATGATAGAATTGGACCAAACTTCCGACGCAGAATACCCATGACAAAGAGAAAATACTATGTTTTCTGATGGTCTTTGGTGACCCCTCTGACACCCCCTCGCGACCCCCACAGGGGTCCCGACCCCCAGGTTGAGAACCACTGTTCTAGATTATTTGATTTTCCCAGATTATCTGGTAATGCCTAAAATAGCAGAAACAGGTTTGCAAAGATAGCAAAGATTTCTTGTGAAAAGTAGGTGTCCCGATGCAATTCATTCTGTAGCCCTTCCTTGTGGGAAAAGAAACAATGAAACAGGGAGAGGCAAGTTGTAGAAATGAATAATCTCATATCATCTAGAAAGCTGACTGGCACAACCTGGGGATCACAACCAGATACAGTGAAGACATCTGCCCTTGCGCTATGCTACTCTGCTGCTGAGTATGCATGCCCAGTGTGGAACACATCTCACCATACTAAAACAGTGGATGTGGCTCTTAATGAGACATGCCGCATTATCACGGGGTGTCTGCGCCCTACACCACTGAAGAAAGTATACTGCTTAGCCGGTATTGCAGCACCTGACATCCGCCGGGAAGTAGCAGCCAATAGTGAAAGGACCAAGGCAGAGACATCTGCAGCTCATCCCCTTTTTGGGTATCAGCCAGCACGCCAACGACTTAAATATAGACATAGTTTTCTAAGATCTACAGAGACACTCGCTGGAACACCTCAGCAAGCGAGAGTCCAAAAGTGGCAGGCTCAAACCCAGCACCTCAACCAATGGCTGATACCAAATGAGAGACTCCCTCCTGGGCACACAGAAGACTGGGCGACTTGGAAGGCACTGAACAGACTGCGCTCCGGCATCACGAGATGCAGAGCCAACCTTCAGAAATGGGGCTACAAAGTGGAATCCTCGACATGCGAGTGCGGAGAGGAGCAAACCACTGACCACCTGCTGCAATGCAACCTGAGCCCTGCCACATGCACAATGGAGGACCTTCTTGCAGCAACACCGGAAGCACTCCAAGTGGCCAGATACTGGTCAAAGGACATTTAACCAGCTACCAAACTCACAAGTTGTGTATTTTTCTGTTTGTTTGCTTTGTTCTGTTAGAAATGTAATATAATTGACTGGTTGCTCTGACACGACAATATATATCTAGAAATTATTTTCCTAATAATAATATACATATTTCTCAATTATTAAAAGAAAACCTGGTCCCCAAAACACTTGTTTCCTTCTGCTTTGAATAATTAGACAGAAGAGGTAAAGCTTTAGTCATAATTCAGGCAAATATAAAAACAATTTTAAAGTGTTTGTATCAGAGGCCATTTCTAACTCAAACTAATGGCAAAGTTTACAAAACTAGACATGCCTGAAATGCAGAGAAAGCATATTTCAGGTATTGCAAAATATCATTAGGTAGTGCAGGCAACACCCATAGAAATGTTATATCAAATCACGTCAGCCCCACACCAGCCAGCTGATTTTATCTGGAATACTAATCCAAAATTCAATAACATCAATAAACATCAAATGCAAATAGTGCTCTCTCTTTTCACTCTGTGGCTTCTTAATTTGTAAGGACAAGATTTTGCTTTGCCTATTCCAACTACTAAAAGCGGCTGCATCCTCATTCACTCTTCTATGGAACTATTGTTCTAAGAAGAGAAATCAAGTAGCATCTATATAAATAAAAATGTAATGTTCGTTTGTGGGATTAACACAACTCAAAAACCACTGGACAAATTGACACCAAATTTGGACACAATACACCTCTCAGGCCAACAAGTGACCATCACTCATAAAAAGACTAAAAAACACAGCGGAAGAGACTTTAAAAACCAACAAACAAAAATACATTACAACACATGTACAAAACCATATTTATAATAATAATCATAGAATCAAAGAGTTGGAAGAGACCTCATGGGCCATCCAGTCCAACGCCCTGCCAAGAAGCAGGAATATTGCATTCAAATCACCCCTGACAGATGGCCATCCAGACTCTGTTTAAAAGCTTCCAAAGAAGGAGCCTCCACCACACTCCGGGGCAGAGAGTTCCACTGCTGAACGGCTCTCACAGTCAGGAAGTTCTTCCTCATGTTTAGATGGAATCTCCTTTCTTGTAGTTTGAAGCCATTGTTTCGTGTTCTAGTCTCCATGGAAGCAGAAAACAAGCTTGCTCTCTCCTCCCTGTGGCTTCCTCTCACATATTTATACATGGCTATCATATCTCATCTCAGCCTTCTCTTCTTCAGGCTAAACATGCCCAGCTCCTTAAGCCGCTCCTCATAGGGCTTGTTCTCCAGAACCTTGATCATTTTAATCGCCCTCCTCTGGACACATTCCAGCTTGTCAATATCTCTCTTGAATTGTGGTGCCCAGAACTGGACACAGTATTCCAGGTGTGGTCTAACCAAAGCAGAATAGAGGGGTAGCATTACTTCCTTAGATCTAGACACTATGCTCCTATTGATGCAGGCCAAAATCCCATTGGCTTTTTTTGCCGCCACATCACATTGTTGGCTCATGTTTAACTTGTTGTCCACGAGGACTGCAAGCTCTTTTTCACATGTACTGCTCTCGAAAGAGAGGCACCCCCCATTTTGTATAATAATAATAATAATAATAATAATAATCTTTATTTATACCCTGCCACCATCTCCCCAACGGGGACTTGGGGCAGCTTACATGAGGCCAGGCCCAGACAACATATTGCACCAAAATAAAACCAAAATAGAGGCAACAAGCAACAACATCATAATTACATAAAACATATGAATACATTAACAATATAACATTACAATAAACACAATCACAGTGACAGTGGGCGGGCCACATGTGCAGGATAAAATGTTAAAAAACAATACAAATATATACACACACATATACACACACAACAACACATATACACAGACTGGGCCACAGCAACGTGCGGCAGGGGACGACTAGTTTTAAACTAAATTCTTAGTATTTATTTATGTTTGTAGGGAAGATGTTTTCAGGAACAGTAGCTTAGCAGGGCTGTGAGCCAAGGCAAAATGTATACAAGGAGGCTTCATTAATACTTTCACCTTGAGCCAGCAATGATATAACATGGAAGATATACATTCCAATACTTAGGGATGAGAAACTGGTTAGGCACATAATTCCTACCTCTGCTCTACCCCATTAAAAGTGCTGCTTTTCTTTTTTAGACTGAGCACTAGTGTGAACATCACAAAACAGAAGAAAATGGAGAAATTGGGCCTGAATGGAGAAATCATGCTTTCATTCTCATTGTAAATACTCCATTTTCCTGAAGAAATAAGTGGAGGCTTTCCTCAGCAACAGTACCCTATTGTACCAAGGGATAAGAAAATGCATCCTGCAAAACAAGAGTGCTTTTCTTGGGGGGGAAGATGCCCGTTTCTCATGCTGAGAGCAGATAACAATTGCATATTTATTATAGCAGAGAACCTGTATGGTGAAGTGATTCGAGTATTGGACTAGGACTCTGGACGACCAGGATTCAAATCCTCATTCAACCATGAAAACTCACTGGGTGACTAAGTCACACTCTCTCAGCCTTGGGGGTATGCGAAGGCAAATCTTCCTGGGAGAAACCTTGCCAAGAAAAACCAGTGATAGGGTCACCTCAGGGTAGCCATAAGTCAGAAACGTGAAAGCACATAACAACAGCTATGAAGAGGTTGAAAATTTTAAAATGTGAATTTTAGAAGAAGAAAGTTTTGAGAATGGGTTAAAGAGAGGTGAAGAGGGAGTGAAGAGATTTGGAAAGAGGTAGCGTTGCCAGGCAGTAGTAGAACTATGTGTAAGAAGTGAAGAAAGATCACAATGACCTGGAACAGATGGGAGAGGGGAAGAGCAGGTACAGGAGAAATTGTTTTAGAAGAAACAGGATTATTTTGTAACAGGAGGACCAGAGAGATTCCAAATTGAAGGATAGAGGGGGGAAAGTGCAGACAGGAAAGGGGGAAAGGTTTGTGTGTGTGTGTGTGTGTGTGTATGCATATTTACTTTAATTTGACTCTGGTCCACTATAAAACCCATGATGGTATGATGCTCCGCTTTTTCTTGCACCCACCCCTTAGTGTTTTTTGCAGATTAAACTACAGGGTTAGTCAAAATGCATAGGCCAATAAGCCATTCAATTGAATGGCTTATTGGCCTATGCATTTTGACTAACCCTGTATTGTATTTTAAATCTTGTTTCTAGTGTCCAATTGGAAATAGATACAAGGGATTTGGTTGCTGAACCTCAACAGTTATTTATTTATAGCTTTTATATTGCGCCCTTCTCACCCCGCAGGGGACTCAAGGCGGATTACAGTGTACACATATATGGCAAACATTCAATGCCAATTTTTGACATACAAACATATACAGACCGACACAGAGGCTATTTAACTTTTTCTGGCCACCAGGGGAGCTGTCGCTTTCATCGTCCATCTGCGACACTGATGAAGCACTTCCGCATTCCTCGCATGCTTCCCCGCTGGAATGCTTTGCTGGAGTCTTCTTTATGGCCTCATAAATCAGTTAATTTAGCCTCCCCACACTTTTTAAGGTGGTACCTAATTTTCCTATTTGACAGATGCAACTGTCTTTTGGGTTGCAATGGTCGACAACAGGCTACACACAATTGGTTGGAAACCCACTCCAACCCGGGCTGGCTTCGAACTCATGACCTTTTGGGCAGAGTGATCTTAATGCAGCTGACACTCAGCCAGCTGCGCCACAATCCCGGTGCTGTTATGTCTTAACAGCAGACCTATACAACTCAGCAGGAGTAAGGGACCAAAAACTAAAATAGGGAATACTTCTTAAGGCCACATGCTGAGGACCGAGGGAGGTGGGTGGCACTTTGCTCTTGAGGAACTTGTTCACAGAGCCCTCGGTATTCCTTCCACAGTCCTGAGCATGGGCTTCCTTTGCACTCTCCACAACCAACAGGGAAGCCACGTCAGAGTCCGTCTCCCTGCTCCTCCATCGCTTGTGTCACTTGCGGTTGAGTATGCTCATTCACCAGCACTGCAGAGTGGGCACACACTGACTTAACTGCCAGGCAGAGGAGTGGCTGCCTATCAGCGAGCAAGTCTGACTCCCTGGCATCTCCTCTCTGTCCAGTAGCAACTCAGAGTCTCTGAAGGCAGCACTGTGAAAGCTGGAAGAGGTGGCCAAAGAGGAGCCCCTTTTGTGAGAATGGAAGAGGAGGCAGCAGTGGGGTTCAGGCAACAGGACCTGGCTCCTGCTCTTGGTCTTGGCCTGAAGGGAAAGGGCTGGCATCAAGGCTGTAGTTTACTCAGGTGCCAATGGTTTTAGGTACCTCCACATTCCCATTCCTGATAGCTTCCAACAGTTGGCAGGCTTAGCTGTTGCACCCCAGGGAGGAAGTTGCTCGTCTCCTGCCTCATCCTTGGCATTTCATTCCTGTTGATGGGCTCCTGGGTGGAAATGCAGCATTGGCTGCACTGTTGTTCCCCATGGCATGCTCTGCCTGGAGGCTGCATGACATCCTTTACAACCTGCATGCAACCGGCAGGCTGTGTGTTCTGCATGTCTGCTCTAAAGCGTTACAAGTCTTCTTTGCATACTGATACTGCAGATTAACATGACTGTGTCTTTGAATTCTGCCATTAATATGAGGGAAATGTGACTTACTTCCAAACAAACTTTTTGTTAACAAATTTCATAGTTCCTACCCCAGCTTTTAATTTACAGCATTTATTTATTTATTTATTTATTTACTGTATTTATATTCTGCCCTTCTCACCCCACAGGGGACTCAGGGCAGATTACAATGTACATATACATGGCAAACATTCAATGCCATAGACACACAACATAGATAGACAGACACACACAGGCTATTTAACATTCCAGCTTCTTCATGTGGGGATTCTGGCCACCAGGGGAGCTGTCGCTTCACCATCCATTTGTGACACTGATGAAGTACTTTCTCATTCTTTGCATATTTGCTGGAGATTTTTATGGCGTCGTAAATTAGTCTCCCCATATAAGCGGTACCTAAAATTCCACATCTCCATATACGAACCCACACGATCCCTTCGATCATCCAGAGAGGCCCTGCTCTTGATCCCACCAGCATCACAGGCATGATTGGTGGGGACGAGAGAGAGGGCCTTTTCGGTGGTGGCCCCTCGACTCTGGAACTCACTCCCTAAAGACATCAGACAGGCTCCAACTCTGGCAATCTTCAGGAGGAGCTTGAAGACGTGGCTGTTCCAGTGTGCCTTCCCGGAATAATGATCCCATAGCACTTTGTCCTCCAAAGCACTTTACATTTCTTTAGGTCTGCTCGTATGCCCTTCCACAAACACCATTATCACCTTATTGTCCATGTCCCAGCATTACTTCCAATTTTAACCTACATTTGGCCTTCCCATTGTTTTTAACTGTGTGTTGTCTTATTGATAGTGTTATGTATTTTACTGTCTATGTTTTTTTATTGCTTGTATTGTTGTTTTATTGCTTGTATTGTTGTATTCGGGCTCGGCCTCATGTAAGCCGCACCGAGTCCCTTGGGGAGATGGTAGCAGGGTACAAATAAAGTGTTATTTATTATTATTATTATTATTATTATTATTATTATTATTATTATTGTTACTTGACAGATGCAACTGTCTTTCGGGCTGCAAAGGTCGACAGCAAGCTACACAAATTGGTCGGAAGCTCTCTCTGGCTTCGAATTCATGACCTTTTGGGGTCAGTAGTGATCTTAATGCAGCTGACTCCCAGCCAGCTGCACCACAGTGATGTTGAAAGTGATGTTGCTAATAAGTTACTTTTGGCATATGTGAAATGCATTAAAGGGGAATTAACTCAGTGTTATATTCAGGAAAGAGCATGCATATTCTAAGGTAGACCACAGGTGCAATGCAAACTACTAGGTAATGTTTATAGATGATTGAAGAATGCTGGAATTGTTTCTTCCCTGCTTCCCACGTAAATTCTATTAAGTATACATTGTCACTTTTACTAAACAAAACTGTCTCTGTCTTATGGCAGGCTTTTATCTATTAGTGTTCACTAGAGCTGCATAAGATGTCATCCACAGTGACAAATGTAACATATGATTCGGTTGGCAATGGAGATTGTGAAGTCAAAAGAAAGCATACACACTGAAAAGTCAGCTAGAAGTTTGGACATATGCAAAGTAATCACAGCAACCCTTCCCATGAACTGTTGGGTGTTTTGCATCAACCGAAGCTCAAATTCAACTGCATCAGCCTATCCTCTTTTGCAATTCATTTCCCTTCTGTGCTACTTACAATGTCCACATCCATCCAACCATATATGTATATGTAAAGACATGTGGGTGTGCAGTGGACCTTTGGTATCTTCTATACCAGCGGTTCTCAACCTGGGGGTCGTCTGGTCATTTTGGAGGGGTCGAGAGGCCGCCTCCTTAGGCCTCCACCACACTCCGGGGCAGAGAGTTCCACTGCTGAACGGCTCTCACAGTCAGGAAGTTCTTCCTCGTGTTCAGGTGGAATCTCCTTTTTTGTAGTCTGAAGCCATTGTTCCGTGTCCTAGTCTCCAGGGAAGCAGAAAACAAGCTTGCTCCCTCCTCCCTGTGACTTCCTCTCACATATTTATACATAGCTATCATATCTCCTCTCAGTCTTCTCTTCTTCAGGCTAAACATGCCCAGCTCCTTAAGCCGCTCCACATAGGGCTTATTCTCCAGACCCTTGATCATTTTAGTCGCCCTCCTCTGGACACATTCCAGTTTGTCAATATCTCTCTTCAATTGTGGTGCCCAGAATTGGACACCATATTCGAGGTGTGGCCTAACCAAAGCAGAATAGAGGGGTAGCATTACTTCCTTAGATCTAGACACTATGCTCCTATTGATGCATGAGTCTACACTGCCATATAATCCAGTTCAAAGCAGATCATCTGCATTATATATGGCAGTGTAGATCCAGCCTTGTTCTGCATCTCCGTTCTGTGGAATGAATGCAACCTGACACCACTTGCACTGCCTTTTGGTTCAATGCTGGGGGATCAGCCGAGTTTCAGTTTGGGGAGGCATTAGAACTACAGGCAAAGACCGCAATGATCCAAAAAGCTACAGACCAATCTCCCTGTTGTGCCACCTCTACAAAGTTCTGGAGAGACTTATTCTGCATAGAATTATGGAAAAAATAGACCCATGTCTGATTCCACAGCAAGCTGGCTTCAGGAAAGGCAAAAGCTGCACATCGCAAGTGCTGATCCTGACTCAGCACATAGATGGCTTTGAAAGGCAGCAGATCACAGGAGCTGTTTTCATAGACCTGTCAGCAGCTTATGATACTGTGAACCACTACCTCCTCCTGAGAAAAATGTATAATATCACAAAGGACTACCACCTCACCTGCCTCATAGGAAACCTGCTACAAAACAGGAGCTTTTTTGTTGAGTTCCAGGGCCAGAGAAGCAGATGGCGGAAACAGAAGAACGGCCTGCCTCAGGGGAGCGTGCTCACTCCATCCATGTTCAACATTTACACAAATGACGAGCCACTGCCAGAAGGGACAGAGAATTTCATCTATGCTGATGATCGTGCCATTACCGCTCAAGCAGGGAGCTTTGAGATGGTTGAAAAGAAGCTCTCCGAAGCTCTAGGTGCTCTTACTGCCTATTACATGGGAAACTAGCTGATCCCTAATCCATCTAAAACACAGACATGTGCCTTTCACCTTAATAACAGACAAACATCCCGAGCTCTGAGGATTACCTGGGAAGGAATCCCACTGGAGCATTGCAACGCACCCAAATACCTGGGAGTCCAGGCCTGTAGCGAGGGGGGGGGGGGGTAGGGGTTCACCCCCCCCCCTGAAATGTTTCAGATTTTTTTTAAAAAAAACCCTGCTTTACTCATGAATTTTAACTGGTTAACTAAATCCCCATGCTAAATCTATAAGATGCAAAAAATTAAGAGTCCCTCTAGAACTGCAAGCACTATCTCAGGCAAATATTGACAATTTATTCACAGTCATTACATGCAGCAATAGCTGATGTATTGAAGCAACCAAGTTGAGGGTGTGTGTGTTGAATGTTCTCATTAAGGAGGCCAGACTTGGTGGAGGTGGTTGACAGGGGTGGAGCTGCAGGCTATGGAAGTCTGCTCTGCCCCCCCTGCTGTGCTCTTTGCTTCAGCGTGAGCTAGGAGGCAGGTTTCAACCCCCCCCCCGACGAAATTTTCAAACCCACCCCCCTCCTCTGAAAATGTCAACCCCTCCCGAATTTATTTTCTGGCTATCGCCCTGTGGGAGTCACTCTGGACCGTGCTCTGACCTACAAGAAGCACTGCCTGAACATCAAGCAAAAAGTGGGCGCTAGAAACAATATCATACAAAAGCTGACTGGCACAACCTGGGGAGCACAACCAGACACAGTGAAGACATCTGCCCTTGCACTATGCTACTCTACTACTGAGTACGCATGCCCAGTGTGGAACATATCTCACCATGCTAAAACAGTGGATGTGGCTCTTAATGAGACATGTTGCATTAACACAGGGTGCCTGTGCCCTACACCACTGGAGAAATTATACTGTTTAGCACCACCTGACATCTGCCGGGAAGTAGCAGCCAATAGTGAAAGGATCAAGGCAGTGACATCTCCAGCTCATCCCTTGTTTGGGTATCAGTCAATGACTTAAAACAGGAAATAGTTTTCTTAGATCTACAGAGACACTTGCTGGGACACCTCAGCAAGTGAGAGTCCAAAAGTGGCACCTCAATCCGTGGGTGATGTTGAGAGACTCCCTCCTGGGCACACAGAAAACTGGGCGACTTGGAAGGTGCTGAACAGACTGCGCTCTGGCACCACGAGATGCAGAGCCAACCTTCAGAAATGGGGCTACAAAGTGGAATCCACGACATGCGAGTGTGGAGAAGAGCAAACCACCCGCTGCAATGCAACCTGAGCAACCACATGCACAATGGAGGCCCTTCTTGCGGCAACACCAGAGGCACTCCAAGTGGCCAGATACTGGTCAAAGGACATTTAATCAACTACCAAATGGAGCCCCCGGTGGCGCAGTGGGTTAAACCCCTGTACTGGCAGGACTGAAGACCGACAGGTCGCAGGTTCGAATCCGGGGAGAGGCAGATGAGGTCCCTCTATCAGCTCCAGCTCCTCATGTGGGGACATGAGAGAAGCCTCCCACAAGGATGATAAAACATCAAAAAAAAATCATCTATGCGTCCCCTGGGCAACGCCCTTGCAGACGGCCAATTCTCTCACACCAGAAGCGACTTGCAGTTTCTCAGGTCGCTCCTGACACGCAAAAAAAAAATCAACTACCAAGTTTGCAAAATCTGTGTTTTTTTAAAATTTATTTGTTTGTTTTGTTCTGTTAGAAATGTAATACAATGGTCTGGTTGCTGATGACACGATAAATAAAGCCTCTGCCGAAGCACAACTTCAATGATCCCACTGCACTGAGTTCAAGTGGGTTGAAAATAGCATTGATTCCACAGTGTAGTTAGTAGAAGTAGAGTTAGTCGAGTTTGCAGCACTTTCCACGGCGCGAAGGGGCTGAAAGGGAGGGAAAAAGAGGAGGAGGAAGAAGCCTCACCTGCTCCACTCCCGGGGCATCCCCGCTTAAGGACACGGAGGAGGAGGAGAAGGAAGCCATGTGGAGAGACCTCCGCGCCAGGCAGCCAAGTCCCTGCTGCCTGTTACCTTCGAGGCGGCGGAAAAAGTGGCGCCTCCGAAGCCCCGCCCACGCGCCGCTCCTGAGCAACCGGGGGGCGTGGCCAGGCCCGGCCAGGGGGCTCCTCACCCAGGAAAGAAAGGTGGGCGCGCGAGCCCCGCCCGTCACTCAAAGGTGTGTGCGCGCGAGGGCGGCGAAGCCTATCAAGCGCCTCCGAATGCGCGCCTTTTCTCCTCTCCCTCAAAGAATCCCCACACACACACACACGCACACACACTGGAGCAGCAGCAGTTCCTGCCTCTTCACCTGGAGGGTGTGGCTTCCCAAGTTGAGCCTCTTTGAAGAGAGGGAAATGGGATATAAGTAGTAATCATAATAAGACATTAAGTTGTGGAAGGCTTTCATGGCTGGAATCACTAGGTTCTTGTGGGTTTTTTCGGGCTATATGGCCATGTTCTAGAGCAGTGTTTCTCAACCTGGGGGTCGGGACCCCTGAGGGGGTCACGACGGGGTGTCAGAGGGGTCGCCAAAGACCATAAGAAAACACAGTATTTTCTGATATGGTCATGGGGATTCCACGTGGGAAGTTTGAGTCAATTCTATCCTTGGTTGAGTTCAGAATATTCTTTGATTGTTGTTGTTCATTCGTTCAGTCGTCTCCGACTCTTCGTGACCTCATGGACCAGCCCACGCCAGAGCTCCCTGTCGGCCGTTACCACCCCCAGCTCTCTCAAGGTCAGTCCAGTCACTTCAAGGATGCTATCCATCCAACTTGCCCTTGGTCGGCCCCTCTTCCTTTTGCCTTCCACTTTCCCCAGCACAATTGTCTTCTCTAGGCTTTGCTGTCTCCTCATGATGTGGCCAAAGTACTTCAACTTTGTCTCCAGTATCCTTCCCTCCAATGAGCAGTCGGGCTTTATTTCCTGGAGGATGGACTGGTTGGATCTTCTCGCAGTCCAAGGCACTCTCAGAACTTTCCTCCAACACCACAGCTCAAAAGCATCGATCTTCCTTCGCTCAGCCTTCCCTAAGGTCCAGCTCTCACATCCATAGGTTACTACAGGGAATACCATGGCTTTGACTAGGCAGATCTTTGTTGCCAGAGTGATGTCTCAACTCTACTATTTTATCGAGATTGGACATTGCTCTCCTCCCAAGAAGTAAGCGTCTTCTGATTTCCTGGCCACAGTCTGCATCTGCAGTAATCTTTGCCCCTAGAAATACAAAGTCTGTCACGGCCTCCATATTTTCTCCCTCTATTTTCCAGTTGTCAATCATTCTTGTTGCCATAATCTTGGTTTTTTTGATGTTTAGCTGCAACCCAGCTTTTGCGCTTTCTTCTTTCACCTTGATTAGAAGGCTCCTCAGCTCCTCCTCACTTTCGGCCATCAGAGTGGTGTCATCTGCATATCTGAGGTGGTTAATGTTTATTCCAGCAATTTTCACCCCAGCCTTGCATTCATCCAGCCCCGCACATCGCATGATGTGTTCTGCATACATGTTAAAAAGGTTGGGTGAGAGTATGCAGCCTTGCCGTACGCCTTTCCCAATCTTGAACCAGTCTGTTGTTCCGTGGTCAGTTCTAACTGTTGCTACTTGGTCCTTGTACAGATTCCTCAGGAGAGAGACAAGGTGGCTTGCGATGCCCATCCCACCAAGAACTTGCCACAATTTATTATGATTTATTATGATTATTATGAGTGCCTTAGACTGCGAGAAGATCCAACCAGTCCATCCTCCAGGAAATAAAGCCCGACTGCTCACTGGAGGGAAGGATACTAGAGACAAAGTTGAAGCACTTTGGCCACATCATGAGGAGAGAGCAAAGCCTGGAAAAGACAATGATGCTGGGGAAAGTGGAAGGCAAAAGGAAGAGGGGCCGACCAAGGGCAAGATGGATGGATGGCATCCTTGAAGTGACTGGACTGACCTTGAAGGAGCTGGGGGTGGTGATGGCCGACAGGGAGCTCTGGCGTGGGCTGGTCCATGAGGTCACGAAGAGTCAGAGACAACTGAACGAATGAACAACAAATTTCTGATATACATCTATTTCTGCTTCATTGACTATTCTAAAGCCTTTGACTGTGTGGATCATAATAAATTGTGGCAAGTTCTTGGTGGGATGGACATACCAAGCCACCTTGTCTCTCTCCTGAGGAATCTGTATAAGGACCAAGTAGCAACAGTCAGAACTGACCACGGAACAACAACTTATATCCCCATACCAAAAAAGGGAAATGCGAAAGACTGCTCAAACTTCCGTACAGTGGCCCTTATTTCTCATGCCAGTAAGGTAATGCTCAAGATCCTGCAAGAAAAACTCCAGCAATACATGGAGCAAGAGTTGCCAGATGTTCAAGCTGGGTTTAGAAAAGGCAGAGGAACGAGAGACCAGATTGCCAATATCCGCTGGATAATGGAGAAAGGCAGGGAGTTTCAGAAAAACATCTACTTCTGCTTCATTGACTATTCTAAAGCCTTTGACTGTGTGGATCATCATAAATTGTGGCAAGTTCTTGGTGGGATGGGCATCCCAAGCCACCTTGTCTCTCTCCTGAGGAATCTGTACAAGGACCAAGTAGCAACAGTCAGAACTGATCACGGAACAACAGACTGGTTCAAGATTGGGAAAGGCGTACGGCAAGGCTGCATACTCTCACCCAACCTTTTAAACTTGTATGCAGAACACATCATGCGATGTGCGGGGCTGGATGAATGGCAAAGCTGGGGTGAAAATTGCTGGAAGAAACATTAACAACCTCAGATATGCAGATGACACCACTCTGATGGCCGAAAGCGAGGAGGAGCTGAGGAGCCTTTTAATCAAGGTGAAAGAAGAAAGCGCAAAAGCTGGGTTGCAGCTAAACATCAAAAAAACCAAGATTATGGCAACAAGAATGATTGACAACTGGAAAATAGAGGGAGAAAATGTGGAGGCCGTGGCAGACTTTGTATTTCTAGGCGCAAAGATTACTGCAGATGCAGATTGTGGCCAGGAAATCAGAAGACGCTTACTTCTTGGGAGGAGAGCAATTACCAATCTCGATAAAATAGTGAAGAGTAGAGACATCACACTGGCAACAAAGATCCGCATAGTAAAAGCAATGGTATTCCCCGTAGTAACCTCCGGATGTGAAAGCTGGACCATAGTGAAGGCTGAGCGAAGGAAGATAGATGCTTTTGAACTGTGGTGTTGGAGGAAAGTTCTGAGAGTGCCTTGGACTGCGAGAAGATCCAACCAGTCCATACTTCAGGAAATAAAGCCCAACTGCTCATTGGAGGGAAGGATATTAGAGGCAAAGATGAAGTATTTTGGCCACATCATGAGAAGAAAGGGAAGCTTAGAGAAGACAGTTATACTGGGGAAAATGGAAAGAAAAAGTAAGAGGACTGACCAAGGGCAAGATGGATGGCATCCTTGAAGTGACTGGATTGATCTTGAAGGATCTGGGGGTGGGCCTCCCCAGACGAGAGAGTTGTCTCTCATTTGGTATCAGCCATTGGTTGAGGTGCTGGGTTTGAGGCTGCCACTTTTGGACTTGAGAGCAGGGCCTCCCCAGACGATCTTAAAGTCCTGGAAGGTTCATAAGGGGAGATGTGTTCAGACAGGTAAATTGGGCCAAAATATCAAGGCAGATAATCCACAATGTTTGCATTGAACTGAGTTATATGAGTCCACACTGCCATATAATTAAGTTCAAAGTGGGATATTATGCAGCTGTGTACATAAAACTTGTTACTTATTGTCAAGTAACAACAACAAAAATTGGCTTTATTAGAAGAATCCATCCATCATTGTGGCATCACCATATTTAACACTGAGTTCAGTAAAGTTTACTTTCAAGGGAACGTATTGTGTTTCAGCATTATTTGAAGGTCCTTCTTTATAATTTTGTTGACAGTGTGGACTTTGTTTATAATACTAACAAAGATCAGGCTACCTGCCCAGCAACTTTTGTTTACAAAAGCAGAAACCTTTGTTGTGACACATTTTAGCTCCACAACTCTAAAGTGAAGCTGGGTTATTCAGATATTAACACACTACTCCTAACCTCTATCAGTAGTTGAATTTTGAAGAGTAACAAGGAAGCGATGTACATGCTGGCCAGTTCTACCAATTTCAGAATAAGCTTTAGAGGAGATCAAGAGTCAGCATTGAATAGTAGTTCCAGTGTTGAGCTAGGATTCTAGAAACCAGGATTCAAATATTTGCTCAGCCATGAAAATCACTGGGTGATCTTGGACAAGCCATACTTTTTTTTCAGCAAGGATGGCAAAGGCAAACACTCTCTGAATATTACAAGGAAAAACCTTTTTGTGGTCATTATAGGCCGAAAATGATGTGAAGGCATACAAAGACAACAGAGCTAGGCAAAGCAAAGAATATCTATATAAATAAAAATATTATGTTCATTTGTGGGATTAACAGAACTCAAAAACCACTGGGGAATTGACACCAAATTTGGACACAAGACACCTAACATCCCAATGTATGTCCTTCACTCATAAAAACACTGAAAAACACAGCAGAAGAGACTTTAAAAGCCACAAAAAAGCTAAATGACAATACAGAAAAAAAGGGAAGAAAGAGGGAGGGAAGGTGAGAAAAAAAGAAAAAGAAAGAAAAGAAAGAGGGAAGGAAAGAAAGAAAGAAGGAAGGAAAGGGAGAGGGAAGCATGGAAGCAAAGAGAGGAAGGAAAGAGGTAGAGAAGGAAGAGAGAAAGAGGGAGGGAAAGAAAAAGGGGGAAGGAAGGAAAGTTAGAGAAGGAAGGAAGGGGAGAAAGAAAGGAGGAAGGAAAGAGGGTGCGAAGGAAAGAGAGAAGGAAGAAAAGAGAGACAGCAGAAGAAAAAGAAAAAGGGGGAAGAAAGGAAAGAAATAGGGAAGGAAGGAAGAAGAGAAGGAAAGATGGGAAGGAAGGAAGGAAGGAAGGAAGGAAGGAAGGAAGGAAGGAAGGAAGGAAAGAGGAAGGGAAAGAAGGAGAGAAAGAGGGAAGGTTGGCCACAGCAATGTGTGCCGGGTACAGCTAGTTTCTATAAATAAAAATGTAATGCTAGTTTGTGGGATTAACATAACTTAAAAACCACTGGACGAATTGAGACTAAATTTGGATGCAATACACTTATCAGGCCAACATGTGACCATTATTCATAAAAACACCCCCCAAAAAAACCCCACAATGCAAGAGACTTAAAAAGCAAAAAAAAAAAAATTACAACACATGTGCAAAACCATATATTTCTTTGTTGTGTCAGAGCAACCAGTCCATTATATTACATTTCTAACAGAACAAAGCAAACAAACAGACAAATGCGAACTTGTGAGTTTGGTAGTTGGTTAAATGTCCTTTGACCAGTATCTGGCCACTTGGAGTGCTTCTGGTGTTGCTGCAAGAAGGTCCTCCATTGTGCATGTAGCAGGGCTCAGGTTGCATTGCAGCAGGTGGTCTGTGGTTTGCTCTTCTCCACACTCGCATGTCAAGGATTCCACTTTGTAGCCCCATTTCTGAAGGTTGGCTCTGCATCTCGTGGTGCCAGAGCGCAGTCTGTTCAGAGCCTTCCAAGTCGCCCAGTCTTCTGGGTGCCCAAAAGGGAGTCTCTCATTTGGTATCAGCCATTGGTTGAGGTGCTGGGTTTGAGCCTGCCACTTTTGGACTCTCGTTTGCTGAGGTGTTCCAGCAAGTGTCTCTGTAGATCTAAGTCGTTGACGTGCTGGCTGATACCCAAACAGGGGATGAGCTGGAGATGTCTCTGCCTTGGTCCTTCCACTATTGGCTGCTACTTCCCGGCGGATGTCAGGTGGTGCAATACCGGCTAAGCAGTGTAATTTCTCCAGTGGTGTAGGGTGCAGACACCCCGTGATAATGCGGCATATCTCATTCAGAGTCACATCCACTGTTTTAGTGTGGTGAGATGTGTTCCACACTGGGCATGCCTACTCAGCAGAAGAGTAGCACAGCGCAAGGGCAGATGCCTTCACTATATCTGGTTGTGATCCCCAGGTTGTGCCAGTCAGCTTTCATATGATATTGTTTCTAGCACCCACTTTTTGCTTGATGTTCAGGCAGTGCTTCTTGTAGGTAAGAGCACGGTCCAGAGTGACTCCCAGGTATTTGGGTGCGCTGCAATGCTCCAGTGGGATTCCTTCCCACGTGATCTTCAGAGCTTGGGATGCTCCTCTGTTCTTGAGATGAGATTTTTTTTAAAAAAACCTGGTTTACTCATGAATTTTAACTGGTTAACCAAATCCCCATGCTAAGTCTATGAGATGCAAAAAATTAAGAGTCCCTCCAGAACTGCAAGCACTATCTCAGGCAAATATTGACAATTTATTCACACTGTCATTACTTGCAGCAATAGCCGATGTAGTGAAGCAACCAAGTTGAGGGTGTGTGTGTTGAATGTTCTCATTAAGGAGGCCAGACTTGGTGGAGGTGGTTGACAGGGGCGGAGCTGCAGGCTATTGAAGGCTGGTCTGCCCTCTTTGCTTCAGCGTGAGCTAGGAGGCAGGTTTCAACCCCTCCCCCCCGCTGCAAAATTTTCACACACCCCCCCGAAAATTTCAACCCCTCCCGATTTTTTTTTTTCTGGCTACAGCCCTGTCCCTGGGGATTCTGCTAATCCCTGGCAGGTAGGTTCTGAAATACAGCACTAGAGTTGACTGCGACTTCAGACTTTAAGGACTGCAGTAACGAAGGGACAATATAACATCCTACACTAAAACCAGATTAAGGTGATTGTGGCACTTCTAAAATTCATTTATTCTATTTCATAATACTCAAACATTACATTGGCCAACACACATTTCGGTGCCTCAAATATTAGATTTGTTTCTGGGATATAGTTAACCTGCTGATGCCAAAAATTGCACCAGTTTCTCCCTTTCAGCTCTAGGTTTAGAGATACAGAACATATGCCATATGCCAGTCGTCATCTGCTTGCCCGTAGAAAATCATAATAAATATATCTAAGAAACTAGAGCTGATGCAGTCTATCCAATGCAATTTTTTTAATCGGCACTTAAAATAACCCCAGGAACAGGCCTAAAAGGCAAGCGACCAAGGTATTTTGGGGGGAGTTGAGCTGTGCTATTGATGAATCAAATGAAGATGAAAAGGAAGAAAGCTACAAGCTACACATTTTTTTCTTTCAACACTAGGCTCCTAGCTGTGAGAGGCCTGGAGTAATTGTTCTAGTTGAACTATTGATAATCTGGCTCTGATCAACATAATCACTCCAGGCAGAAGCCCTGTGTGAAAATCTGATCCAGAAAAATCACCACTGAGGAAGGAGAGAGAACCAGTACTTGGCACTTGCTTGCAGATTTTGTCCCAATGCCTCGACAGCAAATGAAAATTGGTGAAAAATAAAAAAGTGCAATTTGCATGTGGAAAATGGTGGGTAGAAGGAGGTATATCGTCACATCATGTCCTTACCCCTATAATTTTTCTATTCATGGTCAATGTCCATGTTTGCCATGTAATAGGGAAAAGTACTTGGGCTGGTTTATTTGTTTAGATTTATAGCCTGTCCTACAAAAGGTGCCTTCCAGACATTTTACAACATATATAAATTACAAGCACAGCCATAGCCATGACAATGATAGAGTAGACAGAAAGAATAAAGAATTAAGGGATGCAATTATAGAAAAGCACAAATATTTTTAGTTTTTGTTTTTTAAATCTATAAGCTGCTTGAAGCAGAAAAGCAGAGACACTGAAATAAATCCAAGGCTTGTTATTCTTTGAGTACCTTCATCTTTTCCCTAAGGGTTTCGAAAAATGGGTGGCTAATATTTCATTGGCAGTTTAACTGCTCAAATGAAACAGGCTGCCACACAGAGGAATTCAGTTAATACTGCTTTCCCTATCAGTTTATCTCCATACAAGAAAGTGTAATCTTCCAGATTTCTGTATAATAACTTTATAATAATAAAAAACTTTATTTTTATACCTCACCACCATCTCCCCAAGGGGACTAGGGGCGGCTTATAAGGGACAAACCCAAAAATTACAGATAAAAACAGAGACACAATTAAAATCAGTTGAATAAAATAATATATACGAACACAGTCATAAGCAACATCATAAAACAATATGGTTGAGATAAAGGGAATATAGCTGGGTTCGGGCTCAATGAGTGCAATAATTCATAAAAGGAGCCCATGGAAGGTACCAGGCTTTTGCTATTCGCCATGCCCAGGGAAGCCAGAATGCTCTCCTTCCTGCTGTCCTTCCAGTGACAAGCTATTTTAAAGATGAAGATGTTAAGATAAATTCAGGGGGTGCTGTGGCTTTTAGCTTTGTTATAATTGTTTTTCACTGGGAATGTTTTTAATACTGTTTATATTTAATTTTGTTTTAATGTTAGTATATTTGTATATTTAAAATGGTTATGCTAATGTGTCACGTTGCTAGGGCTCTGCCTTATTTAGGTAGAGATGAACCAAACTCCCAGTTTTATCAAACAGTTTAATTAAAACAGCACTTACTTGCTGGCTGTTTTAATAGACCAAAATATAAAACATAAAGATAGCACTCAGCCACAGAATAAACAAAAACTGATAGCAAATGCTACACCGTAGTAAAAGGGTCCAGTCCAGTGGTCAAACGCCGAGAGTTCAATAAACAAAGTCTAGGGATCAAGAGTCTATACCAGGGGTCCTCAAACTAAGGCCTGGGGGCCGGATGCGGCCCTCCAAGGTCATTTACCCGGCCCTTGCTCAGGGTCAACCCAAGTCTGAAACGACTTGAAAGCACGCAACAACAACAACAACAGTCCTGTCACATCAGCCAAAAGCAGGCCCACACTTCCCATTGAAATACTAGTAAGTTTATATTTGTTTAAATTCTTCTTCATTTTAATTATTGTATTGTTTTAAAGTGTTTTTTGCACTACAAATAATATATGTGCAGTGTGCATGAGAATTAATTCATTTTTTTTCAAATTATAATCCGGCCCTCCAACAGTTAGAGGGACTGTGACCTGGCCCTCTGTTTAAAACGTTTGAGGACCACTGGTCTATACCATAGGCAAAAGCCAGTCCAAAGGTTCAAGGTTCCAGGATTCTAAGATTACAGGAGACAGGTCAGGATACCGAAAATCCAACAGACCTGGGAGAAAACCCAGCAGCATCCACCACCAAAATATGGCAATACTTTTCTCCCAAAGATCATTTCCAAGGCTCGCTCCTTATATTCACAAACACCCAGCTGTAACCTATCTCTTGCATACCTCCACCCTTAATTGCTTTCACCTATGAACTCTTACTTACAGATTACTAAACCCTTTAGAACTAATACTTACATTAACCCTTCCATCACCAAGCACCATCAACTGCAGAACATATGACATAATGTTTTTATGTTAAACCACTTAGGGGAAGATAAAGCTGGGTAATATGCATCTCCCTTTATGAACCACTGCGGAAACTAAGATCTTCTGGGGAGGCCCTGTTCTCAGTCCCGCCACCATCACAGGCACGTTTGGCGGAGACGAGAGAGAGTGCCTTCTCAGTGATTGCCTCCTGATTATGGAACTCCCTTCCTGGCAATATTAGATCAACCCCCTCCCTCCTGCCCTTCAGAGGGATGGTGAAGACCTGGCTGTGGGACAATGCAATGAGGCAAAATGGTGTCCTGAGATGGTTTTTAAGCGACTTCTAATGTGGATATAAGAGATTTTAATGTTTGTCCCAGCATTGAATGTTTGCCATATATATATTGTGCTCCACTCTGAGTCCCCTGCGGGGTGAGAAGGGTGGAATATAAATGTTTTAAATAAATACAGAAAAAATAACAGCAGCTATAGGGGAGCAAGATCCACGAAAAAGCTGGCCAGCCTACTTACTTATATATTTTAAAGATGGTGTTCACCACCACAACAGCCAAAATGTATGACCAAAATATATGTTGCCTTAAACAGAACATCAAATAGTGCCCCACAATTACCAAAGTCAAAGTGATTCGTATCGAGTTATATTGATGCTTGGGAAAGAATGTTTGTCTCTCACAAACCAGTCTTCTTCCTGTCCATTCTTTGATAGACAAAAGCTTCTGGCTTAGACAGCCATCTTTTTGTGTCTAATGGTTGGGCCAGCCCTGGCTAACAGAAGTACCAGCGCTATTGTGTCAGACAGAGAGATAATTTGGATCCACTTGCCTTATGCATAATATTGTAATGGCAATATCTCTTCTATGTACCTTTTTGAAATTAAGCATTTTTTAGGATAGCTTACTTCTTGGGAGGAGAGCAATGTCCAGTCTCGATAAAATAGTGAAGAGTAGAGACATCAGACTGGCAACAAAGATCCGCCTAGTCAAAGCCATGGTATTCCCTGTAGTCACCTACGGATGTGAGAGCTGGACCTTAGGGAAGGCTGAGCGAAGGAAGATCGATGCTTTTGAGCTGTGGTGTTGGAGGAAAGTGCTGAGAGTGCCTTGGACTGCGAGAAGATCCAACCAGTCCATCCTCCAGGAAATAAAGCCCGACTGCTCACTGGAGGGAAAGATACTAGCGACAAAGTTGAAGTACTTTGGCCACATCATGAGGAGACAGGAAAGCCTAGAGAAGACAATTATGCTGGGGAAAGTGGAAGGCAAAAGGAAGAGGGGCCGACCAAGGGCAAGATGGATGGATGGCATCCTTGAAGTGACTGGACTGACCTTGAGGGAGCTGGGGGTGGTAACGGCCGACAGGGAGCTCTGGCGTAGGCTGGTCCATGAGGTCACGAAGAGTCGGAGACGACTGAACGAATGAACAACAACAACAAGTTCAATGGTATCTGGCCACACAGCAAAGGTATTTACAGTTGGAAGAGCAAAGCAACTATTGCTGTTTCAAAGGATAGCAGCTGAAAACACGGGCTATCTAAGTATTTCCTAGCTGCTGCTTTGCCTCATTGTTGCTTGCGCAATGAAGAGCAAACCCTGAGGGGCAGTGTTGGTTTAGCCCATCCCTTCAATAGGTACGTGCTGTTTTGATTTGCAGGTTGATAGCTTTTATGCTCTGTGTGCAAGAGCATAAAAGCAGGCACAGATGAAAACAGTCAGGTGTGTGGCCAAACATCACAGCTGGCAATTCGACAGTTGCACAGCAAACCTACAAAGGAGTGGAATGTTTTCACTTTAAACTTTCAGTGCTATATCCAATTCTTAGTTCCAACCTGGACCTGTTGCCGTTGTAGCTTTTTTCTGCCTTCTAGTCAAGTATTAAGAGTAAGACTCACTATATCATACGATATTCTCGTGAAGCTTTGTTTAGAAGAAACATTTCTCTAGAAGATAACTGTCTGACTTATAACAATTTGTTAACACTAGACAATGCACAATATAGAAAAGAGAAGAGTTAATGATGTTAAGGGTTATCCAATACAATGATTTGCTCATAAGCAAATTCCTGAGCATTTTAATATGGGTAAAAACATAATGCAGAACACACCATGCGATGTGCAGGGCTTAATGAATGCCAGGCCGGGGTTAAAATTGCTGGAAGGAAACATTAACAACCTTAGATATGCAGATGATACCACTTTGATGGCCAAAAGCGAGGAGGAGCTGAGGAGCCTTCCAATCAAGGTGAAATCGGAGTCAGTGCATGGAAAATATGGACCAAGTCTCCGAAAGTTCCCCCCTCCTATGCGGGGTACCCCAAGGTGCAATTATCTCCCCTCTTCTTTTCAACATCTACGTTAGACCCCTTGCCAGTTTGGCTCAGAGATTCGGCCTGGACTGCTATCAATATGCGGACAACACCCAACTCCTGTTGCGCTTGGAGCCTGGAGTAATGTCAATACCAGACAATTTCACCTTATGCCTGGAGGCTCTGTCGAACTGGCTACGTGCTAGCAGACTGAAGGTGAATCCGGTGAAGACTGAGATCCTGTGGCATGGCTGCCCGATAGGTCCGACCCATCCGTTACCTACCTTTGATGGCGCTGCTCTATCTCCATCGCCTACCGTTAAGAGCCTTGGTATCGTTTTGGATTCACAGCTGACGATGGAGGCTCAGGTCGCTGCTGCCAGCAAACAGGCCTTTTTCCATCTACGACAAGCGAGGCAACTGGCACCTTACCTGTCGGATGAGGCTCTGGCAACAGTCATCCATGCCACGGTCACATCTAGGCTGGACTATTGTAACACCTTGTATGTTGGCCTTCCTATTTCTATGACCCGAAAGCTCCGTATTGTCCAGAATGCTGCAGCCAGGTTACTCACAAAAATGCCCATGAAATGCCATATAACACCAGTGCTGCGGCATCTACACTGGCTCCCAATTGAGTATCGTGGTTTGTATAAGATGCTGGTCCTGACCTTTAAAACTTTATATGGCCAGGGTCCATTGTATCTTAGAGACCGTCTCTCCTTCTACCATCATCGGAGGTCGCCACGACCATCCCAACGCAATTTGGCTGTGTAATTGTGATGATGATGTATTGTAATATGTTTTAACGTGTAATGATAATGCATTGTGTGGTTTGTATTTTGTATATGAACACATGTTGTGAACCGGATCTGAGTCCCTCCTGGAGGTGAGAAGATCGGTATAGAAAACTTTTAAATAAATAAATTTGCTCTATTTACTGGGTTCTAGGGAAGTGCACTTGGAAAGCAGCAGACACAGGGCCTTTTCTATTTCTGCCCCTGCCTTATGGAATTCCTTGCCTCCCTATTTTAGAGCCATGCGTGATTCAGGGCATTTTATCCTAGCACTTAAGACCTGGCTTTTTAATAGAACATTTGAGCCATGTTAATTTTAGTATTTGTATGTATGTGTTTTATCCTGTATAATTTCTGCAATGTAAATCGCCTGGAGCATCTCGGATGGAGGGCGATTAATAAGTAATTAAAGATGATGGTGATGATTGTACTCAGGTCAAGAGGTTACAGTCGGGATAGCATATGGAGAAACTGGATGATTTCCAGTTGGCAATGTCCTTAGGCAAGGCTGCCTTTTATTACCCTATCTACTTAGAACACATTATTTGTAAAGGAGGCATAAAAACTGGAGAAATTGGCATACTCCTGTCAATTACAATTACCAAGCATCAACAATGGTCTCCCAAGTCATAGTCCAGTGTTCAGACCATTACACCACGGTGCCTCTTTTTTTATCTGGTTTGTTGCACAACCAGTTGGGAGAAACATCGACACAATTCAAGTTAGTTGTTCCTCTCCCCTAGTCATGTTCATTATGACTGTAAATAGCTCTCAAGGAACTTAGGCCCTTTCTACACTGCCATATAATCCAGATTATCAAAGCAGAAAATCCACATTATCTTCTTTGAACTGGATTATATGAGTTTCCATTGCCACTTCAAAACTTATCATCTGGATTTTATATGGCAATGTAGAAGAGGCCTCAGAGGGACAACTTTCAACCCACTTTTCCCTTGCAGTTTTGGGCAGAGAATGCAATCATAGGGTCTGCATGGTTCTCCAGTTTTTCTCCAAATATTTTGGCCGTCAACTCCCATAATCCTTGCTGCTGGGGCTTCCGGGAAATTAAGCCAAAAAGCATCCGGAGGTACAAAGATTGAAAACTATTACTTGAGTCTAGGCAGTTGTTTGCCTAACTGGCTGTGAAGCTAATATACTTATGGCATATTAGTCACTTACGTAATAACAATATACGTAAGAATTGGGCATGTGTAAGAACATGTTATATTGTTTCACCTACCCTGCATTCTTTACTCTGCAAGTTCTCAGGAAGCATTTTAAAGTTTTATGTTTTTGGATTTCTGCTTCTAGTTTACACTATTGTTTATTTTACAGAGCTATTTGCATTTCTTTAGGTAAATTAATTTCCCACAAGACTTTGAAACTAACCATGCCTTTCTGAAAAGGTTGCTAAAGCAAGCATAGTGAATGTGCAGTTCTCTAGACATTGCTGGACTGCAACTCCAATCACAGTCCTTACCATTGGCTATGCTGGCTAGGTTGATGGAATATATAGTCCCACAACATTTGGAGACCACACATTGCTGATCTCAGTTGTCTAACCTATGTCTCTCTGCAGTAACATTTTCTGCAATGAGTCAAAACTACACATTTGTATTTGTATGTCTATCCATTTGTCTACTCTGCCCTCTAATGGGCAACAGTGAGATGAGCTGCCCTAGTGTATCTATATAAATAAAAATGTAATGCTCATTTGTGGGATTAACAGAACTCAAAAACCACTGGGGGAATTGACACCAAATTTGGACACAAGATACCTAACAACCCATTATTCAAAAAAATTGATTTTGTTATTTGGGAGTTGTAGTTGCTGGGATTTATAGTTCACCTACAATCAAAGAGCATTCTGAACTCCACCAATGATGGAATTGGGCCAAGCTTAGCACACAGGGCTCCCATGACCAACAGAAAAACTGGAAGAGTTTGGTGGACATTGACCTTGAGTTTGGGAATTGTAGTTCACCCACATCCCTCCTGACAAAGAGCCATCCAGTCATAAATATAGATAGATAGATAGATAGATAGATAGATAGATACGATTCTCTCTCACACACAGAGATATAGTATCATAGATTTGAAAGACACCCTTAAAGAAGGGCAATGATATGTTGCATATTCCAGAGTAGGCAAACCAGACAGTTTGGTCCAGATCCATCATTGTTTGAGTCCACAGTGCTCTCCGGATGTAGGTGAACTACAACTCCCAAACTCAAGGTCAAACCCTTCCAGTGTTTTCTGTTGGTCATGGAAGTCCTGTATGCCATGTTTGGTTGAATTCCATAATTGGTGGAGTTCAGAATGCTCTTTGATTGTAGGTGAACTATAAATCCCAGAAACTACAACTCCCAAATGTCAAGGTCTATTTTCCCCAAACTCCACCAGTGTTCACATTTGGGCATATTGAGTATTCGTATAGAGTTTGGTCTAGATCCATCATTGTTTGAGTCCACAGTGCTCTCTGGATGTAGGTGAACTACAACTCCAAAATCAAAGAACACTGCCCACCAAATCCTTCCAGTATTTTCTGTTGGTCATGGGAGCCCTGGGTGCTAAGTTTGGCCCAATTCCATCATTAGTGGAGTTCAGAATGCTCTTTGATTGCAGGTGAACTATAAATCCCAGCAACTACACCTCCCAAATGACAAAATCAATTTTTTTGAGTGAAGGACATACATTGGGTTGTTAGGTGTCTTGTGTCCAAATTTGGTGTCAATTCCCCCAGTGGTTTTTGTGTTATGTTATTCCCACAAATGAACATTACACTTTTATTTATATAGACTAGCCATCCCTTGCCACGGGTTGCTGTGGCCCACATGGGGGTTCTGTGTGGGAGGTTTGGCCCAATTCTATTGTTGGTGGGGTTCAGAATGCTCTGTGATTGTAGGTGAATTATAAATTCCAGCAACCACAACTCCCAAATGTCAAGATTCTATTTTCCCCAAACTCCACCAGTGTTCACATTTGGGCATATTGAGTATTCTTGTAGACTTTGGTGCAGATCCATAATTGTTTGAGTCCACAGTGCTCTCTGGATGTGGAAGAACTACAATTCCCAAACTCAAGGTCAATGTCCACCAAACCCTTCCAGTTTTTTCTGTTGGTCATGGAAGTCCTGTATGCCATGTTTGGTTCAATTCCATCATTGGTGGAGTTCAGAATGCTCTTTGATTGTAGGTGAACCAGAAATCCCAGCAATGACAACTCCCAAATGTCAAGGTCTATTTCCCTTAAACTCCATCTGTGTTCATATTTGGGCATATGGAATATTTGTGCCAAGTTTGGTCCAGATCCATCATTGTTTGAGTCCACAGTGCTCTCTGGATGTAGGTGAACTAGCTGGAATGTGTCCAGAGGAGGGCGACTAAAATGATCAAGGGTCTGGAGAACAAGCCCTATGAGGAGCGCCTTAAAGAGCTGGGCATGTTTAGCCTGAAGAAGAGAAGGCTGAGAGGAGATATGATAGCCATGTATAAATATGTGAGAGGAAGCCACAGGGAGGAGAAGGGAGCAAGCTTGTTTTCTGCTTCCTTGGAGACTAGGACGAGGAACAATGTCTTCAAACTAACTACAAGAGAGGAGATTCCATCTGAACATGAGGAAGAACTTCCTGACTGTGAGAGCCGTTCAGCAGTGGAACTCTCTGCACCGGAGTGTGGTGGAGGCTCCTTCTTTGGAAGCTTTTAAACAGAGGCTGGATGGCCATCTGTCAGGGGTGATTTGAATGCAATATTCCTGCTTCTTGGCAGGGGGTTGGACTGGATGGCCCATGAGGTCTCTTCCAACTCTTTGATTCTATGATTCTATGATTTTATAGGGCTATGTGGAAGGACCCAAGAGCTGGGAAGCCTCTCTAAGCAGGAGAGTCTATTTATACCATTGGAAATTATTCCAAAGAAATTTAAGAGGGTTTATGGACACTTATGTATCAACATGGCGTTACGTCATCAATACGTGCCCTGCCTCGCGATTTTTAATTTCTTGTTGCTGTTCCTTTTCTTCTCTGTTTCCTGCGCCCGCCCGCCTGGCCTCGGCTCGAGCCAAGACCGCTCTTCCGCAGCGCTTTGGCGCCGGTGGTTTGCCGCGCGCTGATTGGCCGTTTTGAAAGCGGCGGCCCGTCCTTATTGGCGCGTTGGCGGCGGCTCGGCGCGGTTCATTTGAATCCGCCTCTTGCTCGGCTGCCTGAGGGAGACTTGCAGAGAGAGGAGCGCGGCGTGGGTCTGGAGGGGCAGCGCCCACGGATGAAGCACGGGTAAGGGGCGAGGTGGTGTTGGGGGACCCCCTTTTCGACACTCTCCAGAAAGCCACACTAGTTGGGAATCTCAGCCTCATGGAACACCGTTCAGACTGAGAGAAAGGAGTTGCTAGCATAGTTTTCCATGCATTGCAGCACCCAGAATTCCCCCAGCCATCTACTGCGTCTACACTGTGGAATGAATGCAGTTTGGCTCCACTATAACTGCCATGGAATCCTCAGAGTTGTCGTTTGGGCCCTTTTTGGCCTTGTAAAGACTCCAACTCCCACGATCCCTGGGCAGTTGAAGTGGAGTCCACATTTATTCATTTACTAGCTTGGGGACCCGGCGTTGCCTGGGTTATTAGAGAAAGTGGGTAATGGCGGTTCTGTATGCCAAGTTTGGTCTTTATTGGTCTTTGGATAACGGCTGCATTATTTTCAGGAAGTGAGTGAAGGCACTTAGTCCCATCATCCATGGCCCATCCTCCTCCAAACAGCAGCAGGATATAGAGTGGGTCATGGGGGCTCTGTGTGCCAACTTTGGTCTTGATTGGTCATTAGATGAGTTTTGCAGCAGTCTTGGGGAGTGGAGGTACTTGAAGTCCCATCATCCATTATCTGTCCTCCTCCAAACTGCACCAGGATGTAGAGTGGGTCATTGGAGCTCCATGTGCCAAGTTTAGTCTTGATTAGTCATTGGCGAGGGTCTCAGTGGTCTCAGGAAGTGAGTGAAGTGACTGCAAGTCCCATCATCCATTGTCAAATTCTTCCAAACCGCACCAGGATGTAGAGTGGGTTATGCTGGGTCTCTGTAAATTGTGCTCCTGATCCATCATTGTTGGCAGTTGTAATGGTCTTAGAAAGGGAGTGCAGGTATTGCAAGTCCCATCGTCCATGGTGCATCCTCCTTCAAACTGCACCTGGATGTAGAGTGCGTCATGGAGTCTCAGTGTGCCAATTTTGGTCTTTGTCGGTAATTGGATGGGAGTTGCAGTGGTCTCAGGAATTGAACAAAGGTACTGCAAGTCCCATAATCCATGGTCCATCCCTGGCCAAATCACACCAGATATAGATTTATTTACTGTATTTATATCCCCTCTTTCGAACCCCATAGGGCAGTGTTTCTCAACCTTCCTAATGCCATGACCGCTTAATACAGTTCCTCATGTTGTGGTGACTCCCAACCATAAAATTATTTTTGTTGCTACTTCATAACTGTAATTTTGCTTCTGTTATTAATTGAAGACAATTATGCTGGGGAAAGTGGAAGGTAAAAGGAAGAAGGGCCGACCAAGGGCAAGATGGATGGATGGCATCCTTGAAGTGACTGGACTGACCTTGAAGGAGCTGGGGGTGGTGACGGCCGACAGGGAGCTCTGGCGTGGGCTGGTCCGTGAGGTCACGAAGAGTTGGAGACGACTGAATGAATGAACAACACAACAATTAATTGTAAAGTGAATATCTGATATGCAGGATGTATTTTCACTCACTGGACCAAATTTGGCACAAATATCCAATACGCCCAAATTTGAACACTGGTGGGGCTGGGGGAGGGGTTGTCATTTGGGAGTTGTAGTTGCTGGGATTTATAGTTCACCTACAATCAAAGAGCATTCTGAAGTCCACCAGCAATGGAATTGAACCAAACTTGGCACACAGAACTCCCATGGCCATCAGAAAATCCTGGAAGGATTTGGTGGGCACTGACCTTGAATTTTGGAGTTCTAGTTCACCTACATCTAGAGAGCACTGTGCACTCAGTGATGGATCTGGACCAAACTTGATCTGGATACTCAAGATGCCGAAATGTGAACACTGGTGGAGTTTGGGGGAAACAGACCTTGACATTTGGGAGTTGTAGTTGCTGGGATTTATAGTTCACCTACCATCAAAGAGCATTCTGAACCCCACCAACAATAGAATTGGGCCAAATTGCCCACACAAAACCTCTATGACCAACAGAAATTACTGTTTTCTAATGGTCTTTGGCGACCCATCTGACATCCTCTTGTGTCCCGACCCCCAGGTTGAGAAACGCTGCCATAGGGGGAATCAAGGCGGATTACAAAATACTAATGACAAAAATTCAATGCCAACATACATGTAAAAAGAAAAAAAATCATTTTTTGTTGTGTCAGGAGCGACTTGAGAAACTGCAAGTCGCTTCTGGTGTGAGAGAATTGGCCGTCTGCAAGGACGTTGCCCAGGGGACGCCCGGATAATTTTGATGTTTTTATTATCCTTGTGGGGGGCTTCTCTCATGTCCCCACATGAGGAGCTGTAGCTGATAGAGGGAGCTCATCCGCCTCTCCCTGGATTCGAACCTGCGACCTGTAGGTCTTCAGTCCTGCCGGCACAGGGGTTTAACCCACTGCGCACCAGGGACTCAAAAAAAATCATAGTAACTAAACACTAACATATAGCTATGCATTAAAATCATTAAAACCACAAAATAGAAGGCATAAACAACATTTAAACATTAAGACAAAGCATTAAAAAACATTTTAGTATAAATATTAAAATAACACGATCCAGTTCAGGTTGAGTATTCCTTATCTGAAATGCTTTGGACCAGAAGTGTTGCATATTTTGAATCGTCCTGTATTTTGGAATATTTGCATATATTTAATAAGATATCTTGGTAACGGGATCCAAGTCTAAACAGGAATTCATTATACACATTATACATGTAAGGTCAATTATTACTTTAATAATTTTGTGTATGGTTACACTGAACACTCAGAAAACAAAAGGGTCACTATCTCAGCTGCCCTCATTGGACCCTCCTGGATTCCAAGGTATTTTGGGAAGGATTCATTCCTCAATGTCGATGCTACACAATCCTTTTGCATACTAGTCTTTTTTTTTAAAGAGTCCATGCATTTCCTTTTCCTGTTTGTGAGTTGCATATAACCCAACCTCATTCTTTTACCCTGTCCTCTGAGCAATAGAATTGAGTTGGGTTCTTCATAAAGACCCACAAAAGCAAAGTTTCTGAGATAAAACAGCTACTTTCAAAATAAGTGCTGCACAATTAAACAGGAAATGACACTTTCAACACAGGAACAGACCCCCCCCCCCCCAATTTTGTTGTATAGAGTAATCTAGGATTTCCATGGGGGGGAAAAGAGGGCAATTAGGCTCTCCAGCTTCATTATGCCCCCCTCCACACAGCTGTATAAAGTCCACATGGCAGTGTGGACTCAGATAACCCAGTTCAAAGCAGATATTGTGGATTATCTGTCTTGATATTATGGTTTATATGGCTCTATGTAAGGGCCTTCACTTTCCTCCTTGTCTCATCCAGATTTGGGGGTTCATTTGGGATGCAAGTATATTATTAGGGCATTCCTGAATATACCATTGTTTCCCAACCTGGGGGTCGCAAGGGGGTGTCAGTGGGGTCGCCAAAGAACATCGGAAAACACAGTATTTTCTGTTGATCATGGGGGTTCTGTGTGGGAAGTTTGGCCCAATTCGATCATTGGTGGGGTTCAGAATGCTCTTTAATTGTCGCTAAACTATAAATCCCAGCAACTACAAGTCCGAAATGTCAAGACTATTTTCCCCAAACTTCACCAGTATTCACATTTTGGGCATATTGGTTATTCGTGCCAAGTTTGGTCCAGACCCAGAGAGTACACAGTGCTCTCTGAATGCAGGTGAACTACAACTCCAAAACTCAAGGTCAATGCCCAACAGACCTCCCAGTATTTTCTGTTGTACATGGGAGTTATGTGTGCCAAGTCTGGTTCAATTCCATTGTTGGTGGAGTTCAGAATGCTCTTTTATTGTAGGTTAACTATAAATCTCAGCAACTACAACTCCCAAATGACAAAATCAATCCCTTTCACCAGTATTCAAGTTTGCGCGTATTGTTCCAAATTTGGTCCAGCAAATGAAAATACATCCTGCATGTCAGATATTTACATTGTGATTCATAACAGTAGCAAAATTATAGTTATGAAGTAGCAATGAAAATAATGTACAGTTGGGGGTCACCACAACATGAGGAACTGTATTAAGGGGTCACAACATTAGGAAGGTTGAGAACCACTGGACTATACTTTCTCCCTTGCTTAAATACAGATCTGGTTACTTTCTAGTTCTTTATACACCTGCACATGACTCTCCAGCCAGGAAAACATGGTTTCTGATACTACTTTAGAGGTTCTTAACCTGTGGGTCTCCAGGTATTTTAGCCTACAACTCCCATACATCCCAGCCAGTTTACCAGCTGTTAGGATTTCTGGGAGTTGAACGCCAAAACATCTGGGGACCCACAGGTTGAGAACCCTTCATTATATAATACGAACTTATTTTATTCAAGGGTTTTGGCATGCTTTTTCTTTTCTTTCTTTAAGAGGCCCCAAGCTTGTCATACTTTGGCATATGTTATAAATATGTGTTGGTCTTCCTTGAGACATAGAAAAGGCCTGAATGGAATGATCTCCAGAGTTGCTAAAGCACTCTTTTGAGTCAATGAAAGCAAAGAGGAACATGTGAATTTGATCTCTTTTCAGGTGGAGGTTCATATAATCAGGTGCCTCATGGAACCACAAGTTAATAATAGGTTACTCCAGGTTGATTCCAGGAAACAAGGAAAATGTAGAACAGAGGTGCTGACTAGTTAGTTGAAGAATAGAAATCTTCATATTGTCCTTAAGTCCAGATGTCTGATAGACATATTCTTCCCCTTGTTTTCATTTGGTTGTTATTTCAAAGTGTTCAGGTAACTAGGGACACTTTCACACAGCCATATAACCCAGAATATCAAGGCAGAAAATTCCACATTATAATGTATATGAAAACGTATAATATCACAAAGGACTACCATCTCACCCGCTTCATAGGAAACCTGCTACAAAACAGGAGATTTTTTGTTGAGTTCCAGGGCCAGATGGCGGAAACAGAAGAACGGCCTGCTTCAGGGGAGCGTGCTCGCTCCATCAATGTTCAACATTTGCACAAATGACCAGCCACTGCCAGAAGGGACAGAGAGTTTCATCTATGCTGATGATCGTGCCATTACCGCTCAAGCAGGGAGTTTTGAGATGGTAGAAAAGAAGCTCTCCGAAGCTCTAGGTGCTCTTACTGCCTATTACAGGGAAAACCAGCTGATCCCTAACCCATCAAACACAGACATGTGCCTTTCACCTTAAGAACAGACAAGCATCCCGAGCTCTGAGGATTACCTGGGAAGGAATCCCATTGGAGCATTGCAGCACACCCAAATACCTGGGAGTCACTCTGGACCGTGCTCTGACCTACAAGAAGCACTGCCTGAATATCAAGCAAAAGGTGGGTGCTAGAAACAATATCATACGAAAGCTGACTGGCACAACCTGGGGATCACAACCAGATACAGTGAAGACATCTGCCCTTGCGCTATGCTACTCTGCTGCTGAGTATGCATGCCCAGTGTGGAACACATCTCACCACACTAAAACAGTGGATGTGACTCTGAATGAGACATGCCGCATTATCACGGTGTGTGTGCGCCCTACACCACTGGAGAAATTACACTGTTTAGCTGGTATTGCACCACCTGACATCCGCCAGGAAGTAGCAGACAATAGTGAAAGGACCAAGGCAGTGACATCTCCAGCTCATCCCTTGTTTGGGTATCAGCCAGCACGTCAATCAAGAAATAGTTTTCTAAGATCTACAGAAGCATTCGCTGGAACAGCTCAGCAAGCGAGAGTCCAAAAGTGGCAGGCTCAAACCCAGAACCTCCATCAGTGGCTCCCCTCTGGGTACATAGAAAACTGGGCAACTTGGAAGGTGCTGAACAGACTGCGCTCTGGCACCATGAGATGCAGAGCCAATCTTAAGAAATGGGGCTACAAAGTGGAATCCATGACATGCGAGTGCGGAGAAGAACAAACCACTGACCACCTGCTGCAATGCAACCTGAGCCCTGCCACGTGCACAATGGAGGACCTTCTTGCAGCAACACCAGAGGCACTCCAAGTGGCAAGATACTGATCAAAGGACATTTAATCAACTACCAAGTTCGCAAACTTTGTGGTTTTTTTATCTGTTTTTTGTTTTGTTTTGTTCTGTTAGAAATGTAATACAATTGTCTGGTTGCCCCTGACACGATAAATAAATAAAGTAAATAAATAAATAAATAATAACACCTCCATCTCAATCTGTGTATGAGTATGTGATGAAAGTCTATGGGGTATCCTTTCTTTATAAATTCTTTGTCACTTTAGCTCATCCCTCAATTTGCAGTAAGTAAGTAAACTGGAACTAAAATTGATCTCTTGTTTGCTTCCTTAATGTCAAGGCACTAGTAGAAGAAAACATCTTTGCTCTGAATTATGAATGGCTGAGTTGCAAGTTGTGCAGGAATAGGCATGCATTCTAATTCAAGTATTCCCCAAATGGCCATTGGAACAGAAGGATTTTTTTAAAAAAATACAAAAATTAATATATACCTGTCATTCTAAATGCTCATACTTCTCCCGTTTCAGGCACAACATCACAGCATAATGGATGAATACACAAAAATCGAAAAGATTGGTGAAGGTAAGTAGATAAAATCTGTTGCATAAATGAGCCGAGCCCCTTCTTAGAGCTCCAACCTGACTATGCACACATGAAGATACAGCTCTGCTTAAGGTAGAGGAATCATGAAGTCATGTTGATGGTTCCAGTAGAATCATAGAATCAAAGAGTTGGAAGAGACCTCATGGGCCATCCAGTCCAGCCTCCTGCCAAGAAGCAGGAATATTGCATTCAAATCACCCCTGACAGATGGTAGTTCTAGTCCCCCTCTAAAATCCAGATTATCTGCTTTGACTGGATTATAAGGCAGTGTAGACACATATACCATATATACTCGAGTATAAGCCGACCCGAATATAAGCCGAGGCACCTAATTTTACCACAAAAAACTAGGAAAACGTATTGAGTATAATGTTTGCCATATATATGCTCTACTCCGACCTGAGTCCCCTTTGGGGTGAGAAGGGTGGAATATAAATGTTTTAAATAAATAAAAGACGAGGGTGGGAAATGCAGCAGCTACTGGTAAGTTTTAAAATAAAAATAGATATCAGTAAAATTACATTAATTGAGGCATCAGTAGATTAAATGTTTCTGTATATTTACATAACACTGTAATTTAAGTTAAGACTGTCTAACTCTGATTAAATCATTATTCTAACCTTGCCCAAAATCACTTGGTGTTCAAGTGGGGAATTGAATTCTGGTCTCCTGGTGTCCTAGTCCAACCTGCAAACCAGGAGATCTCATTATCTGAGTGTGCTTAGAAATAAACATAAGGATATGGTTGACACATAAGCCTCTCCTGAGTATCACCAAAAACACACTTTTGCACATTGAATATGAAGTTCTGAAGAAGGCTTTGAACTGTGCTTAAGTAAATGTATTCACAAAGTGCCTATGAGAGAGAATTTTATATTAGCAGCGTTTCTACTCGCTGGAATGTATTACCTGCAGTCAGACAGACATAATTACAGGGCCTAAAGCTTTAAACTTACTACTTGTTGCCTGGGGACCCTGGTGTAGCAGAGGTTTGCATCATACTTACATTCCTGTCTACAGTTTTAGCTCTACAAAGTGAAATACCAGAATAGAGCCACGCTTCAGTTTAAATCTGATAAATTATAACCTGCCATAAACCGATTGGACTGTCATAATTATATCTGTACTTGGTCAGTATTTTTCCTGTTATCTTTCTCTGTGCTTTTGAGATGTTTGGAAGTATGAAGACTTGAGTGTAGAAAAGCTTCAATATGCCCTTACAATCTCCCATCATCACACCTATGTTACTTTGACAAAGCTGTTTAGTGAGCAACATACTGTTTTGGACACATAAAGGCAATTGACTGGAGACTGGGAACCTTCCTTACAATCTGAGTTTCAGTCCTCAGTTAAGTTAAGAAGGGTCTCAGGGTTCGTTTACATCAGCTCCACTGGCCACCTATTAGCTTCTGGCCCACTTCCTGTCTGAACGTGTCTCCCTATGAACCATCAAGGATTTTAAGATCATCTGGGGAGGCTCTGCTCTCGGTCCCACACCATCGCAGTCACGTTTGGTGGGGATGAGAGACAGGGCCTTCTCCGTGGTGGCTTCTCGGCTGTGGAACTCCCTCCCTAAAGAGGTTAGATCTGCCCCCTCCCTCCTGACTTTTTGCAAAACACTTAAGACTAGGCTGTGGGAGCAAGCGTTCGCAGAATAGATGTTTTTTATTAGCTTACATGAGATTGTATGCACCACATTTTTTGACTGATTGTAGCATGTTTTAAACTTGCCGAATTATGTATTTTCTTGGTGTTTTTATATTGTTGGAAGCTGCCCTGAGCCCCTCTTCGGAGGTCGAGAATAGGACGGGATACAAATTTGAAAATTTGAATGTCATATGAAAAACGTAGAATGTGTCATTATTGTATACAATTATACGTCCAGAAAATTTAGTTTAAAAATGACCACAAAAACCTGGTTTGACGTATCCATGACTCATTGTAAAGTACAGTAACTTTACTCTTAATAAGGATCTTGAGTACAGTGATGAACTTAGTCCATCCCGGTCACCTGCTTTCTATCTACTTGTGGCCTTTTTGAATGCACTGAGGCTTTGATTGCCTCTATCATGTGTTTTATTATTTCCTCTCTTTATATTCCCCTTTACTTTCCAATTTCTGGGTGAAAAATTGAGTCTTGTTCCATTCTATATTTATCCCTAATAGCTCCTCCATTTCCTTCCTGATTATTTCATGGAACTTTTTTCGCATTCCCGCCACATGTGGGTGTATGTTCCTATTTTTCCACAGTTGTGCCTACATAATTTGGGGCACATTTTCGTAATATGCGCCAAATGCATGGGAGTTCTGTACCATTTTGTCAGTATTTTCTGTTGCATATTAAATAAATGTTTTATTTTATTGATTGAATTCATCCAATTGTGTATTTCTCTCTCACTGCAACTTAATTCCTCCTTCCAGACCTCTATTAGGGTAGACTTTGTGTTATATTGTATTTCTGTGATTATTTTATATATAAATCCCATGATTATTTATTTATTTATTTCAGGTGCTTCTACCCCCGCCCTTCTCAACCCCCTAAGGGGGGGACTCAGGGCGGCTTACAAAAGGCACAATTCGATGCCCAACAGTTCACAAAATACAATATACAAAATACAGTACAACAACAACAATTATAACTAGTTAAAACAATCAAATTAATACAGTAGCAGTGATAAAATCATCTTGTGGTCAACTTTCGCCAATTCATAAATCCATAATCCATAGTCCTTTCCTACTCATTGTCTTTATCCATCTGCCAGCTTACCCATATCCAAGTTTTTAACTTCCTTCAGAAAGAGAGGAGGGATGTTGATGATCTAATTTCCCCGGGGAGTGCATTCCACAGGCGAGGGGCCACCACTGAGAAGGCCCTGTCCCTCGTCCCCACCAGTCTCACTTGTGATAGAGGTGGGACCGAGAGCAGGGCCTCCCCAGAGGATCTTAAACTCCGAGGTGGGACGTAGAAGGAGATACGTTCGGATAGGTACGCTGGGCTGGAGCCGTATAGGGTTTTGTAGGTCAAAACCAGCACTTTGAATTGTGCTCGGAACTGGATCGGCCATCAGCGGAGCTGACATAACAGAGGGGTGGTATGCTCCCTGTATGATGCTCCAGTGAGCAATTCTTTTCTCCTTCTCAACTTTCCATTGTATTATTTTGTCAAGATTTGTTTCTGAGGTTTCATTAGTCTTCAATTATTTCCAACACCGCATTTATCTTTTATTTCCTCCCATTGAATTACAGTTCCATCTGGTTTCAGTAAGTCCTCCATCTTTGTTATTCTGTTCTGTTCCAGTTTCTTTAGCATATTGCGATATATCATTGGCCTCATCACATAGAGAAAAACAGTGAAAAGACTGTTTCAGGCAGGTGTAAATTCTCCACATACTTGGAAAGGCTAAATTATCTGGGTTCCAGATTTTTTGAAGAATCTTTTTGCATAGCAGAGGATCATGGGGGGAAGCATTTGGCATATTTTTATTTGACGTTCGGTTTGGACTGCTATTGTGAATGCCTGTGTTATCTTAATATGCTTTGGGGTTTGTATAAGATACTGGAGTGAAGCTGCTTATGTTCTCTGAGCATCCTTTTTGTTCATCCTTTAATAGTCAAATTGCCAACTTTTATTGGTCTCGTTATCTTTATTACCTTTGGCATTCCCAGTCATAAAGTGGCTGCCTTCTCCTGGGTTTTTTGTGTGTCTATTTTTCTAGCTAAATTGCTACATCATGTCCCATGTGTTTGAATCATGAAACATTAAGTTGATTTCATTTCCTCCCACAGGCACTTATGGCGTTGTGTATAAAGGCAAACACAAAGCCACGGGCAAAGTGGTCGCCATGAAGAAGATTCGACTAGAGAGTGATGAAGAAGGCGTTCCCAGCACTGCAATCAGAGAGGTTTCCTTATTAAAAGAGCTACATCACCCCAATATAGTTTGGTATGGGAATCATTTGATGGTTGGAAAATTAGGTTTTTTCCCCTTCTGTGTTTTCATCAATAAAGTACATGCAATCTATATAAATAAAAATGTAATGTTCGTTTGTGGGATTAACATAACTTAAAAACCACTGGACGAATTGACACCAAATTTGTTTTTTTGTTTTTTTAAATAATTTTTATTTTTCATTTTTCAAATATAACAGTGATAGAGTGGGAACAATCTGACTTATAGGAAAGTGGGAAATTGGATAGGTAGGTAGAGAAGGGAGAAAGTGAAATGGGGAGGGGATTGAGGGGTTGTGTAGTGGTAGGAAGAGCTGGGACCTGTGCTGGCGGGACCGGGGGGGGGGGGGGGGAGATAGTTGACTTCCGGTTCATTCCACAGAGGTACAGTCTTGTTCTTAAGAAAATGTTTGCTTCGGAAGGTCTCTATTGTCCTAGAGGACTCCTTGTATTTAAATTTATATATTTAGTTTTATTGTTTCCTTCAAATAAAATCTGAGTTGATCCCAACTAACATAACTCAAAAACCACTGGACGAATTGACACCAAATTTGGACACAACACACCTAACACTCCAACGAGTGTCCATCACCCATAAACACATACACAAAACCCCAGCGGAACAGACAAAACTCCCAAAAATACACCACATATACATACACTCATATACATATGCACATGCGCACATTCATAGACACTCACATATATATATGCACAAACACACAAATATACACACATACATACACACAAATATGCATATAGACAAGCACACACATATACACAATATGCATGTACACATATAAACACAAATACACAAATATATATACACACATATATATACACAAATATATACACACATATACACAGTATGCATGTACACATATAAACACACAAATATATACACATATATACATACACAAATATATACACACATATACACAATATGCATGTACACATATTATTATTATTATTATTATTATTATCATCTTTATTTGTACCCCACTAACATCTCCCGAAGGACTCGGTGCGGCTTACAAAGGCCAAGGCCCTCAATAAAACAACAGCATAACAAATACAACACTAAAACTCATAAAGCAAATCAATAAACATTAAAGCAGTAACAATAAAAACATTAAAATAATACATCATGACGCATTTAAAACTAGGACCGGGCCTAATGTAATGAGTAAAATTAAAAGTGCTGGACATATAAACACAAATACACAAATATATACACACAAAACACATATACACAGACTGGACCACAGCAAGGGGATGGCTAGTTTACATAACAATGCAAGGAAATCTGGGTTAAAGACAGAATTGGAAAAATGTGGTGTTCCAAATTTTGTTGGACTATACCTCCCATCAATCCTTTGTCAGGAATGATGGAAGCTGTGGTTTAGCAAGGTCTCGAGGGCAGTAAGTTGTTTTCTCTGGCGTAAAAGGTTGGTGCTGGGTTTTAAAAGTAAATTGGTTTCTTGCAGCTCTTTTGATACTTGAGTAAAGTGTCAGACATATGCCATTTAAAGGTTACAGTGTTATGCAGAGCTGATTGGCAATAAGCTGCACTGAACAGAAGTCGGAAATACACCCTAGTGAATTCTTTTCGGTTGTGTTGTAGGTTATTTTTCACAGTGTGATTTGTTTTCTGATGTATAGTGTGATTTGTTAAGGATTCGAATTTAAGAGACTACAGGTGCAGATTTCAAATATTACACTGCATTTAAACCAGACGCATTTAATGTGGCGTTTGCCATTAAATCTAAATCCAGCCTGGTCAATTAAACCTTGAGGAACTAAATTGGGTTGACAGCATAAAGGGTTTTTGTTGGTTTTACCTGTAAACCTAAAATGATCATACAGCCATTGCTACCATTCCAAAATTTACTGTGTGATTACAGTTTTGATTGATACTGTAGGATGCCTAGTTTTTCAGCTCCTTTTTTAGGCTGAAAAAGCTCCTCTCGGCTTACACTCGAGTCAAGGTTATTTATTATTTTACTCTGTTATTAGTATTTTTATTTCATGTATTATTTTACTCTATTATTATTACATTTACAGTATTTTATCCTATTATTATTATTATTATTTTACACTATTTATGATTATTATTACATCTATTATTTTACTTTATTATTATTGCATTTATTATTTTACTCTATTATTACATTTATTATTCGACTCTATTATTCCTGTTATTATTATATTTCCATTATTTTAATTTATTATTATTATTATATTTATTATTTTACTCTCTTTATTATTGTTGGAAGGATACATAAGTACATTTACATTGAAGATTTGTAATGATTTAATCAGAATTGGGCAGTCTTATCTCAAATTACAGTTTTATGTAAATATTAAAAAACATTTCACCTCCTGATCCTTAAATTAATGTAATTTTATTGGTATTTATTTTTATTTTGAAATTTACCTGTAATGGCTGCATTTCCCACCCTTGGCTTATACTCGAGTCAATATATTTTCCCAGTTTTTTGTTGTAAAATTAGGTGCCTCGGCTTATATTCGGGTCGGCTTATACTCGAGTATATACGGTAATTATGTTTATACTTGAGTATATACAGTACCTGCAAGTTTGTCTGCAGATGTGTTTCCTTCTAATATAATAATGTTGTCAGAGCTGCTTTAAATAGTTTCAGTATAATTAACACAAAAAGTGAAATGCTTAATTCTGGTACAGTTACATAAAGTCTTTTGTCAGGGTATAACACACAATTATGAAGGAGTATGAGTTGTCTTATTTTCTTTTTCCTTTACAGTCTTCAGGATGTGCTTATGCAAGACTCAAGGCTTTATCTTATCTTTGAATTTCTTTCTATGGATCTCAAGAAATACCTGGATTCTATTCCATCTGGGCAGTTTTTGGATCGAATGCTTGTGAAGGCAAGGAACTTGGTGTCTCTAAAACTACTGCTTACCTAGCAGCCCTTTTTTCTCCCTCATAGATTTCAAAGCCAATGTGATGCAGTAATTGAAATATCGAGCTCAGGGGAGAGATACAGGTTCAAATTCACATTTATGCCATGGGTCAGTCACCATCTTCGGTGCACTTGAAATGCCTCCCAAGGTGGTTAGGATAAAAACAAAATTATAGGAAGACCCCATGTTGTTTGTGTATAGAAGTCATGTTACACCTACAATTCGTTGTTACTACTGCTCTTTCTGTTGGCAAATCTGGTCTCAGCGCAACAGCTAGGAGGCACAGGATAAATGAAGTGTGCAGCCTTTAGTCAACTTCAGAGCCTTGAAGTAGCACATTTATTTAGTTACTTTCTAAAAGCTACAAAAGCAACAAACATAACTTATGTACAGGAGAAGTTACAGATACGTCTTGTTTCTTCATAGCATGGCTGGAAGAGAATACTCGGCAGTTTGTTATCTTAATTCCACGTCATGTAATAATAATAATAAAACTTTATTTATATGCCGCTCTATCTCCCCGAGGAGACTCAGAGCGGTTCCCAGGTAACATCACAAAACATACAAAGTAAAAAACAACATAACCATAAGATTAGCAAAACAAAATATAAGCATAAAAATTGTCACCATAACACACATATATTAAAAGAATCCTGCCTGTCCAAGGCAATTAAAAAATTAACAAGGCCGGGCCAAGATTTGTGCAAGCCCAAAAATTCTAGGGGGCTTGCACAAATGCTAAGTGCAATGCTATGGCAGGCAACAATTTTTTTTTAAATTTATTTATTTGACTTTTATACCGGCACTCCCAATTTGGCTTACAGCAGTAGATTAAAACAATACAACCAACTTTAAAATACAATAAAAACGAGAACAGACATAGTCCCGAGTTATTAGGTACGGGTCTGTGGCTGTTCATTCCAGGACCGATTAGAGGAAAGAATCTGGGTAATTGGAAGGAAGAATAAGGCCGTATTTGACAATGTGTAGGGCTGAGTTAGAACGGGCCATTTTCTGAAAAAAGAGGATAAAGAAGCGATAACAAATTTATAGCAAGACTGCTTATAGCAAGGAACTGGAAAAAAGAAATAAATATACAAATAGAAGAGTGGTACAAGGAAGTATGGAAATTGGCAATAAATGATAAGCTGACGTGTATATTAAAAGTTAAGAGGTATATGGAAACAAAGTGATTTTGATGATGTATGGAGAAAATGTATTGAAAAAGGATTAAAAAACAAAGAAGGAAACCTCTGCAAGAAGAATTGAAATTTTGGACAGATGATATGTAAAAGCTGTGGCTTGGGAGGGGGGAGGGGAGCACTGCGGTAAGAGATAGACGATATGTATAAGTGTGTGTGTGTATGTATATATATATATATATATATACACATATACATATATACACATACACACACACACACACGCACACTAAAAAAGAACTGGACATTTTCAAAGGCTTGTTGAAACCACCAGGTTTTCAAGTTCTCGGTAGCGGGGGGCCACTGCCGAGAAGGCCCCCTCTCTCGTCCCCACTAATCGTGCCTGTGACGAAGGTGGGACCGAGAGGAGGGCCTCCCAGAAGATCTTAGAGTTTGTGCCAGTTCATAGAAGGAGATGCGATCGCAGAGATAGGCGGGGCGCAAACCGTTGTGACTTAAAGTTTATGCTCTCTGCATTGAATCACTTTGTGTCTTTAACTTGCATGGCATTACATAGCATTATATTCTATACCGAACAGCAGAGCTTTGAACTATAAGCAATATTTCACCCAGTTAAACAACGGTACTGACACTTTCTTCCAAGAAACCACTGCATATGACTACGGTAGTATAAATTGCATGTTGCAGTCCTCCACCAAATTTCACTGTATACAAAGACATGTGGCTTTGTGGCACAGAGCAACAATGCAGCCTGGAAAGCATTTCATACGCTTTGTAGCTACGCATAACTTTAAAAGATCAGTAAAATAAAGAAGCTGCCAGTCTCGTCCAGCTCTTGTCATCCAACATCCCCAAGAATAGAGTTGGAAGAGACCTCATGGGCTATCCAGTCCAACCCCCTGCCAAGAAGCAGGAATGTTGCATTCAAACCACCCCTGACAGATGGCCATCCAGCCTCTATTTAAAAGCTTCCAAAGAGGGAGCCTCCACCACACTCGAGGGCAGAGAGTTCCACTGCTGAACGACTCTCACAGTCAGAAAGTTCTTCCTCATGTTCAGATGGAATCTCCTTTCTTGTAGTTTGAAGCCATTGTTCCGCGTCCTGGTCTCCAGGGAAGCAGAGAACAAGCTTGCTCCCTCCTCCCTGTGACTTCCTCTCATTCATACATGGCTATCATGTCTCCTCCCAGTCTTCTCTTCTTCAGGCTAAATATACCCAGCTCCTTAAGCCACTCCTCATAGGGCGTGTTCTCCAGACCCTTGATCATTTTAGTCGCCCTCCTCTGGACATATTCCAGCTTGTCAACATTTCCCTTCAATTGTGGTGCCCAGAATTGGACACAGTATTCCAAGTATGGTCTGACCAAGTCAGAATATTTTACTCTTCCAGTTGGGTTGAAAAGTGGATATTTGCATGTCTTTAATGATGCCATCTTAAAGCATTGATCCTAACATGCCTGTATACCTTCTGTAGTAACTTTTCTCTTACATGTGTCCTTTCAGAGTTATTTGCACCAAATCTTGCAAGGTATTGAGTTCTGTCATTCAAGAAGAGTCCTGCATAGAGACCTGAAGCCTCAGAATCTGTTAATTGATGACAACGGAGTAATTAAACTAGCTGATTTTGGTCTGGCCCGAGCTTTTGGCATCCCTGTCCGTGTTTACACACACGAGGTAAGCTGCATATCCCCTGAAATGCCAAAAATTGTACTTAAAGGAGATTAGTATGTTACATTCTGCATTTGTGTCCCTTCGACTTGTCTATTGACTTATGGGTCACCCCATGAATTTCATGGTTCTCTTTGGCAAGAAATATTCAGATTTTCTTTATCACTTCCTCTGAAATATAGCTAAATGCACCTGATATTTGTTGGTCTGGCCAAACCTGACACTGCCTTGCTCCTAAGATCACATAGGATCTGATGCCTTTCGGATATTTAGGTGTGCACACACAGCATTAATCTCGCCTTTACCCCAGCAGTTATACAGTATTTCACTGATTTGTCTCTGTTATGTTATGCCATATTCTTGATCACAATTAGTATGGTTTGTTATGTAAGGGAACCCAAACAAAGACTGTACCACGTTAAATTACTACATCCCAAACCCATTCTGTATTTTTGGTCTATAATTCACATTTATTCGCCAGTTTGGGCCATACATGCTATTTACACTTAGATTGTTGTCCTTAATATTTGTGTGCAAGTATAGGACCAGTTACCACACTTTGAGTTTGGGAGAGGAACATTGATTTTGATCCATTTTCTATTATTATTTTTTTATTTAAAACATTTATATTCCGTTCTTCTCACCCCAAAGGGGACTCAGGGCGGAGCACAGCATATACATGGCAAACATTCAATGCCAGGACACAGATTCACATACAATACATAAACATTAAAAATATTTATCAAAATATTAAAATACACCATTTAAAACCGTCCTAGCCATCCGCATCAAATCCAATTGGCCCTGTCATCTTTCCCACTGCCGCTTCATTGTCCTGTCCTGAAAGCTTGGTCCTACAGCCAAGTTTTTGCCATCTTTCTAAAGGACAGGAGGGAGGGGCCGACCTGATCTCACCAGGAAGGGAGTTCCATAGCCGGGGAGCAATCACCGAGAAGGCCCTGTCTCTTGTCCCCACCAATTTTTTTTTTATTTTTTTTTTGCTTTTTAAGCCTCTTCTGCTGTGTTTTTATGAGTGATGGTCGCTCGTTGGCCTGATAGGTGTATTGTGTCCAAATTTGGTGTAAATTTGTCCAGTGGTTTTTGAGTTGTGGTAATCCCACAAACAAACTTTACATTTTAATTCATATAGACTAGCTATCCCCTGCCATGCGTTGCTGTGGCCCAGTCTGGTGATCTGGAAAATAAAGTAAAGAGAAAGTGTTGGTTTCTCATAATGTCTTGATGCTTGTGGGTAAACAGTATTTCTTGCTGTTTCTTTGCCAGTGTTGATATGGAGATTGTCTGGTTTGCCTACTTTGAAACAGGCAACATATCAGTGTCCTTCTTTTCTAGATTTCCCTTTCTAGGGTCCCTTTCAAATCTGGGAGACTATATCTCTCTGTAGGTGAATCCTATCTGTTTGTCTGTCTATCTATCTATCTGTATGGCTGGATGACTGTGTGGGAAGTTCTGTGTGGGAAGTTTGCCCCGATTCTGTCGTTCGGGGGGAGGGGTCAGAATATAATCTGCATTTTTAAAAAGTTTTGTAACAACCACCTCTTTGTTCCAGGTAGTAACGCTGTGGTACCGGTCCCCAGAAGTGCTGCTAGGCGCCGTACGTTACTCTACTCCTGTAGACGTATGGAGCATAGGTACCATATTTGCAGAAATGGCAACAAAGAAACCGCTCTTCCATGGAGACTCAGAAATTGATCAACTCTTCAGGATCTTTAGGTATCTAAGGAGTTGGAAAGATGTGTAAAGTTGTGTTTAAGATCGGATTCGCATTTATGAAAATGTTGTATCTTTTCTATTTAAGAAGATATTGATTTAACTGTTGTATTTTACTGGGTGCAATGAATTGGCACCTGTCCTTGTTTGCTTGCCTTTTCTTTGTATGTGCTGTAATGGCAAATTATCAAACAATATGTTATACAGGCAGTTGCAGACATCTGTATGCGTTTTGCGCATGCGTTGTAATGTAAGTTTTGTTTTTTGGCTTTTAGAGACTCTTTTTGTGTGTGTTTCCAGTATTTTTATGAGTGATAGTCACTCGTTGGCCTGATAGATGTATTGTGTCCAAATTTGGTGTCAATTTGTCCAGTGGTTTTTGAGTTCTGTTAATCCCACAAACAAACAAACATCACATTTTTATTTATATAGATGTATGTATATATAATGGCGCACCATGCAGTCATGCTGGCCACATGACCTTGGAGGTGTCTACGGACAACGCTGGCTCTTCGGCTTAGAAATGGAGAAGAGCACCACACCCCAGAGTCAGACATGACTGGACTTAATGTCAGGGGACTACGTTTACCTTTACCTATGTATATATGTGCATTGCAAATAAGATATGTGCAGTATGCATAGGAATTTGTTCATGATTTTTCTTAGTTTTTCCAAACTCTAATTCGGTTCCCCAACAGTCTGAGGGACCGTGAACCAGTCCTCAGCTTTAAAAGTATGCGCATCCATGTTGCCTGGTGACACTTTTTCAGAAAAGCTGGGGGAAATGATCTTGTTTGAGTGACTCTTTACTTAGCCAAACAAGATACTTGTGCAATGGAATGTGTGTTGCTGTGATTTTGCCTCTTGAGTCTTTCCCATGTGCATGTTCTATGGGGATTTCACCCCAGAGCCATGTAATTGGTACAATGGAATTCTATACAATGCTCTGTAGAGTCCATTAAAATGACGTTTAGCAGAAGACAGTTTATTTAGCTCTGGATACTTTTTTCCTGCAGAGCTTTAGGGACCCCCAATAATGATGTGTGGCCTGAAGTGGAATCCTTGCAGGATTACAAGAACACCTTCCCAAAATGGAAACCGAGCAGCCTGGCCTCTCAAGTGAAACACCTGGACGACAACGGACTAGACTTGCTTTCTGTAAGTGATTATTTCACTCTCACAGTGTTTTCTTTTGATGAGCATCACTCCACCAGGCTGAAAGATTCAATTGGCACCAAAACGTATGATATATAAGATAAACCTGGCTTCTCTATACTGTCCTATATGGTGCCTGTGTATAATTCTTGCAATGTAAATCGCCTGGAGCATCTCGGATGGAGGGCGATTAATAAGTAATTAAAGATGATGATGATGATGATGATGTTGATGATGTTTCAATGATACTTATGAACTGTTCTGCTCTTGCAGATTAAAGTAATGTTTTCCGCAGCAGTAGTATCCCACTTGGAGGTAGCTTTTAATCTTTTATATCGTTCTACTTCAGCTTCTGATCTGTGGATTTATGTAATATAGTAATAATAATAATAATAATAATAATAATAATCTTTATTTAATACCCTGCCACCATCGCCCCAATGGGTACTCGGGGCGGCTTACATGAGTCCAAGCCCAACAGCATATTACAATAAAGTAAAACCAAAACACAATAACAACACAGTAAAATACATACAACATATGAGTACAAAAAAAAAACCCGATAAAGCCAAATCATACACAATAAAATAATATAAAATCACATAACAATGAACAGGCCGCATGTGCAAGATAAAAACTAAGATACTAAAAATACAAAAATCCGGATGAGATAGGGATGGAGCAGATTTTTTGGGGGCGAGAAGACTTTGATGGAGGTGGTTGGTAACTGCCATCCCTGCTACTCTGCTCCTCACAGCTTTGGGGAGGCATAACGGCATGCCCTCAACTCTCACCATCTACACCAGGCATCCTCAAACTGCGGCCCTCCAGCTGTTTGGGCCTTCAATTGAACAATTGACAATTGAACAAGCTTATTAGGGCTTCTGGGAGTTGGAGTCCCAAACAGCTGGAGGGCCAGTTTGAGGATGCCTGATCTACACCTTCCAAGTCTGTTGGTTCATAGATTTTTGTGGGAGATGATTGGCAACTGAAATCATTGCTACTTGGCTTCCTGAAGCTGCAGGTTGCCATCCACCCTCCACTAAAGAGGTCTGTCTGGTTTACAAGCTTCACTGCAAGGAACTTGCCTGCTGTAGAAATTCATCGACAGATTTGTGAAGTGTACGGTGATACTGTTATGAGTGAAAGCAAAGTGCGTAAGTGGGTACGACAATTCAAAGATGGCCGTGACAACGTCCATGATGAGGACCGCTCTGGTCGCCCTTCTTTGATTACAGACAATTTGGTGGCTTCAGTTGAAGCGAGGATTCATGAGAACAGGCACTTCACAATAACAGGTCTGAAACGAATTTCCTGACGTGTCGAGATCAGTGCTTTACATTGTTTCTGAACACCTAAAGTTTAGGAAACTGTGCTCCCATTGGGTCCCGAAACACCTAACAGAGGACCACAAAAACCAAAGATTTGAGTGTGCGATCAAATCAAATCGTCTGTAATCCAAGAAGGGCGACCGGAGCGGTCCTCATCATGGACGTTGTCACGGCCATCTTTGAATTGTTGTACCCACTTATGCACTTTGCTTTCACTCATAACAGTATGACCGTACACTTCGCAAATCTGTCGATGAATTTCTGCAGCAGGCAGGTTCCTTGCTGACAAAAACCTTATCACTGAGCGAACCCCACATGCGGAAGGTGAGTTGATAGTCTTAAACATTTTTAAAGCACAGAACAGAACCGTACAGGTTAGCTACAGAGCAGAAACTGAGCACAGTTGTTCCCGAGGCATGCCGGTACACGACGCACATGCTCGTTGCGGTATGCGCGTGAACTACTAGTGTGTACAACAAAACAGACCTTACTTAAAAAATACCCCTCGTACCTTGTAAGCTGCTCTAAATCCCCTTCGGGGTGAGAAGGGCGGCATATAAATGTCGTAAGCAAATAAATAAATAAAATGGTGTTGGGATGAAAGGGGAAGGACTAAATAAGAGGCATGAAGACATTTTTATTTTTTATTGTTTGGGGATTTATTTGCAGATTTCATTAATGTGTTCCCTCTAGTAATCTCTAGCTCCTCCAGTGCGACTTTGGGGACAGTGTCTCGCAAATGTTGACTATCTAGAATCATATTGGACAATCTAGAGATTCCTGGAGATGTGCTCTGAGTTTTTAAAAACAGCATTTTTAAGTTTTTAAAATTTGTGTTTCCTCCACTTTTGTGTAGTCCTGTGTCTATAACACCAATTAATGTTTTTAGACGTGAGAACACTTCCAAAAGGGAGTGGGCTATTGGCTAGGAGACTGTTTGATTTACAGTTGGCCCTCCATATTTGCAGGTTTGACTATTTTTTTGATTAGATTATTCACAGATTTGATTACAATGTTCTCTCCAGGAATCTCAAGATCCAGTGCAATTCTACAGTCAGCTTCCAGTATAAATTGGCCACAAACACTTGCTTTGATGATCTAGAGCAGTGGTTCTCAACCTTCCTAATGCGGTGACCCCTTCATACAGCCCCCCATGTTGTGGTGACCCCCAACCATAACATTGTTTTTGTTGCGACTTCATAACAGTCATTTTCCTACTGTTATAAATCATAATGTAAATGTCTGATATGCAGAATGCATTTTCATTCACTGGACCAAACTGGGCACAAATACCCAATGCACCCAAATGTGAATGCTAGTGGGGTTGGGGCTGGATTGATTTTGTAATTTGGGAGTTGTAGTTGCTGGGATTTATAGTTCACTTATAATCAAAGAGCATTCTGAACTCCACCAGTGATGGGTTTGAATCAAACTTGGCTCCCATGACCAATGGAAAACACTGTAAGGGTTTGGTGGGCACTGACCTTGAGTTTGGGAGTTGTAGTTCACCTATATCCAGAGAGCACTGTGGACTCATGCAATGGTGGATCTGCACCAAACTTGGCACAAATACTCAATATGCCCAAATGTGAACACTGGTGGAGTCTGAGGAAAATAGATCTTGACATTTGGGAGTTGTAGTTGCTGGGATTTATTACAATCAAAGAGCATTCTGAACTCCACCAATGATAGAATTGGCTCAAACTTCCCACATGGAATTCCCATGACCATCAGAAAATACTGTGTTTTCTTATGGTCTTTGGCGACCCCTCTGACACCCCCTCGTGACCCCCTCAGGGGTCCCGACCCCCAGGTTGAGAAACACTGATCTAGAGATTCTTAGAAAGGTTTCCTTTCAAGTCAAAAGACCTAGCAATTTTTTACTAATGTTTTTCACTTTCTCAGAAACTCTGTGAATGTGTAGGGCTGACTAGAGCTTATGACTTTTAATTTAAAAGATCTTTACTCTGTAAGTTTACTTGCATTTCACGTGGCCTGAAATAAACTGAACAATATTTTGACTTGCAGAAAATGTTAATTTATGACCCTGCAAAAAGGATTTCTGGCCGCGCAGCCCTGAACCATCCCTACTTTGATGACTTGGAAAGATCCAAACTGCCTGCCAGCCGTATCAAGAAACGTTAACTGTCCTAAGAAATCAGTGGGTGTCTGGAGTAGAGAGAGAAAAGACTCCGGAAAGTGTCTGTGTCTCCTGTTTTTTATATGTCTGGTCTTATTCTAAAACTGTAGCCCTATTTTAGAGTGCTCTGGCTAAAGTCTTTCTCGAATGTAAATATTAACATATTCACTGCTCAATAAAGTTGTAAACTTAATGAAATTCACTGTTATATAAATAAAAAACTTTAAACATAGCACAAGTGTGGTGAGGGTCTTTGTTCCTTTCCAACATGCTAGCAAAGTCTTGAACACCACTAAAGGAAGATGGAGTAGCATTTGTGTGGCAACTGAGTAGTACAAACATTGATACAAAAAGGAGCAGAAGCCAAAAGAAGAAATTAAGTTAGACGTAGGTAAGTTTGGTTCTCTGGCTCGACTAGAGCCAACATTCACGCTCTTGTTACGTCCCAAATAGATTACTGCAACGCACTCTACGTAGGGTTGCCTTTGAAGACTGTTCGGAAACTTCAATTAGTCCAATGGGCGGCGGCCAGATCACTCACCGGAGCATCATACAAGGAACATACTGTTATGTCAGCTCCACTGGCTGCCAATCCAGTTCCGAATACAATTCAAAGTGCTGGTTTTGACCTACAAAACCCTATATGGCTCCGGCCCAGTGTACCTGTCCGAACATATCTCCTTCTACATCCCGCCTCGGAGTTTAAGATCATCTGGGGATGCCCTGCTCTCGACCCCACCTCTATCACAAGTGTGTTTGGTGGGACGAGGAGCAGGGCCTTCTCGGTGGTGGCCCCTCACCTGTGAAATTCGCTTCCCGGGGAAATTAGGTCATTGACATCCCTCCTCTCTTTTAGAAGGAAACTAAAAACATGGATATGGGACCAGGCCTTTGGATAACCTGGCAGACAGACAAAGGACAATGACGACCAGAACTGGATAGAGAATTATGACAATGCGGAATGAACTTACGGATTTTGAGCTTAGCGAACGTTGATCACTAGATTGGTTTTTATTAGTTGTACTGTATAACTGGATTGTTTTAATTGTTTTATAATTGTTGCTGCTATGTATTTTAGCTTACTATTTGTATTGCTGGCATCGAATTGTGCCTTTTGTAAGCCACCCTGAGTCCCCCTTCGGGGGTTGAGAAGGGCAGGGAAGAAATACACTAAATAAATAAATAAACATTAAAAGATTCAGACTTTGCGCTTCTGTGAACCCCATCGCTTTCCCCAAAGCAATTAATTTTAGACACTCATTTAAGCTTTATACTTGAGAACTTAATTAGAATGGTGGAAGGGAAAACCTATCCTTGCGCCATGGCTTCATAGAGAACACTTATCTTGGCCTTTGTAGATCCTCTATAGATAGATAGATAGTACTTACTTACTTCGGCGATCCCTCGTAGTCCAAGGATGATGGTTCTCCAAGGTCAGTATTCTGTTGATGGGTCCGTAGGTGATGGTGGAGAATAGTCTTGCTCTGCATCTTCTTCCACGGTGAGGGTGACCCCCCCCCCCCATCATTAAATCATAGAATCAAAGAGTTGGAAGAGACCTCATGGGCCATCCAGTCCAACCCCCTGCCAAGAAGCAGGAATATTGCATTCAAATCACCCCTGACAGATGGCCATCCAGCCTCTGTTTAAAAGCTTCCAAAGAAAGGAGCCTCCACCACATTCTGGGGCAGAGAGTTCCACTGCTGAACGGCTCATTGAAGCGATGGTCCTCTGCCATCAACTCTGCTGGACTGGCCATGTTTGGATACCTGACCACCGTCTCCCAAAGCAGTTGCTCTACTCCGAACTCAAGAACGGAAAACAGAATGTTGGTGGACAGGAAAATAGATTTAAAGATGGGCTCAAAGTCAACCTTAAAATCTCTGGCATAGAACTGGGAAGCCCTGGCCCTTGAGCGCTCCAGCTGGAGGTTAGCTGTGACCAGCAGTGCTGCAGAATTTGAAGAGGCATGAATGGAGGGCGAAAGAGATAAATGTGCCATGAGGAAGGCGCATCAAGCCAACCCCGACTGGGACCGCCTTCCACCTGGAAACCAATGCCCTCATTGCGGAAGAAAGTGCAGAGCAAGAATACGGCTCCACAGTCACCTACGGACCCATCGACAGAACATCGACCTTGGAGGACCATCATCCTTGGACTACGAGGGATCGCCTAAGTAAGTAAGTACTATCTATCAGGCTTGGGTAACCACGGAAAAATTTGGTTCTAAACTTGTTTTGTTTTTAGGGAGCCCTTGCGTTTCGTTTTTTTAATAATTCCGAAATTTTCCTTTAAAAAATTTCAAAATATACGAAATTTCGTAAAATTACGAATCGATTCGTTAATGGTGGACGCGATTGCGCAATATGCTAAAAAAACCTCCAAATGGGACAGGGGGAACTTCTGAAGCTTCCCTCTCCCTCTGTAGTTGACTGTTGGTGTGATAAAACAAACAACTATAAAACTTGCACCAGACATGCGAAAATAATTACGAAATAATTACGAAATAATTACGAAATGAATTGAAAAAAATGTTCCGAATCTAATTTACTCCTCACACTATTCCTGCATGGCTCAATATTGGATCGTAAGCTAATTTAAATACGAATTAATAATGAATTACGAAATTAACGAACGAAACCGCCCAAGCCCACTATCTATCTATCTATCTATCTATCTATCTATCTATCTATCTATCTATAGAGGATCTACAAAGGCAAGATAAGTGTTCTCTATGAAGCCATGGCGCAAGGATAGGTTTTGACAAGCTGGATTGTGTCCAGAGGAGGGCGACTAAAATGATCAAGGGTCTGGAGAACAAGCCCTATGAGGAGCGGCTTAAGGAGCTGGCCATGTTTAGCCTGAAGAAGAGAAGGCTGAGAGGAGATATGATAGCCATGTATAAATATGTGAGAAGAAGCCACAGGGAGGAGGGAGCAAGCTTGTTTTCTGCTTCCCTGGAGACTAGGACGAGAAACAATGGCTTCAAACTACAAGAGAGGAGATTCCATCTGAACATGAGGAAGAACTTCCTGACTGTGAGAGCCGTTCAGCAGTGGAACTCTCTGCCCCGGAGTGTGGTGGAGGCTCCTTCTTTGGAGGCTTTTAAACAAAGGCTGGATGGCCATCTGTCAGGGGTGATTTGAATGCAATATTCCTGCTTCTTGGCAGTGGGTTGGACTGGATGAACCATGAGGTCACTTCCAACTCTTTGATTCTATGATTCTAGCCGACATGCACAAGCATAATAAACACATTGTTTCGTTGCCATATTCTCCATGGCCACAAGATGTCAATGTAGTATTTAAACATTTCTGGAAAAGCTCAGGGAAGGAGACAGGTGACAATTGTGTAACATGAACTGATTATTTTGTACAGTATTTCTAGGCAAGAGAAGAGAGTGAGCCACTTTCTCGTTCCTAGCTGCCTTTATGGATAGAATCATAGAATCAAGAATCAAAGAGTTGGAAGAGACCTCATGGGCCATCCAGTCCAACCCCCTGCCAAGAAGCAGGAATATTGCATAGATGCATGGGAAATGTGCCGGAGTCTTATTTAACTCTGTACTCGTCTCTCCTCTTTCATTCTAGCACTGTGACCATGCAACCACCAACTTTTTGTAGCATATTCACTGCTGAAGGTTTCTGGAGATCTCAAATTGGGTGTTTTGCTGACTCTGTACAAATGAATTTGTCATTGCATCTCTTCTTTCCCATCTCCCGGAGGATGAAATTTGAGTTTGGGTCTGCTGGGAATTATTAGAAATCCCTATCCACTCCTTGTTTTGTGTTTGTTTATTGATTTTGACATTCTCAAAAGTTGACAATCTTATCTTCCTTTTAGCAAAAGAACATATTTACTGAATCTGTTCTAATTAACAATGGCTTCAAACTACAAGAGAGGAGATTCCATCTGAACATGAGGAAGAACTTCCTGACTGTGAGAGCCGTTCAGCAGTGGAACTCTCTGCCCCGGAGTGTGGTGGAGGCTCCTTCTTTGGAACCTTTTAAACAGAGGCTGGATGGCCATTTGTCAGGGGTGATTTGAATGCAATATTCCTGCTTCTTGGCAAGGGGTTGGACTGGATGGCCCATGAGGTCTCTTCCAACTCTTTGATTCTATGATTCTATGATTCTAATCTGACACCTTTAATTCTTTTTTTAAAAATATAACTTTTATAGTTATTTTATCATACATGGTTAAAATCTCAATAGAAAAAAGAGGAAAAAGAAGAAAGAGAGTAAGAGGAAAAAAGGAAAACAGAAAGCAAACAAGCAAACAGCAAATCTATATAAATAAAAATGTAATGTTCGTTTGTGGTATTAACAGAACTTAAAAACCACTGGGGGAATTGACCCCAAATTTGGACACAAGACCCCTGCCAAAGCAATCTATGTCCTTCACTAAAAAAAAATATGATTTTGTCATTTGGGAGTTATAGTTCACCTACAATCAAAGAGCAATCTGAACTCTACCAATGATGGAATTGAACCAAACGTGGTACACAGGACTCCCATGACCAACAGAAAATACTGGAAGGGTTTGGTGGGCATTGACCTTGACTTTGGGAGTTGTAGTTCTCCTACATCCAGAGATCACTGTGGACTCAAACAATGATGGATCTGGACCAAACTCTACATGAATACTCAATATGCCCAAATGTGAACACTGGTGGAGTTTGGGGAAAATAGAATCTTGACATTTGGGAGTTGTAGTTGCTTCTGCCAACCTAGCAGTTCGAAAACATGCAAATGTGAGTAGATCAATAGGTACCGCTCTGGCGGGAAGATAACAGCGCTCCATGCAGTCATGCCGGCCACATGACCTTGGAGGTGTCTATGGACAACGCTGGCTCTTCGGCTTAGAAATGGAGATGAGCACCACACCCCAGAGTCAGACATGACTGGACTTAATGTCAGGGGACTACCTTTACTAGTTGCTGGGATTTATAGTTCACCTACAATCACAGAGCATTCTGAACCCGACCAACAGTAGAATTGCGCCAAACCTCCCAAACAGAACCCCCATGTGGGCTACAGCAACGCGTGGCAGGGGACGGCTAGCATATATATAAATTGTGACTTCCAGGCCTCCTCGATATGGCTTTACTTCCTTTTCTTCTTTCTTATCTCTTTTTCTCCCCCTCCTTTTTGATCTGCTTCCCACAATGTTTTTCGTTTCTATGTTTCTTCTTGTAATTGTGGTTCTGGGAGCAGGCTTTTGGACAACAGACATAGATAGCACTTTGGACATGGAATTGGATATGGAATTGTCTAGAATGATGTTACGGCTGTTAATACTGTTTTAATGAATGTTTTACTTGTTGTTTTAATTATTATTATTATTATTATTATTATTATTATTATTATTATTATTATTATATTTCTGTGTTATATGTAGTGGTAACGAATTGCTGCCAAATGTAAGCCATCCTGAGTCCCCCTACGGGGGTTGAGAAAGAACGGGATAGAAATACAGGAAATCTATCTATCTATCTATCTATCTATCTATCTATCTATCTATCTATCTAAATGTAATGTTCGTTTGTGGGATTAACAGAACTCAAAAGCCACTGGATGAATTGACACCAAATTTGGACACAACACACCTAACAACCCAATGTATGTCCTTCACTCAAAAAATTTGATTTTGTCATTTGGGAGTTGTAGTTGCTGGGATTTATAGTTCACCTACAATCAAAGAGCATTCTGAACTCCACCAATGATGGAACTGAACCAAACTTGGCACACAGTTCTCCCATGACCAATAGACAATACTGGAAGGGTTTGGTGGGTAGTGTCCTTTGGTTTTGGAGTTGTAGTCCACCTATATCCAGAGATCACTGTGGACTCAAACAATGATGGATCTGGACCAAACTCTACACGAATACTCAATATGCCCAAATGTGAACACTGGTAGAGTTTGGGGAAAATAGAATCTTGACATTTGGGAGTTGTAGTTGCTGGGATTTGTAGTTCACCTACAATCAAAGAGCATTCTGAAGCCCACCAACAATGGAATTGGGCCAAACCTCCCACACAGAACCCCCATGTGGGCCACAGCAATGCATGGCAGGGGACAGCTTGTCATCTATATAAATAAAAATGTAATGTTCATTTGTGGGATTAAAATAACTCAAAAACCACTGGACAAATTGACACCAAATTTGGACACAAGACACCTCTCAGGCCAACAAGTGACCATCACTCATAAAAACACTGAAAAACACAACAGAATCATAGAATCATAGAATAAAAGAGTTGGAAGAGACCTCATGGGCCATCCAGTCCAACCCCCTGCCAAGAAGCAGGAATATTGCATTCAAATCACCCCTGACAAATGGCCATCCAGCCTCTGCTTAAAAGCTTCCAAAGAAGGAGCCTCCACCACACTCCGGGGCAGAGAGTTCCACTGCTGAACGGCTCTCACAGTCAGGAAGTTCTTCCTCATGTTCAGATGGAATCTCCTCTCTTGTAGTTTGAAGCTATTGTTCCGCGTCCTAGTCTCCAAGGAAGCAGAAAACAAGCTTGCTCCCTCCTCCCTGTGGCTTCCTCTCACATATTTAAACATGGCTATCATATCTCCTCTCAGCCTTCTCTTCTTCAGGCTAAACATGCCCAGTTCCCTAAGCCGCTCCTCATAGGGCTTGTTCTCCAGACCCTTGATCATTTTAGTCGCCCTCCTCTGGACACATTCCAGCTTGTCAATATCTCTCTTGAATTGTGGTGCCCAGAATTGGACACAATATTCCAGGTGTGGTCTAACCAAAGCAGAATAGAGGGGTAGCATTACTTCCTTAGATCTAGACACTAGGCTCCTATTGATGCAGGCCAGAGACTTAAAAACCAAAAAAATACATTACAACACATGCGCAAAACCACATATATATACACAAACACATATACACACACATATACACACACAAAACACACATACACAGACTGGGCCACAGCAACGTGTAATGGGAAGGCTAGTAAATAAATAAATAGAAGGATCAAAAAGGAAATTATCATCCAGTGATGGCTCTGCTTTTTCCAGTCTTGCTCTCACTTCCCAATGGTTACCTCTTTCACTTTCTCTCCATTTTTAAATGAGGGCCTGTATATATGTATATATGCCAGCCAATTCCTCATTAGCCAAACTTCATTGCATAAGCAAATCTTGCTCCTCTTTCTTTCCTTTTTGTAAAAAGCGAAATTCCGAATTCCCTCCGGGGATTTCTTTTTCAAAGCTGAAACAGCTAATGAGGATTATTCAGAATGACAGTTATTAGTCTTGTCCCTCTCTCTGCCTAAGCATTGCAGCCCCCTTCAAGTTGGAGAACACTTATTGTCTAAATGTGCTGATCGGGGGGAAATTTAAGTATTACATATACCCCATCAGGGGGAAAAATGCCAGACAATTTTTTAATAAGCTAGCCATAAGCAGCTACAAATCCCTTCTGAATCAATAAAGGATTGTCTGCACGACATTACGACCATCATATTAAGTGGCCATAAAATCTTTAAAAAATCTCTGTCCAGCATCTATATGTTTTCTCCTATTCAAGTACAACAAACTTCATATAAAACTGAAATCAGATACCTTTCATAGAATCATAGAATCAAAGAGTTGGAAGAGACCTCATGGGCCATCCAGTCCAACCCCCTGCCAAGAAGCAGGAATATTGCATTCAAATCACCCCTGACAGATAGCCATCCAGCCTCTGTTTAAAAGCTTCCAAAGAAGGAGCCTCCACCACACTCCTGGGCAGAGAGTTCCACTGCTGAACGGCTCTCACAGTCAGGAAGTTCTTCCTCATGTTCAGATGGAATCTCCTTTCTTGTAGTTTGAAGCCATTGTTTCGCATCCTAGTCTCCAAGGAAGCAGAAAAAAACTTTACTTCCTCCCTGTGGCTTCCTCTCACATATTTATACATGGCTATCATATCTCCTCTCAGCCTTCTCTTCTTCAGGCTAAACATGCCCAGCTCCTTAAGTCGCTCCTCATAGCGCTTGTTCTCCAGAGCCTTGATCATTTTAGTCGCCCTCCTCTGGACACATTCCAGCTTGTCAATATCTCTGTGGTGCCCAGAATTGGACACAATATTCCAGGTGTGGTCTAACCAAAGCGGGATAGAGGGGTAGGATTACTTCCTTAGATCTAGACACTATGCTCCTATTGATGCAGGCCAAAATCCCATTGGCTTTTTTTGCCGCCACATCACATTGTTGGCTCATGTTTAACTTGTTGTCCACGAGGACTCCAAGATCTTTTTCACACATACTGCTCTTGAGTCAGGCATTGTCCCCCATTCTGTATCTTTGCATTTTGTTTTTTCTGCCTAAGTGGAGTATCTTGCATTTGTCCCTGTTGAACTTCATTTTGTTAGTTTTGGCCCATCTCTCTAACCTGTCACGATCGTTTTGAATTCTCCTCCTGGACTCTGGACTATTGGCTATCCCTCCCAATTTGGTGTCGTCTGCAAACTTGATGATCCTGCCTTCTAACCCTTCATCTAAGTCATTAATAAAGATGTTGAACAGGACCGGGCCCAGGACGGAACCCTGCGGCACTCCACTTGTCACTCCTTTCCAAGAGGAAGAGGAAGCATTGCTGAGCACCCTCTGGGTTCGTCCATTTAACCAATTACAGATCCACCTCACCGTAGTTTTGCCTAGCCCACATTGGACTAGTTTCCTTTCCAGAAGGTCATGGGGGACCTTGTTGAAGGCCTTACTGAAATCCAGGTACGTTACATCCACGGCATTCCCCGCATCTACCCAGCTTGAAACTCTATTGAAAATAGAGCACTACTTCTCCATACGAAATATTTGATAGTATTCACCTGTAACTCAATGCTAGCTGTTGCTTCTGAATTTATTATTGCCTCTCTTTCATTATATATAGTTTGATGAGTTCAAGGAAATACATACTACTCTTTCTAGACCAGTCACAGTCTGGCTTTAGACCTGGTCACGGTACTGAGATGGCTTTGGTCGCCTTGGTGGATGATCTCCGCAGGAAGCTGGACAGGGGGAGTGTGACCCTGCTGGTTCTCTTGGACATCTCAGCGGCTTTCGATACCATCGATCATGGAATCCTTCTGGAACGGCTCTCCGAGATGGGCCTTGGAGGCACGGCTCTGTCGTGGCTCCGGTCCTTTTTGGAGGGTCGTTCCCAGATGGTGAAGCTGGGAGACACCTGCTCAGACCCCTGGCCATTGACCTGTGGGGTCCCGCAAGGTTCCATTTTGTCCCCCATGCTTTTCAACGATCAAGGGTCTGGAGAACAAGCCCTATGAGGAGTGACTTAAGGAGCTGGGCATGTTTAACCTGAAGAAGAGAAGGCTGAGAGGAAATATGATAGCCATGTATAAATATGTGAGAGCGAGGAGGGAGCAAGCTTGTTTTCTGCTTCCCTGGAGACTAGGACACAGAACAATGGCTTCAAACTACAAGAAAGGTGATTCCATCTGAACATGAGGAAGAACTTCCTGACTGTGAGAGCCATTCAGCAGTGGAACTCTCTGCCCCGGAGTGTGGTGGAGGCTCCTTCTTTGGAAGCTTTTAAACAGAGGCTGAGTGGCCATCTGTCAGGGGTGCTTTGAATGCAATATTCCTGCTTCTTGGCAGGGGGTTGGACTGGATGGCCCATGAGGTCTCTTCCAACTCTATGATTCTATGAATTGGGACTAGAATCAGACCTCCTAAATCCAGTCAACGACTCTTTATTATGTCTATAGCCAGTGCTATAAAAGAATATGCATACAACAACATTAATTAAAATGAATGGGAAAGATAAGGAGTGTGGAACGGTGATGGCTAATACATATGTTTGTCAAGATGTACATGTGGCAGCACAAAATTTAGTGGCACTAAAAGTAATTGATGCATTTTCATCGGAGAGGAGGAAGGAGACATAAAAAGAATTGGACCGTCTTGGCAATTTAATTAAGGCAGATTCAATAAAGGTTTTCGTAATATCGTGATTGAAAAAGCAATAACAAAGAACATGGGTCACCAGTTTGACTTCCCCAAGTCATGAAGTGGATTTTCTGTAATCTTCCTTTCAATGCATTGGAGAGGAGAGAATCAAATCATGCTATTAATAAAGAGAGAGTTGAATTATAATTTTTAAATCAATATATGTACAACGTATTGTCGAAGGCTTTCATGGCTGGAATCACTAGGTTCTTGTGGGTTTTTTCGGGCTATAGAGCCATGTTCTAGAGGCATTTCTTCTGACGTTTCGCCTGCATCTATGGCAAGCATCTCAACCTCTGAGGATGCTTGCCATAGATGCAGGCGAAACGTCAGGAGAAATGCCTCTAGAACATGGCTCTATAGCCCGAAAAAACCCACAAGAACCTAATATATGTACAGTTATGTTTGTTAGGATAGAGATAGTTATTTGGCCAAGATCATGTTGCGTTCAGTCTAAGACACCTCCGACTTCAGCAGACCCTTTCATTAAAACATGCTAAGCAAAGTTCTATTTTCTATTAATACAAACTAATTCGAGGAAATAGTATTCAGACAGGCTTGGTTAGGGTCCTGGGACAAGAACAGCGCAGGTTTAGAGTTAGAATTAGGATTGTGGCGCAGCTGGCATTAAGATCACTCTGACCAAAAGGTCATGAGTTCAAAGCCAGCCCAGGTTGGAGTGGGTATCCAACCAATTGTGTAGCCTGTTGTCGACCTTTGCAACCTAAAAGACAGTTGCATCTGTCAAGTAGGAAATTTAGGTACCACCTATGTGTGGGGAGGTTAATTTAACAAATTTACGAGGCCATAAAAAGACTCCAGCAATGCACTCAAGCAAAAATATGCAGGGAATGCGGAAGTACTTCATCAGTGTCGCAGATGGACGATGAAAGCGACATCTCCCCTGGCGGCCAGAAAAAGTTAAATAGCCTCTGTCTATGTCTGTATATGTTGTATGTCAAAATTGGCATTGAATGTTTGCCATATATGTGTACACTGTAATCCGCCCTGAGTCCCCTGCGGGGTGAGAAGGGCAGAATATAAAAGCTATAAATAAATAATAAATAAATACTTGCTTTTTTTAGGGTTCATTTCCAGGTAAGTCTTATAGACTAGTCTAGTCTCAGGGTTTAGCTCTGGCACGTGGTTCCAGAATCCACACCTTGTTGCAATGGCTCCAACATTGATACATGGCTCCGAAATCCAGCTCCAGCATCCAGAAGTGACTGATATCCAGCCCCATAACCCAACACCCCACTATCTGGAAATGACTGGAGCATCATGGCTCCACCACTTGAATTTATTTATTTATTTATTTATTTGCTGCATTTATATACCGCCCCGCTCAGCCCGCAGGCGACTCGGGACAGTTTACAGTTGGTACCAAGACCATAAAATACAATTTCAATATAATAAAACAATATAATTGAACATGGCTCAGAGAACTGGCTCCAGCAATCAGGCATAACTCCAGATCAGGCTCCGGCATTCCAGCTCTGGTATCGAAGCCCAGAATACATATGTGAAGCCAGGGCCATATCCAGAAAAAAAATTCAAGGGTGGGTAGGTGGGCTGGGAGGTTTGAAACATTCTTTTAGTGAATCATGAAGAGTAGGCCTGCCGTGAACCAGAAGCCTTAAAGGAGCCAAACACAAGTAAAAGGTCTAAACAAAGTTTATTATTATAACAAAAATAGCTTAGAAACATTTAACTCAGTGTTTCTAGCAAATAAGTCTGTAGCAAACTGCTATGAAAAAAACGCAATTTGGGAATAATCCGGATTATACAGGAATATAATCCGGGATAACAAAAAGTTCCAGCGAACTGCTTCAAAGTCACAAAGTTCATTAAATAAGGTGGAAGCAAGCAAAAACATAGTCAGAAAACAGTCCAAAGTCGAGGCACGTCCAAAAGCAGAAATAGAGGTCAAAAACACGATGTCGTCGTCCAAAAACAATCCGAAGTCAGCAGGGAAGTAGAAGTCAGCACTTATAGGAAAGTCAGTAGAAGCACGGAAACACAGCAATCTGCAGTCCCAGGACCCAAGGCGAAAGTAATGGCAACAACAAAGTCCCAAGCCTGAATACAACACTTTGCCTACTGCAAAGTTCCCCATGTTTGATACCTTCTTTTATCCTATAACTCATTATCGGATGAACTGCTCTCCATTCTGTCTTCATCACTCTCAGCTGAGCATGCGCAATGGCACCCCGCAAGTCCCCGGCGCGCGCACATGGCCGCCTGGCCAACGGACCTTCACGCCAAAACACTCCTCCTCCTCCCACCCCCTCTGCAGAAGCCCCACCCACACCCACTGACGCCCCTACACTCCTCCTCCTCCCTCGCCCACCCCCCTCCGCAGAAGCCCCGCCCACACCCACCGACGCTAAAAAAATAATATTGTCATTTGGGAATTGTAGCTGCAGAGATTTATAGTTTACCTATAATCAAAGCATTCTGAACTCCACCAACGACGGAATTAAACCAAACGTGGCACACAGGACCCCCTTGACCCAACAAAAAGCACGAGAAGGTTTTGGTAAGCTTTGGGAAGGAAGAAAGGAAGGAGGGAAGGCAGGAAAGAAAGAGGTACTGAAGGAAGTAAGAAGAGAAAGTAGAAAGGAACGAAAAATAAAAGGAAGGAAAGGCAGGAAAGAGGTAAAGAAGGAAGGAGAAAAGAAAATAAAAAGTGAAAGAAGGAAGGAAACATGGAGAGAAGAAAGGAGGCAAAGGAAGAAAGGGGGAGGGGATGAAGGAAAGAGAGAAGGATGAAACCAAGGAGCGAAAGAAGGAAAGAAAGAAAGAGGTAGAGAAGGAAGAAAGGAGAGAAAGGGGGAGAAAAAGGGGGAAGGAATAGGTAGATAACTCTCTTTCATAATAGTCCAGATATCTACCTCTACTTTGAAAAGATTTACTATAGGCAACAGCAACGCGTGGCAGGGCACAGCTAGTGTGTGTGTGTGTGTGTGTATATATATATATATATGAGACAGTGTATTTGGTGCCAAAATTGTTTCTTCCTATCCCATATCTTTTGACTTGCTGATAGGTTAGTTAGAAAAAAAATAAGGTGCATTTTCCTTCCATCTTCTGACAGCTGTTTATATGAACAAAGTGTAAATAAGACAAATGTGGACTATTTAGAAGCCTGGCTATTAAAAAGGAAAACTCCTGTTACATGACCATTACCTTACAATGGGAATTTCCTATATGGAACTTGAAAAACACCATCAAAATTTATTATAAAATACTTTAGAGTATAGCACAAAAGTGCAACAACCCTATTTTATTCTGTCTCCTTGTCCAAGGCAGACAATCCGTTTTATTGGTTTCTGCCCCTTTTGTGTTGTGTGCATACAGAGGCTAAAGTTATAAGGATTTACATACCATTATACTGAGAACAGAGAAAAGCATGGAAAACCTTGTGTTGCGTTAAGACAGTGTGTTGTATTCTGATTGCTAGCTCCCTTTTTTCCACCAATAAGCACAATTTCGACACTTTCGACATGGTTGCGTATCAACTTAGCAACAGAGCTCTATCAATGTAAACACATCTTGGTAAGGAACTTCCAGCTTCTCTGAACCACAAGGCGAAGAAACTAGCTCACAGGAGGAGACTGAGATGTCTACATACTGAGCAAAACATCAAAGAAAACCTACTTTATCAGGAAAGGTTGCCTGATGACATCTCATAGCTGAAGATCAATCCCGACAAGACAGAGGTCCTCCTGGTCGATCATAAACCGGATCGGGGTATAGGGTGGCAACCTGTGTTGGACGGAGTTGCACTCCCCCCGAAGTCACAGATCTGCAGTTTGGGTGTCCTCTTGGACTCATCACTGACACTTGAAGCTCAGGCGTCGGCGGTGGCTGGGAGGGCTTTTGCACAATTGAGACTTGTGCGCCAACTGCGACCGTACCTCGTGAAGGCGGACCTGGCCAGGGTGGTCCATGCCTTAGTTACCTCCAGATTGGACTACTACGTGGGGCTGCCCTTGAAAACGGCCCGGAAATTCCAACTGATCCAATGGGCAGCGGCCAGGTTGTTAACTGGTGCTCCTTACAGGGAGAGATCAACCCTCCTGTTCAAGGAGCTCCATTGGCTGCCGTTCATTTTCCGGTCCCAATTCAAGGTGCAGGTGCTTACCTACAAAGCCCTAAATGGTTTAGGACCCTAGAAGTGTAGAGCCTTGACCGCATCTCCGTATATGAAGCCACACGATCTCTCCGATCATCTGGAGAGGCCCTGCTCACGATCCCACCTGCGTCGCAAGCGCGATTGGTGGGGACGAGGGACAGGGCCTTCTCCATGGTGGACCCTCGACTCTGGAACTCTCTCCCCAAGGACATCAGACAAGCCCCAACGTTGGCAGTCTTTAGGAAGAGCTTGAAGACATGGTTGTTCCAGTGTGCCTTCCCAGAATAGGAAACTCCAAGCATCATGTCCCAAATGTACTTTACTAGAGATTTAAGATTGTCTGCACATTGCACTTATCTCCAAAAACCTATCCATTTCACCTGTCATGCCCAATATTTAAAAATTTTAATCATTACATTTGGCCCAGCCTTAGTTTTAAATGTGTTGTGGTGTTATTGTCTAATGCTTATTGCTATTGTCTTAATGTTTATTGCTTGTTTTTTGAGTTTATTTATTGTTGTATTGTTATGCTGTTGTTTTATTGATGCGTTGGGCCTCGGCCTCTTGTAAGCTGCACTGAGTCCTTCGGGAGATGTTAGGTAAAGATAAAGGTTTCACCTGATATTAAGTCCAGTCATGTCTGACTCTGGAGTGTGGTGCTCATCTCTATTTCTAAGCTGAAGAGCCAGCGTTGTCCGTAGACACCTCCAAGGTCATGTGGCCGGCATGATTGCATGGAGCGCTGTTACCTTCCCGCCGGAGCGGTACCTATTCTACTCACATTTGCATGTTTTCGAACTGCTAGGTTGACAGAAGCTAGGGCTGACAGCGGAAGCTCACGCCGCTCCCCGGAATTGAACCTGTGACCTTTCGATCAACAAGCTCAGCAGCTCAGTGCTTTAACCCACTGAGCCACCAGGGGCTCCATCGGGAGATGTTAGCGGGGTATAAATAAAGGATAATAATAATAATAATAATAATAATAATAATAATAATAATAATGCTTCATATCTAGCAGTGTTTGCCCCTCCACATCCCAGTCTTGACGGAGGTCTATATAGACTTTATATTTCACGGGTCTTTTATGTGTGGGAGGGATGAAAGATTGTGTGCAAACATGTAGAAGGAGGTTGCTGGTGTTATGCTTCTGTCCTCATAACAATAAATCACGATAGAATAGACACATCCATTATTTGGTGGCTACATATTCTAGAGAGAAGGGCAGCTTTGCAATTGTTTATGCTATGACCAGATACAACACCAATCAATCAATAGTCATTTTTATAGCTAAACAATTTTATTGAGGTTTCTCTTTTTTAGTTTTTTTTGCAAAATTAAAACAAAAACAACTCCCACTCAACCCCCACCCCAAGATTTAAAGGCCATAGGCAGAATTAAACCAAATGAACCAGCCACTTGGTTGTAGTAGCTGATACCTAATACAGCTGGTTATTATTGCATATACTCCTAGTTCATTTATGCATGTCCATGTCAGTTTGGCAAGATTACAATCGTAAGAGTAGCTTTGGTTTTGTAAAACCTTTTAGTAATACTTCATAAAACATACAGTCTGCTGACATTTGACAACAGAGGCTGAATCTACAATGCAATGGTACAATCAAGAACATTTGTTTGAACTCTGATCTGCCCCAGAGAGAAGATCAAGGGGGAGACAGTGCTCCTTTCTACTTGATATTTACACCCCTTAGGCTCTTTCTATAAGTTATTTCAGCGGAAATCCACCTACTTCCTTTTTTCTTCCTCCTCTTTTGGGAACAGTTGTGACATCTACATGCCATAAGTGGGAAAAGAGCTTGGAAAACTCCCTTTTTTGAACTACAACTCCCAGATCTACTAGCCAACATGGCCACTGGGAGTGGTTGTTCAAATGCTGAGTACTTAAAAAGCTGTGGGTGAGGCAGTCTTGCATTTTTCCCCATCCAAGATATACCGTATGTTTTAAAAATTATCCTGCACCCTCAATTTGAATGAAATGTGAGTTTTATTTTTAACTATTCTATCTTCACTCTCATGATTCCTCGCCGTCAATTAATTTTATATCATATTTCTTCAATTGTAAGACATCTCTGATTGCAAGACGCACCCTAATTTCAGTACAACCACTCCAAACAAAAATGTATATAGGATAAACCTGCGATTCAAAGACGCACCCCATTTTAAAAGATGTTTACCTAGTCTTAGAATCAAAGAAATATAGTAGATTGAAAACGGGTTTTCCCTTTATAGCCCTTTGTCATGGTACAATGATGTTTGTTTTGATTGATGAAGCCAGAATTTTAATAATCTATGTGTGACAGAACCTCTCCTCTGCCATCTTAAGTAATATTATCTGCATAATTTTAGGCCATATAAAATCCAGATTACATGCTTTGAACTGGATTACATGGCTCATATAATTTGGTTCAAAGCAGATAATGTGAATTATCTGCTTTGATAATCTGGATAATATGGCAGTGTAGAAGGGGCCTTACTTGTAATCTGAATCATTTTGGAAAGCTGGGTGGATTTCACTACACAAGCCTTTCTGACCTAAGTTGTGATAGTCTGCTGGCAGTGATAGTAACACTAGTTGTAGTAGGAGAGGCAGGAAAACTACTCGCAACAAAGGAAAAGAATCCGGGAGATACTCAGTGAGCCAACAGATGAAGATTCCTTTGAGGGTTTTGATGCAAATGAACTGGATGATGGGATATCAGATTCTGGGTCTGATGGGATGGACTGGACAAGGGTTTGAGACATTCAAGATATTTGTGCTGAACCCACAAGCAGTGATACATTTGAGGGTTGGAATAGTGAAGACTTGGATGGGACTTGGGGACCTTCAGGATTAGACCAGAGATGGACTACTTGGAGGAGTGGTTGAAGAGGCACAGCTGGGAATGGGTTGGGCCGAAGTAGGGGTGACTCCAGTTCGGATGAGGAGCTGCAACAAGATACAGCTGGGACACGGGTGTTGGCTGAATCAAGTTCTGATGAGGACTTGTAGATAAAAAGGGAGTGTTTGCTATTGTAGCCTTGCAATCGGCAAGGAGTCTTGTTGGGCGCTTTCGGGATCTTTGCTACAGAAGAGGGGTTTGAAAGAAGACTTTGGGACGTAAGTTATGCTCTGGGCTTTAGCAGCAAAGGGGGGTGGAACTGTGTGGGTTTTTGCTGGACTGCACTGTTTTGATGTTTGCATTAGCTGCCGTATTGCCCCGCTGCTTTGGCTCCTTGTGTTTACTCATCGGATCGGGACCTGACCTGGCAGCTATTCGTCTCTCTTTGGATTGGACCGGACTGGACTTCATTCTCTGTCGTTACTCTCTCCCTCCTCCACAACTACGTCTGAGTGTCTGGAGCTGGCGTTATCTACATTCCTGCATACCATTTCTTGCTGTGTTTGAGGCTTGGGTTTCTTTTTACAACCCTTGAAAGGCTGCATTTAAGCATTTTTTGAGTTTAATTCAAGTTATATCTCTGGTTAATCCAGATTATATTCTGTTGGGGGGGGGGGTTTGCCTGTTTGGGCTTTTTTACACTGTGAACTAAGTGTTTTTTGCCCTGTTATTTTGTTTTGGGCTAATTCTGTGTTTGTTTGAACAATAAACTATATTCCTTTAATTGGCTGGCATCTGACCTTGACATAAGTGGTTGGATTTGAACTCAACTGCTGTGTTTGTACGTAGAATGGATGAAAGCGACTCAGGAATTACAATAAGCAATACTAACACCACTCAATTAACCATCTCAGCTACATCCTAGGAGAATTGTGACTTGTAGTTTGGTGATATCTCTCTAGTTGAGGAGTCCAAATAGCCCTAAATCTGCCGAATCTCAGGATTCAATAGAAGAATCCATGGCAGTTAAAGTACCATAGTGGTGGAGGCTCCTTCTTTGGAAGCTTTTAAACAGAGGCTGGATGGCCATCTGTCGGGGGTGTTTTGAATGCAATTTTCCTGCTTCTTGGCAGGGGGTTGGACTGGATGGCCCATGAGGTCTCTTCCAACTCTATGATCCTATGATTCTATAGTTGTATAGTATGAAACAGATTGCTGTTAGAATTGAGACATTTGGAAAGACAACTGGATAGAAGAGGGATGGGCAACTTTTTCTCCCTAAACCTCATACCCCAATACATATAGATATTCTAACTAGAAATATCCAGAGCTCTTTAAATCACATTTACTTTTTCTTGCAAAATTCATGGCTGGTCAAGATGTTTCTCTATTCCAGTCTCTTATGGTGATTACCAACTCTAGCATATGCCATTTAAAAATACCCATCTCTCATTGTGGATTAATCACTTTGCCTGGGTTTCCCCCCTCTCCCTGTGCTCCAAATTCATGGTGATGGCTGGGAAACTTCCAATGTTTTTTTTTTTTTGTCATGTCAGGAGTGACTTGAGAAACTGCAAATCGGTTCTAGTGTGAGAGAATTGGCCATCTGCAAGGACGTTGCCCAGGGGACACCCGGATCTTTTGATGTTTTATCATCCTTGTGGGAGGCTTCTCTCATGTCCCTGCATGAGGAGCTGGAGCTGATAGAGGGAGCTCATCCGCGCTCTCCCTGGATTTGAACCTGTGACCTGTCGGTCTTCAGTCCTGCTGGCACAGGGGTTTAACCCACTGCACCACCGGGGGCTCCTTACAATGTGATAATACAGGGTCACATGGAGTTCTCCAGAAATCCTGTATGAGCACTGGCCAATACCTTACCCACCAAATCCCATTGACTGTCTTAAGTCTCAGTATCAAACGGTGCTAAAATTTCAGTGATCAAAAAAGCAATGGGAGCTTGGTAGGTTATGTATTTTTCACCTGAAAATAGATAATGATGAAAAGTCTGGGATTTCCTTCCAGATTGCTTTTGTATCTGAAAAGTCAACAAATACTTGGGAAGCTTTATGAGCTGAAGAGATAAACAAGTAGTTTTGGAAAGAGTACCTCCTCTGTATAAAGACTATGAGCAGTAATGTGTCATGTGGTCTGCAGTTGATGGTGGTTGGTGATGGAAGGGTTAATGTATTAGTTCTAGAGGGTTTGGTGATCTGTAAGTAGGAGTTCATGGGTGAAAGCAAGTGGAGGTGTGCAAGAGATGGGTTGCAGCTGGGTATTACTGGATTTAAGCAGCTAACCTTGGGATTGATCCTTGGGAGAAAAGTATTCGTTGCATTTTGGTGGTGGATGCTGCTGGTTTTCCCCCCCAGGTCTCTTGGATTTTCGGTATCTTGACCTGTCTCCTGTAATCTTGGAACCTTGATCCTTTGGACTGGCTTTTGACTCTGGACTCTGTTATTGAACTCTTGGCATTTGACCACTGGACCCTTTTGACTACAAAGTTATTTTTTGCTATCAGTTTTTGTTTATTCTGTATCTGAGTGCTATCTTTATGTTTTACATTTTGGTCTGTTAAAACAGCCAGCAAATAAGTGCTGTTTTAATTAAACTGTTTGATAAAACTGGGAGTTTTGATTCATCTCTACCTAAACAAGGTAGAGCCCTGGCAACGTGACAAAATGTAACAATGCTCTTAGTCTATCTGCCATGAATCTGATAAGTCCACTACATGCATTTATGCATGGAATTATTTCAGAGACAAAGAGTTTACCTTCTGCTGGAGCCATCAGGGCTATTCCATGACTAAGAAATTATTTTGAGGGGCGGCGGGGGAGGGGGGCGGGCAGATCAGTGTTGGATACAATGCAGTGGAACGGTTGTCCTTTTAGCATAACATTGAAAATAGAAGAGATCGATTCAGCTTAACAGCCCTTAACAGAAAAATGTTCACAACAAAACAGACATTTTTTCAATATGCAAAAGTTTTTTTCCATGAAGAAGCATAGATAACTTGAAAGAAATCATCCAAACAATTTAAGAGTGCTACTCCTGTTGGATTTAGATCCTTAAGGAAATTTGCAGTGATTAAAGACACAAATGTAACATGGTCTTCTATGTTAAGATGATCTAACACATCTTCATCCAAGGAATATATGAAGAAGGAGATGTTCCACATGGGTGTTGCCTTCTGCCCATATATGATAAATACAGGATTTGTCAGGCATCAGGCATTGGAAAAGAGAAATTAAGCTTCATAGTCATCAAATGATCAGCAATGTAAATTTTATGTAATTCAGATGGAGCTGGATCTTGTTATATCCCATTGTATCCCAGAGTGAATACTCTCACCATTGTTGAACCTGTTATTAAAAAGATAGTACTTGGGAAGCGTTGCCTAGGAAAAGATGGGATTTTGCTAGACTGGCAATTTTTATCAGGGAAGCTCATTAGAAATGGACTTTGTATTTGACCGTATTTGCAGCTGGGTGAGGAGAGGATACAGATTATCTAAATTAAAAAAACTTATTTACACAATTGCTTTATGGTCTGTTAAAGAAAATGATACAGGAATTTTGTGTTAAGACCGTCACAACTGTATAAAAATACTTCCACTTAGGAAACTGAAGAGTTAATGCTGGATTTTTTTGTTTTTTTGTATATTTAAAAAAGGGGGGGAACTGGTACTAGTTTATACAGTACTTTTAGCTTCTGAAACAACAAACAATACAGAGGTTGCTTAAGGAGCTGTTTTGAACTCACTTCTGGTGAGATTGTGCTTTGTTGATCTTACAAACCATAAATGCACACAGGTGGAAGAAAAAACAGAACGTCAAACCATCTTCCACACCACTCGCTGGGAGGGCTTCTTGCGGAGGTGCCACTGAAACCAACAGGAGTTTAATGGAGAGCACAGTCTGTTCAACTCCCATTCATTTCAATGGCACATGAACCGTTCTTCTTTGTGAACTGCAGCACTGTTTCGAATGATAAGACTATTCTGAAAGCAATGTTTTCCAGTTCAAGCCATGGTCTTGATAGAGACCTCTCTCCTATCCTTAGGCAACTACCGTGGAAGTGTTCCAGAAGCACCATTTCCGTTTCGAATGATGTTTATTCTGCGCAATGTCTTCTTTTTCTCTTTCTTTTTTAACACGCTGGAAATGATCTTCCTCTTTGAGGTACCATACAGGCGGCCAGCGGTGTCTCTCAAAATATTCCTGATTATCTGTATTAAAAAAAACAAAAACCAAGAAAATCTGTAACTAGGTTGTGCTTTCATTCTGCAAATAGTTAGATACATAAACTTAACATAAATTAAAATATTTTATTTTATTTATTAACTTTATTTGTACCCCGCTACCATCTCCCCAAGGGACTCGGTGCGGCTTACATGAGGCCGAGCCCGAACACAACAATACAAGCAATAAAACATCAATACAAGCAATTAAAAAACATAGACAATAAAAAACATTATCAAAAAAGCGCAACACATAGTTAAAACAGCGGGAAGGCCAAATGTAAAATTAAAATTGGAAATAATGCTGAGCCATGAACGAGAGGTGATACTAGTGTTTATGGAGAGCATACAAGCAGACTCAGGAAAATGTAAAGTGCTTTGGAGGACAAAGTGCTATGGGATTCATTATTCCGGGAAGGCACACTGGAACAGCCACGTCTTCAAGTTCCTTCTGAAGACTGCCAGGGTTGGGGCCTGTCTGATGTCTTTAGGGAGTGAGTTCCAGAGTTGAGGGGCCACCACTGAAAAGGCCCTCTCCCTCGTCCCCACCAAACGCGCCTGCGATGATGGTAAGATCGAGAGCAGGGCCTCTCCGGAAGATCGAAGGGATAATGTGGGCTCGTATACAGAGATGCGATCACGTAGGTAGGCGGGTCCCAAACTGTTCAGGGCTTTATAGGTAAGAACCTGAACCTTGAATTGGGTCCGGAAAATGAATGGCAGCCAGTGGAGCTCCTTGAACAGGAGGGATGACTGCTCCCTGTAAGGAGCCCCAGTTAACAACCTGGCTACCACCAGTTGGATCATCTGAAATTTCTGGGCCGTTTTCAAGGGTAGAGCTTTCCAAACTGTATGTCATGACACATTAGTGCAGTGGTTCTCAACCTGGGGTCCCCAGATGTTTTTGGCCTACAACTCCCAGAAATCCCAGCCAGTTTACTAGCTGTTAGGATTTCTGGGAGTTGAAGGCTAAAAACATCTGGGGACTCCAGGTTGAGAACCACTGTGTGTCTACTGCAGTGTGTTGTGTGAACATAAAGAGAAGCCTCCTAGTCTATGTGAAAAGAAGAGAAAGAGAAGAAGTGTACAAGGTGTTTTAACTGACAGCAGCAGCCATCCATCTGGAACCCTACTGATGCAGCTGAGAATGGCACTGGCCTTTTCAGCTACAGCATCACACTTGTTGGATCATGTTCCGCTCGTGGTAGACTACGACTCCCTCCCAGGGGGCGAGGGAGGAGGAGAGGTGAGGATCCTGATGGGAAGGCAAGGGGAAAGGGCTCTTCTTTCAGCCCCACATACTCCCGCCAGGACCCTGACCCGAATATAAGTCATGGGGAGGTTTTTCAGCCTGAAAAAAAGGGCTGAAACCTCGGCTCATAGTCGAGTATATACGGTAATCTAGTTCAAAGCAGATAATCGGGGATCAGATCCTGGGATATAAGGACAGTGTAAAAGGGCCTAAATAGCCTGCAGAGGTTCTGGGATGGGTGAGAAACTGTGCAGAGATGCCCTCTGGAAAACACCTATTCTCATGGCTCTCAACCTATTCCAAATCTTATTTGGAAATTCTTGGAAAATCTGGATATCTGGATTTTTGCTTGTAAAGCACAGACCCAAAGAATAAAGAGAAATCACATGCACAAAGATTTTTTTGCTGAACAAAAAAAACCTCACCAAGGAACCTTACCAGGAGATTTAGTTTTGATTTCCTTTCGGAACTTAGAACAAACACTGTTGTAGTTGGTGCAGATATAGTGCAAGCACCAAGCTGCCAGCTGGTTAGCATTGTGGAACTGGAAGAGAAGACAAGCAAATTGATATATCCTGTGTCGTCAACAGTGGATTTACAGAAGGGTTTTGATGCTAAGGGAGGAGAAAAATATTCTGGAACTGAGCCATCTCTGCTATTCATGAATGTTTAACATCACCGCAGAACACAGCATGATGTTCAGTACAATGGAAGCATAAGGGCTGAGGAACCTAAAATTAACAGCAGTAAAATGTGCCGAGGTCCAGAGGAGGAGTGTGTCATGTGCTTTAGACACAATGTTCTAAAGGCAGGGTTGTAGATTTGATTCTCAATCAAAAAATGAATGGGGATGGGATGAGATTGTGACAAATGAATGCAAAACAAATTAGTTGGGGCAGCAAACCACTAGAACCTTAATTGGGAATCATTTTGGGGGTGAAGTGGGAGGTCATGAGACAGTTACAGGTTTCTGTGTTCATTTCGCCTTGCTAGTGCAGAAGCTGGGGAAAGGTCTGTGGGGAAGAACTGGGGAACAAAAAGATGGTTCTGAGTCAGGCTTCCCCAACACAAGTACCCTCCAAATGGAGTGGACTACAACTCCCATCATGGTCATCCTGGCTGAGATAAAGGGAGCTCTAATCCACATCTAAATGGTAGGCATGTGCAATCCATGGTTCTAAATCAGGGGTCCCCAAACTATGGCCTGCGGGCCGGATCCGGCCCCCTGAGGGCATCTATCCGGCTGTGGAGAAGGGTGAGAGGCGGGCGAAGGGGGAGGGAGGCAGCAGGCGAAGGGGGGGGGGGAGGCGGCGGGCAAAGCGGCTTGGGCCCGCTTTGCCCTCTGTCTCCATGGGCCCAGGCTCTCCTGCCTTCGGGATGCAGCCTTACCACATCCAGGAGGTAGGAGAAGGGGGGAGGGGGGGAAAGCGGCGGGCAAATGTTGTCCCCTGACCTTAAATCCAGTCATGTCAGACTCTGGGACTCTGCTGCTCATCTCCATTTCTAAGCCGAAGAGCCGGTGTTGTCCATAGACACCTCCAAGGTCATGTGGCCGGCATGACTGCATGGAGCGCTGTTACCTTCCTGCCGGAGTGGTATCTATTGATCTACTCACATTTGTATGTTTTCAAACTGCTAGGTTTATATTTATTCTAAATTGCTAAGTTTATATTTGTTAAAATAGTTCTTCATTTTAATTATTGTATTATTTAAAGTGTTTTTTGCACTACAAATAAGATATGTGAGGTGTGCATAGGAATTCATTCAATTTTTTTTTCAAATTATAATCCGGCCCTCCAACAGTTTGAGGGACTGTGACCTGGCCCTCTGGTCAAAAAGTTTGGGGACCCCTGTTCTAAATGGTTCTCAAGTACTTACAAAACTAAAGTTCTGGCTGTGAAAACTAGGGGGCGCTGGTGCCTTGCTTCTACAGTGTTACTAAAGTTCTGGTGATGAAAATTTGAGAACTCTAACAAAACTTTCAAAATTTCATTATTATTTCATTATTGGTGGTTTTATGACAGAACCTATTAGGAACTGCCATTTATAATGAAATTTTGAAAGTTGTGTTAGAGTTCTGAAGGTTTCACCACAAGAACTTTAGCAACACTGTAGAAACAAAGCACCAGTGCCCTCTAGTTTTCACCACCAGAACTTTAGTTTTGTAAGTACTTTAGAACCATTTAGAATCATGGATTGCACATGCCTACTACATGGTCCAACTTGGGAAAGCAGGCCTGTAACACGCATTCCCCCCCCCCCCCCCCCCACCAATTCTACCCTCCAGGGCTTAACCGCCAGGACTGAGACCACTGGAGGAAAATGCAGGAATGTGCATACTCTTCAAGCTTCCTGCTGATTTTTCCCTCCCAATTTTTCATGCCTGCATTTCTGCAGCAAACAGAGATTAGGGAATGCATATTTCCTAAAGAAATTTGTACTTTTGACATTGAGCTTTTTCAAGAAGCAGTTGGAAGATGAACCTAATAAATCCCCAAGGCATTTCACAGATATTCAATAGCTATAATTAAAATCACAGAGACGTTAAATAAAATCTTAAATGTCATTTTATGCTTGGAAATATAGGTTGAGCATGCTTTTTCCAAAACCTGAAATACTCCAAAATCCAAACGTGTCCACATGGGTGGCTGAGACAGTGACTGTTCATGAAGAAACTTTGTTTCAGTAACAAAATTAATCAAAACTATTGTATAAAATTACCTTCAGGCTCTGTTTATAAGGCAGAAATGAAGAACCAATGAATTTTGTGTTTATAGACTTGAGTTCCATCTCGAAGTTGGGAGCCCCTCCCCCCAGCAACAATATGTAATACTAATATTGTGCTATGCTAATAATATAATATATTGTATGTAGATGTAATATTGATAATAATATACAATAATATAATAATATAATAATTATATATTATATATAACATGTATTACTACTAATAATATTGCAGTATAGTGGTATATTAAAATATAGTAATATATAATACTAATATTGTGCTATGCTTGTAATATTACAAAGATACAGAATGGGGGACGATGCCTGGCTCGAGAGCAGTACGTGTGAAAAAGATCTTGGAGTCCTCATGGACAACAAGTTAAACATGAGCCAACAATGTGATGTGGCGGCAAAAAAAGCCAATGGGATTTTGGCCTGCATCAATAGGAGCATAGTGTCTAGATCTAGGGAAGTAATGTTACCCCTCTATTCTGTTTTGGTTAGACCACATCTGGAATATTGTGTCCAGTTCTGGGCACCACAATTCAAGAGAGATGTTGACAAGCTGGAATGTGTCCAGAGGAGAGCGACTAAAATGATAAAAGGTCTGGAGAACAAGCCCTATGAGGAGCGGCTTAAGGAGCTGGGCATGTTTAGCCTGAAGAAGAGAAGGCTGAGAGGGGATATGATAGCCATGTATAAATATGTGAGAGGAAGCCACAGGGAGGAGGGAGCAAGCTTGTTTTCTGCTTCCCTGGAGACTAGGACGCGGAACAATGGCTTCAAACTACAAGAGAGGAGATTCCATCTGAACATGAGGAAGAACTTCCTGACTGTGAGAGCCGTTCAGCAGTGGAACTCTCTGCCCCGGAGTGTGGTGGAGGCTCCTTCTTTGGAAGCTTTTAAATAGAGGCTGGATGGCCATCTGTCAGGGGTGATTTGAATGCAATATTCCTGCTTCTTGGCAGGGGGTTGGATTGGATGGCCCATGAGGTCTCTTCCAACTCTTTGATTCTATGATTCTATGATTCTAATACAATATATTGTATGTACATATAACTTGTAAGCCACTCTGAGAAGGGCAGGATATAAATGTCGCAAATAAATAAATAAATATTAAGAATATATATTCAAGTACAGATATTCCAAAATCTAATAAATAAATAAAATAAATAAATAGAAATCCACAATACTTCTGATCTGATGCATTTCAGATGAGGGATACTCAGCCTATCAAACCTTTCCAAGCATACAAGAATGATCAGAAGAGCTCCGCTCCCCTTTCTCAAGATCCTACCATAAAACATATATTACATCTATGTCCGGGTGGCACTAACCTGGGCTATTTCCAAGTAGCACAGCACTTCTCCATCTATACTAACACCACTCATTGCAGTCTTGGTAAGCTCCTGCACCGCATGTTGCTCTGTAACAGTTGAAAGGAAACACAAACCAATATGCTTTGTAACATAACTATAGTTCACACCAGTCTCTAAATCAGCTCCGTTGTTTAGCCATCACAAGACTGCCCCAGGAAATGGGAGAGAAAACAGTTACTACAGGACTGCAATTTGGAGCTCATGTGGATTTATTTTTAAAGCCAAGGAGTAATCTTGTTTCCAGCCAATTCTCTTTGAGACAATGAAGCAATATTGGCAATTCTTGAATTAACGATCATCATATTACTAACACAATAGTTAACCAAGTCAGACTAGGGTAATAAACGTAAACTTGAACTTGTTCTTTTTATTTGCACTGGAATTGAAATTGCTTAAGATTCTGTATTAGATTCTGTATGAGACTCTCAAAGCCAAAATTGACAATGGAAAATTGAATGTTCTAACTTTGGCAATTAAGAGTAATCATGTTGCCTAATAGGCACTATGAAGTGCAGAGTATTATTGGCTTTCTCTCCTTTAATCACACCCAAGCTTTCCAGTGAGCTGAATTACTTCAACACAAAGAAAGCTGAAAACGAGTGCTTTCATTTGGTTTTGGAAAACAAAAATGAATGCTTGTGTTTTTTGCTTAAAGACCATGAAAAACAACCACCAATAATGTCAACATTACTAGCAAGAATTTGCTTGCAACACTGATGAATTGCTGTGAAACTTTACCTGCCAGGGCAACCAAGTGTGGAAGGCAAAATCTGTTCGCCAGAGCAATTAATTCAAGTGTGTCCAGCTCCTGACTGGATGAGAGTTGCTTGGTGTACAGATAATCCAAAACAGCTTGCATGGAGGCCTTGTTTATGTTGGGAAGAACAACCTGGAAATGAGCAGAAGAGAAGGTATATGTAATATATGCAGCACTGAAAATTGGTCCAGTTAAACATGTGGGACATATGACTGTTGCTATTTCCCCACGTTTCTAGAAAACTAAGAAAAAAAAGTAAAAATAGAAGAAGCACCGCATTGCAAGAAAAGCTAGCACCCAAGTATATGCACTTGACTAGAGATGGAAGGTCTGGGAAAAAAACAGAAATATTAGGGGGGGGGGGAGGTTTTTTCAATTTTTTCCAAAGCCATCTTTTCCCAAAACAATTAAAAATAAAAATGAAAAGTGTGTTATTTTCCAGATAAATAATATATCTATGCCATAGTATTCAAAATATATAACATGAAGACTTTAAAGAAAGATTTCTGACACTTTATGTTTCTATAAACTTTTCCCCTCAATTTTTCTGGAAAAAATGGCTTTGGAAAAAAACAAAAAGAAACTGTTTTCCCTCAGTTTTTTCCCTAGGTCTTCTAATCTCTACACTAGATTAACAACTCCTGTTTTGCAACCTAGAATCATAGAATCAAAGAGTTGGAAGAGACCTCATGAGCCATCCAGTCCAACCCCCTGCCAAGAAGCAGGAATATTGCATTCAAATCACTCCTGACAGATGGCCATCCGGCCTCTGTTTAAAAGCTTCCAAAGAAGGAGCCTCCACCACACTCCAGGGCAGAGAGTTCCACTGCTGAATGGCTCTCACAGTCAGGAAGTTCTTCCTCATGTTCAGATGGAATCTCCTCTCTTGTAGTTTGAAGCCATTGTTCCGCGTCCTAGTCTCCAAGGAAGCAGAAAACAAGCTTGCTCCCTCCTCCCTGTGGCTTCCTCTCACATATTTATACATGGCTATCATATCCCCTCTCAGCCTTCTCTTCTTCAGGCTAAACATGCCCAGCTCCTTAAGCCGCTCCTCATAGGGCTTGTTCTCCAGACCTTGCATTTACTGCTGTCATAAATAATTTGCCTTGACTCTTGATTTGTGTAATGTATTCTGCTTTTCTTTCTTTCTTTTTTTAAAATCTATTCGGCTTAATTTAGTCTGAGAGTTAGCATGACATAGTGGTTTAAGCATTGAATAAAGACTGTGGAAAACCGGGGATTGAATCCCTGCTCAGCCATGGAAATCCAGTGGGTGACTTTGGACAATTCATACTCTCTCAGTCTCGGGGTCCTTTCACACAACCATATAAACCAAAATATTAAGGCAGAAAATCCACAATATCTGCTTTGAACTGGGTTATTTGAGCCCACACTGCCATATAATCCAGTTTAATGTGGATTTTATACAGCTGTGTGGAAGAGGCCTCAAACAAAGTCCAAGGGAAACTCCACTTGCACAAAACTTGCCAAGAAAACCCCACAACAGGGTCACCATAAGTAAGAAATGACTTGGAAGCACACAACAACAACAACAACAACAACAACAACAACAACAACAACAGAATAATTTAGATCAGTGTCATGAAGGGAAAAGCAACGAACTATAGTAAAGATGCTTTAACATTGGACTACTCGACATCCTGTTCATACAGGCTTCTCAGATTTCAGCAGATACTTTACACATATTTTAAAGTGTATTTTGAATAATTGAAAACGAAAACATTTTTTTAAAACAACGATTTAAATGGAATCTGGGATTCTTAGAAAGCAAAATCTTGGCCACAGCACTATGGTGGTGGGAGATGTAAGTGATTCTGAGGCACGGGTTGTGTCAGAAAGACCCTTTATTGAAGTGGAAGCATCCAGAAAATAGAGAAGAGAGGAAGAACTGTGAACCACATAGATTAGACACTGCTGAATGAAGAGAAATGAAGAAATCAGAAAGCCAACATTTATGACCTTAGAAGATGACACCTGAATGCAGGATTTCAAGGAGGACAAAAGGGAAAGGGAACTTGCTTTTCAGAATAGAAAGAAAGTTGACTCTGCATGTGATTGTTTTAGTGTTATCTTGCTTGTATGTAGACAGTCACAAGGAAGTTGGGGGTCCCATGCATATTTTGCCCCAAAGAAAAGAGGACAGGATGGGGTAGGTGACTAGTTCTGTGAATGGAGTATGCCCTGCTGTCATGAACATATTATTTCAGATTTGAGAAATGTGAATTTAATAATGATGTGTGGGAATGAATGGAAGATTGGACGTTGTATGAGTGGAGTTAATAATTTTGGAGACACCAGTAAAATATTAAGGCCTGCAATGACTAACTACTTGCTTGCTGGACTGTAATTAAAAGTTGCTAATGGCAGCTGAAAAAGTAAACTCTGATAAGAATTGGGACAGTGATAACAGAAATGTTTACAATGTTAAGAAGGAAGTCAACATAAGATCAATACCAAGCCAGGAAACTGAGATGGATCCAGGATGGAAGGCATCTATCATTAATTTGCAACTTTGGGACTACATCAACAGAATATTTCTATAAAAGACTCAGTCCAATACTGCTCAAAGTGTGACAGACAGAGACGCTGTTCACCTGCCATGCTCTGCTGCATGGTAAGGAGAGAGAGTGCTCTGCTGCATGGTAAGGAGAGTGCATGGTAAGGAGAGATTTATATGGGAGCAGTCTGGTCATTTTGGGGAAGACGAAGAAGTGTGCTTTGGAGTCTTAGATTTTGTGCAGGGAGTCAGGTTCTGCTGTATGGAAAAAAGAGATCTGGTATTTGGCATTGTTCTTAGGGAACCAAGTTTTGGCATTTTGAAGTTTTGGCATTATGGAACTATGCATAGACATGGTTCTTGTAGGTTTTTTCGGGCTATAGGGCCATGTTCTAGAGGCATTTCTCCTGACGTTTCGCCTGCATCTATGGCAAGCATCCTCAGAGGTAGCGAGGTCTGTTGGAAATAGGAAAATGGGTTTAAATATCTGTGGAATGACTGGGGTGGGGCAAAGAGCTCTCTGCTGAAGCTAGGTGTGAATGTTTCAGCTGACCACCTTCATTAGCATTTGAAGGCCTATGCATAGACAGGCTGCAGGAAAGCAGGGTCTGGCCTAACAGGTGCTTCTCCAAGGAGGGAGAAAATTATATGGTAATGTTTGAATGTCTGAGGATGAATGCATGTACATGTGGTGTGAATGCTGAGTGAAAATGTAATTCCCCTTTGTTTGTTAGCCATGTAATTGTAAATCCAATATAATTGCATAGAACCTGTGTGTCTAAATGTTTTTTCTGTAATCTGATATACCCTCTCACACTGGAAATTGCAATAAAAAGAACCTATGCTTCAAAGTTATTGAAAAGTCATTCATGACACTGCTCCATCCTTGCATTTCCTGCACAGGGTTAAGGTTGGGTGTATAAATTAACCTACCAACTCCTAATGAGCTTTCAGGGTCAAATATTTACCCACCTTACCCTGTGCAGGGAAGGTGAGGATACTCTACTGGCACTATGAAAATCATCTTAAGCACTAGCTGTGTGTGCTTGGCTCCCACACTGCCTTTCCTGTGTGAGAAAGCCAAACCAATGAAGGAGGCAAAGTTGGCTGAACTCAGCTGAGGCCAACTTTTTGTGGCTACAATATAACTAAAGGTGGCATGTATTTATCTTGATTGCACAGGGTGAATTTTATTTTCTTCAGATCATCACCCCCTATGGTACTATATCAAATAGGAATGTTCTCCTGTAAAAGATGATTGAAGAAACAGCAACTGAAATCATTTCTCTCTGCATGGAGGTACATTTTCCTCCTGCGGGAGTCTTTTTTAAATATCTCATCAAGAATTGTTGGCAGAGACTGGAACCCTAAGGAGAGGGCTCTTTATAGAGGGCTATTGACTAAAATCGGGAACAATGAGAGAGACATAAATAAATTTGACTTGGTTTCTATTCAAGTCAAAGACCCTACAGGTGTTTAACCTTAGTCTAGTTGTACATCTCTGTGTAGGAACACAGAAGCAGGTGTGTATAACAGTCACGTGACAGATGCTAACAGGAATAGAAAACGCCTTGATCTTTTCTAAGCTGGAGAAAAATAATATATAGGGAAAATGAATGCACATAATGTCAAGGTCACTTCACACTATAATTTTGGGACTTTGCCTATCCACTAACTTATTCTTGGTACTTAATATTAACACAGTGTAGCTAAAAATAATTCAGAATGCTTTCTGGATGCTGATTATTTTTCAGCACCCTGCAGTATTACCTTTCCTGGGACAATTTCATGCAGTAACTCTTGTCTATGTTGCTGCAACACTCTCTAGGCACTGTCAATGACATTTCTCCCAAATGGGGAGCAATTATAGTTATGGGCATTTCAATTGGTCACAATGAAGAAAGTGGGTCAGTCCCATTCACCATAATAGGGATAAATAGGCCTGTTTGATCAAGAAAAAATTTGTTTCTAAAATCGATTTGTAATTGGGGTGTTTTTTTGTTTCGATATTTAAAATATTTACAAAACTTTCAAAAAAAATGTTTTGTTATTTACGAAATTTCGTTAATATTTACAAAACATTTTGTAAGTGTGAATGTTGCAGTAATGGTCACCTTGATTAGCATTGAATGGCTTTCATTTCTCCCACCCTGGACATTCCATAGATATTAGATAACTCCATTTGCCTAGTTTCCAACAGACCTCTGAGGATGCCTGCCATAGATGTGGGCAAAATGTCAGGAGAGAATGCTTCTGGAACATGGTCATATACATACAGCCCTGAAAACTCACACAACCGGCCTCCGCGCGCCATCCGGCTCCGGCTCCTGCGCCCTCCTCCTCCTCCTCCTCGGGTGAGCGCGCGCGCCATCCAATCGGCTCCGGCTCCTGCGCCCTCCTCCTCCTCCTCCTCCTCCTCCTGACACTTCCTGCAACACAGCTGGGAGGAGGAGGAGGAGGAGGAGGGCGCAGGAGCCGGAGCCGGATGGCGCGCGGAGGCCGGTTGTAAGGGTGAGCGCGCGCGCGCCATCCAATCGGCTCCGGCTTCTGCGCCCTCCTCCTCCTCCTCCTCCTCCCAGCTGTGTTGCAGGAAGTGCTAGGAGGAGGAGGAGGAGGAGGAGGGCGCAGAAGCCGGAGCCGATTGGATGGCGCGCGCGCGCTCACCCTTACAACCGGCCTCCGCGCGCCATCCGGCTCCGGCTTCTGCGCCCTCCTCTTCCTCCTCCTCCTCCTCCTGACACTTCCTGCAACACAGCTGGGAGGAGGAGGAGGAGGAGGAGGGCGCAGGAGCCGGAGCCGGATGGCGCGCGGAGGCCGGTTGTAAGGGTGAGCGCGCGCGCGCCATCCAATCGGCTCCGGCTTCTGCGCCCTCCTCCTCCTCCTCCTCCCAGCTGTGTTGCAGGAAGTGCTAGGAGGAGGAGGAGGAGGAGGAGGGCGCAGAAGCCGGAGCCGATTGGATGGCGCGCGCGCGTTCACCCTTACAACCGGCCTCCGCACGTCATCCGGCTCCGGCTCCTGCGCCCTCCTCCTCCTCCTCCTCCCAGCTGTGTTGCAGGAAATGTCAGGAGGAGGAGGAGGAGGAGGGCGCAGAAGCCGGAGCCGGATGGCGCGCGGAGGCCGGTTGTAAGGGTGAGCGCGCGCGCGCCATCCAATCGGCTCCGGCTTCTGCCACGGTGCACTGCTGGGGTGCTTGGGAGCGCCGGATTGGCTCCCAGGCACCAGCAGCAGCACTCAGTCAGCACAGCAGCCTCCATCCCATTAACGACACGAGCTGAAGCTCGTAAAATATATGGGGCTGCTGTTTCGATATTTTTAAACCCTTCCGGGTTTGAAAATGTGTTTTGAAATCGCTTTGGATATGGTAAAAATAACGATTTAATTACGAAATAACGAATTAACGAACGAAATCGCACAGGCCTAATAAATATATCAGTGTTTTATATACTTCGAGAGCATCATGCCCCCCACTCCCCCAATTTAACCTAGATATACACTTCATCTCAACATTGGGAGAAAGCCTATTGGGAGTAGAATTTGTATAGATATACCTGGTTGACTCTTTTTAAAAAGACAGATCTTTCTGTTGCCTCTAATGAACCAGGACAAAAGAAAGAGCATAGTCATGTCCGATGCAGATGTACTGTAGAATAACCAGCAACTGCCCACCCTCCAGTTAGGGTACTATCTTAATAGGAATGTTTTTAGGGTTATGTTTGGTTATTAACAACTATAAACAAGAACAATTATTACTAATGATCCGCAAGTAACAAAGGATTAACAAAGACCCACCAGAAATAGTGTTGTAGTAGAGCCTGTGAGTAACATTACAAACAGTAGTATGGGTGCCAGAAGGGGGAAAAGGGTTACTCGGGAGCAGGAATCTGATGATGAGCAGCAGAGAAAGAGGATCTGGGACATACTTACAGCACCTACAGATGAGGAGTCATTTGAGGGATTCTCTGGGGATGATGGGTCAATGAGTGAAGGAGAAGGAGACACCATGGATTGGACTAAGATAAGAGAAGTGCAAGCTATTTGTGAGGAGCCAACAACTAGTGATACCTTTATGGGATTCTCTGGGGGTGAAGACTGGCAATCAGGGGATCCAACTGAGTCTTGGGGGGAATCTAAGTCTTGACAGGAGATGGAGGAATTGGAAGGAGAGTCAAGGGAATTCACGTGAAGAGCTGAGAGCAGCTGCGGGGGATAGTGATGGGGCGGTGGTCAGTTCACCTTCTGATGATGATTTGCAGATAAAAGTAGGTTCAGGGATGAGGGGTCTTTGCAAAAGGCAAGATGTTGATGTGTGTTCGTGTGCTGTGTATTGGGAAATACTCTTGTAGAGTTGCTGCTGCCTGTTTCATGTTCGGCATTGGAACTCCTGATTGTTTGTGTGTTTCTGACCCGGATTGGCTTCTCGTGTCTGTGGACTTCTCTCTTCCTGGACCTGGGCCCGTTTGGCTAAAGAAGCTGCTTCTGCAGACTCTGGAGCTACGCTGTTTTGGATTTCTCCGCTTTGACCCTGGACTTCGGCTGACGATGCTTCTCTTCCTCAGGCTCCTTTTGTTAACCATTTGTGTACTGTGCCTTTTTGCTTTGCCTCAGAGCGCTTTGTTTGATTTGTTGCTCTTTGCATCCAGTTAATCGGGATTATATTTCTGTTAACCTTTTCGGACCAGGTCTGGTTTGTTTCTTGAGTTTTGACCAGTGGCACTGCATTTAAGTGCCTCTGCGGCCCTTTTCTTTTGTGTTAACAAACTCTGTTTTGAAGCCACTTTTGAATCTGGCCCTTTTAGGGCGTCTGTGATTCCAACAAAATCTGGCCCTTTAAGGTGTCTGTGATTCCAACAAAAAGCAATAGAAATCTAATCCCAAAATTCACTGGGAACCTTTAAAAACCAAAAAGGTAATCCAAAAGGCTAGATATGGCCATAGAACTGATGAAATAAAAAAAGATCTCAAGTAGTGGTTAGCCAGCGCTGGTGTACGACGGAAATGAAGCTTTTGAAAATTGTTTGGAAACTTCAGCTGGTCAATAATGCCATGATTAAATCAATGATCACCGCCAGTTACAGGGACCAGACACCTTCCTTTTATGATAGCTTCAGTGGCTACAAGTCTATTTCTGGAAACAACTGAAAGAACTGATTATGACCTGTCAACCTCTATATGAATTGCTTCTAGGCTTTGCCAGGAACCATATTACGCCGTATGAGAAGGGGCATGGCCAAATGTGAGCAGGGAGATTGTATTAGAACAGTGGTACTATAAGATGAATAGTCAACTGCTGAAAGTGCTGCACTGCTCAGGAGCATTTATGATGCAATATGAAACATGCAAATACCTTTTCAATATGACCAATGAGTTGTGATCTATTAACAGTGGAAATCTGGGCATCCATATCTTTCATATTACATGTTAAGTATCCTCCTAGTATATTGAGGAACAAACCCCCCTGAAGAGCCAGGCTCATCTCCAGAATATTATAGGGAATAATTTCTTAATTGTATCCTTGGGAAGCACATAAAGCATTAATGAAACTCAAGAGTCCAAGGGAAAACTGATTAAGACTGTTCACTACAAAGCTACACGAGTACAGTAAATCCTATGGCACTGTTAAATATTATCTAGCTGTACTCTGGCAGTTCTGCCTCTTGTGCCAATGCAATTTTTGTAGAAGACAGCCATCCAGTCCCTCCCAACTCACTCAACACCCTTCACCTTTTCACTGACAATAATTAGAGAGGAAGAAATGGTAAGAGATGGGTAGTGATTTTCTTTTTCTGTCCATGACAGAATTATGTAGACTTTTCAGCAAAGCAGGAGAGTTCTAAAGCTCACACAGTGCCCAAACAAAGAGGAGAATCTAAGAAGCTTTTGATTAATGTCTCTTGTCAACTGTATATAAGAATCACATTCACTTATATTGCTTCCTAATGTGAGGTATAGAATATATTCAATTTAATGAATATATTCTATAAATGAATATATTCTATACCGGAGCTGTGCTTCTACTGGGCTCCGGCCCTGGACCCCACTCCTCTCTGGGGCCCGGAAAGAGAGTCTGGTATTGGGTCCTATGAGATTGGTATAGATGGGGGTCCCGGGCTCTGTCATGGTCGGCCCCTCTTCCTTTTTCCTTCCATTTTCCCCAGCATCATTGTCCTCTCTAAGCTTTCCTGTCTCCTCATGATGTGGCCAAAGTACTTCAACTTTGTCTCTAATATCCTTTCCTCCAATGAGCAGTCAGGCTTTATTTCCTGAAGTATAGACTGGTTGGATCTTCTTGCAGTCCAAGGCACTCTCTGAGGTTTTATCATAAAAAAACATGGAAAACGTTTATTAAACTGTAAAACCTTTGTTTTTGTGGGACATTCTGTAGTATATTTTGCAATAGTTTTTCAATGAGTATCTTGTAGCGCCAACCAATTCAACATAGTTTGTGGCAGCCACAAAAACAATCCAATGGAGTCTCTTTACAAAAATGAATTTGGAGTCAAATCTTTAAAAGAAGGAAGAGTTGTAAATAGCTGCCACTAGAGGAGGGCAAAGACTCACCATCTCCTGAAATGCTTTAATCTAGACTACAGCAGATCTGAAAGAGAGCAGTGTAATGTAATGGTGTCAGTGTTGTACTAGGAGACTTAGGAGATCTCTGATTTTCATGGAGATCCACTGGGTGACCTTGGGAAAGTCACAATCTTTTAGCTTTACAGGAAGGCAAGGCTACTGTCCCTGAACAAAGTCTTGTAAAAAATGTGATGAGTCTTGGGATAACTATGGCTGGATCTATAGTGTCCTATATTATAGGATCTGATCCAATATTATCTGCTTTGACCTGGACTATATGAGTCTACACTGCCAGATAATCTGGGATCAGATCCTGGGGTATAGGGCAGTGTAGATCCAGCCTATACAATAACCAGAGCAAATTTGATCCATGGAGAGAGTTTCTGTAGTTAGTACTGGCTATTACATGTAAATGCATGACTAATGGCTGCAAAAGAAGAGCGTTCTTTCTGCAGAATATCAAAACAATAAATAAATTAGAAGGAGCTCATTACATTCATGATGACTTGTCTCATTGTATGTGCTATACATGCCTTAGAACCTGCCACTTCTCCGTTTTATTTCCATACTCTCACTGTTATTTTCAAACTTAAAGATGTCGGATATGGCACTATGCAAATCCAATACTTCTGCAATGAATATTTAAGGTTACCATGAAGAAAACAGGCTATTAGGGTTTATAATTAGGAAGCAGACTGTAGAAACTGAATATATGTTCCTGTTGTAAAACACTGCTTAGTAAAAATCAAGGTATGTATTTTTAATGAACCACCTGCTGAGAGTGCCTCTAGGGAAGGAATTATGCTTACTGCTGTTTTAAAAGTAATGAGAAAAAAAAATAAGTAGAATGCAGTCTTCCAGAATATTAAATACATAAAGAGGGGGGAAAGGCTGTGGGAACTGAGATACAGGAATGTGAAGGGAAATAATTTCCCTTATGTGGGTGCATCTCTCAATAGTAAGCCAAAAGCAAAGGTGCTACAGCCAAAAAATGATAATTAGAAAATTATTCAAATATTTGGGTTTATATAAATATTAAGGTTGGACTGAGTTCCATTCTTGTTTTAAAGCACAAACCTTAGTCAAAAGATAGCAGATATTCTTTTTCTATACTGCTCCTAGTTTTACAATAACCCACTTAGGTATTTCTTAGTAATAAAATTAAAAGACATTATTCTGCATTATTTATCATGTTGTGCTAGTCTTTTAAAAGTTTGGCATTAAATAATGCATTTGTTTTTATTTGATATTCCGAAGGATCATGGCTTGGTTACAAACTGAAGACCATTTGAATACAGAGTTGGCTTGCTAGCATTCATTCAAAGGAAAGGTGGCTGCTGGAGCATGAATCTATTGGGGGGATGGTTACCAAGGGCTCTTCCACACAGTCCTTTATCCCAGAAGCATCCGTGTTTAAAAAACGCGGATGTTTCTAGGCCCCTAACCACACCCACCCCAGAAAGTGCCTATTTTCTGGGGTGGGTGTCCAGATGTTCTTCCTGGACTGGCCTGGGAAAACATCTGGAGACCCTCCCTCCCTCCCCCAAAACTTACCCGGCCTCCATTACAGTGTTGCCGGAGCTCTCCTGGCATGTAGAAATGACACGTGTGAAGAACCCTTACCTTTAGCAACCAGAATGTGGGCCTAGCGAGGCCTAGCAGCCTAAACAGTTAGAAGGTGGGGTTAGCAAAGTCCTGGAGGCCATTTTAGATTAGGGAAACAGGGAGACGCCATCTTAGGTCAGGTTTTCTTAGAGGGGGCATGTCCTAGTCCAGTAAGCAAAGAGTAGATGGCCAGGATTAGTTAGGAATAGGGGGCGGAGCCTAACATTCCAATAGAGGAAAAAAGTATACTCTTTTTGAATTTTGAAGCTTCAGTTTGGCAGTTGGAATTTGTCAGTTGGGGGTTTTCTCAGTTGGTATAATGGTTGGTGTTAGATAGGAGAGCTGGGTTAATCTTTTGTGGTATTCAAGAGCTATAGAAATAGTTATCAAGAATACAGATAGTGGGAACAGGACCTTGCTTGTGGTCTGTTTTCGGTCCCTGAGGAAGGCTAGGCCAAAAGGTTATTGGCTAGATTCCAGAAAGGGGGGAAACTTGTTTGGAATTATTATCAGCTATTAATTTCCTGAGATAATCTCTAGATTTGTTAACTCTAGATTTGAACCCAGTACCCATCTAAGAATTGCACATCAAACGTAACCAAAAGCTTTTGTGCCATTTACTTACAGAAACCATTACGCATTTGTACCAGAAGAGTTTAAGCCTGTTAAATAAACGTTTTATTATTGTTGACACATTATAACAGCCTTAGTGTGAACATCATTAGGATTTAAACCCTCTGAAGAAAATAAACACTATTGTAACACAAAATGGTATTACTAAGTATTCTCTCCACATACAACTCAGCCTGAATACCAAACAAAAGGTGGCAGCGTACCCCAATTGAAGAAACAGTTTCAAAACCTCACAGTTCAGACGTCATTAAAATATATCTATACACAGTTATATCTTTCCCTATTTTATCAATCTCCCTCCTGTGATATTCCTTATAAGAGGTTGGCAACTTGTGGGATTCACCATTTCAGAATTCCCTGTTCTGTCTCCCTGCTAAAAGAAGTTCCTTGGTGTGATATTCATTAAAATTGGAGGCACAGCGGTGTAATCTTTAGTGGGAAGTTCCTTATAATTTGGTGAAGCAGCGTTGGGATTACTTTATATCTATCCCTGTCTGATAAATTCAAATTATTTAAAATCTTTTCTACTCCTCGGCCTTCTTCCTTGATATCCTTATAACACAGCAGGAGAACGTGTGTGTGTGTGTGTGTGATTCCCCCCCCCCCCCCCGGTTGTCCTGTCACGTCATTTCTATACACGTCGGGAGAGCTCTGGCAACACTGATGGGGCCTCGAAGAGCTGGTCTGGGTTTTCTCATTTAATCTATAACAGTATGAAGATACCAGCACGTTATTTTAAAATGCAACATTTGCTTTGACCTGCTGGGTCAAAACCAGAAAGCTAATTAATGCAAAATTATGTTAGCAAGAAGAATAATTTAGAATCTATAATATTGTGAAAATGTTGTCTGAGCTAAAGATAAGAGTCTCTTGCTAAAACAAAACATTTTTAAAAACTGTGACAGTTTAGCAACCCAAACTACAAAGTACATTGCTGAGGTTACACATAAAAAGGACAAATACCTCACTGTTTGAGCTTTCCACAAATGATCCTCCAAACATTGCAGACATCCATTCACAGCTGCAGATCAGCAGTGGCTTATGAGCATTGATGTTTCCATCTTCCAACTTAAAGGTCACATCTAACCATGGAATCAAAGAAACCGAGTTATAATATAAGGTGCCAATTGCTTGCAGTCAAATGCACTAACTAGAATGGGACATCACTTTTTCAGGATGTCCTTCATTAAGGATTTCTGAAAGGACACATAGTTTTATTTATTTATTTACAGCATTTTTACCCCGCCCTTCTCAATCCCCAAGGGGGGACTCAGAGTGGCTAACAAAGCCAGCAATTCGATGCCACAATCAATAACACAGTATAAAACCCTAAGTACATACAGAGTTAAAACAATAGCAGTTAATTATAATGAAATTATCATAAGTCATTAAAATAATACTCAATCCACAAACCCACTGATAGAACCATAAAACCGTATCCTCATACATATCATCTTGCCAATCCATTTCCAGTCAAAGTGCTGATTTATGTTTATTGTCCAAAAGCCTGGTCCCACAACCAAGATTTTAATTTCTTCCTGAACGCCAGGAGGGATAGGGTCAATCATATTTCACTTGGAAGCACGTTCCACAGGCGGGGGGCTACAGGCGAGAAGGCCCTGTCACTCGTCCCCGCCAGCCGCATTTGCAATGTTGCCGTGAGCGAGAGCAGGGCCTCCCTGGATGATCTTATGAGGTGGGACGTAGAGGCAGATGCGTTCGTACAAGTAAGCTGGGCCAGAACCGTATAGAGCTTTATAGGTAAAAACCAGCACTATGAATTGAGCTTGGAAGTGGACAGGCAGCCACTGGAGCTGACACAACAAGGGGGTGGTATGCTCCCTGTATGTAGGTCCTGTTAGTAATCTGGCTGCTGCCCGTTGGACTAACTGCAGTTTCCGAACCGTCTTCAAAGGCAATCCCACGTAAAGTGCATTGCAGTAATCTATTTGGGATCTGACCAGAGCATGGACCACCGTGTTTTTAGGTTCTTGTGGGTTTTTTCGGGCTATACGGCCATGTTCTAGAGGCATTTTCTCCTGATGTTTCGCCTGCATCTATGGCAAGCACCCTCAGAATCTTTTATTGAGAGGTGTTAAGATTCCCCCAGGCTCATCCAGGCCTTTCAATGCTAATGAAGGTGGTCAGGTAAAACATTCACACCTAGCTCCAGCAGAGAAGAGCTCTTTGCCCCACCCCAGTCATTCCACAAATATATAAACCCATTTTCTTAATTCCAACAGATCTCACTACCTCTGAGGATGCTTGCCATAGATGCAGGCGAAACGTCAGGAGAGAATGCCTCTTGAACATGGCCATATAGCCCGAAAAAACCCACAAGAACCTAGTGATTCCAGCCATGAAAGCCTTTGACAGTACACCGTGTTTTTGTTTTTGTTTCAAATGAGAAACAGATAGCAATTTAAACCCTGGACTCCACAGAAGTAAAAAAAAAAAAAAAAAACAGCAATATTTGCTTAATAAAATCCGGCCATTAAGGGTTTCCTTTATGTCAAGGGTAGGCAACATGGGTTGGGCATAGGGCCTCTGTCCATGTGTGGCTTCTTGAGGTTGCCAGGAAACCCATGTTTCCAAACTGAGAGTGGGTCAAAGTTGGTAGAGATTTAAAAAACTGCTGCTCTGGGAAACCTCAAGGAGTAGCAGCAGTACACCTGTAAAATAAAGCATATGTGTATATATATATATACATACTACCTCACTTCATCTTAAAACTGTTTTCGCAGAACTAGATGTCAGCTTGTGTTTAATTTCTTGAGAGGGGAACAGCCAACACAGGCTGGATCTACACTGCCCTATATCCCAGATTCTTATCCCAGATTATCTGGAAGTGTAGAATCATATAATCCAGTTCAAAGCAGATAATCTGGGATCAGATCCTAAGAAATAGGGCAGTGTAGATCCTGCGGCTAAAAGTGGCCCTTGGATTTCACACATCACACTCTCTTTTGCACATGTCACAGGCAAGTGATTTCAGCTAGTCAACATTTTTAAGCTAGTCAGCAGGCAGTACAAAGCATCTGACACAATGCATTTTCATGCAATTCATCACAATCAGTTCATGTCTAGTAACTACACAGGAGGATTGGCGATATATGGTATCTTTTAAAAGTTCTTCATAATGTTTTGGTGGAATCTCTTTTATTGTAGTTTGAATCCATTGCTCTTGTTGGTGTTTGGGACTGAGCCTGCTATCTGCTTTAAAAAGACACACTGATCTCTTCTATGCAATTACTAGTTATGAACTGATTGGGTTGAATTGCATGAAAAAGTTTTGTGTCATTAGATGCTATGTGCAGTTTGAATCCAGCTCTATGATCTACTGTGCTGTGATTCCAATACACACAGCAGTCCTTCGTATGGAGTAGAGCTCAAGGCCCCAACATCATAGAGGGAAGCTGTGCACAAGTCAAGTTCCTGGGAATAATGTGTGTGAGTGTATGTTTTTCAGCTGCTTTGCTCACAGGAATCCCTGCAGCATGAGTCAAGATCAGGGGTCCTTAAACTTTTGAAACAGAGGGCCAGGTCACATTCCCTCAAACTGTTGGAGGACCGGATTATAATTTGAAGAAAAGAAAAAGAATTCCTATGCACACTGCACACATCTTATTTGTAGTGCAAAAAAAAAAAAAACCACTTAAAAACAATACGATAATTAAAATGAAGAACAGTTTTAACAAATATAAACTTATTAGTATTTCAATGGGAAGTGTGAGCCTGCTTTTGGCTGATCAGATAGGATTGTTGTTGTTGTTGTTGTGTGCTTTCAAGTCATTTCAGACTTAGGTTGACCCTGAGCAAGGGCCGGGTAAATGACCTTGGAGGGACGTATTATTTATTTATTTATTGTTTTTATACCCCGCTACCATCTCCCGCAGGACTCGGTGCGGCTTACAAGAGGCCAAGCCCAACAACATCATAAAAAACAACAACAGCAAAAACAATAAATAACTCATAAGAAGCAAAACAATACAATAATAACACGACACATTTAAAAACATGAGGCAGGGCCAAATGTGAAAATTTAAAATTAAAAAGCTGGGAAGTTCAAGGGAGATAGGAGGAGTGTTTTGGGTTAGGTGGACGTGCAGACAATTCTAAATCTCTCATAAGGTGCATTATGAGAGATTTAGAGGACATATTGCTTAGGATTCCTTATTCTGGGAAGGCACACTGGAACATCCACATTTTTAAGCTCCTTCTGAAGACTGCCAATGTTGGGACCTGCCTAATATCGTTAGGGAGGGAGTTCCAGAGTCGTGGGGCCACCATCGAGAAGGCCTTGTCCGTCGTTCCCACCAATCGCGCCTGTGAAGCAGGTGGGATCGTGAGCAGGGCCTCTCCAGATGAACGAAGAGCTCGTGTGGGTTCGTATACAGAAATGCGGTCACGGAGGTAGATGGATCTCAAGGTAGATAGGTATCCAGCCCTCGGGCCTTAGTTTGAGGACCCCTGGTCAAGATGAACGCCAGTTCCTTTTTACATTCTCCATGGGGCTGCACTACAGAGCTGCTCTATCTGAAAGGCTTTGCCTGTGACTCCTTTGGGCTCTCATGTAAGGATTGCTTTGCACATGAAACTATTACACTATGTAACAAAACTTTAAACATTTTCTGTTCCTGGTTTGAAAGTTTATTTCCTGTTAAATTGGGTGGTACTTTCTTTGAAAGTAGTTGTTGTACCGTTTTTGCATTTTAATAAACTTTCCCCGTATTTTTATGATAGAACCAATTATGAAATGACATTTATAACCCAGGAACAAACATCATGTTACATAGTGTTTTCTGAAAGGACTGTTTTGGATTAACTGATGGGGTGAATCGGGCGATATCCCAGCATACTCACCAGAGAATGTTTCTTTACAGAGACATTCTTTTATCCTATTAGCCTTTCTGACGTGGAAAGCCTTTGTAATTTCCTGGTTCATGAAGGCTTCCTTATTTGTGATGTTCTCCACCATCATTCGCAAGTCAAATACTTCCAGGATCTCAGCAATCTGAGCTACTCTGGTGAGATCTTTTTCGTTTTCATCTAGCTGTCCTGTGTATAAAAACTGCAAAACAGTTTTAAAAGGTCCAGACTGAACAGACGGATCTATCTTGACAACTGTCACAGCACACGTCCTCTTTGAAACAGGGTTGACTTGCATCTCTTTATGCATGCTAACAAAGCCTTTGCCCCAAAACGTTGGAGCTTGCTTCAGGCAGCTGGTTTCCCCCACTTCGAGTTCTAACCTTGTTAAAGGGCTGCTACCATCTGCTGATGATACTCGTTTGGTGCTGGGAGATTTTAAGGTTACCACTTCACTACTATCATCTGTTTCAAGGCTGCATGCTCTGTCCATCAGGCTTCTCCCAGCCTTTTCTTTATGACAATGTGCTTCAGGTATGTCTGGAGTTTCTTCGCATTCCATTAGAAAAAGGTCATAAAACTTTGAAGAGGAGGTAGCTAGGTAGATCTTGTGAGCAAAAATGTAAGTCTGTTCCTGAAGGATAAACATGACATCAGCACACAATGGATTGTCTAATAAGTATCCGGCTTCATTGATACTGGTGACAGGACACTCTGGGATTTTGATAACCGGAGGAGGTGCCTTTGGAGGTAGAAATGGAGCCTGAAGTAAAGGTTTCTGAACTTTCTTCAGATGGGATTTCCAGAACTGTAGGTGCCGCCTGGAGATCAAGGCAGCTCTGATTGCATTATCAAACACATCCTTGATGCCAAACTGATCAAATACACTAGTTTCATAATACGGTATTCCAAGTTCCTTTGCAACCTCTCTTCCTCTTTCTGGTGGTAAAATATCTCCTCTCTTGATAGGCCTGTGAATGAAACAAACAAAGCAGCATAAATGAACTAGATCCAGCTTCCAAGCCTCAACTAATTACTTCTATGTATCTTTAGCATCCCATCAACGCACTTCTTGGCTTAATCCCATTTGCACTTCTTTTCCCCCTGTTATTCAACAGATATGCAAAGGCTCACTGGATGTAGATGCAATTTGCTCACAGCCTCAATTATTTCCTACCTCACCCATAGTTTAAGAGCCTTTTATGTAAGGAGATGCCTTTAGAAATTGCTTGATGTTATTTTGAAGTTACTGTTTCACAATAATAGCCCCCAGAGTAAGATTAATATTTTTTATCCCTTTAATTATTCATTAACTACCCAGTTCCCTTCATTTATACTGAGAAGAACTGCAATGAAACAGAACAAATTGTAGCTAAATTAAGGAAACTTCAAGCATATTTCTGGCAATAGTTGAAGAATAGCACAATATTTCTACCTCCCAATATGGAATTATATGTACCGTATATACTCAAGTATAAGCCGACCCGAATATGAGCCGAGGCACCTAATTTTACAACAAAAACTGGAAAACATATTGACTCAAGTATAAGCCGAGGGTGGGAAATGCAGCCACTACTGGTCAATTTCAAAATAAAAATAGATACCAATAAAATTACATTAATTGAGGCCTCAGGAGGTTCACTGTTGTTTAATATTTACATAAAACTGCAATTTAAGACTGTCCAACTCTGATACAACCATTATTCTAGCCTCCTTCAATGTAAATGTGCTTACATATCCTTCCAATCATAATAAACAATAAATGTAATAATAACAATGATAAATAGTGTAAAATAATAAATGTAATAATAGAGAATAAAATAATACATGTAATAAAAATAATAGAGTAAAATAATGCAAATGTAATAATATCCATAATGATAGAGTAAAATAATAAATTTGATAATAATAGAGTAAAATAATAAATGTAATAAAATAATAATAGAGTAATAAAATAAATATAATAAAAATAATACTAATATTTATGGAATGCCTTGCCAGTTGAAACCCAAACCATCCGAGAGCTACTTGCTTTTCGGAAAGCCTGTAAGACCTTTCTTTTCCAACAAGCTTTCGATGGGTGAATAACTCGGGACTATGTCGGTTCTCATTTTTATTGTATTTTAAAGTTGGTTGTATTGTTTTAATCTACTGCTGTAAACCGCTCCGAGCCAAATTGGGAGTGGCGGTATACAAGTCCAATAAATAAATAAATACATAAATAAAATAACAGAGTAAAATAATAAATAACCTTGGCTCGAGTATAAGCCGAGGGGGGCTTTTTCAGCCTAAAAAAGTGGCTGAAAAAATAGGCTTATAATTGAGTATATACAGTAATACTATTTTGGTTTTAACTTATTTAAATTCTCTCCCTGTTGCCCATCTTTAAGAGTGACCAATTCTGCAAAGCCATTCCAAATTGCTAATATTTATTTTACAATGGCTTCCACCAAATTCAACCTAAAGTCCAGTTTCTCTTGGACTTTGATTACAAAAACACACTTTGACACAACATACAGTAAACTATATGGATTTTATGGCCACAGAAAGTGATGATGGTCACCAGTTTTAAAGGTGTTTAAGGAACTATACAAATTTACTGAGGTAAATTCTCATGTTGTGACATTCAGAGGAAATAATCTGAAAATACCACCTAGCAGGAATGTAGGAAGGACAAGGGTTCCCTCATTCAAGCTCCAATTACAGAGGTCTAAAAACAATCTGAGTAGCTACCATCTAAACTAAGTCTCTTGTTCTTCAGTCTAATCAAAGGTTCTCAGGTTACAACTTGGTTTTAAACACTAGTCCACACAATAGGAACTTTGTGTTATTTGATGGAAAACAAAGTTTCCTTTGAGAAACAGGAAGCAGGTCTGCTTAAAAAGTTGAGAAATAGACCTTTGAGATCAGATTGGGCAACCTGTTCTGAACGGTTGCTGCCAATTTTAAGACATGCAAAAAGTGAAAGAGGATCCAAGACAGAACAGAGGATATTTGCATTCAAGAGGTTCATTCAAGTTACAAGATTTCAGGGAGCTAAAAGACTGGCCGAGGCCCCTTCTACACTGCCATATAATCCAGATTATCAAAGCAAATAATCCACATTATCTGCTTTGAATTGAATTATATTTTATTTATTTATTTACATTATTTCTATCCCACCCATATCAGCCCGAAGGCGACTCAGGGCGGCATACAAAGTCAGCACAATTCGATGCCATATATAAAATGCAAACATTGATAAAAAGCGAAAAAGAAACATTACAGTACATTTAGAAACATAAAAACAATGAATAATAATAAAAAATAAAAACTGTGTCCTCTCATTCAAATACTCATCTGTTCCATTGTCTTGGCCATTCCTGGGTCATTTTCCAAGTCAAGTTTGTCTGTTTATCCTGAGGTTCCAAATGCTTGCTCGAAGAGTCAAGTTTTCACTCTTTTTCATAAGGTCAGGAGGGAGGGGGCTGATCTAATATCCCTAGGAGAGAGTTCCACAGCCGAGGGGCCGCCACAGAGAAGGCCCTGTCTCTCGTCCCCGCCAAACGTGCTTGTAAAGCAAGCAGGATCGAGAGCAGGGCCTCCTCCGATGATCTCAAGTTCCTGGTGGGTTCATAGGAAGAGATGCATTCGGTTAGATATATTATTGTATGAGTCTATACTACTAGATAATCCAGTTCAAAGCAGATAATCTGGATTTTATAAGGCAGTGTAGAAGGGGCCTGAGACTTGAAGATCGAATCCCAGATAGAACAGAGTATTGTTCCAGAGACTGACAAATCACTTCATTCAATCTATATCTAACACTTTCACATGGCAGAAGATTAGAGTCTGTAAAAGTTATTCTAATGAAGCATAATTCTCAGAGTTGTAAACCAAACTTTGTTTTCCTGAACATTCTATGGAAGACTATATAGTCCAGAGAAGTTGAGATACGTACAAATGGGGAAATGTTATTCATTCTTTTTGCCAACTTTACCTTGCTAATGGCCTTCTGGCTCGGTTTACAGCTTCCAGATCAGCGTACCGAAGATCCAACTGGCAACCAACCAGAATAACAGGTGTACGAGGACAGAAGTGCTTGATTTCTTGACACCACATAGTTTTCACATGATTCAGGGAGTTAGGATTAGCAATGGAAAAGCACAGGACAACCACATCAGATCTGAAATAAATATGTTTATTTTAAATTATATGTCAATCTTTCAGAAATAAGAGAGAGAGGGGTTGGTTACATTCCAAGCATTTTTGAGAGATGCATAAAGACCAGGTTGTTTAGAGTACATATCATACACATGCAAAGTTCCTTTAAAACGTCTACCTTCATCAATAAAAGCCCTCTTTATCCTGTAGTTGACAGAGATATCATGTCTGAAGAGGACCTGATCAATAGCCAAATTGGACAGCAGCCACTGCAGCTGGGAATTGGCTGCTTTCTGTTCTCATCACCACATGCCAAACCCTCATTTGCAGAGAAAAGTTAGGTAGCTGCCAACCATTTAACAGAACATAGAATGTCAGGAGATACCGAGATGATCCAACAACTATCTCTGAGGAAGTTTCACACAGTATGTGGCAGAAAAGCCAAATTTGCCACCAAATACACACTCAAGACAGTTATTGCCAATTCTGGCTCTGCTGAATATAGCTGGATTGTGCATGCTTTCCAATGCGCTTGTCTCATTTACACATTGCATCTTCATTACATATAAACTAGGCACTTTGATTCCTTAAATTGGGAAGAGATGAAAAGAAAGAATTTGGTTTCTTCTGTTCCAACCTAACCTAATATTTATTTATTTATTTACTTTACTTTACTTCTATACCGCTGTTCTCAGCCCGGAGGCGACTCACAGCGGTTCACAAGACACAGGACATAGCAAAATTCAACACCAATATAAAGCAGTTAATAACCTAATCTAATACACAATTAATACACAATTACTATAATAACCATTCACTAAGGTCTCATCACTAAAAACATGATCCAGATTCGTCATCCATTGTTCCATTCCTATGTCATTACCAGTCATTGCACAATTATTCGAATGCCTGCTGAAATAACCAGGTCTTTACTTTCTTGCGGAATGCCATTAGAGATGGTGCTAACCTAATATCTGTGGGAAGGGCGTTCCACAGCCGGGGAGCCATCACCGAGAAGGCCCTATCTCTCGTCCCCGCCAGCCGTGCTTGTGACGCTGGCGGGATCGAGAGCAAGGCCTCCCCGGAAGATCTCAAAGTCCTGGTGGGTTCATAGGCCGAGATGCGGTCAGATAGGTAGCTTGGGCCGGAACCGTTTAGGGCTTTAAAGGTCAACACCAGCACTTTGAATTGAGCCCGGTAGCAAGTCGGTAGCCAGTGGAGTTGGCACAACAGGGGGGTTGTATGCTCCCTGCGCCCCGCTCCTGTTAGAATCATGGCTGCTGAACGCTGGACTAGTTGAAGCTTCCAAGCTGTCTTCAAAGGCAACCCCACGTAGAGAGCGTTGCAGTAATCTAGGAGGGATGTAACTAGAGCGTGGACTACCGTGGCCAAGTCAGACTTCCCAAGGTATGAGCGCAGCTGGCGCACGAGTTTTAAATATACACTCCTTTAATAATTTTTTTGCGATTGGTGGGGACGAGGGAGAGGACCTTCTCGGTGGTAGCCCCTCGACTCTGGAATTTACTCTCTAAGGACATCAGACATGCCCCAACGCTGGCAGTCTTTAGGAGGAGCCTGAAAACATGGTTGTTCCAGTGTGCCTTCCCAGACTAAGGAAAACTCTTAGCAATATGTCCTCAAATGCACTTTAATATTGATTTAGGATTGTCTGAAAACCCTATTCTAGTTTACCTCCTTGTTCATGTCCATCATTTTAAATTTTAATTATTACATTTGGCCCGACCATAGGTTTTTTGAATGCTGTATGTTTTATTGTTATTGCTTATTGCGTATTTTTTGTTTTTGAGTTTTATTTATTTTATTTTATTTTAACTGTTTGCATTGATTATTTGTTATTGCCTTTGTTTATTGATATGCTGTGGGCTTGGCCTCATGTAAGCCGCACTGAGTCCCTTGGGGAGATGGTAGTGGAATACAAATAAAGTTTTATTACTATTACTATTACTATTATTATTATTATTATTATTATATTTATTATTTCTTTATTTACAATACCATTCCCATTATCTGTAGGGGATACCTTCTAGGACTTCATGTGAATATCATCATCATCATCATCATCATCATCATCATCATCTTTAATTACTTATTAATCGCCCTCCATCCGAGATGCTGTAGGCGATTTGCATTGTAGAAATTATACAGGATAAAACACATACATACAAATATTAAAATTAACATGGGTCAAATGCTCTAGTAAAAAGCCAGGTCTTAAGTGCTAGGATAAAATGCCCTAATATGTGAATCCGCAAGTTGTAGTGACCTTATACAGTGGAACCTTGACTAAAGAGCATTCCCACTTAAGAGTGTTTTGAGTTAAGAGCTGCCGCTTGACCCAGGTTTCAATTTAACTTAAGAACATCTTTTTGAGTTAAAAGCTAATGCCAGAGGGAGCACTAGCACAAGAGTACAAGGCTTTAGGGCTTCAAGGGAGCAGCCTCCATGCCTCGTGCTCTTGACTGCTTTGGGAGATGGCTATCTGCTTTGCTCTTGTCTGGTTTAAGGAACTTTGGGTTAGTTGATTTCATGTGGTTTTTTTCCTGGTATGTTTGGCTGGAACTGATTAATAACATTTCAATACATTTTGCTTTGAGATAAGAGCATTTTGAGTTAAGAGCTCAGTCACTGAATGAATTAAACTCAAGAGTCAATATGCTCCCCCTTCCTGAGATGATTCACAGAGGGGAGAATAGTGAAAGGGAAGACACATATTGGGGCACAATTGTTCCCCTCAAGCACCAGGGCCAGTTGGGTGTGAAGAGCAACCAAAGCAAATGGCCAGGGCTCTAATGGCAATTGAGGTCCAGGTTGCCCACGTCTTTCTTGGCAGAGCAAAAGGTCTCCATCTCTTTATCATCATCATCATCATCATCATCATCATCATCATCATTTAATAACTTATTAATTGCCCTCTATCTGAGAATGCTCTAGGCCATTTACAGCTAAATTATAAAAGATAAAATACATACATACAAAAATTAAAAATTAACAGAGATCAAATGTTCTAGTAAAAAGCCAGCTCTTAAGTGTGAGAGTAAAAGGCCCTAAGTCACGCATGGCTCTCATGTAGGGTGGCAAGGAATTCCATAAGGCAGGGGCAGAAATAGAAAAAGCCCTGCGTCTGGTCCTTTCCAAGTGCACTTCTCTAGGACCCGGTATATGGAGTAAGTCACGTTGGGATGGTCGTTGCGACCTCCAATGTTGGGAGAAGGAGAGGCGGTCCCTAAGGTACGATGAACCATGGCCCACCTCCCACCTCATTTGGAGGAATAGAGGGATGGGAACCTCTTTCTGAGCCAAGAAATGTACAGTCAACCCAGTGGCACTTGTGCTAGGTTAGAAGGATATTGGCCACTGCAGCAGCCATGCATTGTGGGTAAATGGAATCCTGGGTACTGGTCCCATGGATACAGTGGTCACACTCTATTTTGCTGGTGCTCCAGTAAGATGCATCAGTTCCTCAGCAAGAGTGGGAATAAAATTGGACAGAAAGAAAGAAAGAGATTAAATTACTGTATATACTCGAGTATAAGCCTAGTTTTTCAGCCCTTTTTTTAGGCTGAAAAAGTCCCCCCTCCCCCCTGGCTTATACTTGAGTCAAGGTTATTTATTATTTTACTCTGTTATTATTATTATTTCCATTTCATTTATTATTTTATTCTATTTATTATTATTGGGGATGGGCATACCAAGCCACCTTGTCTCTCTCCTGAGGAATCTGTACAAGGACCAAGTCGCAACAGGCAGAACTGACCACGGAACAACAGACTGGTTCAAGATTGGGAAAGGCGTATGGCAAGGCTGCATACTCTCACCCAACCTTTTTAACTTGTATGCAGAACATATCATGCGATGTGCGGGGCTTGATGAATGCAAAGCTGGGGTGAAATTTGCTGGAAGAAACATTAACAACCTCAGATATGCAGATGACACCACTCTGATGGCCGAAAGCGAGGAGGAGCTGAGGAGCCTTCTAATCAAGGTGAAAGAAGAAAGCGCAAAAGCTGGGTTGCAGCTAAACGTCAAAAAAACCAAGATTATGGCAACAAGAATGATTGACAACCGGAAAATAGAGGGAGAAAATGTGGAGGCCGTGACAGACTTTGTATTTCTAGGCGCAAAGATTACTGCAGATGCAGACTGTGGCCAGGAAATCAGAAGACGCTTACTTCTTGGGAGGAGTGCAATGTCCAGTCTCGATAAAATCGAGACATCACACTGGCAACAAAGATCCGCATAGTCAAAGCCATGGTATTCCCTGTAGTAACCTACAGATGTGAGAGCTGGACCTTAGGGAAGGCTGAGCGAAGGAAGATCGATGCTTTTGAGCTGTGGTGTTGGAGGAAAGTTCTGAGAGTGCCTTGGACTGCGAGAAGATCCAACCAGTCCATCCTCCAGGAAATAAAACCTGGCTGCTCATTGGAGGGAAGGATACTAGAGACAAAGTTGAAGTACTTTGGCCACATCATGAGGAGACAGCAAAGCCTAGAAAAGACAATGATGCTGGGGAAAGTGGAAGGCAAAAGGAAGAGGGGTCGACCAAGGGCAAGATGGATGGATGGCATCCTTGAAGTGACTGGACTGACCTTGAAGGAGCTGGGGGTGGTGACGGCCGACAGGGAGCTCTGGCGTGGGCTGGTCCATGAGGTCATGAAGAGTCGGAGACGACTGAACGAATGAACAACAACAACATTATTATTACATTTATTATTTTACTCTATTGTTATACATTGATTATTTTGTATTATTATGTATAATTCTTGTTATTGCTACATTCATTATTTTACTCTTTTTATTATTGTTGTTACTACATTTATTATGTTACTCTATTATTATTGGAAGGATACGTAAGTACGTTTCCATTGAAGAAGGTAAATAATCATTTAATCAGAGTTGGACAGTCTTATCTTAAATTACTATTTTTGTAAATATTCAAAAATATATAACCTACTGATTCCTCAATTAATGTAATTTAATTGGTATTTTGCAATTTACCCGTAGCGCCTGCATTTCCCACCCTTGGCTTATACTCGAGTCAATCCGTTTTCTCAGTAAAATTAGGTGCCTTGGCTTATATTCGGGTTGGCTTAAACTCGAGTATAAACATCTTGTTTAAAATCCTAAACATAGCAGTTATTAATTATAAATAAATATTATAAAATTACAGAGAATATCTAAACTATTAAATAACATATAACATGTTAATTGTTCATGTATAGATATTTTTCCTAGAATTGCTGAGTTTTGCTTTGCCTTTCAAAAAATCAGATCATTAGCTAGGCCTTAAAATATAAGAAATTAAGCAAATGGATCATCATTCTCAGTCACAGATGTTGCAAAAACCATGATTAACAAATGCAAATCTCTTACAGGAAAAGTAAACCATTAACTATAAAAGTACAGGTAAAAGAAGGATTGGGCATTTTTTAAACATAAAGTAAAATAAATTCAGCTATGGTCGAAGCTAAAAACAACCCTTCTGATCATTTTCTGATAAACTCTTACTTGCACCTCCATGGCTTAATAGTTAATAGAACAAGACCTCTGAATCTTCAAATTGGCCTGCTAAATTATTTAGTATCTACCTGTACTATACTGCAGCTCTTATTGTTTCATTGAGGACACCACTCTATCTAGCATGTCTTAGCAAAACTAAAAATAACCCTCAGAACAATGCAATGCGGTATTGTGCAGCACAGGCTATGGTGTGAATTTATATTTAAAATAAGGCAAGTGCTTTTGTTTTGTATGTGTCTATTATAGGAAATCTTTAATGTAAGAGTCTAGTAGCAAAAGAACATTCATAGTCCTCATACTTTGAGAAGGCCTTCCTCCAAATCCAGAAAGTCTCATTATTTCTTCTTTATTCCCTCTGGAACTTCACTAGATCACCCGTTTACAGCAACACAGCGATGTGTGAAGAGGGTGAGCTGACAGTGCAGGGAAAAAAACCCACATAGAGTGACATGCCAGAGGTAGCTTATGCTAATGTTTCTTACCAATGTGTACACCTCAAGCTTTCTATATCTCTGCAGGAGTAAAATGGAGAACTATTGGAAATTTACAAAAGTATATTGGTTGTGACCGAGATGTTTATCCTGCAAATAACCATCTATTTGGCTTCAAACTTCAAGAGAGGAGATTCCACCTGAACATGAGGAAGAACTTCCTGACTGTGAGAGCTGTTCAGCAGTGGAACTCTCTGCCCCGAAGTGTGGTGGAGACTCCTTCTTTGGAAGTTTTTAAACAGAGGCTGGATGGCCATCTGTCAGGGGTGATTTGAATGCAATATTCCTGCTTCTTGGCAGGGGGTTGGACTGGATGGCCCATGAGGTCTCTTCCAACTCTTTGATTCTATGATTCTATGATTTGTTTTGCTTTTAGTGTTAAAGTCACCTGAACAGGACTTTTCTTCACTTCTTAAAACTGACAGGGATTCACCTGTCTTTGCTTTCAGGTTTAGGACTCTGCTTTTCCTCCTTATATTACAAATGTCTCCCCTAGCTACATATTTCTAAACAGGGATCAGGAATTGTAGTTACTTAGGCGATCCCTCGTTGGACAAGTAGGATAGTCTTCCATGATCAGTATTCTTGTGGATCCGTAGGTGGCTGTGGAGCCCTATTCTTGACCTGCATCTTCTCCAGCAGTGAGGGCATTGGTTTCCAGGTGGAAGGCGGTATTGGTCAGGGTTGGCTTGATGCGCCTTCCTCCTGGCATGTTTCTCTCTTTCACCCTCCATTCGTGCCTCTTCAAATTCTGCAGCACTGCTGCTCACAGCTGACCTCCAAGGGTCAGGGCTTCCCAGTTCTCAGTGTCTATGCCAGAGTTTTAAAGGTTGGCTTTAATCCCATCTTTAAATCTCTTTTCCTGTCCACCAACATTGTGTTTTCCATTCTTGAGTTCGGAGTAGAGCAACTGCTTTGGGAGACGGTGGTCGGGCATCCGGACAACGTGGCCGGTCCAGTGGAATTGATGGCGGAGGACCATTGCTTCAATGCTGGTGGTCTTTCTTCTTCCAGAACACTGACGTTTGTCTGCCTGTCTTCCCAAGTGATTTGCAGGATTTTCCGGAGACAGTGCTGATGGACTCGTTCCAGGAGTTGCATGTGATGTCTGTAGACAGTCCACGTTTCGCAGGTTTGGGAGGACAATAGCTTTATAGACAAGCACCTTGGTATCCCTACGGATGTCCCAGTCCGCAAACACACTCCGCAAAACACAAATGCTGCACTCACAGAGTTCAGGTGGTATTGTATTTTGGTGTTGATGTTGACTTTGGTGGAGAAGTGGCTGCCAAGGTAGCGGAAATGGTCAACATTTTCTAATGTTACACTATTAAGCTGTATCTCTGGCATTGGAGAGGGGTTGGCTAGTGACTGCTGGAACATCACTTTGGTTTTCTCGATGTTCAGTGACAGGCCGAGCTTCTCGTATGCTTCTGCAAAGGTGTTTAGAGTGGCTTGTAGATCTTCTTCTGAATGCGCACAGATGACATTGTCATCAGCATACTGGAGTTCTATAACAGATGTTGTTGTAACCTTGGTTTTGGCTTTCAGTCTGCTGAGGTTAAACAACTTGCCATCTGTCCGATAGATGATTTCCACTCCGGTGGGAAGCTTCCCATCAACAAGGTGAAGTATCATAGCGATGAAGATGGAGAATAAAGTTGGGGTAATAACACATCCCTGTTTGACACCTGATTCCACCTTAAATGGGTCAGTTTGGGAGCCATTGCTGTCCAAGACTGCTGCTATCATGTCATCACGGAGGAGCTGCAGGATGTTCACAAATTTGTTAGGAATTGTAGAAAGATTTGGGAAACCCAATATGCTCTGCAATCTTGTTTCCTCTTCTACCTTCCCGCGTGTGGCTTGTTTAAAAAAGAAGCCGGATATTTCATTTTGGAAAACCTAAATCTTAAAGGTGAAGATCATTGTCAAATCTAAGATTTTCCAGGAAACAACTTCCTAAGATTGAAATATAAAAAGCGAAATTCATTATGTCAAGTCAGCAGGTACTAAGACATTTGCCTTTGTATAGTAATGTGACAGTAAAATTCATTTATTGGAAGGATAAATGAACTTCATAATACTTTAATGTTGCCAGTTAGACCAGACAGAACCTTTTGATGTGGGAACACTGACTCAGCTGATGACAGCCTATTTAATGTTATTTTATGCTGGGTATAGTATCACATGACCTGGGCCTGTTTGTATTTCTGGTAAGGCAAAGTATTTTGGCACTGATAGAAATTAATTACTGCCAAACCCCAGTGGATTTCAAAATCAAAATTTATAACAAGCTCAATCATATTTGTAACCAGAAACTGCAAACTATGCAATAAATGGCACTGTGCAATCAGGAGAGCAATCTGCTTATTTTGAAACAATTCTGCCTGTACATATGAGTATATGATAGAATACATTTTTTCTTTGGTATGGGGTGGGAGAAATTTAGGTCTTTCTACACTGCCATATAAAATCCAGATTAATTCCTGGCTATGGAAGGAAGCATTCCCAGAGTAATGTTTGAAACCGGCTACAGAACAAAGTTATTGACCACACATACAGACTGAGTTGGACATGATTTTATACTGGCGATTTGGCTTATTTGTAATTTTAACCCTATGGTCCAGCTCTCACATTCGTAGGTTACTACGGGGAATAACATTGCTTTCACTATGCAGATCTTTGTTGCCAGTGTGATGTCTCTACTCTTCACTATTTTATCAAGATTTGTCATTGCTCTCCTCCCAAGAAGTAAGCATGTCCTGATTTCCTGGCTGCAGTCTGCAGTAATCTTTGCACCTAGAAATACGAAGTCTGTCACTGCCTCCACATTTCTATGAGTTTACACTGCCATATAATTCTATTCAAAGCAGATAATCTGGATTTTATATGGCAGTGTAGAAGGAGCTTCCATTACACATGGCACTAGGGAGCCACCGTGGTGTAGTCACTGAACGCTCAGTGCTATACCATGACTATTTATTTAATTTATTTATTTACTTTACTTCTATACCACTATTCTCAGCCCGGAGGCGACTCACAGCGGTTCACAACACACAGGAAACAGCAAAGTTCAATACACCAATATAAAAACAGTTAACAACCTAATCAATACACAGTTAGTACACAAATTACTATAATAACCAATCACTAGCTTCTCATCACTAAAAACATGATCCAGATTTGTCATCCATTGTTCCATTCATAGAATCATAGAATCATAGAATCAAAGAGTTGGAAGAGACCTCATGGACCATCCAGTCCAACCCCCTGCCAAGAAGCAGGAATATTGCATTCAAATCACCCCTGACAGATGGCCATCCAGCCTCTGTTTAAAAGTTTCCAAAGAAGGAGCCTCCACCACACTCCGGGGCAGAGAGTTCCACTGCTGAATGGCTCTCACAGTCAGGAAGTTCTTCCTCATGTTCAGATGGAATCTCCTCTCTTGTAGTTTGAAGCCATTGTTCCGCGTCCTAGTCTCCAGGGAAGCAGAAAACAAGCTTGCTCCCTCCTCCCTGTGGCTTCCTCTCACATATTTATACATGGCTATCATATCCCCTCTCAGCCTTCTCTTCTTCAGGCTAAACATGCCCAGCTCCTTAAGCCGCTCCTCATAGGGCTTGTTCTCCAGACCTTTTATCATTTTAGTCATTCCTATGTCATTACCAGTCATTGCACTAATTATTCGAACGCCTGCTGAAATAACCAGGTCTTTACTTTTTTGCGGAATACCATTAGAGATGGTGCTAATCTAATGTCTGTGGGAAGGGCGTTCCACAGCCGGGGACTATTGACTATGAGTCTGGAGACCAAGCTTTGAAGCTCTGTTCAGCTGCGAAAGACCACTGGGTGACATTGGGAAGTAGTGTTTTTTCAGAAGGAGGTGAAAGTAAAATTCCCCCTGAACAAATCTTGCCAAGAAAACACAATGAAAGGTTGGCTAAAGGTTGCTATAAGTTGGAAATGACTTGAAGACACACAACAACAGATGACAGCAATGGAAGTCATCTGTTTGTTGCCCCTGAACTTCACAACGGTTCCCCTCTGCCACACAATTCCCCCTGATTACTTTTTGATGCCTCCATTCTACTAGAGAATACTCTCATTTTGTCAGTAAGGTTGAAATTCCAGTTCAATGACATCTTCAAACAGAATGGTGAATGGCCACAAACTAATAACAGGTTTTTCATTTGAACATGACCACTTAAAGTCAGGCTCTCAAAGCCAATGGGACTATTTATTACTGCCCCCCCCCCCCATTATATTGATCATAGCAGAACAAAACCATCCTCTACAAATGTGCTTACTCAGGCTCTGCTGTCCTGGTTAAATCTGGCCAGGGTGCCTTAGTCACCTCCAGATTGGATTACTGTAATTCACTCTATGTGGGGCTGCCCTTGGAAACGGTCTGGAAATTTCAATTGGTACAACGGGCGGCAGCCAGGTTACTAACTGGTGTGACTTACAGGGAGCGGTCAACCCCCCTGTTTCAGGAGCTTCATTGGCTGTCGTTCATCGCCTGGTCCCAATTCAAGGTGCAGGTTCCTACCTACAAAGCCCTGACCGGTTTGGGATCTGCCTATCTACGTGACCGCATTTCTGTATACGAACCCACACAATCCCTTCGATCATCCGGAGAGGCCATGCTCGCACTCCCGCCTCCCTCGCAGGCGTGATTAGTGGGGACAAGGGAGAGGGCCTACTCAGTGGTGGCCCCCCGACTCTGGAACTCATTTCCAAAGCATATCAGGCATGTCCCAACATTGGCAGTCTTTAAGAGGAGCCTGAAAACATGGATAATCCAGTGTGCCTTCCCGGAATAAAGGAATAACTCCCAGCAAAATGTCCTTACAAATGCACTTTAACCATTGGGTTGCGTTGGACTGTACCCCTCACTTTTAAAACCCTCACTTTTTAAACCCCTCCTACAAGATATAGCCTATCTTGTCATACCCAGCATTATTTTTTACATTTTAAATAATTACATCTGGCCTGGCAATAAGTTTTTAAATCCTGTGTGTTATTGTTATATGTGATTTATATTATTTTGTATTGCTTTGTATTGTTGTTATTGCTTTTTTTGTTGGGCTTGGCCTCATGTAAGCCACTCCGAGTCCCTTGGGGAGATGGTGGCGAGGTATAAATAAAGTATTATTATTATTATTATTATTATTATTATTATTATTATTATTAAATGCACACAACATTCATGCACATATTTCAGTGCCAGGAAAGAAAAAACAACAACAAACATTTGCACATAAAGCTTGTAAGCAAGGCAATATCTTCACAATATTCAGGTTTTAGTAAAATGTAGCAGCCACCACATGATGATGAAGGAGGCCATAAGTTATCAGCAGGCATAATCAAATGATCTGTAAATGAATGGCAATGGCTGCTTTCAGAAGTCATCATAAACTGTGGTTTATTGTGACAAAAACAAGCTACCAAAAGCATGTCTTGGGCTTATTGTTTCATCCAAATACCCCCAAAATAACAATTAATTTTAAAATATGATATCTTGGAAACAAACCTATTCCGAACTATGGCTTTAGGGAGCTTGAGTTTCACAACATCATAGTTAGGATTAACCATAGTTAAGCATTCAGATGTAAATTAAGCTATAGTTAATGAGAAATGTGATGGAAAGCTTCTAATTTCCTATTTGGAGCTGATCTATTTCCTGTGAGAAGGAGGGAAGGGAGTGTACACAACCTAAGATTCAATACACCTCATTCTTGCCGCAATACACTAGAGTTATTTCAATGTCCAAATACAGTCCATGTATGCATGCTCACAAGAGACAAGACTGCAATGAAAGGAGTGGCCTAGCATATAAAGGGCTAAAATGCTATCCAATGAAGGCAGGGCAAACCATGCACCAGCCTGGGTGGGAACAGAACAGAAAATTCAACTCTATACTTTACCAAGAGTGGTGAGGCTTCTTAAGTACAGGTATAATGTGTGAAACAGTCAAAACGTCCTGAAATACATATACAGATATGTACTTAGAATCTGATAGTGAGGAGCATGCAGAACATTTCAAAAAAAGAGCCTGTAATATTGGATCTTAATAGGATCCAATATGAAACACAGCAGCAACTATCTCTTGGCAGGAAAACGTCAATTTTAGTTTACACTGCCAGAAGTGGACTGTATAACATTTCTTTATTAAACAGAGACAGCTTCACAACTTATGTTTCCCCATAGAGCAGTGGTTCTCAACCTGTGGGTCCCAGGTTTTTGGCCAACAACTCCCAGATATCCCAGCCATCCCAGATATTTACCAGCTTTTAGGATTTCTGGAAGTAGAAGACCAAAACATCTGGAGACCTACAGGTTGAGAACCACCACCCTACAGAGAAGAGCTGAATGCATATTGAAAAGTATACTGCCTTGTTTTGAACTGTGGCAAAGTCTAAAAGTCTCTAAGATGTCACTATTGTCACATACATTGCAAAACGTGGCCTCCATACTACATTTCAAGTGGCACAGAATATTACTTCCACAAAAATTAATCTCCATGCAGTTAAATGTGACGTGTGAAGCAGTACTGACTACAAATATTTATTAGACAATGTATCATCTAATAAGACCTTATTAAATTACAGCCATGAAGGATCAACAAGTTTACATTTCCAGAAATCATTTGGAAATAATGATTTCACCTCCCGCTTCTCCCCATTTTAAATTGAAATTTGAATACAGATGACCAATTTGCTCATATCCATTCTACACTGAGCTTTGTTTATAATATGTTACCATTCTGCCCCCAAGAGCCAAATTCTGTGGTTGCATATACTTCTATTACTGATGAGGTGGCCACTGAAAACAAGATGGTTTTACAATGACTGAATGACTAGAAAACATTGGTTAGCTTTTAAAGTAAATCTGAACCATAGAGGCTTTTACGATAATCCTTCCTTGCTTTTCAAGAGATTTACAAAAGCCTTTGTCATATAATAGCTATGTTGGTCCGGCTGTAAATGCCAAAGAATCAAAAGGTGAGATTCAAAAATATGCAAAACAGTAAGATAACAAGTCTATGTAGGGTTGAGAAAAACCATCTGACAGACTATGAATAATACTATTTTAAAAAACCCACAATATTAATCTTCGAATGATTCAGTAAAAAAAAAAATACTACAGTAAAAAAGAAGATATTACAAAGTACTAACATTGTTTGGTTGATTCCCTACTCCTAAAATGAGCCCAATTCCATTTGTTTTTTTACTTTTAAAAATCCCTCCAACAGGTATGACTATTGTTTTGTATTTAATCTTCCAGTAATCCTGTAAAGTTGTTTTGTACTAAATATAATGGTCTCAAAAGCACCCATTTTTTAAAAATAAATGGTATGCTGTAGCCATATGGCAAGGGTGAGCAATGATGGCTCGTGACTTACGAGTACCATATATTCTGGTGCATAAGACTACTTTTTAACCCAAGAAAATCTTCTCAAATGTCAGGGGTCATCTTATATGCGGGAGTCGTCTTCTACACAGGAGTAGTCTTATACATGGGAGTTGTCTTATATGCTGGAGTAGCCTTATACGCCGGGAGTTGTCTTATAGAGCGGATGCTGAAACTTCCAATCTGGATTGGAGAATCTGTGGTTGCTGCATATTGTGGGGAAGCCCAAAAATGGCAGTCCCTGCCGTATGCAGCAACTATATGAAAGCATTAAGGGCGACGCTGTAAAAGTACGGTAGAAGAAAATCCATTCATTAGGATTCGTGGACTTAATGCGGTCCCGATGGTGAAGTGAAGGGGCCCATCACCGGGAAGGTGAAGAGCGGAGGAAGCTGCAAGCTTCCGGGGCGCCTGGGGTATGGAAAAAAAGAGATAGAGTGGCTCTGGACCCAGGAAAACACAACTCTTTTACCTGTCTGGCCCACCCTTGTATCCTATTACCGTACCTCCTCCTCTGCCTCTCAGATCTCGTTCCTGAAGACTGCAGTGAAGCGGTGCAGATACGCATGTGGGAGATCTGAGAGGCAGAGAAGGAGGTACAGTAACAGGAAAATTACCATATTTAAATCAAATCTGATGCTTTTCAAATTTTTATTTGGTATGCGTTGGAAGAGGGGTAGTCTTATACGGCGAGTATATCCCAAACTCTATACTTTAACTGGAAAAGTTGGGGGTCGTCTTATATGCCCAGTCGTCTTATATGCCGGAATATACGGTAACTTCCAAAAGGCACACCTCTTAATTTTTTTTAATTAAGTTAACTTTTGTTTTACCTTCTGGCAGAAAAGGGGCCCAAAACAATGTTGTCCTCCATTATAAGAAAATATCAAGATGTTTATTATCAAGCCACAAACTGACTGGGGACGGAATCCTTTCTCCAGCTTTCCAAGTACCTTCAGATGACATTGACCAATCACTGGTTTGGAACACAGTTATTTTTTCTCAAAGAGTTGAGTTATTTTTCCCTGACAGTTCATTTTAACAACTCTGTTTTAAAGTGATGACATACAGAGAGAGTATCCCAAGTAATCCATCACTATAGAAGCCTTGTAAATCCTTAAAAAATCAACTACCATTGGAGGGAAGGGATCAAATCACTATGAATTGGATTCAGACTCAAACTGAGGGGGGGGGGGGCATTTGACATTAATGAGGAATCTGCTACTGTCAATGGGTTTAGATATGATTAAGTGTTGATTTGAAAATTAAACAAAGCAAAGAGATAAAAAAGTGGCGCAATCATTTCCAAGACAAAGACACCATCGTTCCTAGCGCAAATCAATCCACTGTCAGCCTGTCCCTTATGAAATAATAGACTTAACTGAAACACCTTGAGCGTTTTAGAGAGCAATATTGACTAGAGTTGTTGTATTATTTATACTAATGTTCCATTCTCTTTTTATTACTGCTTCACATGTTTTCTGTTGCTGGCTGCTTGAAACTTTTATGACTTGGTGATGTAAAATGACAGCAATGACGCAACTGACAACATGGAGCTGATCCAGTGAGTATCTGCTGTACCATAGAAGACATGAATTAATGTATGCCTGGAGCCAACAGCAGATTGTAGACAGAAAGCAGATGAAATGAACTTGCATATGAAAGGAGCAATATTCCTTTAATCATAAGCATTTGACTACTGCATTTTCTCTTGTGCTGTGATGGGTCCCTCCACATATTCCTTGGGGTAGACAAAGCCAGCTGCTCAGCTGAGTTTGAACAGACAGCATTCAGCATTTAGCTCATATTTAACTTGTTAACTGAATTATCATGCCTGAAATGTTCTCTGAGACCCATACATCCATTTTTGTAAAAGTAAATAGAAGGCTGGAAATTGAATTAATATCTAGCAGCTGTACATATTATGTCTAACACATCTCAGTGCACTTCTTACCTGCAGTCAGTTAATTGAACCTTGGTCAAATATATTTCATTATCTCTAGTCTTTAAAAGAACAAATCCTCTTTCCATTTCTTTTCAGAGCAGTAAACCTAGGAATACAAGATCTTGGCGCCTTTCACCAAACCCACAATTTCCATAAAAAACATTTGATGTGAGAAACATTAGAGATATGTCTACTCAAATTATACCAGGAACCAAATAAAATCTCTTGTGTGTTTTTTCTGCAAAGTCCTATAAATGGTTGGTTCCGGGATTGATCACTTAATGAGAAACTCTTTTTGCCAACACTTAGGCCCCTTCTACATTGCCTTATAAAACCCAGATTATCTGCTTTGAATTGAATTATATGGCAGTGTAGACTCATATAATCTAGTTCCAAGCAGATAACGAAATCGGAGTCAGTGCGTGGAGTTTATGGATCAAACCTATGAAAGATCCCTTCTTCTTTGTGGGGTACCCCAAGGTGCAATTCCCTCCCCTCTTGGACTATTGTATGTTGGCCTTCCTATGTCTCCAACCCGAAAGCTCCATATTGTTCAAAATGCTGCAGCCAGGTTACTCACAAAATCGCCTATGAAATGTCATATAACACCAGTGCTGCGGCATCTACACTGGCTTCCAATTGATTATCGTGGTCTTTATAAGATGCTAGTCCTGACCTTTAAAACTTTCTACGGTCAGGGTCCATCCTATCTTAGAGACCGTCTCTTCTTCTTCCATCATCGGAAGTCGCCACGACCTTCCCAATGCGATCTACTCTATATACCGGGTCCTAGAGAGGGGCATTTGGAAAGTACCAGGCGTAGGGCTTTCTCTATTTCTGCCCCTGCCTTATGGAATTCCTTGCCTCCCCATATGAGAGCTATGCGCGACTTAGGGCCTTTTACTCTAGCACTTAAGACCTGGCTTTTTACTAGAGCATTTGATCTATGTTAATTTATTAATATCTGTTTATATGTATTTTATTCTGTACAATTTTGCTATGTAAATCGCCTAAAGCATCTCGGATGGAGGGCGATTAATAAGTAATTAAATATGATGATGATGATGATCTGATTTGATAATCTGAATAATATAGCAGTGTAGATCCAGCCTCATATAATCCAGTTCAACGCAGATAATGTGGATTTTCTTTGATGGTAGTGTAGAAGGGGCACAAGAGAGGAGTCGAAGCAAAGATGAATCTTCTGCAACACTGGTCCCTCCTACCCTGCCATAAACCAGTTCAAAGCAGATAATCTTGATCTTATATGGCAGAGTAGTAGGGGCCTTAGCTGTAATGTTGTGCTTTTCTGTGTTTTCATTTAAGTACTTTGGTTTAATCTAAACCACCACCACATCCACTTAAATTTTCAAGTTCAACAAAACCCCAGGAACATGCTACATATTTTTTTTATTTATTTATTATTTATTTCACAGTTTTGTATACCGAGCTTCTCAACCTCGTTGAGGGACTCAGCCCAGTTTACAGCCATAAAAACATATACATTCATTAAAATATCATATATCACAATTACAAAAACTTTAAAATAACACTATGTCTAAAACTACTGTGGTCAGTCGTTCTATTAAGATGGATCTACATCAACTTCCATCCAGGGTCCTATGGTGTTCTCTCATTCCTCGAAGGCCTGACTCCACAGCCACGTCTTCACCCGTTTCCTAAATGTTAGGATGGATGGGGCGGTTCTGGCCTCCAGAGGGAGAGAGTTCCAGAGTCGCGGGGCCACCACCGAGAAGGCCCTGTCCCTCGTCCCCACCAGGCGCGCTTGCGAGGCCGGTGGGACTGAGAGCAGGGCCTCTCCAGATGATCTTAGTAATCTTGATGGTTCGTAGGGGAGAATACGTTCGGAGAATACGTATTTTACATGTCCAGTTTGACCCAAATGGCTCAGGTCATATGAGCCATATCTTCTGAATTTTGATGAATAACATAAAAACTTGCCCATAAGGTTGCCTTATGTGTTGGGATGATGTGAAGTTTATTTAGGATTGCGATGATGGCAAAACATTAAGCTTGATTTCTGTAGTTTTGTTTACAAGTGCCTTCCTCATATTCTTGTGGCTGCAAAAGGCAGCATTTCAGGAAGAAACACAACCTTGTTTGCCTATTGTTCTTTGGGTCTAGGAAATATTTCTAGTTCACCCAGTGGCTGGGAGCTGCTAGATCTACCTGTATCCAACCATGTTTTGTGTATAACGAACTTTGTAAGAATGCTGTATTATTTGATTAAACAAACTAAGACTTTGAACTCTCCATGCCTCACTGCCTTCATGTCATCTTTCTTTCTTTTCTTTCATTCAAGAATTTAAAGAGCTGTTTCTAATCAGTAAAAATGATAGGTTACTAAGACTTTATGGGGCGGGCATCAAGAAAACACTCTTTGTACTGTTATAAACTAGTTTGGTATTTTTTGTTTTTCATGTACTTGAAGCACTTAAATATTAACTTTTTGCAATGTTTTATAACCAAAATTATAACCATCTGTGCATTTACAGAGGGAGTTTAGCTTTGCTAAAATACATTAACTTGATTGGTGGATTAAGTGACATTCCACTGCATTCAATTTAAAAGGGTTGTTTTGATGCCCTTTATAGCTTTGGCAGCATATTTGCACCATTTTGTTAATGGAGCATAAAGAGTGTCTTTGATCTGCTCTTTGTAGTGAGGCAAAAGGCAGAAGGAAATTGTCTCAACGCTCAGTTCAGCATCCTGCTTGTTTTGAACAATCATTATGAGATTGTTTCATCAATATTATTTTTCTATAGTGTTAAGGGTAGTGATATGTTGAATATCACTTAGTCACAAGCAGGAACGTCAAGAAATATAAGTCAACTTATGGTATGTATATACTTTTTATATTTCTTCATAAACAAGAAATAAGAGAACAAGAAACTGCATTTTAAAAATCTCAAGCAGAAAATTCAAATGCATCCAAAGGATTACTAACAGAGTGCTCACCTTTTAATCTGGTGAAAGAAGTTCAATGTGAAGTCAAGGAGAGATTCACCCTCTTTAAGAATAAACCCAAAATCAAAATGACTGAAAGAATCAGAATTATAGAATCATAGAGTTGGAAGAAACCTCGTGCGCCATCCAATTCAACCCCCTGGCAAGAAGCAGGAAAATCGCATTCAAGTAGAGAGAAGTCCTAAATGCTTTTCTGATGACTCTGAAGGTCCCTGTAAGACCACAAAAAACCTGCATACTTCTCCAGAGCTGGAGAAGAGAGTGGTCTTCTTTCATTATATCTTGCAATTTCATGACACTCAGAACAAGAATTCTCTCTGGTTTCTGAATATTTCCAAAGTTCAGCATCATTAAAAATAATAAGAGGGTAGGAATGGGGAAGAAATGCAAAGGTACTCAAATGCAAAGTTTCTAAAGCAAAATGGCTATACTGCAGTACCGTCATCAAAATTTTCAGAAAAATTCTAACTGACCCAAAGAATAAAATAAAAACATCCACAAATTACCGACTGAAGACCGATAGGTCGCAGGTTCAAATCCGGGGAGAGGCGGATGAGCTCCCTCTATCAGCTCCAGCTCCTCATGCGGGGACATGAGAGAAGCCTCCCACAAGGATGATAAAAACATCAAATCATCCAGGCGTCCCCTGGGCAACCTTTTTGCAGATGGCCAATTCTCTCACATCAGAAGCAACTTGCAGTTTCTCAAGTCGCTCCTGACATGGCAACCCCCCCCCCAAAAAAAACCCTACCAACCCCAGAAATCCCTTCATTCTGAGGACCAAGATTTATTGGAAGTTCCCAGTTTAAAGACCTTGTGTCTAACAGCAACCAGACGCAGAGCCTTTACAGCAGTGGCACCATTACTCTGGAACACTCTGCTACCTGAAGTCCGTGCCTTGCAGGACTTATCAGCGTTCTGCAGGGCATGTAAGACATATTTGTTTCGACAGGCTTTTGATCTTTGATATTGCTGGTTTTTAAAATTGTTTTAGATTTTAGTCTGTTCTTGTAAGCCGCTCCGAGCCCTAGGGGAGTGGCGGCATATAAGTTTGAATAATAAATAAATAAATAAATAAATAAAAGTAGACACAGAAATGCACATATTGCCAAAAGCAACTTGCAGTTTCTCAAGCCACTTCTTACACAAAAAAGTGTCTTATTCTATCTATAGATACCACAAACCTATTAAGTGCAATGACAGATTAATATTTCCTGAGAAGGGAAGCACTGTGTCCTATGAACCCTACAATAAATATTACCTGAAGATATCAGCAACTCATATATATTTTTGATTAATAAGTATTGGTTGTCAGAATCTTTCTCTCAGACTCCAAACATGAAACCGTGGCTGGACAGCATTGTAATGACTAAATCATGAATTGATATTGAATATTTAATTACAACATTTTTGCAGGTCCGCAGCTTGGGTGTCTTCCTGGACTCATCGCTAACGCTTGAAGCCCAGGTGTCGGCGGTGGCTAGGAGGGCCTTCACACAATTAAGACTCGTGCACCAGCTGCGATCGTACCTCATGAAGTCCGATTTGGCCAGGGTGGTCCGTGCCTTAGTCACCTCCAGATTGGATTACTGTAATGTACTCTATGTGGGGCTGCCCTTGAAGACGGCGCGGAAATTTCAATTGGTACAATGGGCAGCAGCCAGGCTACTAACTGGAGCGACTTACAGGGAGCGGTCAACCCCCCCCCCCCCCCCCCGTTTAAGGAGCTCTATTGGCTGCCATTTATTTTCCGGTCCCAATTCAAGGTGCAGGTTCTTACCTACAAAGCCCTGAATGGTTTGGGACTCGCCTACCTGTGTGACCGCATTTCTGTGTAAGAACCCACGCGATCTCTTCGATCATCTGGAGAGGCCCTGCTCTCACTCCCGCCACCTTCGCAGGTGCGATTGGTGGGGACGAGGGAGAGGGCCTTCTCTGTGGTGGCCCCCCGACTCTGGAACTCACTTCCTAAAGATATCAGGCAAGCCCCCACATTGGCACTCTTTAGGAGGAGCCTGAAAACGTGGCTGTTTCATTGTGCCTTCCCCAAATAAGGAAATAATCCCCAGCAAAATGTCCTCAGAAGCACTTTAACTACTTGTTGGGTTGCTCTCCCTTCATTTCTTTTAAAACCCTCCTATCAGATACATTCTTCCTCTGTTCATGGCCAGCATTTATTTTTTAAATTTTAAATTATCACATTTGGCCCGGCCATAGGTTTTAAATCCTTGTGTGTTATTGTTTACATGTGAGTTATTTTAATTGTATTGTTTTTGCTTATTGTTTTTTGTTTTATTGATATGGTGTCGGGCTTGGCCTCATGTAAGCCGAGTCCTCTTGGGGAGATGGTGGCGGGGTATAAATAAAGTATTATTATTATTATTATTATTATTATTGGTTACTGATTGGAGAATACAAAACAGTCAACAAATCACATAACAACACCAAGCAACCTGATGTTCTGAATCCCCCAAAATGAAAGAAGGGAACGGGGTGTATGTACCTTTGATATGTACACCGGGATTGTGGGTGCACCGGGATTGTGGCGCAGCTGGTTGAGTGTCAGCTGCATTAAGATCACTCTGACCAAAAGGTCATGAGTTCGAAGTCAGTCCGGGTTGGAGTGGGTTTCCAACCAATTGTGTGTAGCCTGTTGTCGACCTTTGCAACCCGAAAGACAGTTGCATCTGTCAAGTAGGAAAATAAGGTACCACCTTAAAGTGTGGGGAGGTGAAATTAACTGATTTATGAGGCCATAAAGAAGACTCCAGCAAAGCATTCCAGCAGGGAAGCATGCGGGGAATGCGGAAAGTGTTTCATTAGCGTCGCAGATGGACGATGAAAGCGAAAGCTCCCCTGGCAGCCAGAAAAAGGTAAATAGCCTCTGTGTATGTCTGTATATGTTTGTATCTCATTGAATGTTTGCCATATATGTGTACACTGTAATCCACCCTGAGTCCCCTGTGGGGTGAGAAGGGCAGAATATAAAAGCTGTAAATAAATAAATAAATACATGCATGAATGTGTAAGAAGAGCGTTTGTATGGAATTGGGAGAAGAGGTATCACTTTTATAAATTTAAAAAATGCACTCAGTGTTATTCAATACATTTAGTCCATAATATTACAAACCCATAATCACAAATTTAGAGTAAAATTCCATTTAACCCAGAATATCCCCCAAAAGAATAGGAAAGTCCCATTACCTATGATAAAGGTAAACATGGCTGTTACAGAGTAGCTACTGTGATCCCCATAACAGTAACAAAAATGCAATATGTGGTCACGTTTTTGTTATGATCCCATATATAGTACAGCTCACTGAGGCTTCATTTTGAAGCAGAAAATGGGTAATGGTGTGTTTGTGGCTTCTAAATCTTATCCTTTATACTGTTTTTCTATCTAATGTCTCCCACCCTGGCTTTTGCTTCCAGTGGGGAAAAGTTAGAGATATGGCTGATTTTCTAAATACACATTTGCAACCATGAAAAACACTTGATAAAAGTCAAATGTGTTAACGACATTTTTGATCACCAGTTCGGAGAAAAGACATGCTCTGAGAAGTTTATTCTCCAAGCCTCACAATACTATTTCCAACTTTACTTGTGTAATTATTCTCCAACAAATAATGCATCATTTTTGTAAAACAAGTATCAAAGTATGTTGTTATCCCACCCTTTTATCTCTGCGAATTCTGGAACATGCCTGATTTTGCCTGTCTAATCTCCACTAATCTGCTCAGTGACAGGGTGTTATGTTGACATATATTATAAGGACACATCAAGGAGGAAGGCAAAGAGTCAACACAGACACAGCCAGCTCTGCTAAATCAGGAACCAATGGATTTTAGACTTGCTAACCCTTGATTAGATTAGGATCTAGCACCAGTTTGAGAAATGTCTTGAACATTTTGCAGTCTTCAAGTGCACCGGGGCAAAGAAAATATTTAATTGTTCCTTTACTTTTGGGTTTTCATAGATGAAGTGTCAAGAAGATGGCTACAAAACAAGTCACTTATCAGAAGGCTTTTTCTGTCAGGACTGCAGAGAGGATGTTATATGTGTCCATTCCCTGAGATCCCAGATCTCACCATAGTGATGCCTATGTGACTTATATCCTGTACTGTCAAAGGCTTTCATGGCCGGAATCACTGGGTTGTTGTAGGTTTGTTGTATGGCCATGTTCTAGAGGCATTCTCTCCTGACGTTTTGCCTGCATCTATGGCAAGCATCCTTAGAGGTAGTGAGGTCTGTTGGAACTAGAAAAATGGGTTTATATATCTGTGGAATGACTAGGGTTGGACAAAGAACTCTTGTCTGCTGGAGCTAGGTGTGAATGTTTCAACTGACCCCCTTGATTAGCATTTGATGGCCTGGCAGTGCTTGGGGGCAATCTTTTGTTGAGAGGTGATTAGATGTCCCTGATTGTTTTACCTGTTGTTTTGCTGTTGTAATTATAGAGTCCATAATGTTTGTAAGCTTGCCATGGCAAGCTGGTTATGCCATTTTTACTTTGTATGTTTTGTGATGTTACCTGGGAACTCTGAGTCCCCTCAGGGAAATGGAGTGGTATATAAATAAAGTTATTATTATTATTATTATTATTATTATTAGTAGTAGTAGTAGTAGTAGTATCAGTCTGATTGTGTGATAGGTTTGCCATCAATATCAATCAGAAATATGTGGCATTGTACATTGAGATTCCCATGAAAATCAGATCTCTGCACATAGCCAGATGCTTGCAAACTTTAAGTCCCTTGCTTAGAGTGCTGTCATTTGGAATCTATTTTTGCAGAGTCCACATGTGGGAGCCCATATTGACATATAAGCTGGCCCTTCCTTCCTTCTCCAGAGGAAAATGCTGAGTGTGGCTGAGGATGTATACTATACATTCTCTGTGTTACACACGCCATATAAGGAGGGACTGTTTCCCTACCCTGATATTTTTTCTGTCCTAAAGTAAACTCTGAACATTATTAGTTTAATTTGTTGGTCTCAACATTGAGCAGATCCACTGAAGCAACAACTAGCAATTGGACTTAGAATATAATAATTAGTGTCAGTATTTTCGCTTCAACAATCCATGAAGCTGATTAAATGTACAGATTAATATTTTTGGTAAACTAAAAATTGGCATATGGTTATGAATGCACAGAATGCACATCCTTTCTGAATAATCAGTGCTACAATGAAAGGCAGTCTGTCATGCATTGGTCACAGCAAAAACACAGGTTCAATTGGCTCCGGAAGTGGTCATACACGCTGTCCCCAGCCTGCAGTGGGTGTGGCACAGAGCCTACACAGCCCAGTTGGGCCAAGACTGGTTTGGTTCTGCTGTGTTGTCACCTTACTTTCCCTGTCATCATCATCGCTGCCAGTTGATTGCAGAGCCCCAGAAGAGCTCCTGGCTGTTATGGGGATCTTATTCTGACATCAGCAAAGGCACTTACATGCATGCATGTACAGGGAGGAAAGGGAACCACCTTCCTTCTTCTCCCTGGTCATGTGGGGTCCTCTGCTGATTTTAGGATGGGTTACTTGTGATGACCAGGAGCTCTTAAAGAACTCTGCAGCCATCTGACAGTGGTGACAGAAGTAACACCCTCGATTCAGGGCAAATGAGAAGCAGTACTTCTCAAAGGAAATGAGAAATGGAGGTATTCTGCAGAAAATGAGGAATTGGGGTAGTCAACAGATGAGAAATTGTGATAGTCAACTGATGAGAAATTGCGTCATCCACTGATGAGTGAAGGGAAAGGGGATAGCCGTAATGGCCCATGTTGACCGTGGACCATTTTGTATTGGACCCAGTTGTGCTACTCACACTATGCCCCAACTGTGGGGTTGCTCAAGGGCATCTCCTAACTTTTTTTAATGCGGACCTAAGCTGAATTAACCTAGTTTGCGCTGTGATAAGTCCCTGGATGTCATGAAGACAGCCAGCAACAATTTAAGATGAGTGTTAACAGTCCGTGTAAACAGATCCTTACATACAGATGACTATGCAATTCATTCTGCATTGCCAAAAGGGGGCGTCTCGTGTAGTACCTTGCCCCTACCCCACTTTAACAGACTGCCTTCAATACCAAACTCTTATGGGTAAGGATAAAGTCACCCTTTGGAATTCAGCCAAACATCTGTCAGATTAAAGTTACGATATTTGATATTCATGTAATGCAACCTAATCCCTTTAGTTACAATTAAATCAAGAAAATAGTGAGGAAGTCTCCTATTGACTTTAACATACTTCAATCAGGTTGCAATCCTACATGAATCTTAAGCAACTTGTTACTCTGACCCTGTCAGGAATGTGCTGAGTACAACAGATTTTGGACTGGAGACACAAAGCATTTCTTCCATCCGCAGCAGTTAATAAAAGGAAGAGGCAGCCTAAGGAAAATGATGGAATATTCTTGAAACTAACTATAAGGTGAGCCAGATTTCTCCTCATGTGGAAGTGGAAGCTTGAAAAGATTTCTCTCTGTGTAGAATCAAAGTAACGGTGTTCTTCAAAATGCACCTGGCACAACAGCTATTTAAGGAGGATTACCATACCTTAGGTTGAAGTCAAGCAATTAACAGCATCTTAATTACTTCTTACACAATTTCTGTAGGTGCTCTTCAAAAAACGCAGCACCACAAAGACTTTTTGTAAAAACATTTTGTCTATGGTAAACTCAAATGCAGAGTTTTAAAAAATTATTTCAAGCATATAAAGAACTGTTGGGACAAATATCCTTCTTTGAAAGAGGCCGAGATATCAACAATCTTGATCAATGTATGCCTTCAATGTGACACTGCAAGCTACCACTCCTCCACCACATTTTATTGTAAAACTAGAGTTCCTTTTCTAGATTTTATATTTGTCAATAAAAAGTTGGACTAATTTTTACTTACCTTCCATATGCAAAGCGCCTGTCTTTGTGGTGATCTCCAAATGTGTCCCACAGCCTGAGAGAAACACTCACTTCATCAACAACATCACGAGAACGTTCAAGAACCTGAAAAACAAACAATCCTGCTCATTAAAAGCTTATAGCAAACACCGGTCTTTAAAGAAAAGTATGAGGATAACAATAAAGTCCAAGATCTAGCTTTTCCAATTTAGTGTACAGAGGTACTATTGGACTATACAATCTCATCATCTTTGGGCAGCATGATCAATAGCCAGAGATGGTAGAACTTGCATGACCTAACACTTGGGGGCTCCAGTTATAGGGAGACTCAATTCAGACTTATCTGGTTAGAGAGCTTACCTGCAAATTGATATGACTGTTGACTTAACTGCAAACTAATTTAATTGTTCTAAAGTCATATCGAAATCAGTAAGATAAACTGGGTCCCCTCTTGGAAAAGCAACAAAATAAAGGTCTGCCTATCTAGAGTGAAATGGCCTACAATCCATACTGTAATTTCTAATCAGAGATTTATTTTGAAATTACTCCTCCACCAGGTTTAGAAAGCACGTAACAACCCCTTTTAAATTAAGGCTTCAAGGAAAAGGGAATTTGAAAGTTAGATATTTAGTAACTGGAAGAAGAGGCATTTGTTGTAATATTTAAACAAATTTCAAATCCTTACCCAGTCACAGAAACCCACTGAGTGATCTTGGGCAAGTCACACACACACAGCCTTAGAGGAAGGCCATGGCAAACCCTCTCTGAATAAATCTGGCCATGAATATCCCATGACAAGGTCATGTTAGGATTGTCATAAGTCAGAAACAACTTGACGGCATACAACTACAACAATTAGGAACTGATCAGTGCAAAGGAAAACCTGTCATCAACATGTTGAAGTTAACAATACATACCTCTTGGCACACCCGATACTGATCAATTGCCCAAACAGTAGGTACATGAGTTGCCAGAAGCTGGTATTGGGTCAAGGTGGTGTTACATGCTCTTGCACAGATTAAGCGTGTCTTCCCCACTGCATTATCACCAACCACCACACACTTGATGGTTTCAACGTTAGGTCGTTCGTAGTCCATGTCAGCATCCATCTACCAGAGACTGTAACAAGAAATAACACTGTTTTCTTAGACTAAAGAAAATCCTACAGCAGGGTTCTGCTTATTTGACTTTCCCGAGGGCAAAGTCTGAAGTGAAGACAAAACGGTGCTATTGCCAAAGCTGATTTATATACCTCATACAGTTCATGAAACCCAAGTGGTTGTTTGACCACTGTTTTTCTTCCTGCTAGTGTGTTATTTTCTGCACTGTTTTCTATAAACACAAACTTGCTTAGTAAAGATAAGGCATGGTGAAGTCAGAACTGTTGCCAGCCCCAGCCAACGATGGCTTCAGGTTTGCTATTTCTACACAACTGTATTTACACCACTATTACCACTTGGCAAACCCACAAGGTGAAATATTCCTAAACCTTTAAAAGGTTTTGTATTAAATTACAGAAGTAAAACAGGTACAAATCACAAGAAGACCAAACAATCCCTAAAATTCCAGCTATAAACTATTAATAGAAATTATTTATACACACACACACACACACAATTAGAGTCTAGTAAGGAATGTGTTTAATAGAAACTCTGCTTTCATTCTCGGGCAAATTTAATATTTTGATTCCCTATATACAACCTGTTGTACAATTCACAACTTTGTTCAGCTACGTTTTGCTTGCATTACAAGTTGCAGTAGTGCTTGTGCAACTACTAGTAATAATAATAATATAATAATATACTTTATTTATATTCTGCTCTATTTCTGCAAGGAGACTCAGAGCGGATTACAGAACATATATGACAAACATACAATATTTATTTGTTATTTGTCGTGTCAGGGCAACCAGTCAATTATATTACATTTCTAACAGAACAAAGCAAAGCAGACAAAATACAAAATTTGTGAGTTTAGTAGTTGATTAAATGTCCTTTGACCAGTATCTGGCCACTTGGAGTGTTTCTGGTGTTGCTGCAAGAAGGTCCTCCATTGTGCATGTGGCAGGGCTCAGGTTGCATTGCAGTAGATGGTCAGTGGTTTGCTCCTCTCCACACTCGCATGTCGTGGATTCCACTTTGTAGCCCCATTTCTGGAGGTTGGCTCTGCATCTTGTGGTGCCAGAGCGAAGTCTGTTCAGCACCTTCCAAGTTGCCCAGTTTTCTGTGTGCCCAGGGGGGGAGTCCCTCATCTGGTATCAGCCATTGGTTGAGGTTCTGGGTTTGAGCCTGCCACTTTTGGACTCTCGCTTGCTGAGATGTTCCAGCGAGTGTTTCTGTAGATCTTAAAAAACTATTTCTAGTCACTGACGTGCTGGCTGATACCCAAACAGGGGATGAGCTGGAGATGTCTCTGCCTTGGTCCTTTCACTATTGGCTGCTACTTCCTGGCAGATGTCAGGTAAACATACAATGCTGTTATACAATTAATAAAGACAAATAGTACATAGACAGAGGCAAGGCTTCCCTCTTTTTCATCTCTGGCATCTGGAGGCTGTGCTTGACTCCAGCCATGGCAAGGTGCTGTTGTTTCATTTTTCCATGCAGAGGAGCTTGTTGTCCGTAGACACCTTCCTGATTGAATTGCTAGCCTGTCTTCATAGGTGCCTTTTTTCTCCCCGCAAAATATATATCAACTCACATTAATGTTTTTGAACTGCTAGGTAAGCAGAAGCTAGAGCTTACAGCAGGAGCTCGCCCTGACTTGTGGCTTGAACTGCCAACCTTCTGGTCAGCAAGATTTCGGCAGCTGGCAGTTTAACCCACTGTGTTAACCGATACCACTCTATGTACTTTCTCTCTACTACATTAATGTTGAATGAAACACTTTGTGTTAGCTGCGAAGAATACTAGAGTGCTCAAGGCATCTGGATAGTACAGAATCTTGCCCCACAAATATTTGGATAATCCCACATTTGAATAACCCAACAATCCATTCAACAATATAATATCTGGCTGAAAATCACAACACTATGTGTGGTTTTCGATGACGAATGAGAAAACCCAGCCTTCATTTTATTACCTGTGATCTTTGCATGGCTGCACGTTAATTATATTATGTGTGGGGTAATTCAATTCTCTCGTTCTCATTTTAAAATGGCCCCAAAAACAAGACTAGCAATTTAAAGGAAAAAGTTCAAGAGCACTTCTGTATGTTCACACCTCAGATTAATGTCTACATTAACAAGTACAGTGCCAGGAAAAAGTTGTACATACATTTTCTTTTTAGCAAATAGTGTTGATAAAATATTGAGGTTGTTTTGCCAACCTACTGAAGAAAGTGCACATGGGTTTTTGATATTTCAAAACAAAAAACAAAACCCAGATAAGTGGAAAGGTTCTGGAAGTTCCATGAAAACAGGAATATATTATTTATTTTAAGACAAATGTTATTAGATGCATTTGCATCCTGCCTTTGTATCAAGACAACATGGCCTTGTTCTTGCTCCCCACTACCTTCTCACAAGTCTTGAACAGAATGTTCAGATCAGGAAAAATATTAAGTCACGGAGTTAATTTAGAATCTGGTTCTCTAAAATCCATGACCGACAGACTAGCCACTACATCAGCATGGCTTTCAAATACAGGATCCAAAAGTTCCCTTCTGCCCCTGATGGGAAGGTTCATATTTCCTACTAGCCATCCCCTGCCATGTGTTGCTGTGGCCCAGTCTGTGTATATGTATTTTATGTGTATATGTGTGTGTGTATATCTATATATATAAATTTGTTAGGGGCATCCAACGAGGAAACAAAACTCAAAAACCCCCCAACGAAACTTAACCAAAATTCCCATGCTCATAACACAACCCACAAGGTACAAACATATCTACTCAAAATGAAAAACAACACAACAACACACTCACAAAACGGTAAAACAACAAAACTCAAAAATCCCCCAACAAAACTTAACCAAAATTCCCATGCCCATAACACAACCCACAAGGTACAAACATATCTACGCAAAATGAAAAACAACACAACAACACACTCACAAAACGGCAAAACAACAAAACTCAAAAATCCCCCAACGAAAGTTAACCAAAATTCCCATGCCCATAACACAGCCCACAAGGTACAAACATATCTACTCAAAATGAAAAACAACACAACAACACACTCACAAAACGGCAAAAGAATAAAACTCAAAAAAACCCCAACGAAACTTAACCAAAATTCCCATGCTCATAACACAACCCACAAGGTACAAACATATCTACTCAAAATGAAAAACAACACAACAACACACTCACAAAACGGCAAAAGGATAAAACTCTAAAAAAAACCCAACGAAACTTAACCAAAATTCCCATGCTCATAACACAACCCACAAGGTACAAACATATTACTCAAAATGAAAAACAACACAACAACACACTCACAAAATGGCAAAACAACTGAGCATGCGCATTGGCGCCCAGCCGCAAGTTCCCTGGCGCGCGCACATGCCCTTCCGGCCAACGTTCCCTCTGCGGAAACCATGCCCACTCCAAGCCCCGCCGCACCGCTTCCCGCACACACATACACCCCTGCCGCACACACACACACAACCCCACACTCCATCACTCCCCCCGCTGCCGCACACACACACGCAACCCCACTCCCCCCGCCGCCGCACACACACACGCAACCCCACACTCCATCACTTCCCCCGCTGCGGCACGCACACACGCAACCCCACTCCCCCCGCCGCCGCACACACACACGCAACCCCACGCTCCATCACTCCCCCCGCCGCCGCACGCACACACACAACCCCACTCCCCCCACTGCCGCACACACACACACAACCCCACGCTCCATCACTCCCCCCCGCCGCCGCACACACACACACAACCCCACGCTCCATCACTCCTCCCGCCGCTGTACACACACACACACACCCACGCTCCATCACTCCCCCACCCCAATCTTACCTCCTTTTACTTCACGCCCCCTCCAAACCCCACCCCGCCCCTTCCCGCCCTGTCAAAATCTAGGAAAGACAGGAAGGAAGGAAAGAAGGAAGAAAGAGAAAGGGAGGTAAAGAAAAAGGGGGAAGGAAGGAAAGTTAGAGAAAGAAGGAAGAAGAAAAGGAAAGAAAAGGAAAGATGGAAGGAAAGGAAAGAGAGACAGCAGAAAAAAAAGAAAAAGGGGGAAGGAAGGAAAGAGATAGAGAAAGAAGAGGAGAAGGAAAGATGGGAGGGAAGGAAGGAAGGAAGGAGGGAAAGAAGGAGAGAAAGAGGGAAGATTGGCCACAGCAACACGTGGCGGGTAAAGGTTGTTATTTCTATTATTATTATTATTATTATTATTATTATTATTATTATGCTATTGTTCCTCTGAGACCCTTTTTGGGGGAATGGGAGAGGTGTCAGGTCCCAGAGGCAATGCATTGCATTATTGTTATTGTTATGATGGTGGTAAAATAAAAGGAAATAAAAAGTGAAAGAAGGAAGCAAACAGGGAGGGAAGAAAGGCAAAGGAAGGAAGGGGGAGGGAATGAAGGAAAGAGAGAAGGATGAAACCAAGTAGTGAAAGAAGGAAAGAAAGAAAGAGGTAGAGAAGGAAGAAAGGAGAGAAAGGGGGAGGAAAAGGGGGAAGGAATAGGTAGGGACCTCTCTTTCATAATAGTCCAGATATCTACCTCAACTTTGATAAGTTTTACTATAGGCCACAGCAACGCGTGGCAGGGCACAGCTAGTATTATATATTTGTGTATATGTGTGGTTGCGTGCGCATATGGTATTTTTGTGTTTGGCTTTATAGTTTTTCAGTGTTTTTATGAGGGATGGTCACTTGCTAGCCTGATAGATGTATTGTGTCCAAATTTGGTGTCAATTTGTCCAGTGGTTTTTGAGTTATGTTAATCCCACAAATGAACATTACATTTTTATTTATATAGACTAGCTGTTCCCTGCCATGCGTTGCTGTAGCCCACATGGGGGTTCTGTGTGGGAGGTATGACCCAATTCTATCGCTGGTGGGGTTCGGAATGCTCTGTAATTGTAGGTGAACTATAAATCCCAGCAACTATAACTCCCAAATGTCAAGATTCTATTTTCCCCAAACTCCACCAGTGTTAACATTTGGGCATATTGAGTATTCGTGCCAAGTTTGGTCTAGATCCATCATTGTTTGAGTCCACAGTGATCTCTGGATGTAGGTGAACCACAACTCCAAAACGAAAGGACACTGCCCACCAATCCTTTCCAATATTTTCTGTTAGTCATGGGAGAACTGTGTGCCAAGTTTGGTTCAATTGCATCGATGGTGGGGTTCAGAATGCTCTTTGATTGTAGATGAACTATAAATGCCAGCAACTACAACTCCCAAATGACAAAATAATTTTTTGAGTGAAGGACATACATTGGGTTGTTAGGTGTCTTGTGTCCAAATTTCATGTCAATTCGTCCAGTGGTTTTTGAGTTCTGTTAATCCCACAAACGAACATTACATTTTTATTTATATAGACTAGCCGTCCCCTGCCACGCGTTGCTGTGGCCCACATGGGGGGTTCTGTGTGGGAGGTTTGGCCCAATTCTATTGTTGGTGGGGTTCAGAATGCTCTATGATTGTAGGTGAACTATAAATCCCAGCAATTACAACTCCCAAATGTCAAGATTCTATTTTCCCCAAACTCCACCAGTGTTCACATTTGGGCATATTAAGTATTCGTGTAGAGTTTGGTCCACATCCATCATTGTTTGAGTCCACATGTAGGTGAGCTACAACTCCAAAATACACCCTTCCAGTATTTTCTGTTGGTTATGGGAGAACTGTGTGCCAAGTTTAGTTCAATTCCATCATTGGTGAGGTTCAGAATGCTCTTTGATTGTAGGTGAACTACATGCTCTTTGATTGTAGGTGAACTAGGCCTTTGATCTCTGACATTGTTGTTTTAAATTGTATTTAAATTGTTTTAAATTGTTTTTAAATTGTGTTAGATTTTAGCCTGTTCTTGTAAGCAGCTCCGAGCCCCAGGGGAGTGGCGGCATATAAGTTTGAATTATAAATAAATAAATAAATAAATCCCCGCAACTACAATTCCCAAATGACAAAATCAATTTTTTGAGTGAAGGACATACATTGGGTTGTTAGGTGTCTTGTGTCCAAATTTGGTGTCAATTCGTCCAGTGGTTTTTGAGTTCTGTGAATCCCACAAACGAACATTACATTTTTATTTATATAGAATTGAGAGGTGATGTGACAGTCATATTTAAATATCTCCCCCTGTGGTGACAGAGTGGAATACAAAAAAAGTATTATTATTATTATATCATTAGAAGAATGAACAGCCTTATTTTCTGTGCCTTGAGAGCCTAGAACATGAACTAAGGTTGAAATTACAGGAAAAGAGATTCAAGCTAGAACTTCTTGTCTGTAAGAGTTGTTCAACAATATGGTAAGAGATTGCCTTGGTGTGTTGTGGACTCTCTTGTTCTGGAAGCCTTTAAGAAATCTCTTTTGGGAGTGTTTTATTTTTATGTTCCTGCATTGGGGTGAGGGTGTCAGATAAGTTGGCCCTTGCAGTGCCTTCTGGTTCTATGATTCTACCAGACACAAGTGAAATGGAACAAAGTCCAAATACAGACGAGCAGAAACATGATTTCTCTTCTCTTCTTAGCTCTTCGATGCTAATCAGTGTCAATAAAAACAAAAACAAACCCAAAACCAAACCTCCAGTATTGAAGTTTCCAATACAAGAAACCAATTACCATTGAGAGTAACACATCAGTACCTCCTTCAAGCCAATTTATCCCAAGAGCCATTTCATATTTGAGTGTGGCCACTTCTAAACAGGAGGTGTTTACACAGCTTACTTTTCCAAAGCAGGTAGGGCATGGCTCAAGGAATCAGTCTTCTGCAGAACCTTTTCTGCACCCGAAGATATAACAGATCAAGTTCTTTGCTGAAATGTCCATAGCAATTATGTTCAGGGCAACAAGTGGGCATCTCAGAAAATGCATGCTGGTCTAAAAATTTAGATTGGTACTAACATGCAAATTTGGGGTCTATATGCTAATGAGCAGTCTCTTCGAGGAGGATACTCAATTCTTCATATACAACACAGAGAACACCTAACAACCCAATGCATGTCCTTCACTCAAAAAAATTGATTTTGTCATTTGGGAGTTGTAGTTGCTGTGATTTATAGTTCATCTACAATCAAAGAGCATTCTGAACCCCACCAACGATGCAATTGAACCAAACTTGGCACACAGTTCTCCCATGACCAATAGAAAATATTGGAAAGGATTGGTGGGCAGTGTCCTTTGTTTTTGGAGTTGTGGTTCACCTACATCCAGAGACTTCTTTCTGTTTCGCCCCATTTTGTGCAAATATGACAGAAGAGCAGATTCAAACCACCATATTTCACAGAGAACTAACCCCTGGACATGTTGAAATAGAAGTATTCCTGGAAATGTTCAACAGCTGTTAAAATTGTAATTACATCTTTTATTACTCCCCTTTATTTGGCTACACAGAAAAGTAATTTCAATATTATGGGACAGGTATAATTATAAAGGTGAGCAATTTTGTCTTTATGTGCAGCGCATAATCACCGTTTTACCCTGTTCATAACTATAGAATATGCATTGAAAGCATTCTCACAGTGACTTTAAATGTTCAATATTTGCTCTGTCTAATCAATTACATTTTCTACAACACAATATGAGATGTTTTAATACTAAAGGGATTGTAACTAATTTTAATTTTGCTTTTATTTCAACCGACATGACACTGCAGACATTAACGGAAGAACGAAATATTACCTATGTAGCAGATCACTCACAGACAGAAGTGTGAGAATAATTTTCAGGGGATCTGAGCCGTGGCTGTATTATCAACAGTACAACAAGGCCCTTTGTAACCAGGGGCCCAAATTGGTGCTAGAAGCGTATCATAGAATCATAGAATCAAAGAGTTGGAAGAGACCTCATGGGCCATCCAGTCCAACCCCCTGCCAAGAAGCAGGAATATTGCATTCAAATCACCCCTGACAAATGGCCATCCAGCCTCTGCTTAAAAGCCTCCAAAGAAGGAGCCTCCACCACACTCCAGGGCAGAGAGTTCCACTGCTGAACGGCTCTCACAGTCAGGAAGTTCTTCCTAATGTTCAGATGGAATCTCCTCTCTTGTATCCATATACACTTCTTATACTATGAAGGGGTCAACAGAGAAGGCTTCCTGGGGAGATGTAGGTTGTATATCTGTCTATGCCCAACCTTCCCAAGCACTGGTTGCATCTCCTCCTCATCTTGGACCCATTTCCCAGCTCCTGAGCTAATGATGCACTCAGGATAACTGGCACCAAGGCTATGTATAGCCTTGCTCATACCAACTGGGATCTGGGAAAGGAGGAGGTACTCAGAGCCACTCTTTCTGGAATAGCATTGGGCCCAGGGACAAACCCTGCCCAACCTGACCTGATGCAGTACAAAGGCAGCACTCTAAAAAGTAGAACTTATCCAAAATGGGCATTATTTTATTTAATTATCTCATTGCTCTCACTAGCGTAATCTAAACTTTGTTGTTGTTCATTCGTTCAGTCGTCTCCGACTCTTCGTGACCTCATGGACCAGCCCACGCCAGAGCTCCCTGTCGGCCGTTACCACCCCCAGCTCCCTCAAGGTCAGTCCAGTCACTTCAAGGATGCCATCCATCCATCTTGTCCTTGGTCGGCCCCTCTTCCTTTTGCCTTCCACTTTCCCCAGCATAATTGTCTTCTCTAGGCTTTCCTGTCTCCTCATGATGTGACCAAAGTACTTCAACTTTGTCTCTAGTATCTTTCCTTCCAGTGAGCAGTCGGGCTTTATTTCCTGGAGGATGGACTGGTTGGATCTTCTCGCACTATAGTTTAAACTTAGTGTGCACTATAGTTTAAACATCCAAAATACTGGCAAAAAATATTTAATGAAAAAGATTCATTGCTGAGCCTGGAACCCCAGGTCTCAGCGGTGGCCGGGAGAGCTTTTGCACAATTAAAACTTGTGCGCCAGTTGCGCCCGTACCTTGGGAAGTCAGATCTGGCCACAGAGGTCTATGCTCTTGTTACATCCTGAATAGATTACTACAACGCACTCTACATGGGGTTGCCTTTGAAGACTGTTCGGAAACTTCAATTAGTCCAGCGGGCAGCAGCCAGATTACTCACCGGAGCATCATACAGGGAGCATACTACCCCTCTGTTATGTCAGCTCCACTGGCTGCCGATCCAGTTCCGAGCACAATTCAAAGTGCTGGTTTTGACCTACAAAACCCTATATGGCTCCGACCCAGCGTATCTGTCCGAACGCATCTCCCTCTACGTCCCGCCTCAGAATTTAAGATCTTCTGGGGAGGCCCTGCTCTCGGCCCCACCTCTATCACAAGTGAGATTGGTGGGGACGAGGAGCAGGGCCTTCTTGGTGGTGGCCCCTCACCTGTGGAATTCACTCCCTGGGGAAATTAGGTCATCGAGATCCCTTCTCTCCTTTAGAAGGAAACTAAAAACATGGATTTGGGACCAGGCTTTTGGGTAATCTGGCAGATAGACAAAGGACAATGACGACTAGAATTGATAGGATTTGACAATGTGGAATGAATTTACGAATTCTGAGCTGGCGAACATTGAGCATTAGACTGGTTTTATTGATTATGATGTATAATTGATTGTTTTAATTGTTTATAATTGTTGTCTACATATGCTCTATTTTATTGTTGTGTTGGCATCAAATTGTGCCTTTTGTAAGCCTCCTTGAGTCCCCCCTCGGGGGTTAAGAAGGGCAGGGTAGAAATACGAGAAATAAATAAATAATACATTTAAATGCTCACATTGGTGGCTGAGATAGCAACACTTTTGCTTTCTGATGGTTCAATGAACATAAACTTCACATACACAACATTAATAAAATTATTGTATATAAAAATTCTTTCCAGCTATGTATATAAGGTGTATATAAAATATTAAGGAATCCCATGTTTAGAATTGGGTCCCACCTGCAATATTAAGGAATCCCATGTTTAGAGTTGGGTCCCACCTGTGTGTGCGCGCGCAATTTTCCCAAAATCTGAAAAAATCCTACATAAGGAATACTTTTGGTCCTAGAAATTTCAGATAAAGCATACTCTGTTTGCATAATATATTATCATTCTAGAGTGGAAGAACACCTTTACATGGTCTGATAAGCTTGCCTCCTTATGTAGAAAGCAGATGCATCAGGAAAACAAAACTGGACTCAATTTATGGAGTAACTGACCTCAACCACTAAGATGGAAAAAGACCATTGCTGTTATGACAGACAGAAAAATATGTTTAAAAGCTCATGCCCAATTTACATATTAAAAGAAAAATCTCCTTTAGAATTGCTTTAGTGATGCTGGTAAACATATGACCAGGGCTAACAACATAATCACTGTTTTATACAAGAGGCTCTTACAATAAAAACATTATAGTGAATTTTAACAGAGTTGTTTCAATGTAAACACACAGAAAATATAGAAGCAGAGGTCACAATGAAGAAATCATCCACTTCCCCCCTTCCCCATCTAGGATTCAAAGTGGCTTACAAAGGTTTGATAGAAACTGCGGTCATCATCCAGAAGTTAAATACAGTAGTAGTAGTAAAAATAATGTTTGTTAATGTTAAACATTAACAACCTCAGATATGCAGATGACACCACTCTGATGGCTGAAAGCGAGGAGGAGCTGAGGAGCCTTCTAATCAAGGTGAAAGAAGAAAGCGCAAAAGCTGGGTTGCAGCTAAACATAAAAAACCCCAAGATTATGGCAACAAGAATGATTGACAACTGGAAAATAGAGGGAGAAAATGTGGAGGCCGTGACAGACTTTGTATTTCTAGGCGCAAAGATTACTGCAGATGCAGACTGTGGCCAGGAAATCAGAAGACGCTTCCTTCTTGGGAGGAGAGCAATGTCCAGTCTCGATAAAATAGTAAAGAGTAGAGACATCAGACTGGCAACAAAGATCCGCCTAGTCAAAGCCATGGTATTCCCTGTAGTAACCTATGGATGTGAGAGCTGGACCTTAGGGAAGGCTGAGCGAAGGAAGATAGATGCTTTTGAGCTGTGGTGTTGGAGGAAAGTTCTGAGAGTGCCTTGGACTGCGAGAAGATCCAACCAGTCCATCCTCCAGGAAATAAAGCCCGACTGCTCACTGGAGGGAAGGATACTAGAGACAAAGTTGAAGTACTTTAGCCACATCATGAGGAGACAGGAAAGCCTAGAGAAGACAATTATGCTGGGGAAAGTGGAAGGCAAAAGGAAGAGGGGCCGACCAAGGGCAAGATGGATGGATGGCATCCTTGAAGAGACTGGACTGACCTTGAAGGAGCTGGGGGTGGTGACGGCTGACAGGGAGCTCTGGCGTGGGCTGGTCCATGAGGTCACAAAGAGTCGGAGACGACTGAACGAATGAACAACAAGTAAAAATAATAAATCTACTTCAATGCTATGTTTCCAAAGAAACCCTTGTAGGAAGTTCACAAGCAGAGTATGAGAGCAACACTTTTCTCCTGTCCCTTTGTTTCCCTTTCAAAACCTAATCTTCAATATTATACTGTTTCTGAACATGGAAGCTCTGTTTGTGTAGTACTGTATGTTTAGTAGCTATGGCTTGTTCTATCTTTCACTTGACTCTAGTTGCACTCAGGGTCAGCGCTGTGTATGTGTCATACCACCAGAACAGTTGAAGGGCTTAGAAAAGTTAGTTTCTGGGGACTGAAAAAAGGCATGCTAGCGACTGAATTGTTGTTTGCTGTCCAAATCAAGCACCTTAAAAAAAAAAGTCTGACCTATCTTTGTCCTCAAGTATATGACTGATGCTGCCCATCACACAGGCACATTGGCTTTTGTACCTGGAATGTGCAGGTAGGGTGGGACTCTTCGGGTAGCATAATATTTTGGGCCAGTCCTGGTTGCATAGCAATTTTAAAGGCAGTATAAGGGGGGAAAAAATCTTTCAACTGAATATTTTAAGCTTTCCACCAGATTAAAACATTGAGTGCTTCCAAACTATGGACTATGGCACTGAATTATACAATCAACAGCTGGCAGATTCTGTAGATCAGCTTATAAAAAGGAAGCACAAGAACACAGGCAGCAAAATGATTAAAAGTGGACAGTAGCAGAGGAGGCGGGAGGGTTGAGGCTTGCGGGGATTTTGGCTTGCAATGTCAGAGATATAGAGACATCAACAAGCCAGTTGCTAATTTAAGCTTCAGATCAATCTATTATGTAATCAGATGAAATGATAATAAAATGTATGTACTAAACAGCAAAAGCCAAAACAGAACAAGTGTTTGGCTTTTGATGGAGAAATGTACTTTAACAACTGGCCAGCAAATGTGAGCTGGATAAAACCAGATTATGTTGGGGCACAGCAGCAATTGGGCCAATACTATTATGAGAGAAGTGTTTTCTCTGTCCGGCAAACATGATATTGAATCCAACCTTTCAGATACATGTAGTTCCACCGACAGAACTTTTGTAGTTGTTTAACCTACTCACCACTCTATCACTAAATTTGCACTTCTATTCCCAAGGAAATTTAATGCAGTACACCAAGAAAGAGGCATGGCTTGACAACTTTCAGGAATAAGAAAAAGGTATAAAACAGATCTTGGAACCATTGTGTCAGATGTTGTTGGGCATCATCCATCACCACTAGCTAATCAGGGCTGCTGGACTTACATTCTAATGATCAACCTCATCATACAGGCTAATTTGCCCATCATGTGCTGGTTTCTCTCCCCTGTTGCCACAGAACCCTGGGGAAGAGGAAGTGACATATGCCGCTGCCACTTCGGCAACACGGGAAGCTTCACATGTTGCATGGGAAACTGGGCAGTGGATACTTCCCCCATGAGATGAGGAAAAAGGTAAATTGGGCGATGTGGAGAGTGGGGCGACGGATTAGTGATGTGTGGCAAATCCCGATGTTATTGTGATAAGGTCCAATGTCTAGAGCAACGTTTCTCAACCTGGGGGTCGGGAGCTCTGGGTGGGTCATGAGGGGGTGTCAGAGGAGTCACCAAAGACCATCAGAAAACACTGTATTTTATGTTGGTCATGGGGGTTCTATGTGGGAAGTTTGGCCCAATTCTATCATTGGTGGGGTTCAGAATGCTCTTTGATTGTAAATCCCAGCAACTACAACTCCCAAATGTCAAGGTCTATTTTCCCCAAACTCCACCAGTGTTCACTATTGGGCATATTGAGTATTTGTGTCAAGTTTGGTCCAGATCCATCATTGTTTGAGTCCACAATGCTATCTGGATGTAGGTGAACTACAACTCCCAAACTCAAGGTCAATGCCCGCCAAACTCTTCCAGTATTTTCTGATGGTCATGGGAGTTCTATAGCCAAGATTGGTCCAATTCCATCCTTGGTGGAGTTCAGAATGCTCTTTGATGGTAGGTGAACTATAAATCCCAGCAAGTACAACTTGCCAATGACAAAATCAATCCCCCCCCCCCAACCCCACCAGTATTCAATCTTGGGTGTATCGGGTATTTGTGCCAAATTTGGTCGTGAATTAAAATACATCCTGCATATCTGATATTTACATTACAGTTCATAACAGTAGTAAAACTGCAATTATGAAGTAGCAATAAAAATAATTTTACCGTTGGGGGTCACCACAACATGAGGATCTGTATTAAGGGGTCACGGCATTAGGAAGGTAGAGAACCACTGGTCTAGAACAATGCTTCTTAATCTGTGGCCCATAAATCCAGAGAGGACTATAATGTCCTTACAGGGATAAGCAAAGACTTGAAGAAATGTTTAAGGAAGCGGCTGGCCTAGCAAATGGGGAGATAGACATTATAAATGATGGAAGGAGCTATGTTATGTGCTCTGAGCACTTCAAATTGCAAATCGTTGTTGTTGTTGATTATGATGATGATGTGACTGGCTCTGGGAAAGCAAAGCCTCAAGCACAATTTTCTTCATTTACATGAGGGGATTAATGACACTGTCAGCCTAGATACATTAAAGGTGTGTAAAAATTATTTAAGAGTTCAACTTGTTTTCACTTCCAACAGAGGTAGTAGCATCAAAGGAAGAAAAATAAATCATTTAAATTGGAATTAGTGAGACATTCATTTTCATCAGGCAAAGAGATGACATATCTTCAAGCTAGTCAAGTAGAACAGCCAGGAACAGATAAAGAAATGCAATTAGATCTCCTTATCTATGGGTTGGCTTTCCATAGTTTTAGTTACTCATGGTCCTCACTGTCAGAAGTGTTTGTGTTCTTTGTCAGTTCTCCAACTGTGATTCTATGGTCCTTCCTCTTATCTGTTTGTTAAGTGATAAGAAGAGATGACAAATCAGTTTCCCCATCATCCACTGGGCAGCAGGTGAGTGGGGGCGAGTGAATTCCCCCTGTCAATGAATTTGGTCCTAACCTTGGTTTCAGGCATCCATGGGGTGTCTTGGAACATATACCCTGTAGATAAAAGGGTCTTGTTGTAGTACAAAACCAAGAAAGACAGGAACAGACCAAAATTAACCACACACATTCAGGCAGCTGCTGACAATTCCAAGATACTAAAGGCTAAACTATTGTTGGGGAATAAAAGATGCTTTGGTGTAGGAGAAGGTACCCAACTTGTAATATCTAATAGGCTTGTCAAATATCAACCAGTGGCACTAGTAGACCTTGAATGATGTCCTTGGTAAGAAAACGCCAGACACTGTCTGTGGGATACCTGACTCAGGATGTTACCATAGGTTTTAGTGAGCTCAAGTTGCCAGAAATGCCTGAAAGTACAGGACCTCCAGAATGGTTTCAAAGGTCCTCCATGTGAATTAATTATTTTCTTACAAACATTTCAGATCCAGTATTTCTCAACAACCACTTTTTCTCAGGCACAATGAAGACTAAATAACATCTTGTCAGGACACTGAGGATATTGCCTTCTTGAATATTCTAATTTCCAATAGACAAGTAACTGCTTGTAACATTATGAGATGGTTGACCTTGGGGGAAAAAGTGGAAAAATGTGAATAAAACCTTTCACAATTTTATATGTGGGAATCTAACAATCCAATGCCTTAGATTTCCACACGTGGGAAAAATTATGCCAGGTAGGAATCAGAGTTAAGTGACTTTTTCTGCTGCTTGGATATGGATGTCTTGCTGGACCTGATGGGTTCCTGGGGGACTGCTGTGGAGGTTGATATATATGCCTGATTACTGAGATCTGAGGGAGCTGTTGACTCTTGAGTATTGATTGTAGTTATAGTTGGAACAATGGCAATAAAAGGAAGTTACTGTATTTACTTGAATGTGCACCTTAATTCTGGCAATGCAATTTAGCCTAAAAAGGTGAGCATTTGACCCGAGTAAATATGGCAATATTCTTTTCCTCCACCTTGTACCCAGCTGCCATGGATTTGTTTTTTATCTTTTGGTTAGATTTAAGATGGGCTCTAAGCAATTTATGACCAACTGGGAACACCAAAAGATGTCAAAAAACTAGATTTATCAAACCAAGATAATTTGGAGTTTTTAAATAGAAGCTTTGTGTAAAATACAGATTTTTAACACAAAAAACTGAGCTGATTTGTTTCTTGTTTGTTCAATTCCTTTCTGATTATATTCATGAAATAAGAAGGCAATGTAACCACATGGGAGGATGGTCTAGGCTTAGGAAGGTTTTACTCTTTTCTTTGTGGAAGATCCAGGGCCATCAGTTTATCAGACAAAGATGGACAAAGTAGATCTAGAGACTGAGAAGCTTTGAATAGTAGGATTATAAATTGTCCACCTGCAAAAGTTTTCGGAGAAAGTGATATCTACTCCTCCTTTGACTTGCAATAAGACATAAGGATAGAGACCGAGTCAAAAGCAATGTTATCTTCAAACATGCCTAAATCACTGTCACACGCTGGGCCTGTGAAAAGGTCTGTAGACAGGACGTGTTCTGTATGCCCAACAGGACGCCAGGGGTGCGTCGAATTAGAGGCCCTTTGAATTTCCCTAAACAAAGTCTTTAGAAACTTGGAAAGTTTAACAAAGTTCTTTATTAGTGCTTAGGTCTTCAATAAATCAAACAAATACGTCAAGGCTTTGAATCAACTGGTGGCTTTCTTAATCTTGTCCACAAGGGACAGGCAACTATCTTTATGAACTGTTTCTTCACTATCAGGGAAATCCTTGACCTCTACCTGGGCAATCTGTCTTAGGCTCTGCTGACGTGGGCCCCTACACCTGGTCCAAATAGCGTTATGGCTGCCGCGAGTGGTCCTTACCAAACAGAGTCCTTTTGTAGATTTCTAAGAGGAAAGAAGGTCTTCAATTCCCAGCGAAGGCTGGCTGTAAAGCTGTGGGACTGGATCCCCCCAGCAAAGGCTATGCTTTTCTGTAGAGCTGTGGGACTGAATTTCCCCCAGCAAAAGCTGTAAAAGATGAAGCTTTCTACAGGTGGAACTGATTCACGTCCTGTATGAAAGGCTTCTCTGTGTGAACTGAACTAGAGGTCCCCCTTTCCCCTCCTAAACCCAGAAAAAGGGTGGAACTAAATAACCTAATGATGATTGATGGGTCATTGGCCCTATAATTGCAAACCAAGGGAAGCCACTTTATTGCAAAATGCATGGAACTTTGAAATACATGCAAACACTCAAAGAAAGAAAAAGAAGTTGGAGCTCCTGGTACAGCCGTACCAGCACACTCCTGATGGATACTAAGGCAATGCTTCTAGTCCCTGCAGCTCTCAGCAAGTTGCCCTCCTTCATCTTCTGCAGAAAAAAAAATGAGTTTGGACAAAGTACTTGAGTTTGGATTACAACTCCCAGAAACTTCCAATCATCATGGCTCCTGTTGCAGTCAACTGTACTCCAAAGACACAACTTGTCCAAGTTCTGGAACAGACTGTACAAAGTATGGGAAAGTAACTTATTATTTGTGCCACACCAAAGACTTCTTGCCAAAAAATGACCAGGCCATTAGCAGCACAGAACTAGTGAGAATTAAAAATAAAGACTTAAAAAGTGCGGTGGTGAATGTAAAGAAGAGCTGCAGTTAGACACAAAAGTCAAGGACTTAACTTGATGCTTAGTGTGGAGCAAGAGAAATGCTGGTAAAATCAAAGACGGCATGGGTTTGTATTCCCAACTAAGGCAACTAGAGTCTGTGTAGCCTGCCTTACAGAAATGTTTTTTAAGGAGTATTAAATACAGTGCACTCCCCCCACGAACACACTCGAACCAAAAGGAAGTTATTTCTTGAAGGCAAAACTATGCATGCAAGATTATGCCTGACTTCAACACAAAACTCAAATTAATTGTCTAGTTTTGATTACTGTCTTAATAATAGCTGACTCCGATGATTCTTAATCTTTTTTTTTATCACAACCCCCCTTCGGGGAGCTAATGAAAACTCTGTCCCCCCCCCCACACACACACACACACAACAGGGAGACATAGAAATCTGTTTATTATCTGCCCAGGTATGGCAGCACCCAATGCCACCATACAAGTATTAGAAGTGAAACAGTATGATAACATGACTTGACATTATGAGGATTTCCCCCCAAAGAGAATTAAATAAACAGAAAGGAACTTAAAAGAAAAACCAGACACTCTTGTTCACAAACCCTTTCAAAACTATGATTAGAGGATTATTGATGAACATCAAGTTCACACGTTCTCCCTCACCCTTTTCACATGAAAGAGCAGGTAGAGCAGAGGTCCTCAAACTAAGGCCCGAGGGCCGGATGTGGCCCTCCAAGGTCATTTACCCGGCCCTCGCTCAGGGTCAACCTTAATCTGAAACTATTTGAAAGCACACAACAACAACAACAATCCTATCTCAACAGCGAAAAGCAGGCCCACACTTCCCATTGAAATACTAATAAGTTTATATTTGTTAAAATTGTTCTTCATTTTAATTATTGTATTGTTTTAAGTGTTTTTTGCATTACAAATAAGATATGTGCAGTGTGCATAGGAATTTATTTATTTATTTTTCAAATCATAATCCGGCCCTCCAATAGTTTGAGGGACTGTGACCTGGCTCTCTGTTTAAAAAGTTTGAGGACCCCTGAGGTAGAGAAAGCTTTCTTTTCCCAGTTCTTTTTCCTGTCCCATTATATTTCTGGGAATCTTGGTTTATTTTAACTCAAGTTAGTTACAATAACTCAGAATTAACCCAGGGTTAATATTCTGATTTGTTAACTAAATAGAACTAGTACAGTGGTCAACATTTACATCTAATGAGAATGTGTAATTTGCAAAAATAAAATAGAAGCTTTCACTCCTTTTCTCATATGGGCCTGGGACTTGCTCCAACTCATTCAAAATCCTCTGAACCAGGTTAATATCAGAGGCAAAACACACCTGAGCCACTGAATCTTGGCAGAATTTACATCCAGCATGATATGACAATATCCTTCCCCACTGCAACTTTAGAAGTGGCAAGCAATAAACCTTGCTTCATTTTTTACTATTTGTTTATTGGATTTGTACTCTGACTTTTCCCCCAAGATGGATTCCCAAATTAGACAAACCCATGAGATTTGCAGAAGTAAACTGAAATGAGCTGTATGATATAAAAGCAAAATGTGGTGCATTTGCTTAAATGGGAAACATGGTATAACATTTCTAATTTTTCAACGAAAACAGAAGGCGGGAGGCTACTCTCACTTCACACAGCTTAGTTAATGAATATAAGGCAATGTCAAAACAGACCAAGTAAGAGAAGGTAGAACAGAACATCAAATGCCAGCTATATTGCTGTACCTGAAACATTATATAATGAGGTACTTCTATTCAAGGTAGCAGCAAAATCAACTTCCTTTTATGCTAAGAAAGGAACAGGTTAGGGTGTTGCTTCAGTGAAGAAGTATGCACAGATGCTTGAAGCCAATGACATCAGCACTAAACAAATAGGCAAAGGAAATGACTGCAATTAAAACTCAATCTAAAATCAAATGTTTTCCTCCCCTATTGAATTTATCATAAGCAAACCTTAGATAAGTTACATTTGGAGCTACAATTCCCTGAATCCCTCCAACCAGTGTATTGATGAATGATACTTGAGGACCAAAAATATGGGGAAATAGTCCAGTTTGTGCCCTTCTCTTAGGTTTACAAAGATGGCTGGCTAGTGGAAACAGATTGCTGGATTAGATTAACTGTGGTTTGAGCCAAAAAAAAAAAAAAGGGGGGGGGGGAGCTGGCATCCAAATACAAATTCTGGATTGTGCTCCGAAATGAGCAGTTTCTATGTTCAGAGTTTAATTAGAACTAAAGTTTGTCAACACAACATTAAATGCAGGGTTTATTTTGCATGCAGCTCATATTCTATGTTTGTACTGAAAACAAAACCTATGCTATGCCTTATCTGGCCTGAACCAGACCGCATTTTTTAACAAACAGACAGACAAACAAAACACAAAGTTTGCAAGTTTGGTAGTTGATTAAATGTCCTTTGACCAGTGGCTGGCCACTTGGAGTTCCTCTGGTATTGCTGCAAGAAGGTCCTCCATTGTGCATGTGGCAGGGCTCAGAATGCATTGCAGCAGGTGGTCTGTAGTTTGCTCTTCTCCACCAGACTGCTGAATTGAGCACAGCTCAGCTCAACATCATTTGGCTCTTTTGAGCTATTGAGCTGAATCTGATGGCCCCAACTAGGAGGGACCACTAAGTCAGCGGGAACTTGGTAAGTCAATACATTTTAATTTTCAAATACAGGAGGATGAAGCTGATTGAGAGAAACAATAATCTCATTCTATTCTGCTTTGGGCAGACCTCACCTGGAATAATATGTGCATCTCTGGGCACCGCAATTCAAGAAGTATATTGAAAAGCTGGAGCCTGTCTAGAGAAGGGCTTCAATACCCAAGAGTACTGAAGGAACTAGAGGAAGTCATCTCGGAACCATTGGCAATAATCTCTGAGAATTCTTGGAGAATGGGAGAAGTTCCAGCACATTGGAGGAAGGCCAATGTGGTCCCAATCTTCAAAAAGGGAAAAAAGGATGACCCAAAGAATTAGGTCAGCCTCACATCAATACCAGGCAAGATTCTGGAAAAGATTGTTAAGGAAGTGGTCTGCAAATACTTAGAAAGAAATGCGGTCATCGCTAATAGCCAACATGGATTTATCAAAAACAAATCATGCCAGACTAATCTCATCTCTTTTTTCGATAGAGTTACAAGCTGGGTAGATGCGGGGAATGCCGTGGATGTGGCGTACCTGGATTTCAGTAAGGCCTTCCACAAGGTCCCCCATGACCTTCTGGCAAGGAAACTAATCCAATGTGGGCTAGGCAAAACTACGGTGAGGTGGATCTGTAATTGGTTAAATGGACGAACCCAGAGGGTGCTCACCAATGCTTCCTCTTCATCCTGGAAAGAAGTGACGAGCGGAGTGCCACAGGGTTCCGTCCTGGGCCCGGTCCTGTTCAACATCTTTATTAATGACTTAGATGAAGGGTTAGAAGGCAGGATCATCAAGTTTGCAGATGACACCAAATTGGGAAGGATAGCCAATACTCCAGAAGACAGGAGCAGGATTCAAAACGATCTTGACAATTAGACAATTAGAGAGATGGGCCAAAGCTAACAAAATGAAGTTCGACAGTGACAAATGCAAGATACTCCACTTTGGCAGGAAAAACGAAATGCAAAGATACAGAATGGGGGATGCCTGGCTTGAAAGCAGTACGTGTAAAAAAGATCTTGGAGTCCTCGTGGACAACAAGTTAAGCATGAGCCAACAATGTGATATGGCGGCAAAAAAAGCCAATGGGATTTTGGTCTGCATCAATAGGAGCATAGTGTCTAGATCTAGGGAAGTAATGCTACCCCTCTATTCTGCTTTGGTTAGACCACACCTGGAATATTGTGTCCAATTCTGGGCACCACAATTCAAGAGAGATATTGACAAGCTGGAATGTGTCCAGAGGAGGGCGACTAAAATGATCAAGGGTCTGGAGAACAACCCTATGATGAGTGGCTTAAAGAGCTGGGTATGTTTAGCCTGAAGAAGAGAAGGCTGAGAGGAGATATGATAGCCATGTATAAATATGTGAGAGGAAGTCACAGGGAGGAGGGAGCAAGCTTGTTTTCTGCTTTCCTGGAGACTAGGACGCGGAACAATGGCTTCAAACTACAAGAAAGGAGATTCCATCTGAACATGAGGAAGAACTTCCTGACTGTGAGAGCTGTTCAGCAGTGGAACTCTTTGCCCCAGAGTGTGGTGGAGGCTCCTTCTTTGGAAGCTTTTAAACAGAGGCTGGATGGCCATCTGTCAGAGGTGATTTGAATGCAATATTCCTGCTTCTTGGCAGGGGGTTGGACTGGATGGCTCAGGAGGTTTCTTCCAACTCTAGGATTCTATGATTCTATGATTCCAAGGGCGACCAAAATTGTGAAAGGTATAGAAGCAAAGTCCTATGAGAAGCAGTTTGGGGAGCTGGGCATGTTGTGCCTGGAGAAGAGAAGGTTATGAGGGGACAGGATATCCATGTTTAAATAGTTGAAAGGATGTCATACTGAGGAAGGGACAAGCTTGACATGTAACAGGCTAGCTTCATTTTTGAGGAGCTTTACTTCTCCCATTCCTTGTTTTCTCTCTCACTGACAAAATGAAGTTTGCAAGCTCCTTAGATAGTACAATCTTACTGTAACTATACCTTCTGATTCTCTAGGGCTATTAATCTTCTCCAGACTGATCTCTCTCTTTCTCTCTTTCTCTCTCTCTGAGCATACATTTGACCATTGTTGTAAAGAATTCTCTTCCCATATGAATCAACTCAACTTTCCAATGTAAACATTCTTAAACAGCCTAAAGTGCTAGTGAGGTCAATGACAGCATGATAGCATAAATATTCTGGCGTACAGTATAAAGTAAGGCTATGAAAACATTCCTCTTCTTAATGCAGGGTGGGAACTTATCGCACTCCAGATGTTCTTGGGGTTATAGCTCACATTATATCATAACTCCTGGCTATGTGAGCTAGAGCTGATGAAACTGCAGTCTACATGTATAGGAAGGCTATCCTGTTTTGTGCATGTATAAATTATCCATTACAGAGCTGAAATGCTACTGTTCTCTTATTTTTGTACACAATGCACACTTATTTGCTTACTCGGTCCTGCTGGACTCCCACCATTAGCAAATCCAGAGATTGAGGGGTACTTTCTTATCTTCTAAACATCAAAATATCTCCCCCATTCCAAGAAAAAAACAACCCAATACCACTGAATGACTACAACTGGTCTGCTTTTCATGATACTACTGATTGTGAGAAATGTTTCCCAGGTCTATAATATTTAATAGTAATTATTTCTTTCTTTGGAAGCCTGGTTAGGTGCAGAGAAAGAGCTAAAGAGGAGGAGGATGATGATGAGAGAGGGTCTCATATACTTTGGTAATGGCCCCACCTCTCAGCAGCACAGTTTGCAGAAACCCTTTTGGATTACAAATCCCATAATCTATCAGCCCACATGACTACAGAGATTCTGATAGTTCAAAAAAGTAAGTTGCCCATGCTAAGGAGTTGCTATTGTACATGGCCCTCAAGAAGTTACTACTTAAGGCCATAGATCTTAGGATTCTAGACAGAGTCATAAAAAGTTATTCCATGTTAAAAAGCTGTCAACATATAGTAAATCTGTAGAAGACAGTACATTGCACTTGAAGGGAGACACAGGGATTGAAGAGCTATTGTTACAAAACCTGTGCCTCACCTAGATATCTTTATATTCCGTTGGGGCTATACTCATTGAGAATTGCTGTCTTTAAGTAATGCAGTCCTCAACAGAAAATAAACACAAAGCTTCCCCTTATTTAGTCCAATACGATGAATGGAGGGTGTGTGAGATTGTTGTTAAAGGAAATTGTTGTTATAGGAAAATGTTATTATGGGAATCCCAAGATCTTTCTATCTTTTTATTAACATGCCATGTTCTATTACATATCAATTTATGATTGTTTTGTTTGTTTGTTAAAAAATGCTATACATCTGTTTGGTTTGCTCCTGACATGATAGATAAATAAATAAATATGATTGGATTTTAAAAAGAAGTTTATAACATTTAATTTTTGCCTTGAACATTGTTTCTCTCATCTTGTCATGGTCCTATGCTGGAGCCCCTGGTGGCGTAGTGGGCTAAACCCCTGTGCCGGCAGGACTGAAGACCGACAGGTCGCAGGTTTGAATCCGGGGAGAGGCGGATGAGCTCCCTCTATCAGCTCCAGCTCCTCATACAGGGACACGAGAGAAGCCTCCCAAAAGGATGATAAAAACATCAAAATCATCCAGGCGTCCCCTGGGCAACGTCCTTGCAGACGGCCAATTCTCTCACACCAAGACTCCTGACACAACCAAAAAAACAAAAACAAAAACAAATGGTTCTATGCTAAATGCCTATAAGTAGAACCAGCAGATAAAATATTTGAGACTTAAGACAAATTCATACATGGACATGGACCACATTGTAGGCTAGGCTTTACATAGAGCCGGGCTTTAGCACAGCAGGTTAACCGCCAGCTGCAGTAAATTTTGCAAACCAAAAGGTTGAAAGTTCGAAGGCCGGGTCAGGGTGAGCTCCTGGCCTTTCAGCCCAGCTTCTGCCTTCCTAGCAGTTCGAAAACAGCAATGTGAGTAGATAAATAGTGACCGCTTTAAAGCGGAGACGTATTTAAGGCACCCATAAGGAAATGTCAGAAAAATGCCAACAATTTAATCAAGGAGGACATTAACAAAAAAGCTCTTCAGCAGGGAAGATGGAACAATAGCACCTCCCGTGGCCAGAACCAAGCAAAGACTCCAAGATGCAGAAGATGGGAAAGCCTATATTTACTTCCATCTATGTACAGTTGTCTGTCTTGTCAGTGGATAACGGCATTGAATGTTTGCTGTATATGTGTTCTGTGATCCACTCTGAGTCCCCATCAGGGTAAGAAGGGCAGAATATAAATATTGTAAACAAACAAACAAACAAATAAATGTAGAACCAGTAAATGCAAAGCCTAAATCCAGTTGCTAGTTTCAACTACTACAGACCCATGGAATCAATGAACTTACAAGAAGTATTGATTTACCTTTTCCATTGATAGGTCTACTTTAGTTGGAACTAGCAACTGGACTGAGACCAAAGTGCTGAAAGCTAATGGAAGCTACCTTTCTGTTGGCGTATCTAAGTATCTAATTGTATTGCATTAGTGGTCAATATGTTCCTTAGACTTAGAAAGCATATTAAATTAAATTCCAAGCTATTTCATACTCTATACTCTATCCTCTTCCCATATTCAGGTTTCTAGATGTAAAAATATGGGATTAAGATAATACGTTTCAAATTTGATTTATCAGTTCTCCAAAAGTAATAGACTCCTGTTATCCAAAGGGCCTTGAAAAAGTGCCCGTCAATGTACTAATGTATATCAATGTATGTACACAAAAAACATTGGAGAGAAAAGTAAAACGGAAGGAAATATATCCCAAAGGAGGCAAATAGGTATACATAACTGTTTTGTGCAAACTACCGACTCAGGAATAATTACCCTATATAGTGTAGACCAGGGGTCCTCAAACTTTTTAAACAGAGGGCCAGTTCACAGTCCCTCAAACTGTTGGAGGGCCAGATTATAATTTGGAAAAAGCATGAATTAATTCATATGCACACTGCACATATCTTTTTATTATTAAATTTTTTATTGAGTTATACACCTATACACTACACATATCTTATTTGTAGTGCAAAAAACACTTTAAAACAATACAATAATGAAAATGAAGAACTGGGTTGTAGGCTTTTGGGGCTATATGACCATATTCTAGAAGCATTCTCTCCTGACATTTCACCTGCATCTATGGCATGCCTGCCATAGGTGAAGGTGAAACATCAGGAGAAAATGCTTCTAGAACATGGCCATATAGCCCAATAACCTACAAGCCTTCGACAGTAATTTAAATGAATAACAATTTTAACAAATATAAACTTAGTATTTCAATGGGAAGTGTGGGTCTGCTTTTTGCGGATGAGATAGGATTGTTGTTCTTGTTGCTGTTGTATGCTTTCAAGTCATTTCAGACTTAGGTTGACCCTGAGTGAGGGCTGGATAAATGACCTTGGAGGGCTGTATTCGGCCTTCGGGCCTTATAGAATCATAGAATCAAAGAGTTGGAAGAGACCTCATGGGCCATCCAGTCCAACCCCCTGCCAAGAAGCAGGAATATTGCATTCAAATCACCCCTGACAAATGGCCATCCAGCCTCTGCTTAAAAGCTTCCAGAGAAGGAGCCTTCACCACACTCCGGGGCAGAGAGTTCCACTGCTGAACGGTTCTCACAGTCAGGAAGTTCTTCCTAATGTTCAGATGGAATCTCCTCTCTTGTAGTTTGAAGCCATTGTTCCGCGTCCTAGTCTCCAAGGAAGCAGAAAACAAGCTTGCTCCCTCCTCCCTGTGGCTTCCTCTCACATATTTATACATGGCTATCATATCTCCTCTCAGCCTTCTCTTCTTCAGGCTAAACATGCCCAGTTCCCTAAGCCGCTCCTCATAGGGCTTGTTCTCCAGACCCTTTATCATTTTAGTCGCCCTCCTCTGGACACATTCCAGCTTGACAATATCTCTCTTGAATTGTGGTGCCCAGAATTGGACATAATATTCCAGATGTGGTCTAACCAAAGCAGAATAGAGGGGTAGCATTACTTCCTTAGATCTAGACACTATGCTCCTATTGATGCAGGCCAAAGTTTGAGGACCCCTGGTGTAGACATTTTAAAATGTCTACACCAGGACCCCTTAGTTTGAGGACCCCTGGTGTAGACATTTTAGGCAAAAAATCAACTAAAAAAACCTGGGTCGACTTCTCTACAGGCCAATGTGAGTACTGTACATTAGCTGCTATCAAAACAGGAACCATCCCCTTCTCTGAGTAGAGTGGCAAAGAGTTCAACTTGTTGTCTGGGAACCTTAAGGCACCACTGACCCCTTTACTCTCTTCTACCATCATGCTGCTCCTGGCCTTTTGAATGCTTGAGCAAGAAATGGTAGCAGCCAGAGGTGGACAACCTCCTGAGATAGCACTAGTGCTTTCTCTTCTTCACAGAATACCCTCGACTTATCAATGACTCATACTGAAATTCAAAATTTTGGCCTTCAAACCTGCCCTAGTCTTACACACGAAGTCAACATATACTTGCGTATATACGGTAATTATGGCAAACATTATTATGGCAAAGTGCTGGGGGCACAAGTATGCATGCCACGGAAGGAACGAACAACATAACACAGTTTCAGTCTTTTTTTGCCTTTTTAAAAATAGCCCTAGTCCTCCTTAGCATTTATCCAATGCCGCCAGTTTGCTAGGCACTACATGTTTGGCTGCAGTTCAACAGAACGTCCAGGAACAGAAAACAAACGGCGGGTGAGCTACTGTCAGTCAGCGCGAATATTCTGGCATGGCCTCCTCGCTCTCCCTGGGACCATATGCAGAACTTCAGGGATCTCTGTGAACAGATGTGCAAAGCCAGCTCTCGGACCACATGGCTTGCGTTACGGCCAAGTCGGTCAAAAGAACTGGATCAAACTGCCTGCCTTGCCTTTTCCCCCCCTTTCTGGTCAGAGAAGGAGACTGAGTTCAGGATACCAGTCATATCGAGCAGGAGAAGGGGGAAAGATGGTTCTGTGGCGAAGAGACAACCAAATCTCAAGGCTCTTTAGGGCCATTTCTTCCCCTGAAAGAGAGAAATCAGCACCTGGCTCTGCTTGCTTGTCCCATCCATTGAAAGAAGAGGCACTCAGAAGTACAGGGGAAAAGGACAAAGGGGGGGGGGGAGCAAATTCAACCAAACTTTCAGCAGTTATTTAGGTATTTCGTCTTGGATATTGCAGATAATCCCATTGAAAACATAAACTAAACTAACTACCTCTGAGGATGCTTGCCATACATGCAGGCGAAACGTCAGGAGAAATGCCTCTAGAACATGGCCCTATAGCCCGAAAAAACCCACAAGAACCTATAAACTAAGGAGTTTATTGATGAAAACTACCAATCTTCACATTCATTCAAGATCCTGAGGGCAGCAAATTGTCAGTCTTCCCATTCATTCAAGAGCCTGAATCCTCAGAAAGAGAGCAGTGATGTCAACACTAGTGTGACCCAACTCTTCTCAATATAATATATTGTATCTATATAAATAAAAATGTAATGTTCGTTTGTGGGATTAACAGAACTCAAAAACCACTAGACGAATTGACACCAAATTTGGGCAGCATACACCTAACAATCCAAGGTATGTCTTTCACTTTAAAAACTGATTTTGTCATTTGGCAGTTGTAGTTGTTGGGATTTATAGTTCACCTACAATCAAAGAGCATTCTGAACTCCACCAATGATGGAATTGAACCAAACGTGACACACAGGACTCCCATGACCAACAGAAAACACTTGAGTTTGGGAAGTTTAGTTCACTTACATTCAGAGAACACTGCAGACTCAAACAATGATGGATCTGGACCAAACTTGGCATGAATATTCCATATGCCCAAATATGAACACAGATGGAGTTTGGGGGAAATAGACCTTGACACTTGTAGTTACTTGGATTTATAGTTCACCTACAATCAAAGAGCATTCTGAATCCCACCAGCGATAGAATTGGGGCAAACTTCCCAGACAGAACCCCCATGACCAACAGAAAATACCTAAGGCCATCCAGTCCCAACTCCCTTCACCAGGGCAAGAAAACGTAAACAAAGTCCTCCTGACAAAGAGTCATCCAGCCATAGATATAGATATATATGATTCACAGAGATATAGTATCACAGATTTGAAAGGGACCCCTAAAGAAGGACAATAATATGTTGCATGTAACCAGACAATCTCTACATCAGCACTAACAAAGAAACACCAAGTAGTACTGTTTATCCACAAGCATTGCAAATATTAGAAACCAACACTTTCTCATTACTTTATTTTTGAGATCACCAGACTGGGTCATAGCAACGCGTGGCAGGGGACAGCTAGTGTGTGTGTATATGTATATGTGTGTGTGTGTGTGTGTGTGTGTGTGTGTATTAAGCTGCTCTGAGTCCCCTTCGGGGTGAGAAGGGCAGCATAGAAATGTCGTAAATAAATCTATATAAATAAAAATGTAATGTTTGTTTGTGGGATTAACATAACCCAAAAACCACTGGATGAACTGACACCAAATTTGGACACAACACACCTATCAGGCCAATGAGTGACCATCCCTCATAAAAACACTGTAAAACACAGCAGATCAGGCTTAAAAAGCAAATATATATATATATATATATATATATATATAATACACCACAACGCATGTGCAAAAACACTTATATATGCAAACACACATATATCCACAAATATATACGGTAAAGGTTTTCCCCTGACATTAAGTCCAGTCATGTCAAACTCTGGGGTGTGTTACTCCTCTCCATTTCCAAGCCGAAAACCCGGCGTTGTCCGTAGACACCTCCAAGGTCATGTGGCCTGCATGAGCACCGTTACCTTCCCATCGGAGTGGTACCTATTGATCTACTCACATTTGTATGTTTTCAAACTGCTAAGTTCACAGAAACTGGGGCTAAGAGCAGGAGCTCATGCTGCTTCCTGGATTTAAACCTGCAACCTTTGGGTAAGCAACTTCAGCAGCTCAGCAGTTTAACCCCCTGCATTGCACACACACATACATATATACACACACAAAACACATATACTGGACTACTGTAACGCCGTCTACATTGGCCTTCCTCTGTCGGTGATCCGGAAGCTCAAGTTGGTACAAAATGCAGCTGCTCAGCTTCTTGCGGGAATTCCGATGAGATGCCACATAACACCAATCTTACTACAGCTGCACTGGTTACCAATTGAGCACCGGATCACTTTCAAAGTGATGGTACTCACCTTTAAGGCCTTGCATGGTCTGGGGCCGATGTACCTGAGGGACCGCCTCACCCCCTACCAACCCCAGAGATCCCTCCGTTCTGAAGACCAAGATTGGTTGGAAATTCCCAGTGTCAAGACCTTGCGTCTAACAGCAACCAGATGCAGAGCCTTTACAGCAGTGGCACCATCACTCTGGAATACTCTGCCACCTGAAGTCCGTGCCTTGTGGGACATCAGCTTTCCGCAGGGCATGTAAGACATATCTGTTTCGACAGGCCATTGATCTTTGAAATTGCTGTTTTTAAATAGTTTTTAAATGGTGTTCGATTTTAGCCTGTTCTTGTAAGCCGCTCTGAGCCCCAGGGGAGTGGCGGCATATAAGTTCGAATAATAAATAAATCTATATACATATAAATGCTCTGCGCATAATGAGTACCTTAAAAACAAAAGAACAAATGAACGAAATCACACCAAGTTTGGCAACAAAACGTCTCACAACACAAGGAGTGACCATCACTCAAAAAATTATGATTTTGTCATTTGGGAGTTGTAGTTGCTGGGATTTATAGTTCACCTACAATCAAAGAGCATTCTGAACTCCACCAATGATGGAACTGAACCAAACGTGCCATACAGGACTCATGACCAACAGATTCTATGAAAACACCAGAGGGTTTGGTGGACTTTGACCTTGAGTTAGGGAGTTGTAGTTCACCCACATCCAGAGAGCACTGTGGACTCAAACAATGATGGATCTGGACCAAACTTGGCACAAATATTCCATATGCCCAAATATGAACACAGATGGAGTTTGGGGGAAATAGACCTTGACCTTTGGGAGTTGTAGTCACTGGGATTCACAGTTCACCTACAATCAAAGAGCATGCTGAACCCCACCAATGACAGAATTGGGGCAAACTTCCCATACAGAACTCCCATACAGAACTCCCACGACCATCAGAAAATACTTAAGGCCATCCAGTCCAACTCCCTTCACAAGGGCAAGAAAATGTCATAAAAGCCCTCTTGACAAAGAGCCATCCAGCCATAGATATATATAGATAGATAGATATGATTCACACCCAGGGAGATATAGTATCATAGATCTGAAAGGGACCCCTAAAGGAGAACAATTATGTGTTGCATGTTCCAGAGTAGTAATGAGAACACTGACAAAAAAACAGCAAGAAATACTGTTTACCCACAAGCATAAAGAAATTACATAGATCAGAAACCAAGACTTTCTCATTACTTTATTTTTCACCTGACTGGGCCACAGCAATGCGTGGCAGGGGACAGCTAGTAAATAAATAAATAAATAAACACTGAATGGGCCACAGCAACGCGTGGCAGGGGACGGCTAGTAAATAAATAAATAAATGTACACTGAATGGGCCACAGCAACGCGTGGCAGGGGGACGGCTAGTAAATAAATAAAACACTTTGATTCTCTCTTGAATTGTGGTGCCCCAAACTGGACACAATATTCCAGATTTGGTTAGACCACATCTGGAATATTGTGTCCAGTTCTGGGCACCACAATTCAAGAGATATTGACAAGCTGGAATGTGTCCAGAGGAGAGCGACTAAAATGATAAAAGGTCTGGAGAACAAGCCCTATGAGGAGCGGCTTAACGAGCTGGGCATGTTTAGCCTGAAGAAGAGAAGGCTGAGAGGAGATATGATAGCCATGTATAAATATGTGAGAGGAAGCCACAGGGAAGAGGGAGCAAGCTTGTTTTCTGCTTTCCTGGAGACTAAGACGCAGAACAATGGCTTCAAACTACAAGAGAGGAGATTCCATCTGAACATGAGGAAGAACTTCCTGACTGTGAGAGCCGTTCAGCAGTGGAACTCTCTGCCCTTGAGTGTGGTGGAGGCTCCTTTTTTGGAAGCTTTTAAACAGAGGCTGGATGGCCATCTGTCAGGGGTGATTTGAATGCAATATTCCTGCTTCTTGGCAGGGGGTTGGACTGGATGGCCCATGAGGTCTCTTCCAACTCTTTGATTCTACAAGCAGAACCTAACTCATGCCACCCCCCACCCCACCACTATTCCCATGTGTCTGCTTGGAGCCCCCTTCCAAGGGCAGCCCTTGGGTGTTGCCATGGCCATGCACAACACAGGAGGGGCCAAAGATAGGACCCTGCAGGGAAAAAGGGGAGCAGAAAGGAAGTGGGGTCCCCATTTTGACAGAAAGGGAGAGGCGTTTCCAAAGCGGTAAAGTAGGGGGTGGGGGGCAAGGAGGGGGGTGGCGGGGATGCAGTTCAGAGCCTTAGGAGAGGCGCTGCTGAACGCCTTCCTGGGCACAAACTTTCTGTCTGCAGGAGAAGTGGCACACGTGGAAGGCAAAGGGCAGGGGGAGAGGCTTGAGCCGAGGTGAGCGCCTTACCCGGGGAAGGAAGGCAGGCAGGCAGGAGGACACCAGGGCTCAGCGTCCAGACCCTCCGCCAGCCAGCTTCAGCAGCATCGCCCGCCCAACTTGGCCCAAAGGCAGCAGCATGGCGCGGGCCCGGCAAACGCCGCCGTCCTTCTCCTCCTCCTTGTTGTTGTTTCGGGATCCAGGGTGAATCTTGGAGTGACGGGCAAACCACATCAAAAGAGACCACAAGAGCCGGGCTGCCAAGCACAAGTCCCGCTCCCCGTGACGTCGGCCAGCCTTGGGAGCTATTTATACTCCGCCGCTTGGTTTTTCATTCATGAAAACAGGCTGCGCGTAAAGGAGGCGGGCACAGGGAGGGAGGGAGGGAGGAGAGGCGGCGGCGGTGGCACCTCCCCTGGCCCGGCCCTGGAGGGACCCAGCAGCCAAAGCCCTCCTGCCTGCTTGGCTGCTCCCCCTCCTCGCAGAGCCCCCTTCAAAAGGGGCGGGGAAATAAGGAAGCCCCGCTGCTCCCAACGGCGTCCTCCTTCTAATCCAGTGTTTCTCAACCTGGGGGTCGGGACCCCTCCAGGGGTCGTGAGGGAGTGTCAGAGGGGTCGCCAAAGACCGCCAGAAAACACAGTATTTTCCTAGCTCCAGCACCTAGCTCCAGCAGACAAGAGTCCTTTGTCCCACCCTGGTCATTCCACAGATATATAAACTCTTTTTCCTAGTTCCAACAGACCTCATAGAATCATAGAATCAAAGAGTTGGAAGAGACCTCATGGGCCATCCAGTCCAACCCCCTGCCAAGAAGCAGGAATATTGCATTCAAATCACCCCTGACAGATGGCCATCCAGCCTCTGTTTAAAAGCTTCCAAAGAAGGAGCCTCCACCACACTCTGGGGCAGAGAGTTCCACTGCTGAACGGCTCTCACAGTCAGGAAGTTCTTCCTCATGTTCACATGGAATCTCCTCTCTTGTAGTTTGAAGCCATTGTTCCGCGTCCTAGTCTCCAGGTAAGCAGAAAACAAGCTTGCTCCCTCCTCCCTGTGGCTTCCTCTCACATATTTATTCATGTCTTCTCTCAGCCTTCTCTTCTGAAGGCTAAATATGCCCAGCTCTTTAAGCCGCTCCTCATAGGGCTTGTTCTCCAGACCCTTGATTATTTTAGTCGCCCTCCTCTGGACACATTCCAGCTTGTCAATGTCTCTCTTCAATTGTGGTGCCCAGAATTGGACACAATATTCCAGGTGTGGTCTAACCAAGATGGAATAGAGGGGTAACATTACTTCTCTAGATCTAGACACTAGACTCCTATTGATGCAGGCCAAAATCCCATTGGCTTTTTTTGCCGCCACATCACATTGTTGGCTCATGTTTAACTTGTTGTCCACGAGGACTCCAAGATCTTTTTCACACGTACTGCTCTCGAGCCAGGCGTCACCCATTCTGTATACTTCACTACCTCTGAGGATGCTTGCCATAGATGCAGGCGAAACGTCAGGAGAGAATGCCTCTAGATCATGGCCATACAGCCCGAAAAAACCTACAACAACACAACACAGTATTTTCCGTTGGTCTTAGGGCTTTTGTGTGGAAAGTTTGTCCCAATTCTATACTTGGTAGGGTTCAGAATGCTCTTTGATTGAAGGTGAAATATAAATCCTACAACTCCCAAATGTCAAGGTATGTTTTCTCCAAACTCCACCAGTGTTCATATTTGGGCATATTGAATATCTGTGGCAAGTTTGGTTCAGATCCATCATTGTTTTGAGTCCACAGTGCTCTCTGGATGTAGGTGATCTAACTACAACTCCAAAACTCAAGGTCACTGCCCACCAAATCCTTCCAGTATTTTTTGTTGGTCATGGGAGTTGAATATTCATGCCAAGTTAGGTCCCGATCCGTCATTGTTTGAGTCCACAGTGTTCTCTGGATGTAAGCGAACTACAACTCCAAAACTCAAGGTCACTGCCCACCAAATCCTTCCAGTATTTTTTGTTGGTCATGGGAGTTCTGCGTGCCAAGTTTGGCTCAATTCCATCATTGGTGGAGTTGAGAATGCTCTTTGATTGTAGGTGAACTATAAAGCCCAACAACTACAACTCCCAAATGTTAAGATCTATCTCCATCTGTGTTCAAATTTGGGCATATTGAATATTCATGCCAAGTTAGGCCCCGATCCATCATTGTTTGAGTCCACAGTGTTCTCTGGATGTAAGCGAACTACAACTCCAAAAAACAAGGTCACTGCCCACCAAATCTTTCCAATATTTTCTGTTGGACATGGGAGTTCTGCGTGCCAAGTTTGGTTCAGTTCCATCATTGGTGGAGTTCAGAATGCTATTTGATTGTAGGTTAACTATAAATCCTAGCAACTACAAATCCCAAATGACAAAATCAACCCCTCCAACCCTGCCAGTAGTCAAATTTGGGCGTATTGGGTATATGTGCCAAGTTTAGTCCAGTGAATGAGAATACATCCTGCATCTCAGATGTTTACATTACGATTCATAACAATAGCAAAATTGCAGTTATGAAGTAGCAACGAAAATAATTGGATGGTTGGGGGTCACCACAACATGGGGAACTGTAATAAGGGGTCACGGCATTAGGAAGGTTGAGAAACACTGTTCTAATCTATGAGAGACAACTAGGGGTTCAGAGCCTCCTTTGAAACAACCAGGTATATGAATGAAGATAATTGGCCATGTTTGTTTCACTGGCATTTTAAGGTTCCGTTTCTTTAAATCAACTTTCTTTTCTTTTTAAAAAGAAAGGTCATGACCTATAAAGTCCTAAACCAGTGGTTCTCAACCTTCCTAATCTATATAAACCACTGGACGAATTGTTAGTTCGTGCTACCATCAGAACTCAAAAACCACTGGGGGAATTGACACCAAATTTGGACACAAGACACCTAACAGTCCAATTTATGTCCTCCACTCAAAAAAATTGATTTTGTCATTTGGGAATTGTCGTTGCTGGGATTTATAGTTTACCTACAATCAAAGAGCATTCTGAACTCCACCAACACTCAAAAAATTATGATTTTGTCATTTGGGAGTTGTAGTTGTTGGGATTTATAGTTCACTTATAATCAAAGAGCATTCTGAACTCCACCAACAATGGAATTGAACCAAATTTGGCATACAGGACTCCCCTGACCAACAGAAAAAACTAGTTGGGTTTGGTGGGCGTTGACCTTGAGTTTTAGATTTGTAGTTCATCAACATCTAGAGAGCACTGTGAACTCAAACAATGATGGATCTGGATAAAATTTGGCACGAATATTCCATATGCCCAAATATGAACACAGATTGAGTTTAAGGGAAATAGACCTTGACATTTGGGAGTTGTAGTTGCTGGGATTTATAGTTCACCTACAATCAAAGAGCATTCTGAACTCCACCAATAATGGAATTGAACCAAACATGGAATACAGGACTTCCATGACCAACAGAACACACTGGAAGGGTTTGGTGGGCATTGACCTTCAGTTTGGGAGTTGTAGTTCACCTACATCCAGAGAGCATTGTGGACTCAAACAATGATGGATCTGGACCAAACTTGACACAAAAATTCCATATGCCTAAATATGAACACAGATGGAGTTTGGAGGAAATAGACCTTGACATTTGGGATTTGTAGTTACTGGGATTTATAGTTCACTACAATTACAGAGCATTCTGAAACCCACAAACGACAGAAATGGGGCAAACTTCCCACACAGAACCCCCATGACCAACAGAAAATACTTAAGGCCATCCAGTCCAACTCTCTTCACCAGGGCAACAAAATGTAATCAGAGCCCTTCTGACAAAGAGCCACCCAGTCATAAATATAGATAGATAGATAGATAGATATGATTCACACACACACACACAGATATAGTATCATAGATTTGAAAGAGACCCTTAAAGAAGGACTATGATATGTTGCATATTCCAGAGTAGGCAAACCAGACACTCTCCACATCAACACTGACAAAGAAACAACAAGAAATACTGTTTACTCACAAGCATAAATGAATTACATATATTAGAAACCAATACTTTCTCATTACTCTATTTTCCAGATCACCAGACTGGGCCACAGCAACGTGTGGCAGGGGACAGCTAGTGCCTTAATAATAACAACAACACTTTATTTGTACCGCGCTACCATCTCCCCAAGGGACTTGGTGCGGCTTACATGAGGCTGAGCCCAAACACAACAATACAGACAATAATCACAATACAAACCATTAAAATAGCACATAAACGATACAACATATAACGTTATCAATAAGACAACATACAATTAAAACTGTGGGAAGTCCAAATGTAAACATTAAAATTGGAAAAGTGCTGAGGCATGGACAAAAAGGTGATAGTGGCGTTTGTCGAAGACATACGAGCAGACCTAAAAGTATAAAGTGCTTTGGAGGGACAAAGTGCTATGGGATCATTATTCCGGGAAGGCACACTGGAACAACCACGTCTTCAAGCTCCTCCTGAAGACTGCCAAAGTTGGGGCCTGCCTGATGTCCTTAGGGAGTGAGTTCCAGAGTGTAGTAGCTACCCAAACAATGAAAAGATGATGGAAATGCAATGCAACATTGGGAGAATCACAACCTTGTGTGATAACAAAAGATCAAACACAGAATTAACCCAGTGCAATTCTGCAGCAAACCTATTGAGCAATAAAATTCATAGTTTTCTTGACAAGATTTATTCAGTGGAAGCTTGCCAGGCTGAGATAGTGCAGTTTGCTCAAGGTCACACAGGGATGAGTGGAAGGAATTCAAATTCTAGTCTCCTATTTCAATACTCGAGCCACTACATCATGCTGGTTCTCATGGTATTACCTAAGACAAACAATGTAATGGGGATATAATGTTGAATTTTGTTGTCATTGAAGATGATGAGGGAAGAAGACTATCATTCTCACTGAATGTTTCTTCACTCAATTTTACCTGCTAACTGTTTTTTCACCTATAGGAAATGAATATCATTTCTGTCCTTGGAGAGAAAAGTGTGGGATTAGTAGGATTTTGAAGGGAGGGGAGGAAAGAAGGCACCAATGTCATAAAATCTGGGAGTAGTGGCATGAAAAGACATCCCCCTCCCCTGCAGAATCCAGTGCTAGATGAACATCAGATAACTGTCCCCTTCTTTGCTACTCTGCTTGAGTTTCTCAGCCTTACGTATTTTCCATTCCACAGAGAAGGGAGGAGACCAGGTAGCTACTACACACATATTTCATGCATCTCAGATGTCATATCTAGAGACAGACAGGGTCAAACAAAACCCCTCTGTCTGTTCTCCAAACAGAATGCATTGCACCCATTGCCTCTAAGAGCCAGCTTGCTGTAGTGGTTTGAGCATAGGACTAGGGGCCCTTCAGTCAGGCCCTATGTCACAGGATCTGATCCTAGGTTTTCTACTTTAAACCGGATTATATGAGTTCGCACTGCCAAATAATCTGGGATAAACAGAAAACCTGGGATCAGATCCTGGGATATACGCTGGGATATAGGACTACGGAAACCAGGGTTTGACTCCCTGCTCAATCACAGAAATTCACTGGATGAACTTGAGCAAGTGTCATAATTTAGGCCCAGGACCAGAAACTACTTGAAGACACACACCAAAATAAAAAAATTAAGATATACAGCAAACATTTTATTCACAAAGGAAATTCGTATCCTTACCCTACCTCAACTATGTAATTCAAACCTGACTTAAAATATTCACATCAGCCATGATGGCAATCCTAGCTCTCCAATGTTCTTAAAATATCCCACTGTACAGTACCCTGCATATGATCTTTTCTCACACATTGATGAAAGCTAGACAGTTTGTTTTAAAAGGTATGGACTGCATTTCCCAAATTGTCATGGTTACTCATATCAAGGACATCATTTAAAGAGGAGATGAAGATTATTCTCCCCCTACTTATTAGTTTCCCACTGCCTGACTACTGCAATGTTGCCATCTGTGTTTTCAAGTCATCCCAGGGTTTGCTTTTGCCTTCCTCTGAGTTGGAAGAGTGTGAGTTACCTAAATTCACCAAGTGGGTTATCATTGCCAAGATGGGATTGGTCCCCCAGAGTTGCAAAATTCAATGCTGAAACCACTATTTATTTATGTATTTGTTTGTTTGTTTGTTTGCTATATTTGTATACCACCCTTCTCAGCTCAGAGGCGACTCAGGGTGGTTTACAGTCAAACATCGAGCATAAAAATAAAGATAATAATGGGTTGTTGTAGGTTTTTCCGGGATATATGGCCATGTTCTGGAGGCAATTTTTCTCCTGACGTTTCGCCTGCATCTATGGCAAGCATCCTCAGAGGTAGTGAAATCTGTTGGAAGTAGGAAAAATGGGTTTATATATCTGTGGAATGACCAGGGTAATGTTTCAGCTGATCACCTTGATTTGCATTCAATGGCCTGGAATCGCCTGGGGGGAATCTCTTGTTGAGAGTGAATTGATGTGCCTGATTGTTTACTCTCTGTTGTTTTGCTGCTGCAATTTTTGAGTTTTTAAATACTGGTAGCCAGATCCTGTTCATCTTCATGGTTTCCTCCTTTCTGTTGAAATTGTCCACATGCTTGTGGATTTCAGTGGCTTCTCTGTGTAGTCTGACATGGTGGTTGTGAGAGTGGTCCAGCACTTCTGTGTTCTCAAATAATATGCTGTGTCCAAGTTGGCTCATCAGGTGCTCCGCTATGGCTGACCTCTCTGGTTGGAGCAGTTTGCAGTGCCTTTCATGTTCCCCGATGCGTGTCTGGGCGCTGCGTTTGGTGGTCCCCATGCAGACCTGTCCACAGCTGCATGGTACACGGTAGACTCCTGCAGAGGTGAGAGGACCCCTCCCGTCCTTTGCTGAACGTAGCATTTGTTGGATTTTCTTGGTGGGTCTGTAAGTGGTTTGTATGTTGTGTTTCCTCATCAGTTTCCCTATGCGGTCAGTGGTTCCCTTGATGTATGGCAAGAACACTCCTCCTCTGGGTGGATCTCCATCTTTACTCTCGTGGCTTGTTCTCAGTTTTGCAGCTCTTCTGATTTCTGAGGTGGAGTATCCATTGGCCTGTAGAGCCCAGTTGAGGTGGTTCAGTTCATCTTGGAGAAGGTGGGGTTCGCAGATTCTTTTTGCACGGTCTGCCAAGGCTTTAATTGTGCTTCTTTTTTGACTTTTTTGACAATAGTATTTGTCCAAAAAAATATGCCAAAGGCACAAATAATTTGTATTAAAAGGAGAGAAAGAGAACAATTGTACAAGGTGTTTTAACTGACAGTAGCAGCCACGCATCTGGAAGCATCTCTTAGAGCAGAGCATTCCAGACACATCACGCGCAACACATGAGTGTGTCGGCTGCAGTGTGTAGGTGTGTCACACTAATGTAAATTCCGTGGGGAATTCTGCTCAAAACAAACGAATGATGAAAACAAAGAAGTGCAATGATATTTAATTTATCCATCATTTGTTCACAATTTATATCCTCAAGATTGGGCATTTCCAAGACTCCCTGGCAAAGGGAATTTTAAGAAGAAATCCAGAGAAATGCTATACCAGCGGGGAAGGATTCCCACAATTAGTGGTAGCTGTGGATGAACTGGTTGGGGAAAACAGTAGAAATGGCTTCTCCTTTGTCTTTTCTGAGTTTATATAATACGTTGAAACGCCAACTTGCAGATCTTTCACAAATTAGATGCATGCATGCTAAAATCTAGCATCTTATTACAATGGAGTATTAAAACATTGCTATTTTAAAATTATGTACCCAGGATACTCCACTTAGGCAGAAAAAACGAAATGCAAAGATACAGAATGGGGGACAATCCCCATTCAAACTACAAGAAAGGAGATTCCATCTGAACATGAGGAAGAACTTCCTGACTGTGAGAGCCGTTCAGCAGTGGAACTCTCTGCCCTGGAGTGTGGGGGAGGCTCCTTCTTTGGAAGCTTTTAAACAGAGGCTGGATGGCCATCTGTCAGGGGTGCTTTGAATGCAATATTCCTGCTTCTTGGCAGGGGGTTGGACTGGATGGCCCATGAGGTCTCTTCCAACTCTTCGATTCTATGAGTCTATATTATGACCTCACTCATAAGAGATGTATTTCAAATGTGCTCTATATGTCTATTCACCCTGCCTTCCTCCAGAATAGTATAGGTTACCTACATTCAATGATTTAAATTTATCTGAGGTTTGGAGTTACACAATGTAAGAAATATGACCTTGGAGAGTCTTTGACCAATGCAACCGATGGTAAGCACACTGTTAAATGGGAATTCAGCTCCATATCCATCACAGCCTGAGAAAACTGCACTGAAGATATGAAGATAGACATCCCAATCATTGCAGCAGTTTAGTACTTTTGCCCCTTTGATATTTTAAGCATCAACTCTTAACAGCCTTGAAAATTATCAAAGTCCAAAATACCCGGAGAACCTAGTGTTGAGAAGTACTGGTCCACATGCCAGTGACTAGAATAAGGTGGCCAGAAATGGGAGTATACATTGAGACCTATGGTGGTTTTTTGGGGGGCTGGATAATTAAACTTCTTAAAATGCAGTTTTGGCAAAGGTCCTAACATTTAAATGCATCAAAGCAGCAGGTGCTCTCCCCCCTCTCTCTATATAATATAAAATGATTATATAATTTAAATAAAATAAACTCAAATAAATATTAAAACTTACCAGGCTTTATCATATTATGAGTTTCAACTAAAGTAGATCCACTGAATCACTTAAATTCACCTAAATTAATTTAACCAATTAAATTGCCGTGGCACAATGGGTTAAATCTTTCTGCTGGCTGGACTGCCGACCTGAAGGTCGGTGGTAGGAATTCACGAGACGAGGTGAGCTCCCATCTGCGAGCTCCAGCTTCTCATGTGGAGACATGAGAGACGCCTCTCACATGATGGTAATACATCCAAACATCCCCTGGGCAACGTTTCTGAAGTCAGCCAATTCTCTCACACCAGAAGCGACTTGCAGTTTATTGTGCCACTTCTGACACAATAATAAAAACCTAAGTGTTGATTCATCTCTTAACAATTGATTTCATGAGTCCAGTCTTAGCTGGGACTAACCAAGAGGAGTTCAGCCACTATCACCAATAGTGGGACTCTCTGCCTCGGAGTGTGGTGGAGGCTCCTTTTAAACAGAGGCTGGATGGCCTCTGTTGGGGGTGATTTGAAGGCAATTTTCCTGCTTCTTGGCAGGGGGTTGAATTGGATGGCCCAACTCTATGATTCCCACTTAATCAATTTGATTAAATAACTTAAAATCAGAAAAAATGAAAGAAAGGAAAAGAAATCCTAAATGACAAAGCAAGAGGTCTCTGAATTCCTTAAAAAGATCAAGTAAGAAGCCAAACGACTGTAAGGTATATATATTACTTGGGTAATAATCAGCACAATATACAGTATTGCAGTTTCCGCTGAGTTACAAAGCTTCATAACTCAAGGAAAATAGGAGTATTTTGCCCTGAGCCATGGCTTCTTATTTAAGACTGTCAGCCAAAGTCATGAGCAGGGTCATGGGTATGCCACATATATCCAAGCCTCAGGGCAAGCCAGCAATTATATGTTCTTGAGTGTGTCTGAGCAATGCCTTGTGAAATCCTATTGGCCAGAACGGTGACTAAAATTTCAGAGTTTGGAAACAAGCCCATTTGCTGGCCACAAATAGACCATAGCTTCTTTTACTAGGACTAGCAAAACAAGAGTATATTACACTGAACAGTAAACACGGAACTACCTGCATAAGAGTAATGATGCACAACTGCATAACCTGTCTCCTTGTTAGAGGTTGCAGAAGTTGGATTTCTTTATTGCAATATACACACACGTATTGTAGAGACAGCCCTATTCTTGATCTTGGAGTAGTGTCTATAATGTTTTGGTGGCTGTAATGAATACTCTGTAAAGGTGTTCTGCAATGACTGATATGGATTTAGGATTCTTAACATGGTCATTGTGCCCTATTATCTTGTTTTGTTCAGTATATCAAAACACGACTGCTGGATTAAATGGTAAAATCAAGGACAGCTTAATCTAACCACTGCTAATCTTTGAGCAACAGCCTTGTCAGATACAATTTACTCTGCAAGAAGCAGCACTGCATAAGTGCAAACGTATAAAAGGTCCACTTTTATTTTTTAGGCTCTGCTATTTATTTATTTAAGGTATTTGTACCCCGCCTTTCTCCACAAGTGGACCCAAGGTGGCTTACAACATATAAACGCACAAGCCAAATGTTAAAATATAGATACAAAGACAAAAACCTCAGGGGCCAGTCCATCTGCCATGCAGGAAAAGTAAATATCGAAACACACCCCACAGATGGCCACCCAGCCTTTCTAACAACAACAACAACAACAACAACAACAACAACAACAGGAGCAAACCCAAGGACCATCCAGTCCAACCCCCTTCTGCCATGCAGGAAAAGCACAATCAAGGCATCCCCCAACAGATGGCCATCCAACCTTTGTAGTAGTAGGAACAACAACAATAACAACAGCAGCAGCATCAGAAACCCAAGGGGCTATCGTGGAGCACCTCAGTATGCTTTGCGGAACCCCAAGGGCTTTGAGATCCTCTGCTTTAGATCCATAATATTTAAATTGTAAACTATGAGTGAAATGTGAGCACGATTGGTGACGTCTAACTTCTTTGTTGTTCATTCGTTCAGTCGTCTCCGACTCTTCATGACCTCATGGACCAGCCCACGCCAGAGCTCCCTGTCGGCCGTCACCACCCCCAGCTCCTTCAAGGTCAGTCCAGTCACTTCAAGGATGCCATCCATCCATCTTGCCCTTGGTCGGCCCCTCTTCCTTTTGCCTTCCACTTTCCCCAGCATAATTGTCTTCTCTAGGCTTTGCTGTCTCCTCATGATGTGGCCAAAGTACTTCAACTTTGTCTCTAGTATCCTTCCCTCCAGTGAGCAGTCGGGCTTTATTTCCTGGAGGATGGACTGGTTGGATCTTCTCGCAGTCCAAGGCACTCTCAGAACTTTCCTCCAACACCACAGCTCAAAAGCATCTATCTTCCTTCGCTCAGCCTTCCCTAAGGTCCAGCTCTCACATCCGTAGGTTACTACAGGGAATACCATGGCTTTGGCTATGCGGATCTTTGCTGCCAGTGTGATGTCTCTACTCTTTACTATTTTATCGAGATTGGACATTGCTCTCCTCCCAAGAAGTAAGCGTCTTCTGATTTCCTGGCCACAGTCTGCATCTGCAGTAATCTTTGCACCTAGAAGTACAAAGTCTGTCACGGCCTCCACAATTTCTCCCTCTATTTTCCAGTTGTCAATCATTCTTGTTGCCATAATCTTGAGGTTTTAAAACTTTGCCTGGAACATTACCCTTCAAAATGATTCTATCTTCATTTAAACTGACTACAAGGCACTTAACAAGTAGTACCCCTAACTGATGATGATGCTGTCAAGGTGATGCATGCCATTTGCCAGCAAATATGGAAAACACAAGAATGGCCATCAGACTGGAAAAAATCAACTTATATCCCCATACCAAAAAAGGGAAATGCGAAAGACTGCTCAAACTTCCGTACAGTGGCCCTTATTTCTCATGCCAGTAAGGTAATGCTCAAGATCCTGCAAGGAAGACTCCAGCAATACATGGAGCGAGAGTTGCCAGATGTTCAAGCTGGGTTTAGAAAAGGTAGAGGAACGAGAGACCAAATTGCCAATATCCGCTGGATAATGGAGAAAGGCAGGGAGTTTCAGAAAAACATCTACTTCTGCTTCATTGACTATTCTAAAGCCTTTGACTGTGTGGATCATAATAAATTGTGGCAAGTTCTTAGTGAGATGGGCATCCCAAGCCACCTTGTCTCTCTCCTGAGGAATCTGTACAAGGACCAAGTAGCAACAGTCAGAACTGACCACGGAACAACAGACTGGTTCAAGATTGGGAAAGGCGTACGGCAAGGCTGCATCCTCTCACCCAACCTTTTTAACTTGTATGCAGAACACATCATGCGATGTGCGGGGCTGGATGAATGCAAAGCTGGGGTGAAAATTGCTGGAAGAAACATTAACAACCTCAGATATGAAGATGACACCACTCTGATGGCCGAAAGCGAGGAGGAGCTGAGGAGCCTTCTAATCAAGGTGAAAGAAGAAAGCGCAAAAGCCGGGTTGCAGCTAAACGTCAAAAAAACCAAGATTATGGCAACAAGAATGATTGACAACTGGAAAATAGAGGGAGAAACCGTGGAGGCTGTGACAGACTTTGTATTTCTAGGTGCAAAGATTACTGCAGATGCAGACTGTGGCCAGGAAATCAGAAGACGCTTACTTCTTGGGAGGAGAGCAATGTCCAGTCTCGATAAAATAGTAAAGAGTAGAGACATCAGACTGGCAACAAAGATCCGCATAGTCAAAGCCATGGTATTCCCTGTAGTAACCTACGGATGTGAGAGCTGGACCTTAGGGAAGGCTGAGCGAAGGAAGATCGATGCTTTTGAGCTGTGGTGTTGGAGGAAAGTGCTGAGAGTGCCTTGGACTGCGAGAAGATCCAACCAGTCCATCCTCCAGGAAATAAAGCCCGACTGCTCACTGGAGGGAAAGATACTAGAAACAAAGTTGAAGTACTTTGGCCACATCATGAGGAGACAGGAAAGCCTAGAGAAGACAATTATGCTGGGGAAAGTGGAAGGCAAAAGGAAGAGGGGCCGACCAAGGGCAAGATGGATGGATGGCATCCTTGAAGTGACTGGACTGACCTTGAGGGAGCTGGGGGTGGTAACGGCCGACAGGGAGCTCTGGCGTGGGCTGGTCCATGAGGTCACGAAGAGTCGGAGACGACTGAACGAATGAACAACAACAACACCCCTAACTGACTTTAAAAATTTAAATTTTTTAGAAACATACTTGTTCTTGAGCTAGATCCTTTTGCTGGCTCCCACTACCTAGCGAAGTAATTGCTGAATGGTGGATCAAAATTTATGTAAATCCTATGGATTCAAGAGATTGACTTCAGTTTAGACTATCATTTCAATTTGTGTTTCAACCTTCTCAAGGAGGTCACACAAGAAGAAATGTATAGCCGAGGTTTACATTCAGTTTTGCAATACTTCTGGATTCTTGTTTATAAAAGCAGTACTATAAACACACTGCAAAGACCAATATGTGGACAGATTTTGAGACCATGGCTGACTTTGAAAGTAATGCATAAGGTTCCACAGGGAGCCTTGAGCTCACATTCCTTCACTTGCACATCCACCTCCCACCTTCATAAGTGTGTTCACAAAGAGAGGGTTAGAAGTTTCCACTTCCATTTGAGATTAACCACAATTTAGTATGTTGTCCAACCCCCATAAAATGGTTGATCTTAAGTGTTTGTTGAAATATGACAGCATCATACACAATGGATTCATACTGACTCATTTCGACAAACTATTTTTAAAATTAACAATTTTGTCTTTAATACAGGTGTCAAAGCAAGATCCAGTTAATCCAAAACAGAAGTGAAAGCTTCCAAATCTTCCTTGGACGCTTGAAAGTACGAGTCACTGCTGAGCACAGCCATTGGCTATATACAGACACGCATCTATAAAGAGGAATAGGAATAGGATAGAGGAATACTATCATGGCACTACCTGCAGCCAAGAAGGGGTAACTTTAGAAGTGTACAAATGTAATGGAGAAGTGAAAAGAGTAAGAGGAGCTGATAGCGACTGCTTCTGAATTTCCAAATTGCATTCATTTAATCGATGGAAAATTGAAATAGACTAACTTCTAGTTCAGATTATTTTTATTCAAAACCTGGAAGTAAAAATGGAGAGAAAACGATCTTGAATACCAGGATGTTGCCCAAAGCGTCAGTAATGCTCCACTGTTCCTGATTTGAAACTATCACAAAAAAAATGTTTGTGATAAAATATCCATAAAAACTGATGCTAAAATAAAAACCAGTTAATCTTAAAGTTGTTGCTCCATTCCCCCTTTCATCCCTCTCCCTTCCTTCTTCGTATGTTTATCAGCTTTTCATACTATAATTAAAAAAAATCTCTTTTACTACATCAATCATGTTCAACATAACCTGCAGCTGACATCACATTACTGGATGCCAGCTATATGTTAGAAAACTTGATTTCTGGTATTCAGAGTCCCAAGTTATTGGATTTCCACATCCCTGTGCAAGAGTGCCCCAAGTAGATAGTTGATTTATAGCTTGTATAATCAACAAACCAAACCAGTGTGGATACAAATATTAAATAACATATGTATTTAGTGTTTTCAGGAGATTACTTGTCTACTGTTATGCTTTCCCAGCAATTTTTCTGTGGTAGCACTCACAACAATATCTTCACATTCCCAAGCATGTCTACAGCAGGTTTACTGATATCTTTACTAGTCCATGAGTGAGCATGCAAGCATTTCTTTTATACTGCAGATGGCATATTCCTGAAATAGCTAGATGAGCGATGGCAGCACTAAAGTTCAATTTGAAACATGTCTACTCAGAGGCAAAATCCACTGAGTTCAATGTAATGTACTTACTAAGTATAGACCTTTAGTCTTCTATCCTCCGATAAACCCCACTAACAAAGCAAATTTCTACTTACCATGGAAGAGAAAAGTGTGTTCACAGCCATCATGAGAGCTTGTTCTTTAACAGATCCTTTGTTAGAAGCAACCTTTCACAGGTTTCCTATTTCTTCCCTATGAGAGAAATAATAGCAGTGTTTGATGCAATCACAGTACTTCTTAAATTTGTTTTTATTTAGAATTGTGTTATATTTTCCCAAATATTCTGTCTGGCAGCTTGGAACCCGGCCATCAGTAACTTAGGACACTAAGGAACTGACTAATTGAAATAAAAAACAATTCCTGAAGATCTGGGCACCTGCTTCCTAGTTATCAGGTATAATTTACCAATCATTCACTAGCCTAACACGTGCCATCATTGCATAACACTCTGACAGGCGTCACTATATGCCCTCTCTCAACTCTATTAATCAAGCCTGTACCTTCAGGGATTCTCCCCCCACCTTTTTTGATGCCTGACTATATATCACATCATATATCTCATATATATTCGTTGTGCTTTCTCTCACAACAAAATTATGGAAAACATATTTCCAAATTTTGAAAAAGCTGTATGCAATAACCAAGCCTAGAATTCCACAAGTGAACAGAGATGACAAGGGAACTATTGAAACAAAAGCTGAAAGAAAAGAGTGAAAATCCTGAGTGGTGAAGTTGTTACATATGCCTTAGTCTGGGTAGACCAGAGTCCAGCTCCCTGCTCAGCAACCAAAGTCACTTGGTGACTTTGCACATAATATTCTCAATCCAATTCACCTCACAGGGTTGTTTTAAAGATAAACTGGAGAAAGAAGACAGGTATGCTTTCTTGAGTCCCATGGAGAAGTGACAGTATAAGAATATCAAAATCGTATACTAGAACAAGGAAGGAAGGAAATTATAGAATTTATTCTGGAACATTGCTGGGATGACATTTACAGATTTCTTTTTTATCATTCTAAAAACACTATAGAGATGCTGAGTGTAATTGACTGTACGCTCTATTATTCTGTTTTTTTATGATTTTTATTTTTATTTTATTTATAAATTTGTCCAACAAAATGTATAAGCATACATTCTTCTCTCTTTTTACAGTATCTTAGACAAAAGAATATGTCATATTATATACAATCTAACAGTAAATAAACATCAAAAACATCTAAAATAATATTTCTTGTCATTATTTTTAAATTTCAGTTAACATGTACTACATATAATTCTTATCACACACCTTTTATCCGCTTATACATATTGTATTTCTTAATAGTTACTTTTATTATACGTTTTTTCTCCCTCTTCCCCTTCCCCTTAGTTTGTGCCACCTTCACCAGGACCAACCAATTCATGTTGTTTCACCATTCCAAAATATCATTGTTTCTCTTGCTGGCTTAAATCCCTTTCCCTCATTAAACACATAATAAATTTTCCCTATATTTTCCAAAAATTTGTTTGTTTACATATTCCCCTTTTAATTTTAATGTTGCAAGTTAGCTTATCATTAATTGTATATTCCAAATTTCCCTATACCATTCTTCTAATTGAATTTATTTTTTTCTTTCCATTTTTTTGGTATTAACAATTTAGCTGCTGTTATCAAATTAGAAACCAGTTCCTTTCTCCTCTTGTAAGGGAATTGTATTATCATGTATAAGTAATAATACTAATTTTGGTGTAATCTCAGTCTCTATTTTTATTATTGCTCTTATTTCTTTGAATATGCTTTCCCAAAATTTTTGTATAATGTTACATGACCACCACATATGAAGGTATGTCCCTATTTCCTGACAACCCTCCAGCACTGATTTGAGTATTTTTTTTATCAATCTGATTTAATCTAATGGGAGTTAGATACCACCTCCATATCATTTTGTAGTAATTTTCTTTAATTCTTATTGATTATTTTTTAGTATTCTCATATTCCATATGTTTGCCCATTCTTGATTATTCATTTTTCCCCCAAGTCTGTTTCCCATACTTCCTTCAAATAATCTTGCTCTATTATTCTGAATGTGGCAATCTCAGCACACAAATTATTCCTTGCAGGATAAGTCATCTGGTGGGAATGAGACCTTCATTTCCTTTTTTCAAAATTAGTTGAACCACAATTGCAGAGCTTTAGTACATACAGCTGACACTCCCCATGATACAAGTGGATTTCTCCAGAAATTGTTCTCAGTGGTTTAACCTTGGTTTGTAATCCTGAGTAAATACACATGTCCATGCCATGCCTCCAAAACTACTGCTCCTTATTGTTTTTAATCCACATATCAGCAATACTACTTTCAGCTTCTTCTCGTTTGGTTTCAAAACACAGAGTCATGTGATTTCAAAGTCCTTGTTTTTCAGAAAGGATAACAAGACCCTTGCTCAACTCCCCAACCCCGGCACTCAGGTGCTTTCCAGCAATCAGTCATTAACTAAGCAACTTGTTTTTCTAAGGTTTTATCCAGATCATTTGCCTTATTTAGCTCCATTAGCTATTATTACTACATGCTTCATTTTCTTCTTGTATGTCCTTCCTGAAATATTTTTATGCTTTTAGAGAGTCATAGTAGTAACAGCGCCCTCACTTCCTTCTTCCTTCCTATCTTTCCTATCTTTCTTGCATGTGTTCTCCAAAGAAAGTGAGTATTGCAGTTAATTTAGGAAATACTAAAACGAGGGACTGGGCTGGCGTACTGTGATACATATTTCCCTGCCTGTCTTTCACAGAACCGGCTGCTGGCAGTGGAAAAGAAAGCAGTGTTGTGATTTCAGCTGAATTTGGAAAAGTTAGTTTTGGGCCACAATCTCTGTAATCCTTAGTTAACCATCCTAAATTCTCCAACACTGGAAAGTTGCAAATAGGCCATCCAACTTATGATCCTCCAAACATTTATACTTCAGTGTCCATTAGTACCATCCAGCATGGCCAATATCAGTGTCCATGAGAGATAGTGTCCAAACAGGTCCCAGACAACTTTAAAACACGAAAAGAGATCTAGTACAAAGCCACACATATTTGAGGTACTTCATAAAAAATATATGAAGGACACCAGAGCATCAAGAGAACTAGCCACATAAATAGTCAAGCATAGTCTTTTAAAATTAAAACCTTGGGAACCAGGGGTGGGGAGATATATCCTTTCAAGAGACCTAGTATACTAGTTACTGTTTGAGTAATGGGCTGGGATACTGGGAGAACTGGTTTTGAATCTCCAAACAATGTTGAGATGACAAAAATATGAATACTGGAACCACAGGACCAATCACTGAAGCAAGATATATTTTCAATTTCAAATACACAGTACCCTCCCAGGATCAAGTGTCATTTGTTAACATGTTCTAAATAACCTGCCAAATATAAATTAAAAAGTGCACCATACCTCAGTTTGCTGAACATTAGATATTTGTGGAAATACACCTAACAACAAAGATAAAATACAGGGGTTCCCAATAGATGGACCCAATTTGAAAGTGCTTTCTCTGCCACCACAAACCACCCTTGAATGAAACTCTCATCACTTGTAGGATGGAACATAGTTTGATTAATGCTCAGTGCACAAACACCCTCTAGCCTCAGTCATTCACAAAAAAGATCACAAAACACCTTATGTTGCATAGTTGCCATCTCACAGTTGATTTGGGCTAGGGGCTGTTTGTGTGCTAAGAAAGACATCTATCAGGAATCATTCGAAACTCTATGTCCTATTCTTTCAAGTCATGAGCATTTCATTCAAGGATGTTTCCTGGTTGTAGAGATATAGCAATTTTGATTAGATCCATCTTTTTTAAACACCCTGTACTTTATCTTCCTATCAGAATCATTGGGGTGTAGTGATTACAATGTTCATTTGGGGTTTGGAATATCTGGGTCCTCCTCCCCAATGAGCCATATTCAACTTCTAACTGAGCCCTGAAACTCTCTTATTGACGTTGGACTAGCTCCACCTATCTCACAGAGTTACCTTTTTAGGACTACTATTCCCATAATTCCTCAGCCAGCATGCACTGAAGGCTAGAAGACTCTAGTTGTAGTAAGGGGAAGGATCACCACACACACACATTTTGGACTGTTCTCTCCTATTTTCCAATCAGTTATACTGGCCATGATGTCATAATAGATACACTTTTAAGTGTTGGACTATGACTCATAGTCATAGTCCATAGTCATAGTTCAAACTACAAGAGAGGAGATTCCATCTGAACATGAGGAAGAACTTCCTGACTGTGAGAGCCGTTCAGCAGTGGAACTCTCTGCCCCGGAGTGTGGTGGAGGCTCCTTCTTTGGAAGCTTTTAAGCAGAGGCTGGATGGCCATTTGTCAGGGGTGATTTGAATGCAATATTCATGCTTCTTGGCAGGGGGTTGGACTGGATGGCCCATGAGGTCTCTTCCAACTCTTTGATTCTATGATTCTATGACTCCAGAGACCAGGGTTTCGATTCCTCACTTAGCCATGGAAACCCATTGAGTGACCTTGGGCAAGTCACACATCGTTTCAGAAACCCCCGTGAAAGATTTGCCTTAGCTGGAAATGAGGTGAAGCCACACAACAACAGCAGCAGCAGCAGCAAAAACAACAACAGCTTCCCTCAGGCCCGTAGCCAGGATTTTGATTCGGGGGCGGGGGGTGAGTTTGTTTCGGGGGGGGGGGGGGGGCTGAGTCTGAGTGAAAGCGGGTCTACCCTAGCAAACCTTTTGTATTGTTACCCCAATACCCCCATGTATATGGGATATGTTGAGTATGGTGATCCGATCATGATATAAATAAACATAACAGTTTAAATAATGCACCAGTAAGGCCTTTTCGCAGACCACCATGAGAATTTGGGGGGGGGGGGGGGGACTGAAGCCCCTCAAGCCCCCCCCCCCCCCCCCCGGCTACAAGCCTGGCTTCCCTGCATTTTCAAAACTTTTGTTTATTAATATATTTATCTGGGAATCTTAACACCAATAAACTAAAACCAACTTTAACAGTAGAAAATATTTAAAATGATTAGAAAACTCTAGAAATCATGTTAAACAGTTAAATTTAAAAACAGATTTTAAAAGTTTGAATAGTTAAAATACTTTAAAGTGAATTCAAATCACGTGCATGAGAGAGTTTTTGTAACATTAATCAGGTCTAAAAGCTTTCACAAACAATTGTGTTTTATTTTGCACTTAAAGAATAGGCATTTCTAGCTACACTTCATCTGAACTTCTAGCGCACACTTGCCATTGTCGATTTTCTTGCTGCTCTCTTCCTTTCTTCACCATTTTCCTTTAACTGCTGATATAGAGCTGGCTGGCTGCAGGATAGATAAAGCTGATTTTCAGCTACTGACTAAAATATCCCACAGTTCAAGCTTCTTAGCTGCTCATCCACCTAGAACTCCTTATCCAATCCTAACTCTGCTTCTCGATCGGTTTTTTGACCACTTGCTAAGTAACTTTCTCATCTCCACATGTCCACTAGCCACACTTGTTGAAGAGTTGTAATCCAACAAATTCAGAGGTCGTAAGCTGTGGGAAGGCTGGCTTCTAAGTTCCCTCTTTTTGGCCTTATTTGAGGTAGTCAGAACTACAGCTGCCATGTTCCAATCCATTTCTGTATAATGCAGTAATATTTTCTGTATAATGCAGTTAATATTTTACAACTTCTTCCAGAAGTTCCATTTGCTGCATTTTGTGATGACTGTCCCTGCCATACAATGGGATAATACCAACTGCTTCAGGTGACATGTGGCAGGGAGAGCAGATGAAGCCATTAATTTGTGTCCAGATAATACAAAAAATACTGCTTGTGCTTCTTGTGTGTTTCACCTACCTATTCATAAAGGTTTTTTTTAAACGTAAAGAATACTCAGAGGTGGTTTGACATTTATTCATCTGAAATATAGCATACAACAATATAGGCTATAGCCCTCCAGAATAGTGTGGCTTTCTATATTGTTGTTGCGTACCTTCAAGTCATTTCCAATTCATGGAAATGTTTCTGCTAAACTTTTGAATAGCGAGTAAACATATTAAGCAAATCTCCCTGCTTCAATGGAGGTCCTGTAGTCAGGCCTAACAAAATAATTCAGTTACAATTCTTGGTCGTAATTTACTACTAAGACAAGTGTTGTGTGCCTACAGGCTATTTCTAATTTCTGGTTTTGGTCGTGGTCGTGTCAGGAGTGACTCCTGGTGTGAGTCTAATTTCTTAAGGTCTAATTTCTGGTGACCTTAAGGAAAACCTATCACGGGTTTTTTTTTGGTAAGATTTGTTCAGAGGGGACTTTTCTCTTTCTTTTCTCCGGGGTTGAGAGAATGTGACATGCCCAATGTCACCTAGTGGGTTTTCATGGCTGGGTGGGGATTTGAACCCATATCTCCAGAGCCCTAGCCCAACTCTCAAACCACCAATCATGCTAATTCTATTTCAAATGTTACTGAGCCCCCTTCTACACTGCCATATAATCCAGATTATCGAATCAGATAATCTACATTATCTGTTTTGAACTGGATTATATGGGTATACACTGCCATATAATCCAGTTCAAAGCAGATAATCTGGATTTTATATAGGAGTGTAGAAGGGGCCTGATTTTATAGCCAGGTAACTCATTGAGGAAGAACATATCAAGTCCTAATCATCCATTTGTACAAAAATAATATTCACTAATTATTCCTATTAACAAGAAAAGGGCAATTTGGGTAGTTTGATCTTTACCTTTCCATTGTCAAGTTAAGATCCTTTTATTTAGGCAGGCTTTTGGTAACTGACTGGCTGTTGAGGATGTGGTTTGTTACCATTGGATGCTGGAATGTACAGTTGACTGTCCATATTTGTGGATTACATTTTTTGCAGATTTGATTATTCTCAGATTGGGTTAATATGTTCTCTTTAGGAATCTATAGGTGACTCTATTGTGGCTGACAAAACATGACTCTTTTGTCAGCCACAGAATGGTTCTCAACCTTTGGGTCCCAGGTGTTTTGGCCTACAATTCCCAGAAATCCCAGCCAATTCACCAGCTGTTAGGGAGTTGAAGGCCAAAACATCTGGGGACCCACAGGTTGAGAACCCCTGAGCTAGAGGATCTAGAACAGGTGTCCCCAAACTGAGGCCCAAAGGCCAGATGCGGCCTTCCAAGATCATTTACCCAGCTCCTGCCCTAAACTTTTGACTTAGGGTTGCCTAAGGCTTGAAGAAACACAACTTGAGGGAACACAACAACAATAATCCTAATTAACGTGACATCAACCAAAAGCATTCCCACACTTCCCAATAAAATACAGGTAAATTTATGTAGGTTTAATTTGTTCTTAATTTTAAATATTATAATATTCTTTCATGGTTTTTGCACTACGAATAAGATATGTGCAGTGCGCATAGGAATTCAATGTGGGTTTCCCCCCACAAACTATAGTCTAACCCCACAACAGGCTGAAGGACTGTGAACCAGCCCTTTGGCTTTAAAAGTTTATGGACCCCGGATCTAGAGATTTCTAGAGAGTTGTTCCATCCTGTTAAGAAAAGTATTTTTTTAATTCAAATTTTCCTCTTTTGTGGGGCTCCTGTGCCCCTAACACAGCAAATATGTAGGGCTGACTTTATTGTTAAATTATGCACTTAATTGTTTTTGTACACACTTTTAATTTTATTTAAATAGTTTTCAATAGTTTCCTTTTATGAGTTTAGTATAATTGTAAGCTTCCCCGTATCTCAGTTTTGAGTGAAAGGCAGGATATAGTGACTAAGTAAGAAAGCAAATGTTATTCCTGTTAGCAAAAACCTCAAGTCCTACATCTGCTAATATACAAAGCCCGTTTTATAGAGCTCCAAGTCCAAATAACATCCTTTGGAAATAACCTTTGAAAATAACCTATATCACATTAATGTTCTTAAAAGTTCTAAACAACCAGACAACTGGAGATGAGTTCACTTTCCCTGCTGAGTAAATTGGGTCTTTGGACCATAATAAAGATTGATTGATTTGAACTGGAGTTGAGTTCATGATTTACCTTTAATTGAAATTCATATTATTCAAAATGTTGTGCTACATTTTAGGCAGCAAGGTTTCATACGAAATATGAAATTGCCTAATGGATTTCAAAGTCAATAAGAACAAAGCAAACCAACTGCAGGAGGGAGTTGCAGCAATGTACTAGGTGTTTTTGAAAAGAGAAGTGAGCTTCTGTCAAGAAAATACCAGTCTTTTCTTGAGCCAGGAGTAGGAAAAACTAAGGTCCTATCCAATTTCTATGGATACATTCTCCCTTATATTATAGCATTTGATAAGTGCCAGGTGATCCAAGGAAGTGGTGTATCAAATTTCCATTATGAGAGTTTTAAATGATTAATGAAAGTAGGAGGGAAAGTGCAACGTTGTATTTTGCCTCCTTCTTTTCAATTTATATCAGCTGAAAAAACCATGAGTGGTATTAAGATGTGGTATATCATCTCCTCTTTAAAGCTCAGTCATAAAAGAGATATAAGAATGTTCACTGAATTATTAAAAATGCATTAATAATTAATAATTATTAACAACAAAACATGAACTTTGTGTGCGATGGTCTAGCAAGGATATCATGTAGTAGAAAGCAGCATTATACTTGATATAATGGATTCACTGAAAAGAGCAATAATAGTAACTGGCTGTTTCATAAGAAACAAAATTAGCCATGTGATCCAGAAGAAAAAGCAAAACACAATGGCGTGGCATTATATGTAAGTAACATGGCACCAGCATAAGGTAGAGCTTTGAGTGCTGGACCGTGACTTTGGAGGCCAGTGTTCAAATGAAAACACATTAGGCAAGTCACACATTCTCAGCTCCAGAAAACCCTATTCACCTTAGGGATACCACAAGTCTAAAATGACTTGAAGGCAAACAGCGTGGAAAACAATAAAAACAACAACAACCTGATGTATACCAAACACTGCCACTTTTGTGACATTTCAGCAATCCTAATAAAGATATTATGCAATGCTAATTTTTAACTACTTCAGAGTAAGGACATTTTATGCAAAGTGTATCTTTCTTTTTATATACGGTAATATAATAATAATAATAATACTTTATTTATACCCCGCTACCATCTTCCACAGGACTAGGCGCGGCTTACAAGAGGCCGAGCCCAAATACATCAATAAAACAATGACAACAATACAACAATAAATAAACTAATAAACAAAGCAAAAACAATAACAATAATATCACGATGCATTAAAAACCTGAGGCAGGGCCAAATGTAATGGTTAAAATTTAAAAAAATGCTGGGCATGTCCAAGTGAAATACAATAGATATTTTAGGGATAGGTGGGTGTGCAGACAATCCTAAATCTCTCGTAAAGTGCATTTGGGACACATTGCTTGGACTTCCTTATTCTGGGAAGGCACACTGGAACATCCACGTTTTCAAGCTCCTTCTAAAGACTGCTGGCGATGGGGCATGCCTGATGTCCTTGGGGAGGGAGTTCCAGAGTCGAGGGACCACCACCGAGAAGGCCCTGTCCCTCGTCCCCACCAATCGCGCTTGCGACGCAGGTGGGATCGCGAGCAGGGCCTCTCCAGATGATCGAAGAGATCGTGTGGGTTCGTATACAGAAATGCAGTCACGCATTTAAGAATCTACAATATGTGTGTGTGCAGTGTGGAGGATTAGTGGCATTGAGGTGTTACTGAATTCTCAACTTCTAGTTAGCTAGAATAGCCAATAGTGGGAATGCTAGGGAATGTAGTCTAATAGCATCTGGAAAGATGCAGGTCAGAACCTGGATCAACAGACACTCTAACCATGTAACTATAGATTACTGGCATTGGTTTTAATTGCTTTCTAATAAGAACCAGAATGTAAGATGAAATCCTGAAGATAATAGAAATACTACACGTAGGCAGGAAAAAAATGAAATGCACAGATATAGAATGGGTGACACCTGGCTTGGAAAGAATACATGTAAAAGAATCTGTGAGTCTTAGCAGATCACACACTGAACATAAGTCAACAGTATGGTGCGGCAACTAAAAAAGCCAATGTTATTCTTGGTTGCATCAACTGAAGAATAGTGTCTAAATCAGGGGTCCTCAAACTAAGGCCCGGGGGCCGGATATGGCCCTCCAAGGTCATTTACCCGGCCCTTGCTCAGGGTCAACTTAAGTCTGAAATGACTTAGCAACAACAACAATCCTATCTCATCAGCCAAAAGCAAGCCACACTTCCCATTAAAATACTAATAAGCTTATATTTGTTAAAATTGTTCTTCATTTAAATTATTGTATTGTTTTTAAGTGTTTTTTGCACTACAAATAAGGTATGTGCTCTGTGCATAGGAATTCATTCAGGGTTTTTTCAAATTATAATCCAGCCCTCCAACAGTTTGAGGGACTGTGACCTGGCCCTCTGTTTAAAAAGTCTGAGGACCCCTGGTCTAAATCAAGGGAAGTAATAGTTCCACTCTATTCTGCTTTGGTCAGATCTCACCTGGAATATTGTGTTCAGTTCTGACCATCACAATTCAAGAAGAATACCGAAAAGCTGGAAAGTCTCCGTAGAAGGGTAATGAAAATGATCAAATATCTAGAAGCCAAGACCTAGCTTAGGAAGCTAAGTATGTTTAACTTGGGGGGGGGGGGGGGGTTGAAAGGGGACATGATAGATATGATTAAAGGATGTCACAATAAGGAGTGGCCAGGCTTGATTTCCACTGCTCTAGAAACTAGGAAAAGATAAACATAAACATTGGGAAGAAATTCCTGACAGTAAGAGCTATTTGGCAGTGGCATATGCTGATTGCGGTATGGTGGAGTCTCCTTCTCTGGAGGATTTTTAAGCAGAGACAGGATGTCCATCTGTCAGAGGTACTTTGATTGTGTATTACTACATCGCAGGGGGTTTGGCTGGATGGCCCATGTGGTCTTTTCCAACCTTATGATGCTATGAAGTACCATAGCTGAAAGGGGGTCAGACGTACAGACAGGTGACGCATTGTCATTATCATGGGTCATGCAATTAAATTTTGCCTTATCTCCCAGATCCCCTGTCCTGATATATTTCATTGCCCTACCACCCAGTGGTTTAAATTTTTAAAATTTTTGAATTTGCCCTGCACACTGTGTTTATTTTTATTAATGTTCTGAGTTTATATTGTTGCGCCATTTATTTCTATTGGTTCTGTATTTTTAATTTTGTGTGTTTTTGTGTAATACTGTGTTACTGTGCTGATGGGCGTGGCCTTATGTAAGCCGCCCCGAGTCCCCTTGGGGAGATGGTGGTGGGGTATACATAAAGTTTAATAATAATTAATAATAATAATATCAAAATCCTTAATTTGATCCCAAATGTGCTCTCGACATGAGGTCAACGTATACATGAGTATATATGGCAAATCTGATATTAGAAGAAAACCCTGAGGAAAACCATAGGTAAATATGCACGATGAATAAATATACACAAGGTGAGCTATATGGTTCCTATCAGTGTATGTTAACTTGTAGTTGAACTTTTATTCTGTCTTGTTAAACATGACTTGAGCAAACTACTGGAGAGAGGATACAGAAAACCATCATTCATTATTCTTGAACTTGTTTTCTTCAGTAGCTTCTAAGATACTTTAGAAACACTGCGCTCAATCTATCCAAAGTTAAAACACTGTTAAATAACCTTCAGTGGGAGAGAACTCAGTACATACAAGAAAGCTTAAGTGTCATTGCTTTGGCTATATATTTTCTTCCTATTTCCATTTGCATTCTCCTGAATGACCAGGCTGAAAGAAGATGGAATAAAATAGCCCTGAAGGATAAATGCTGAACTGGACAACCTAAAATAAATAGTACATTTTAAAAGAAAATAAAAGCATTTTAAAAGCAGATAAATGCTTACCTTATGCTAAAATTCACAAAGTCTTAGAACAGTGTTTCTCAACCTGGGGGGGTCACGAGGGGGTGTCAGAGGGGTCGCTAAAGGCCAGGCATGTAGCCGGGGGGGGGGGGGGGGGCTTGAGAGGCTTCAGACCCCCCCCCCCCGAAATTCTCATGGTGGTTCGTGAAAAGGCCTTACTGGTGCATTATTTAAACTGTTATGTTTATTCATATCATGATCTGATCACCATACTCAATATATCCCATATGCATGGGGGTATTGGGGTAACGATACAAAAGGTTAGCTAAGGTAGACCCTCTTTCACTCAGACTCAGCCCCCCCCCCCTCCCCGAAACAAACTCAGCCTGCCCGAATCGAAATCCTGGCCACGGGCCTGCCAAAGGCCATCAGAAAACACATTTTTTTCTGTTGGTCATGGGGGTTATGTGTGGGAAGTTTGGCCCAATTCTATCATTGGTGGGGTTCAGAATGCTCTTTGATTGTAGGTGAACTATAAATCCCAGCAACTACAACTCCCAAATGTCAAGGCCTATTTTCCCCAAACTCCACCAGTTTTCGCATTTGTACATATTGAGTATTTGTTCCAGGTTTGCTCCAGATCCATCATTGTTTGAATCCACAGTGCTCTCTAGATATAGGTGAACTGATAGTCCAAAACTCAAGGTCAATGCCTACCAAACCCTTCCAGTATTTTCTGTTGGTCATGGGAGTTCTGTGTGCCAAATTTGGTTCAATTCCATCGTTGGTGGAGTCCAGAATGCTCTTTGATTGTAAGTGAACTATAAATCCCAAATGACAAAATCAATCCCCGTCCAACCCCACCAGTATTCAAATTTGGGCGTATTGGGTATTGGTGCCAAATTTGGTCCAGTGAATGAAAATACATCTTGCATGTCAGATATTTACATTACAATTCATAACAATAGTAATATTACAGTTGTGAAGTAGCAACAAAAATAATTTTATGGTTGGGGGTCACTACAACATGAGGAACTGTATTAAGGGGTCACGTCATTAGGAAGGTTGAGAAACACTGTCTTAGAAGAATCTTATGCACTGTTAGCTGGAAATAAGCCCAAACGAATTAAATGGGACTTACTTTTGAGTAGATATGCACAGGATTGTGCAATTATTTCAACAACCAGTTTTTAACAGCAGAGTTAGACCTTGAAATACACACAACATGTATACATCTGGGCAAAATGCTTCCCCCTCACTTATGTCAAAGAGTTAGGGCAACATATATAACTTTAAGGCATGCTTGGGCCCCACTCTCCAATTTCTTTATGAATCAAAGTATTTCTGAAGCAACTTTATAATCTAAACCGAGTTTAAATGAGTTGCTGCAGGAAGACAGAAATTTAATAACCACTGTTATTACAATGTTGTTTTATGGTGTGTGGTAATATTGCTACTGCAGTTGCTAATGCCCGACCTTTATTAAGCTAATCCCTTGTTAGCCGGCCAAGATGATGAGAGGCAATCTTCTTTAATGGGAGCTAACAGCTTGGGATCAGATAGTAGATGTCTGTTTTCTGAATAGACAGCTTACCATTCAGACCTCTGAAATGAATGCTCCGTAAGGAGGCATCAGAAAAGACAGTCATTGACAGTTCTCAAATTAGAGAAGGTCTCAAAGAATTACAGATCTAACTGGACTAGTAACAGTATTGGGGGGGGGGGGGGAGTGTCCATACGATGGTTCTCTATAAAACTCAAACAGTATGACTGGGTTAAGGCAAGCTGCAGGAATCTGTGGGTACGATTTGCCACCACTTTAACTGCCATGGGTCAATGCTATAGAATCATGGGAGTTTTAAAGCCGCTTTGAGTCTCTTTTCTGGAGAGAAAAAGCGGGGTATAAGTAGTAGTAGTAGTAGTAGTAGTAGTAGTTTTTCAAGGTATTTAGCCTTCTTTGACAATGAGTGCTGGTGCCCCTCTGAACTACAACTCCACAATTCCATAGCACTGACCCATGGTAGTTAAACTGGTGTCAAATTGCATTAATTCTACAGTGTAGATGTAATCTATCATGTGCTTTTATGCATATAAACAAGTATTACAAATACACTGCAAGTCTCTACAATTCATTCCCAAAAGAAATTCAATATGAAATCGTATACAAAAGTACTACTTTCTACAGCAAGACTTATTCCAGAGTAGACATTATAGCAGGCATGGACAAGCTTTGGCCCGCTAGGAGTTTGGACTTCAACTCCCACAATTCCTAACAGCCCGGTAGGCTCTTTGCCCATGCCTGCATTATAGAATTGTTCTGTGAGTGTAGTAGTGGTATCATCTGCAGAAACAGAACATGCTATGCATCTTGTTACTGATAAAAACATATGCGGAGTTGAGAAAGTACTTTTTATGTGATCAGTTGGACAGTGTTATAAACTGGACGACAGATATTTCATCCGGATTTGCCAACTATACAGTTACATTACACAGAATGTGTTAATTTGGGGAGGGAACCCTGATGCAAGTTGCTGAAACTTGATGGGATTTAACAGCATTATTAACATGTTATAAATATCTACTGTAGTCAGGATTATGGTTTGGGTTTAGCTCTTATACACTTGAATACAAGTTGAGCAGCCCTCATCTGGACTTTTGTAATCCAAAATCATCTACTTGGGCGGGTGAGAGAGGGACACCCAGGCCTGTAGCCGGGGGGGGGGGAGGTGGGTTAGTGGTTCAACCTCCCCCCCCCCACGAAATTTTTCAGGTAAAAAAAAAATAACCTGGTTTACTCATGAATTTTAACTGGTTAACCAAATCCCCACGCTAAGTCTATGAGACGCAAAAAATTAAGAGTCCCTCCAGAACTGCAAGCACTATCTCAAGCAAATATTGACAATTTATTCACACTGTCATTACTTGCAGCAATAGCCGGTGTAGCGAAGCAACCAAGGTTTTTTTTTGGGGGGGGGGGGGGGTTGAATGCTCTCATTAAAGAGGCCAGACTTGGTGGAGGTGGTTGACAGGGGTGGAGCTGCAGGCTATTGAAGGCTGCTCTGCCCCCTGCTCTGCTCTTTGCTTCAGATTACTGCAATGCACTCTACGTGGGACTGAACTTAAAAAGTATATGGAAATTGCAATTGGTCCAGCGTATGGCAGCCAGACTGCTTATCAGAGCTGACCCCAGAGAGCACCCCCCCCCCGCCCCCCACTGAGACGGTTCTACTGGCTCCCTACTGTCTTCCGGGCCCAATTTAAGGTGCTGGTCTTAACCACACAGTTTTGGTATAGGATACTTGAGACATCATGTCCTACAATACAAGCCAGGTAGATTATTAAGATTGAGTAATGAAACGCTCCTCTCCACTCAGCTCAGGGACAACCGTCACTTATAATTGGCTAGAGATGGCACATTCTCGAGTGTGGCACCAAAGCTTTGGAAAAACTTGAATACTTTCCCGTGTGGAATAGCTTTTTAACGAATGGTGCCAGAAGCCCAGGACTGCACTTTATAATCACATTTTACTTCCCTGCGTATTTTAGACTGACTTGGGATTATTTTAATTTTAATGGGTTATTTTTATATTTTTATGTTTTAACTATGGCTTTAAATACCTTGAGTTCTTGGAGAAATGAGATATAGAAATGTCCTAAATAAATAAATATATTATTTTTTAATAAATGGAGCCTCCAGTGGTGCAGTGGGTTAAAGCGCTGAGCTGCTGAACTCATTGACAAAAAAGTCAAACTCCACCAGTGTTCATATTTGGGCATATTGAGTATTCTTGTAGAGTTTGGGCCAGATCCATCATTGTTTGAGTCCACAGTGATCTTTGGATGTAAGTGAACTACAACTCCAAAACCAAAGGACACTGCCCACCAAACCCTTCCAGTATTTTCTGTTGGTCATGGAAAAACGATGTGCCAAGTTTGGTTCAATTCCATCATTGGTGGGGTTCAGAATGCTCTTTGATTGTAAGTGAATCCCAGCAACTACAACTCCCAAACGACAAAATCAATTTTTGAGTGAGGGACAAACATTGGGTTGTTACGTGTTATGTGTCCAAATATGGTGTCAATTCGTCCAGTGTTTTTTGAGTTCTGTTAATCCCACAAACGAACATTACATTTTTATGTATATAGATCAGGGGTCCTCAAACTTTTTAAACAGAGGGCCGGGTCACAATCCCTCAAACTGTTGGAGGGCCGGATTATAATTGGGAAAAAAATGAATGAATTCCTATGCACACTGCACATATCTTATCTGTGGTGCAAAAACACTTAACAATACAATAATTAAAATGAAGAACAATTTCAACAAAAATAAACTTATTAGTATTTCAATGGGAAGTGTGGGCCTACTTTTGGCTGATGAGATAGGATTGGTGTTATTGTTGTGTGCTTTCAAGTTGTTTCAGACTTAGGTTGACCCTGAACGAGGACCGGGTAAATGACCTTGGAGGGCCGCATCTGGCCCCTGGGCCTTAGTTTGAGGAGCCCTGATATAGATTATATTATATTTTATCTGTGTGTGTTTAGTCCTTCAGCCTAGGGAGAGGTGGGAAACAAAAAATATTACTATTATTGTTATTGTTCATTCGTTCAGTTGTCTCTGACTCTTCGTGACCTCATGGACCAGCCCACGCCAGAGCTCCCTGTCGGCCGTCACCACCCCCAGCTCCTTCAAGGTCAGTCCAGTCACTTCAAGGATGCCATCCATCCATCTTGCCCTTGGTCGGCCCCTCTTCCTTTTACCTTCCACTTTCCCCAGCATCGTCTTCTCTAGGCTTTGCTGTCTCCTCATGATGTGGCCAAAGTACTTCAACTTTGTCTCTAGTATCCTTCCCTCCAGTGAGCAGTCGGGCTTTATTTCCTGGAGGATGGACTGGTTGGATCTTCTCGCAGTCCAAGGCACTCTCAGAACTTTCCTCCAACACCACAGCTCAAAAGCATCGATCTTCCTTCGCTCAGCCTTCCCTAAGGTCCAGCTCTCACATCCGTAGGTTACTACAGGGAATACCATGGCTTTAACTAGGCGGATCTTTGTTGCCAGTCTGATGTCTCTACTCTTTACTATTTTATCGAGACTGGACATTGCTCTCCTCCCAAGAAGTAAGCGTCTTCTGATTTCCTGGCCACAGTCTGCATCTGCAGTAATCTTTGCGCCTAGAAATACAAAGTCTGTCACGGCCTCCACATTTTCTTCCTCTATTTTCCAGTTGTCAATCATTCTTGTTGCCATAATCTTGGTTTTTTTTATGTTTAGCTGCCACCCAGCTTTTGCACTTTCTTCTTTCACCTTGATTAGAAGGTTCCTTAGCTCCTCCTCGCTTTCGGCCATCAGAGTGGTGTCATCTGACAAGCTGGAAAGTGTCCAGAGGAGGGCGACTAAAATGATCAAGGGTCTGGAGAACAAGCCCTATGAGGAGCGGCTTAGGGAACTGGGCATGTTTAGCCTGAAGAAGAGAAGGCTGAGAGGAGATATGATAGCCATGTATAAATATGTGAGAGGAAGCCACAGGGAGGAGGGAGCAAGCTTGTTTTCTGCTTCCTTGGAGACTAGGACACGGAACAATGGCTTCAAACTACAAGAAAGGAGATTCCATCTGAACATTAGGAAGAACTTCCTGACTGTGAGAGCCGTTCAGCAGTGGAACTCTCTGCCCCGGAGTGTGGTGGAGGCTCCTTCCTTGGAAGCTTTTAAACAGAGGCTGGATGGCCATCTGTCAGGGGTGATTTGAATGCAATATTCCTGCTTCTTGGCAGGGGGTTGGACTGGATGGCCCATGAGGTCTCTTCCAACTCTTTGATTCTATGATTCTATGATTCTATCTGCATATCTGAGGTTGTTAATGTTTTTTTATTTATATAGATTATATTTTATCTGTGTGCGTTTAGCCCTGCTGTATCCTGCCCTTTAGCCGTAGGGAGAGGTGGGAAACAATTTTTTTTACTATTATTATTGTGATTAGAACCCCCTTTACAGCCAGCTTTCCACATTTACTGGGTTATGGGGCACAGGACCCTCCTGAAAGTGAAGAAGTGTGAATGAAGTTGCCTTTCTTTTAAATAGGTGGGCTTCTCCTTCTTGTTATACCTAAATGGCATGCTGCCCTGCTATATGGCCCCTCAGAGGGCGAGCATCCTCTCTTCCTCCCTCCCTCTTGCTCTCTGCCTCTTCCTCCCCCTCCCCTCCAGGTGCGCCTTCTTTCCTCGCTTCCCATTGGCCCTCAGCCACCGAACCCCGCTCGCGCTCCCTGAAGGGGAGGGAGAACACCACCACCCCCTCCGTGCGCGCGCGCGCCTCACCTGACACCTGGCAAGCGGCGCTGGGTGGGTGGGTGAGTGAGTGGGCAGAAGAGGATGAGAGGCGGGGGGGAGGGGCGGCGGAGGAAGAAATTGAGAGCCAGAGCCGCACGCGCGGGAGGAGAGGGTGCCTCGCGCTCGCCCTGAGGAACCGGCACTCCGCAGATGAGCGCCTCGAGATTCGCTCCCTCTCCACTCTCTCGCTTTTGCCAAGCGCCACGCCCCTGGCTGGGACCAGCGGCACCGGGGTCACGTGATGCCCGCTCCAACCGCCAGAGGCGGGGTGTGTGTGTGTGGAGCGAGCGAGAGAGAGAGAGGGTGCCTCTTTCTCACCCTCAGTCTTTGATGAAGGCAGGATTGTGGAGGCTGCTGGAGATTATTATTATTATTATTATTATTATTATTATTATTATTATTATTAGCCATCCCCTGGAATATTGTGTCCAATTCTGGGCACCACAATTCAAGAGACGTTGACAAGCAAGGAGGGCGACAAATGATCAAGGGTCTGGAGAACAAGCCCTATGAGGAGCGGCTTGAGGAGCTGGGCATGTTTAGCCTGAAAAAGAGAAGGCTGAGAGGAGACATGATAGCTATATATAAATATGTGAGAGGAAGCCACAGGGAGGAGGGAGCAAACTTGTTTTCTGCTGCCCTGGAGACTAGGACGCAGAGAAATGGCTTCAAACTACAAAAAGGAGATTCCATCTGAACATGAGGAAGAAAGTCCTGACTGTGAGAGCCATTCAGCAGTGGAACTCTACCACGAGTGTGGTGGAGGCTCCTTCTCTGGAAGCTTTTAAACAGAGGCTGGATGTCAGGGGTGATTTGAATGCAATATTCTTGCTTCTTGGCAGGGGGTTGGACTGGATGGCCCATGAGGTCTCTTCCAACTCTTTGATTCTATGATCCTGCCACGCGTTGCTGTGGCCCAGTCTGGTGATCTGGAAAATAATGAGAAAGTGTGGGTTTCTAATATATGTAATTTCTTTATGCTTGTGGGCAAAACAGTATTTCTTGCTGTTTCTTTGTCAGTGTTCTCATTACTACTCTGGAACATACAACATATAATTATCCTTCTTTAGGGGTCCAGGCCAGGGGGGGGGGGGGCTTGAGGGGCTTCAGCCCCCCCCCCTGAAATTCTCAGGGTGGTCCACGAGAAGGCCTTACTTGTACATTATTTAAACCAGGGGTCCTCAAACTAAGGCCTGGGGGCTGGATGCGGCCCTCCAAGGTCATTTACCCAGCTTTCACTCAGGGTCAACCTAAGTCTGAAACGACTTGAAAGTACACAACAACAACAACAACAACAATCCTATCTCATCAGCCAAAAGCAGGCCCACACTTCCCACTGAAATACTAATAAATTTATATTTGTTAAAATTGTACTTCATTTTAATTATTGTATTGTTTTTAAGTGGTTTTTCCACTACAAATAAGATATGTGCAATGTGCATAGGAATTCATTCATGTTTTTTTCGAATTATAATCCGGCTGTTCTGTCGCCACTGGGTCCGAACAAAATGTCTTTATTCTATAGAATGCACACTTTAAACCCAGTGGGAAGCTGGGGTGCCCAAAGAGAGATTGTTAGAGACTTCCAGAAGTAATGGGCTTTAGAGTTCTTTAAAGGTACAAAAAAGTCTTTATTAAGGAACAAATCTTCAAGCAACACTTCATGGCTTTCTTATACGAGTCTTTAAGAGACTGGCACTGACTTGGTTTAACTATACTATCTCAACATGAGGAAGAACCCTTTATAATCTCTCCCAGGCTATCCATCGCCTAGGCCTCGCTGGTCTGGGTATAACTGCCGATCCCCAAATGCGTCTGGAAACTGAGTAACCTACCAGACGAAGCTAGAAGATACTTAGCTGGAATTCTGTGGTTCTATAGTACTGTCCTGTGGGAACTTCAGGGCTGTTTCCCCCTCTGGTGTTGTGAGGCTGAGAGGCTGTGAGCTCTCAGCCAGAGCCTTTGGGACCTTTTCCTTCTGTTTCCCTGGAACTGGATGGTCACTGGATGACCCCTGGATGGTCACTGGATGGACCCCGGATCACCTCTGGGTGATCCCCGGATGGCTTTGAGGAATGAAGCCTTTCCTACGGGACAAGCTGATCTGCCCTGAACCATCAGAAAGCAAAAGTGTCACTCTCCTGGCCACCAATGTGGATGATTTTGGATATCGGAATATTTCAAATTTCGGAGTTCCAGATAAGAGATGCTCAACCTGTAAATATTTTTAACTGGCATCTGAATGGCAGGGATCACCAGGGGGGTGTCAGAACGGTCATCAAAGACCACCAGAAAACACAGTATTTTCTGTCCGTCATGGGGGTTCTGTGTGGGATGTTTGGCCCAGTTCCATCGTTGGTGGGGTTCGGAATGCTCTTTGATTGTAGGTGAATTATACATCCTAATAACTACAACTCCCAAATGTCAAGGTCTATTTCCCTCAAGCTCCATTTGTGTTCGCATTTGGGCATATTGAGTATTCCTGTCAAGTTTGGCCCAGATCCATCATTGTTTGAGTCCACAGTGTTCTCTGGATGGAGGTGAACTTCAATTCCAAAATTCAAGGTCAATGCCCACCAAACCCTTTCAGTATTTTCTGTTGGTCATGGGAGTTCTGTGTGCCAAATCCGGTTCAATTCCATTGTTGATGGAGTTCAGAATGCTCTTTGATTATAGGTGAACTATTATAAATCCCAGCTACTACAACTCCCAAATGACAAAATCATAATTTTTTGAGTGATGGTCACTCCTTGTGCAGTGAGACATTTTGTTGCCAAATTTGGTGTGATTTCATTCATTGGTTCTTTTGTTTTTAAGGTACTCATTATGCACAGATCATATATAGATAGATAGATAGATAGATAGATAGATAGATAGATAGATAGATGGCTCCAGTGGGTCACACTATTTTGGAGCAACACAGGGACAGCCTCTCTGGCCACTCTTACATGCAAAATTGATCAGTATTGGGGACAGCATTTTTCTAAACACCAAGGTCCTGACTTATTTAGTCTTATACTAATATTGAATTGCTCATATTCCATGCTTTAATAATATGGTACATCCCACTGAGTATACACAATTTGGTCACACTCATAGATCTATAAGGGGCCTTGCAGGCCTTGATGGAAGAGATAATGTGAAGAATAACCATTCTAAAAATTCACTGAATTAGAAGTTTTTCCCAACTTTTGAGTGGCTGTTTGTGACTTAGTTGTTCTTAGATATCTGGAGTCTGACGATCCTCCGAAGTTTGGAGTGTGTTTTATTGCTGTGACCAATCTCCATTATAAGCCAGCAGGAATGCAGGTTTATCGCACATGCCATGTGCCACCTTTACAGGACTTCCTGGACCTCTGACATCACAAGGTTGTCACGAGTAAAGCCATCTTGCCTATTTTAAAGGAGCTTAAAGATAAGCCCAAAACAAACACAGAAGGCTGGTATGCACTTTAATGAGGGAGTGTGCAACAGGTTATCTGATCACAGATTCATCATGCAAGTAATTGTTTGGAGAACTGTCTGAGAAGTTCAGAAAGTCAAGGCATGTGATGAAATCACAAGAATCTCATCTATCAAATATAGAATGTGATTCCTGAGATTAAATAAAGGGTGGGATGGGGACAATAAAGAAAAGCCAATTATAAAAGCCAGTCCTAACAGTTTATTAAGTGGTGCCCTACTAGCAAATAGAAAAAAAGTTTCTTATGTTAAAGATAAGGCATTTAAATCTTCAACTATTTCATTATTGGATGCGAGGACAAATAATTATGTAGTTCTTCTCTCTTCAAAAAACAAACAAACAGGATAAACAAATCTTCCTCTGCAATAGTCTCCTTTTATCTGAATGTCCCAAAATGCTGTGGGGGAATTATTCTGCAGAGAACAGGATGTAGTATATTTTTTAAAAAGATAAATCTCTGAGCAAGAAACCAATTTTCTTTACAGACTTTTTGTTTGCACCCCAACACACATTTTTACACAACACTTCAAGACTTGAAGTGCATTAAATTTTAACTGTTCTCTTATGCTTTCTGTAAGGATTTGCTGATTGCTGGGAAACATGTGTTGTAGTTGTTTTACCTCAAAACAAATAATTATGAATACTATTCCCATCCAGAGTAAAGGCAAACAGTGCACAATTAATCATTTTTATGCAAAGGAGAAAATAATAAGGTGTGCTCTTAGATAATTGAAAATATATAGAATTACAAAGTAATGAATTTAATCAGTGGCACAGGTTAAGCATCCTTTGAGCAGAATTTATAAATCTGAAATAGTTCACATGTGTGGCTAAGATTGTAAAAACTTTCCGTTTTGATGATTCAGTGTATGCAAACTTTGTTTCATGCATACATTTATTAAAATATTGTGCATTGAATTAGGCTTTATGTATAAGGTGAATATGAAACAGATGAGTTTTATATTTAGATTCGGTTCCATTTCCAACGAAGTATATGCAAATACAGATATCCAAAACCCCCAAAAATCCAAAATCTAAAATACTTCTGGTGTCAAGTACAGTATTGTGAATATTTTGTATACTCAATTTGTTTAAGCTTCCATGAGAATCACCCTTTCTACAATTCTATATAATCCAGATTGTCAAAGCATATCATCCACATTATCTGCTTTGAGCTGGATTCTATGAGTCTACTCTGCCATATAATCCAGTTCAAAGCAGATAATCTGGATTTTACATGGTAGTGAAGATGGGGCCTGAGTGACCTTGGACAAATCACACACTTTCATCCTGAGGCCCCTTCCACACAGTCCCTATATCCCATGATCCGATCCCAGAATATCTGCTTATCTCAGGTTTTCTGGCAGTAAAGTTAAAGGTTTCCCCTTGACAGTAAGTCCAGTTGACTCCAATTCTGGGAGTAAGTCCAGTTGACTCCAATTCTGGGAGTGGTGCTCATCTCCATTTCTAAGCTGAATAACCGGCGTTGTCCATAGATGCCTCCTAGGTCATGTGGCTGTTACCTTCCCACTGGATGCCTCCTAGGTCATGTGGCTGTTACCTTCCCACTGGATCTACTCATATTTGCATATTTTCAAACTACTAGGTTGACAGAAGCCAAGGCTTACAACGGGAGCTCACCCGCTCTGCGGATTCAAACTGCCTACTGCCAATTCAAACTGCCAATGTTTAGACTGCCAACTGCGGATTCAAACTGCCAAGTTCCACAGCTCAGTGGTTTAACATGATGTGCCACCAAATCAGACTCATATAATTTATTTCAAACCAGATAACCTGGGATCAGATTCTGGGATAGAAGGACTGTGTGGAAGGGGCCTGAGTCCCCACTGCCAGATAATCTGGGATAAACAGAAAACCTGGGATCAGATTCTGGGATATTGGGCCTGTCTGGAAGGGCCCTCATATAATGTAGTTCAAAGCAGATAACCTGGGATCTGATCCTGGGATATAAGAACTATGTAGAAGAGACCTGAGAGGAAGCACAGGCAAACCCCTCTGAACAAATCTCAGCAAGAAAACCTACTGGATTTCCATAAGTTGGGAACAAAGTCATACAGCAACAAGAAGAAAAGCAGCAAAATCATCATCTATTGGCCAGAGCTCACTTTAGTTAATTTATTCCAGTAACATTTACATCCAGATAAACTTGTTTTAGATTTAGTACCACATTGTAACTAGTGCCGAGGAAAAATATTACAGTACTGATATTTTTGGATGATTTAGATTTCAGCCCAATATTATGCAAATGTATTCAAAACTGTCTCTAACTTTAATGTTCATTGACTTTTTATAGTATTTCTTTATTCAATATGGATGATTTAAACAGCTGATTTTAATGTGCCAATAACTGATTTTAGTATTTATGTATGTTTCCAGTTTATTTTATGTTCCGGCATTGAATGTTTGCTGTATATATATTGTGCTCCGCCCTGAGTCTCCTTTGGGGTGAGAAGGGTGGAATATAAATGTTTTAAATTAAATAAATACATAAATAAATACATATTTTAAATAGTGCATCCTCATTTTGTGTATTACTGAATTGCTACTGCAAGAATCATAATGAAATGAAGGCAACTGAAATATGATTTTAAAACTTAAGCTAAGCAGTACACCTCAAGAAAGCACAGAAGCAGCATGAGATATAATCAGAATAGTCCTATAGAATATCAGTATGTACTATCCCCAGAAGTCCTCTTCCAAAAAGTATGTTTTGACCGTGCCTTTATGTTTGAAAGGCAAGGAAAGATAGAGACAGGTAGGTCTTCAAGCTTTGCAGGAGCATTCCACAGCTGTGTTGCAACAATGAAAAGAGCTTTTGTTTCACATATACATAGTGGAGGTCAGGGACAGGGAGCTGGGCCTCTGGTATTAACATGAGCATAAAGATATGTATATGGGAACAGATGAGGTGTCCTTCCTGCAGCCATAGGCATATTCCTATCCCGCCTAATAGTGTGTTGATCACATAGATAAAGCATACAAGTCCTGCTGAAAAATCTGTTTTCCTTATCTCATAAAAGTGCCTACAGATATGAGTAACTGGAAAATAGTTTATTTACACTGCCATATAATCCAGTTCAAAGCAGATAATCTGGATTTTATATGGCAGTGTAGAAGGGGCCTTAGACTTTCCAAAAGGCTTCTTTCATCATCTACCATCCTAAACTTGCATGGGATAAGAAGACATGTCCTCTTTTGGATCAGTAGCAGAAAGCCAATTGAATCAGAACAAGAAAAGGTACTAGTGCAAAATAAAGGCTGGAGAAGAAGAGCGAGTAGGGAGAGGCTGAATGGAGGGACAGAAAGACCAGAGGAAAGGAAAAAGAAAAAAAGTGGGAGAGAAGAGACACCAAAATAGGCAAGAAGAATGAAGAACATTTAACCCGTGGAAAGGAAAGAGTACTGGAATATCTGGCAGGGAGAGGGAAGACTGCCTGGGTCTGCAGCTGAATAGAAAAGCATCTGAGAAGGAAAGGAAAGTACACTTGGAAAACCAGGAGGTTCCAGGCCACATGAAGCTGTTTGCTTCTACTGGCAGAGGAATATTTCACAATTTATCTTCTTGTAGTTTATTAGTTATAGAAAAAATGCTGCACTCGCAAAGCTCAGGGGGTGTTGTATTTCGGTGTCCTTGATGACTTTGGTGGAGTGGTGGCTAGAAAGGTAGCGGAAATGGTCAACATTTTCTAATATTAACACCATTAAGCTGTATTTCTGGCATTGGAGAGGAATTGGCTGGTGACTGCTGGAAGAGCACTTTGTTTTTCCCGATATTCAGTGACTGTCTGAGCTTCTCTTAAAGGTGTTTAGAGTGGATTGTAGGTCTTCTGAATGTGCACAGGCGACGTTGTCTGATTCCAAATGAAGTAGAGAGTGTTTGAGGACCGGGACATATGTAGGGATACCAAGGTTTATAAAGCTATTGTCCTTCCAACCCTGCTATACGCCTGCGAGACATGGACTGTTTACAGACATCACATGCAACTCCTGGAACGATTCCATCAGCGTTGCCTCTGGGAAATCCTGCAAATCTCTTGGGAAGATAAGCGAACAAATGTCAGCATGCTGGAAGAAGCAAAGACCACCAGTATTGAAGCGATGGTCCTCCGCCATCAACTCCGCTGGATCGGCCACGTTGTCCGGATGCCCGACCACCGTCTCCCGAAGTAGTTGCGAACTCAAGAATGGAAAATGGAATGTTGGTGGTCAGGAAAAGAGATTTAAAGATGGGCTCAAAGCCAACCTTAAAAACTCTGGCGTAGACACTGAGAACTGGGAAGCCCTGGCCCTTGAGCGTTCCAGCTGGAGGTCAGCTGTGACCAGCAGTGCTGTAGAATTTGAAGAGGCACGAATGGAGGGCGAAAGAGAGAAACGTGCCAAGAGGAAGGCATGTCAAGCCAACCCCTACCGGACCGCCTTCCACCTGGAAACCAATGCCCTCACTGCGGGAGAAGTTGCAGATCAAGAATAGGGCTCCACAGTCACCTACGGATCCACCACCAGTACATTGATCTTGGAAGACTATCCTACTCGGACAATGAGAAATCGCCTAAGTGAAGTAGTTATAGAGATCTGTTAATATCTGTCTGGATTATATGAATTGGGAAAATAGGCATGTTTATCTGTGAAATCAGTTTTTATATATCAGTTTGACACAGCTTTTTACCAGCACAGTGGAGAACTATGCAGAAATATCATTGCAGTCCACCTTCCACGCTCGCTTAGGTTAACGACACCCTGTGAAAGTGAAAATTGCAAGCAAAAACACACCTTTTTAAATCTGAGAAAATACTTCTCTAGAAATATCTAGGTCTTTAGCCATGACTCTGTGAGAAACATCTGCTGGAAAACGACCATAAAAATGCACTGGTGGAAGTTGATCATAGAAACTCACAGGAGAACCTTGAAATTACTAAAGATAAAGTTTTAATCAAATCTACCAGTAATCAACTCTACAAAAATCATCCCCACAAATGTGGAGGGTCCACTGTACTTCAAATCTTTGACAAGCAAGGTATGAGACGGAAAGTGCCATTGGTCCGATCACAAGGATGTGGCGCAGCCTTCTGTACAAGCAGATTACAGACAGCCTTCTGTAAGAAGTGTGTATGATTTTGGGTATAGATTTATTTTGTCATGTCAGGGCAACCAGTCAATTATATTACATTTCTAACAGAACAAAGCAAACAAACAGACAAAATACAAAATGTGTGAGTTTGGTAGTTGATTAAATGTTTTTGACCAGTATCTGGCCACTTGGAGTGCTTCTGGTGTTGCTGCAAAAAGGTCCTCCATTGTGCATGTGACAGGGCTCAGGTTGCATTGCAGCAAGTGCTCAGTGGTTTGCTCCTCTCCACACTCGCATATCGAGGATTCCACTTTGTAGCCCCATTTCTGAAGGCTGGCTTTGCATCTTGTGGTGCCAGAGCTCAGTCTGTTCAGCGCCTTCCAAGTCGCCTAGTCTTCTGTGTGCCCAGGGGGGAGTCTCTCATTTGGTATCAGCCATTGGTTGAGGTTCTGGGTTTGAGCCTGCCACTTTTGGACTCTCGCTTGCTGGGGTGTTCCAGCGAGTGTCTCTGTAGATCTTAGAAAACTATTTCTAGATTTAAGTCATTGACGTGCTGGCTGATACCCAAATAGGGGATGAGCTGGAGATGTCTCTGCCTTGTTCCTTTCACTATTGGCTGCTACTTCCCGTCGGATGTCTGGTGGTGTAATTTCTCCAGTGGTGTAGGGCACAGACACCCCGTGATAATGCGGCATATCTCATTAAGAGCCACATCCACTGTTTTAGTGTGGTGAGATGTGTTCTACACTGGTCATGCATACTCAGCAGCAGAGTAGCACAGCGCAAGGGCAGATGTCTTCACTGTATCTGGTTGTGATCCCCAGGTTGTACCAGTCAGCTTTCGTATGATATTGTTTCTAGCACCCACTTTTTGCTTGATGTTCAGGCAGTGCTTCTTGTAGGTAAGAGCACAGTCCAGAGTGACTCCCAGATATTTGGGTGCGCTGTAATGCTCCAGTGGGATTCCTTCCCAGGTGATCTTCAGAGCTCGGGATGCTTCTCTTGGGTATAGAGGGATCCCCACTCTTCAGTTAGTGATGGAAATAGATAGACCATTGCTTCACATTCCAGTGCCTTTAGTAAGAGAAACTGGTGGTTCCTGTGCTCCCACACAATCACCACTTTATTGAGAGAAGAGACTGACTAGTGTCACGTTCCCATGCTGATACTGCCTCTCTGGAAATACAGAGTGACTATTGTAATCTTGTGCTGATGTGTCTTATTTGGGGGAGGCTGACCATTGTGACCTCCTGCTGATACTGCTTTTTTTTCTAAAAGAGAGACTGACTATTGTGATGTCATGCTGATGCAAAGAGAAGTTGGTCATTATAATTTATGCTGATCCTGCCTGCTCCACTGCAGAAAAAAAAGCTTGGCTACTTGACCACTGTTGATGCTGCTTTATTACATAAGAATGGTAATTACATAAGAATGGTAAGGTTTAGAGGCCAAAATATCCCAAAGGCACCAAATCCCATCTGACCTGGAAAGCTTAGCAGGTTAGCATTTGGATCAGGGACTACCAATGAATCCCAGGTACTGTAGGCCATATTTTAGAGCAGGGGTCCTCAAACTTTTTAAACAGAGGGACAGGTCACAGTCAGAGGCGGCCCTAGGTAATTTTCAACGGTAAGCAAACAGTATTTTGCCCCCCCCCCCCCCCCCCAACAAGTCATTCATATATATTTTCTGTTCGTCATGGGAGTTCTGTGTGCCATATTTGGTTCAATTCCATCATTGGTGGAGTTCAGAATGCTCTTTGACTGTAGATGAACTATAAATCCCAGTAACTACAACTCGCATATGTCAAGGTCTATTTTCCCCCAAGAGCGCCTCAAGAGCAACCCTGGGCAAAATCAACTATACTATGAATGTATTGTCGAAGGCTTTCATGGCTGGAATCACTCAGTTCTTGTGGGTTTTTTCGGGCTATATGGCCATGTTCTAGAAGCATTTCTCCTGACGTTTCGCCTGCATCTATGGCAAGCTTCCTCAGAGGTGACCTCAAGAACTGAGTATACTATGAATGCTTACTTTGCGTAATGGGTTGAGTCACCCCTGGTCACAGTCCCTCTAACTCAGTGGTTCTCACCTGGGATCCCCAGATGTTTTTGGCATTCAGCTCCCAGAAATCCTAACAGCTGGTAAACTGGCTGGGATTTCTGGGAGTTGTAGGCCAAAAACATCTGGGGACCCCAGGTTGAGAACCACTGCTTAACTGTTGGAGGGCCAGATTGTAATTTGAAAAAAAACGTGAATGAATTCCTATGCACACTGTTTTTATGTTGAATGTTTTTATATTGAATGTTTTATATTGTGTATAAGCTATTTTAAATTGTAAGTCGCTCGGAGCACTTTGGTGGAGAGCGACTAATTAAGAAATAAAGTGATGATGATAATGATGATCTTATTTGTAGTGCAAATAAACAATAAAATACAATAATTAAAATGAATAATTTTAACAAATATAAACTTATTAGTATTTCAATGGGAAGTGTGGGCCTGCTTTTGGCTGATGAGATAGGATTGTTGTTGTTGTGGCTGCTGTGTGCTTTCAAGTAGTTTCAGACTTAGGTTGACCCTGAGCGAGGACCGGGTAAATGTCCTTGGAGGACCATATCCGGCCCTTAGTTTGAGGACCCCAGTTTTAGAGGAAGGAACTGGCAAAACCATATTTGAGTATTCCTTGCCTAAAAAATCCTATGAAATCCATAAGGTCGCTATTAGTTAACAGGCAGCCTGACTGCGAATACACACACACAGTGTATATTATGAGCCTATGTCGATGTCTGAAGGAGACAGACTGGCCATTCGATTGATGCTCCATGTCTCAGAGGCTGCCCAATGTCACCCTGTGCTAATTCTGTCGGTCTAAAACTACTTTGGTGCCTGCCTGTCTCCATCCCTGAAGGACAACTGGCCAGTATGCCAGCCTCCAGTTCCTCACCTGATGGAGAAGAAACAAGTCCTAGAACTTTTATATTTATAGTCATTCTTTTCTCAAAGCATGGTGTGCTTCACCTTATAACAACCCTGGGAGGCAACATATGCTGACATTAGCACTTAGGAAAAGTGACCTTTTAAGAACTTGATCCCAATATTCTCCAATCCATGGCTTTCCATGTCCTGGCTGATATAGAATTTGTTCAGTTTAGGAGTCTTTCCTCACTATATAATTATAGCATTATGAATTCACTTTAGCTGCAATGGCCCCATTGGAGGGTACTTAGAATTCTCAGGCATTTAGCCACCTCAAGGGAAAGCACGTGGTTGTGGAAGGGTGTGGGGACTAAATCCTGGGAGGAATTGGGATATTATTTTCCAGTTCCTCCTTGAATTAAATTAAGTGTAAGGGGGCCCTCAAACTCTGCTCCTCCAGATGTTTTGGACTTCAGCTCCCACAATTCATAACAGCTGGTAAACTGGCTGGAATTTCTGGAGGCCAAAGTCTGAAACACCTGGAGGAGTAGAGTTTGAGAAGCACTGATGTAGACTTAGGACTTCATCACTTGGGGAGCTGCAAGTGTTGTAGGATGCTTGTGCCCCAGTTGATTCATGGAACCCCATGCTGCCCATCACATGACAGACACTCACTTCCAGTGGGGCTCTGTTGATCAATAGGTGTCGCACCTCAGGGTAAAATCACCTTGCTTAAGACACCAAAGAACATACCAGCAGTAGTGTGCTGGTACGGCTGTACCAAGAGCTCCAACTTTATTTTCTTTCTGTAATCTGTTTGCAGTCATAGGGCAGGCCTCCTGTTCATCATAATTAAGCTTTGGTTCTGCCCCTTGTTCAGGGCTCTGGGAGGGAAAGGAGCCATTTTTGGGCAGTCTAACATAAAGAAGCTAAACTATAGGACGTAGACCAGCCCGTCCCGTGGAAAAGCTTCTTTTCTCAAGAACATTCGGGGAAACAGAAACAGAAATTCCAGGGAAAAGGTCCCAAGGCTCTGGCTGAGAGGCTCACAGCCTCTCAGCCTCACAGCAATCAGAGGGAAAACAGCCCTGAAGTTTTCAAAGAATTCTCTGAGGGAGGACAGCACTACAGATCCACAGAACTCCATCTGAAATATCTACAAGCCTCGGCTGGTAGGTCTACTCGATACCCAGACGCATTTGGAATCGGTAGTAGGACCCACACCGATGAGGCATAGATAGTAGACAGCCTGGGAGAGGTTAAATAGGGTTTTTTCCTATAGAGAAAGTACAGTTAATTAAAGTCAGGTACCAGTCCATTGAGGACTAGACTAAGAAAGCCTTGAAGTGTTGTTTGAACAATTGAAGATTTGTTGTTTGTTCCATAATAAAGACTTTGTTGTATCATTAAAGACTCTAAAGACCATCACTTCAGAAAAATCCCTGAGAACCTCTCTTTGAGGCGCCCTGGCTTCCCGCTGGGCTTAAAGCATGCGTCCTATAGAAAAGACAGCTGTTACAGGCCCAGCGCGCGACAGAACAAGTAGTCTTTATGGTTTATTAAAATAAAAGATGAAAAGTTCAAAAGGCAAAAGTATATTTCAAAAGATCAATACAAGGTAACATAGGCAAACAAGATCCATGAAGACACAGGGAAGGCAAAGTCCCACGAGAACATGACAAAGGTTTGCCCTACGATCCTGTCCATTTGCCGTGGGGGCTGACATATTGCCCCACGTGACATCAATATGATGAGGTCACAAGGCACCTTCTATACTGCCATATAAAATCTAGATTATCTGCTTTGAACTGGATTATATGACAGTGTAGATTCAGCCTGGCTCCACACAGGGGAAAAGTGCAGTCCGACTTGGGTTTAAAAAAACCCAGGTCAGGCCTGACTTCTGTCCCCACACTGGCAGAAAACACTGCACTTTCCTGGAGAGTGGGTGCCCAGATGCATTCTGGCAAGACACCCAGACAGCAATGAAATCCCCCCGGAAAAGCCTTAAAAACCTGGCCACTCTTACCCTGCTGCTGGTCCTCTCCTGGCATGTAGAAATTGTGTGCCAGGAGAAAGGGAGGGGGGGAGGAAAATCATTCCTGGCTCTCCTCCTCCTGGCGCATCATTTCTACGTGCCAGGAGAGGGTCGACAGCAGGGTAATGGTGACTGGGTAAGTAATTTTTAGTTTTTAAGGTTTCTCTGTGGGGTTTGGGGGAGGGGGTTACAGTCCTCTGAGTTTTCTGGGCTCATGGAGCCTGGAAAGTGCAAGAGTGTGCTGGTACGGCTGTACCAGGAGCTCCAAATTTGCATGGAGTGCTTGCTTGCAGTCAGGGATTCTGCAGGAAGGTGGCTTCCTTTGGTTGCAGTCGTAGGGCAAGTCACCTGTCCATCATCGTTAAGTTTTGGTTCCACCCCTTGCTCAGTGCAATTGGGAAGGGAGCCATTTTCTAGTTAGTCTCACACAAGGAAGCTAGACTATAGGACACAGACCAGCTCGTCCCGTAGGAAAAGCTTCATTTCTCAATAACCACCAGGGCTACAGAAATTCCAACAGAAACAGAAGGAAAGGAGCATCCAGGAAAACTGAAATTTACTGAACTCAGCTGAAATATCTTGAAGCCTCAGCCGGTAAGGTCTGCTCAATACGCAGATGCGCTTGGATTCGGTAGCAAACATCGATGAGACATAGATAAAAAGCAGCCTAGGAGAGGTTAAAAAGGGTTTTTCCTACAGCAAAGGTTTAGTTAATCAAAGTCAGGTGCCAGTCCATTGAAGACTAGTCTAAGAAAGCCTTGAAGTGTTGTTTGAAGTATTGAAGATTTGTTGTTTGTTCCATAATAAAGACCTTGTTGTATCATTAAAGACTCTAAAGACCATTACTTCAGCGAAATCCCTGAGAACCTCTCTTTGAGGCGTCCCTGGCTTCCCGCTGGGCTTAAAGTATACGTCCTATAGAAAAGACAGCTATTACAGGCCCAGCGTGCAGCAGAACAAAGAGAGATGTGTGGACTGCCACCTCTGATATCCCAGGACTTCTGAGGTGGCAGTCCAGACAGTGGCCATACTGAATTAGACCCGGGTCTTTCAGGAAGACCCAGGTCTAATCCAGTATCTAATTAATTCAGCATAAAGTCGGGTTTTACTGCTTTGTGCTGAATTAATTTGCTTCCACCAGAGGCATCATTTGAAAAGTACGGGAGCTCACACTTTTTGCGAGCTGTCTGGATGTGCTCTCATATAATCCAGTTCAAAGCAGATGATGTGGATTACCTGCTTTGATAATCCGGATTATATGGCAGTGTAGATCCAGCCTATAACTCTGAAAGGGTTACAGAAGTGCATAGAGAAGTTACTCTGGACGTCTCACATTAGTAATCAATCCCAGCCATTCCACCACACAGATCTCATTCTATTATAAAATATTTTAGTAATGGTTATTATCACATTTACATTTTGTATTCTATGAGCCAGCTACAGCAATCATGTATTTGTGGAAAATGTGGTATATAAATAAAATTGACTATGTATGTATTTGATTGTCCCTTTTATCTAGATATTATCTTCTTCCAGCAAGACAGATAAACATGGACTTTGTGAATGGCAATTTACACCTCAATTTGGCAAATATCACATGAAAGGGCCTTTGTATCATTGCAGGATCGTAGCACAATCAGTTCCAGTCTTTCCTGCCATCTTCTACAATCTTGGAAGTTTGTAAGCACTTACCAAAATAATCTTATTGACTGCTTTGGAACTGCAGGAATATATTTGCATCACCAGTGTTACTAAATAGGAAAAAAAAAACCCTCTCGTGGTTGCTATAGTGAGTCCCTATTTTATCATTCTGAATTGGGCAATCCAAACAGACAGCTAACAATATAGGGTTATCTTTAGGTCAAGGCAGATGTCAAGAAGAAGACCTTACATTGGTCTAATAGTTTTAAGTCTAGTGGATTTTATTGCAGAGTAAACTGACAAGAGATAACAATTATCTTATTAGGTTGCACTTTAAACCACAGATCTTTATTATTTTTTAATAATTCTGCTAATGTGCCATTACTTTTCTTTTTAAAAAGAAATCTATTTTGTATGTCTCATGACTGACAGAATCAAAAACATTTCTATTTTCTTTTCCCTGAGAATCTTTCAAAGAAATTGTGTTTTGTATTGTCGAAGGCTTTCATGGCCGGAATCACTGGGTTGTTGTAGGTTTTTTCGGGCTGTATGGCCATGGTCTAGAGGCATTCTCTCCTGACGTTTCGCCTGCATCTATGGCAAGCATCCTCAGAGGAAGTGAGATCTGTTGGAACTAGGAAAAGGAATGTATATATCTGTGGAATGACCAGGGTGAGACAAAGGACTTTTGTCTGCTGGAGCTAGGTGTGAATGTTTCAACTGACCACCTTGATTAGCATACAATGGGCTGACTGTGCTTGGAGCAAATACTGGCTACCAGTATTAAAAAACTCTAAAATTGCAACAGCACAACAACAGAGAGGAAGCAGGCAGGGACATCTAATTACCTCTCAACAAAAGTTTGCTCCAGGCACAGTCAGCCCAGACTCGTGACCTCACTACCTCTGAGGATGCTTGCCATAGATGCAGGCGAAACGTCAGGAGAGAATGCCTCTAGACTATGGCCATACAGCCTGAAAAAACCTACAACAACCCAGTGATTCCAGCCATGAAAGCCTTCGACAATACATTTTCTAGATTCTCCAGCATGATTCTATGGTATTCTTGGGCCAGAACTACTTCATTTCAATTGGGTTTGCTATTTTATATGGTTCCATGTATTCACACAAAATCCAGAAATGTATCCCCCATGGATATGGGGGGCATACCATAAATAACCCTAACATGTATCTTTGGGGTCCTCTTCATATCCATGCCACATTTTAGGCATCTAGCTTAGACTATGAATTAATGATATAGACAGGCAGTGTTCTTTATCTTACTATTTCACTCATTATATGTTAAAGAATAGAAGTGTCATAATATGAAAGTTTTCCAATAATGATGATGATGATGATGATTATTATTATTATTATTTTAGAACCCCTTGAAAAAGAAAAAAAGTTATAATGACGTCCAAATTGCCACTTCTAATGTTTTGAAAATACCACTTCCACTTCTAATGTTTTGGAAATGTTTTGGAAATACTTATAACATCTAAAATATATGTTAGTGTAAATGTTACAAAGTGAAGAAAAGGACCGTTGTTATTTCCCCATTGGCCCCTAAAGCAACATATCAGACATAACTTGTAGAATATTATTTCCACATAGGATGTTTCTCTATCTCTTTTTGGATGAGTCTACTTTAGGAAAATTACCCATCCACAGGCCTGGAGCACCAACAAAGATTTAGCATCCTCCTCTTGTTAAATTTCCATGTTGATTAATATACATTTCCTGTTTCATTTGAATTTCCTTTTACAGGAGTATATATACTTTTATAATAATACATTTCAACTAGGAAACCATAGAATGGAAGAACTAAGGAGAAAAATAGCTGACCTGAAAATGGGTTTGCCACTGAAAATGATTTATTTCCCTCTCTGTCTGATTTATTTACTTCTCTGGGTTTTAAAATGGACTCCTGACTGTTTATCAATTTATATTTTCTACATTTCTGGTCCTCTAGAGCAGCACTTCGTAAACTTCTTCCATTTGTGACCTCTTTCTGCCTGAGAAAAGTTTTTGGGACCTCGGCTATACAATTATATAAAATAGGAATAACAATCAAACATTTACTGTATTCTCAAAGGCTTTCATGGCCAGAATCACTGGGTTGTTGTAGGTTTTTTGGGCTGTATGGCCATGTTCAATAAGCATTCTCTCCTGACGTTTCTCCTGCATCTATGGCAGGCATCCTCAGAGGTTGTAAGGTCTTTTGGAAACTAGGAAAATGGGGTTTATATATATCTGAGGAATGTCCAGGGTGGGAGAAAGGCGTCTACTACAGACCTCCAAGCCAGGAGGAAGAACTTGATGAAGTTTTCTGCCAACAGTTGACCAAGCAGGCACAGAGAAGAGTGTAGTAGTCATGGGCGATTTCAACTATCCCGATATTTGCTGGAAAACAAACTCGGCCAAGAGTACAAAGTCCAACAAATTCCTTGCAAACAATTTCATGGCCCAGAAGGTAGAAGAGGCAACAAGGGGGTTGGCTACTCTTGATCTCATCCTAACAAATGCAGAGGACCTGATCGATGTGGTTGAAGTGGTCGGATCCTTAGGGGCAAGTGACCATATGCTCCTGCAATTTGAGGTACAAAGGAAGGCCGAAACTAAGACAAGTCAAACCCACATTTTGAACTTTAGGAGAGCTAATTTCCGAAAAACGAAGGAAACACTGAGCAGCATTCCGTGGACACAGATACTAAAAGACAAGGGAGTTATGGATTGATGGGAGTTTCTCAAGAATGAAATACTCAAGGCGCAATTGCAAACCGTGCCAACAAAGAGAAAAAATAGGACAAGTGCAAAGAAGCCAGAATGGATGTCCAAAGAACTTCTAACTGTGCTAAGACACAAAAGAGACATGCACAAGAAGTGGAAAAAGGGAGAAATCACCAAAGAAGAATTCAAACAAATAGCCAACACCTGTAGGGAAAAGGTCCGCAAAGCTAAAGCAAAAAACGAGCTCAGACTTGCCAGGGACATTAAAAACAATAAAAAGGGCTTCTATTCTTATGTCAGTAGAAAAAGGAAAAACAAGGAGGTGATAGGACCTCTTCGAGGAGAAGATGGGGCAATGCTGACAGGGGACAGGGAAAAGGCAGAACTACTTAATGCCTTCTTTGCCTCGGTCTTCTCACAAAAAGAGAGTCTTCAACCTCAGCAAGATGGAGTGGATGAGGGATTGGAGGCAAACAGTGCCAACAAAGAGAAAAATAGGACAAGTGCAAAGAAGCCAGGATGGATGTCCAAAGAACTTCTAACTGTGCTAAGACATGCACAAGAAGTGGTAGTGGTAGTGAGGTAGATGCAGGCGAAATATCAGGAGAAAATGCCTCTAGAACATGGCCATATAGCCCGAAAAAAACGACAACAATCCAGATTTGAAACATGCTTTGTCTGTATGGAATGTTTGCAAATCCATTAAACTACTATTCCTAAACCCTATGGATTTTTTTCTGAGATGTCATTTGAGTCTGCACATTGTTCAGCACCTCACTTTTAGACATGGTAGATTACATCTTATTAGGTTTTTCGTCTTCTTTCAAATGCTTAGTATAAAATAATATATGTAAACACATAATGCTAGTGCCAGCTCTTCCCTCAACTTAATTCCCAGAAGAATTAATTAACAGAAAATAACTCCAACAGATCCCTTGATAGTGCAGGCAGACAACTTCAAAAAGAAAGTGCTGTAAATAGAAGTCATAATTTAGCAACATTTTAATACTCCCATCAATGACTTTCAGAGAGACTCTTTCACAGTGACCTGATTCGGATATAATTATTTGAAAATGGTATTCAACGGGATATTGAGCAGCCAAAGGGGCATAAAAATTAGATTTCCATTTTTATAATTCACCATGTCAATATTGAGTATTGTTTTATATTCTAGGAACGGGACTGTGGAGGGTGTAGGAATGGTGCCACCCTTCAAACTTTTTGTTTCAACCAAATCATAAGCGAAATTGTCAACATCAGTCTGGGCAATAGTGGGTTAATTTCCTAATGCAGTTTAAAAGGAGTACTCAAAACGGGTTCACCAAGTTACATCCCAGCTCATTCACAGTTTGAATGACAGTTATACATTTCAGAGAAAGACTGTGGCTTGTTTTTTCTTGCTAAAAAACAAACCCTACCATAAACATATTATAATGGGCTTTGGTTTGGTTCTAGGATTTCCTCTGCCCCAATAATAATAATAACAACAACAACAACAACAACAACAACAACAACTTTATTTATACCCTGCCACCATCTCCCCAGGGGACTCGGAGCAGCTTATATGAGGCCAAGCCCAACAACACATCAATAAAAACAACAAGCGATAAGCAAAATAAACAATATAATTAGTATAACTCACACGTAGACAATAACACATAAGAATTTAAAAAACCTATGGCAGGGCCAGATGTAATAGTTAAAACTTTAAAAATAAAGGCTAGACATGAACAGAGGGTGTATCTAGTAGGAGGGTTTTAAACCAAAAGTAGAGAGCAACCCAATGGGTAATTAAAGTGCTTCTCAGGATATTTTGCAGGGGATTGTTTCCCTTATTCAGGGAAGGCACACTGGAACAGCCACGTTTTCAAGCTCCTCCTAAAGACTGCCAATGTGGGGACTTGTCTGATATCCTTGGGGAGTGAGTTCCAGAGTCGGGGGCCACCACCGAGAAGGCTCTCTCCCTTGTTCCCACCAATCATGCCTGTGAGGGAGGTGGGAACGAGAGCAGGGCCTCTCCAGATGATTGAAGAGATCGCGTGGGTTCGTACACAGAAATGCGGTCATGCAGGTAGGTGGGTCCCAAACTGTTCAGGGGTTTGTAGGTAAGAACCTGTACCTTGAATTGGGATCCGAAAATGAACTGCAGCCAATTGAGCTCCTTAAACATGGGGGTTGACCGCTCCCTGTAAGTCGCCCCAGTAAGTAGCCTGGCTGCCGCCCGTTGGACCAATTGAAATTTCCGGGCCGTCTTCAAGGGCAGCCCCACGTAAAGTGCATTACAGTAATCCAATCTGGAGGTGACTAAGGCGTGGACCACCCTGGCCAGCTCTGACTTCACGAGGTACGGTCGTAGCTGGCACACTTTGGCATCCATAGATACCAAAATCCATGGATGCCAAAGTGTCATTATATGCAGTAGTGCAGCAACATGGAATCCCTTGTATAAAATATTGAATAACTCAACAAGTGCCAAGCAGAGCCAGAGGATCTGTGAAATCATGGAAGGCTACAGCAAGGTATGCCTACACATCACCACAACACATGGCAAAATCCCTAAACAGCTCTGGCCCTATTTACCTGTCCGAATGGATTCTCCCCTATGAACCATCAAGGTTATTAAGATCTTCTGGAGGGGCCCTGCTCTCGGTCCCACCGCCTTTGCAATCGCGTTTGGTGGGGTCGAGGGACAGGGCCTTTTCGGTGGTGGCCCCTTGGCTTTGGAACTCCCTCCTGATGGAGATTAGATCTGCCTCCTCCCTCCTGACATTTAGAAAGCTGGTAAAAACATGGCTTTGGGATACTGCATTTGCAGAATGATGACTGAGTCAATAACAGCTGACCTTTCTGGCGGATGGCGATGAATTTGTGATTCTTTTGGACGAACTGATTTTTGCTGTAACCTGTATGAATTGTATAATTGTATTTTAATGTTTTTATATTGATGATTTATAATGTTTTTCTTATTGTATTGAATCTTATGTTGTTAGCCGGCCTGAGTCCTCCTCGGAGGTTGAGAAGACCGGGGTATAAAAATTCTAAATAAATAAATAAATACTAGTGATACCACCAGTTCACTACAACTTTGGGAGACCAGGGTTCAAATCCCCATTTAGCCATGATAATCTCCAGAATGACCTTGGACAGATCGCACTCTCCACCTGAACAAAGCAGTGGCAAACCTCCTGTCAATACATCTTGACACTTTGAAGCTCTAGGTGTTCTTACTGCCTATTACAGGGAAAACCTGATGATCCCAACCCATCTAAAACACAGACATGTGCCTTTCATCTCAAGAACAGAGAAGCATCCCAAGCTCTGAAGATCACCTGGGAAGGAATCCCACTGGACCATTGCAGCGCACCCAAATACCTGGGAGTCACTCTGGACAATGCTCTTACCTACAAGAAGCATTGCCTGAACATCAAGCAAAAAGTGGGTGCTAGAAACAATATCATATGAAGGCTGACTGGCACAACCTGGGGATCACAATCAGATACAATGAAGACATCTGCCCTTGCGCTATGCTACTCTGCTGCTGAGTATGATGCCCAGTGTGGAACACATCTCACCACACTAAAACAGTGGATGTGGCTCTTAATGAGACATGCTGCATTATCACGGGGTGTCTGCGGCCTACACCACTGGAGAAATTACACTGCTTAGCCGGTATCGCACCACCTGACATCTGCCGGGAAGTGGCAGCCAATAGTGAAAGGACCAAGGCAGAGACATCTCCAGCTCATCCCCTGTTTGGGTATCAGCCAGCACGTCAAAGACTTAAATCCAGACATAGTTTTCTAAGATCTACAGAGACACTCACTGGAACGCCTCAGCAAGCGAGAGTCCAAAAGTGGCAGGCTCAAACCCAGAACCTCAACCAATGGCTGATACCAAATGAGAGACTCCCCCCGGGCACACAGAGGACTGGGCGACTTGGAAGGCGCTGAACAGACTGCGCTCTGGCACCACGAGATGCAGAGCCAACCTTCAGAAATGGGGCTACAAAGTGAAATCCTCGACATATGAGTGCGGAGAGGAGCAAACCACTGACCACCTGCTGCAATGCAACCTGAGCCTTGCCACATGCACAATGGAGGACCTTCTTGCAGCAACACCAGAAGCACTCAAAGTGGCCAGATACTGGTCAAAGGACATGTAATCAACTACCAAACTCACACATTTTGTATTTTCTTTGTTTGTTTGCTTTGTTCTGTTAGAAATGTAATATAATTGACTGGCTGCCCTGACACGAGAAATAAATAAAATCTTGACCCAAAAACCTTTGGAAAGGGTTCTGATAAATCAGAGCTGAGTTGAAGGTACATAACAACAGTGTAACGTTTTTGGAATCTGCATTCTTGAGCATCTTTTTGCTATCTTTATTCTCAAGTGACACCAGCTTGCCAAAAAAAAAAAAAAAAGTTTCCCTTTTTAGTTTGTTTCCTTCGCATTCTAATTTTATTCTGCCCAGCCAACAAAGATGGAATAAATGAACAAGTGAAAACTCCCTGTAAGAAGATTATACAGCATCAAGGAATCCTATTTTTAGTCCGCTTCCTTCAAGGAGACTTACCTATTATCAAGTCTGGGAAGGTATGTTCTCAGACTTGGCAGATGGCAAGGGAAGCAGCTTCAGCAAATTGAATGCCACTTCCCATCTCTGAAGGGAGGCAACAAAGAAAGGCAGAAGCCCAAATACTGGTTAGTGGTTAAGCTTCATGGGAGGCAGTGGCAGAAAAGGAGTGGGCAAAAAAAATAAATAGATTCATCCATAATTACACAGACTGGCTTGTTCTGGCTAGTTGCCTTAGACATGGTGAGCTCAGCTCGCCAGGCTAAGAAGAACAATGTCACATTCAATATCCTTTACTGCTTTTTTAAAGTCATGAATGGGCCAAGTGCCTGGGTATACCACAGGGATGAAACAATTTAAAGAACGTTTCAGCTGCAAATAGTGTTTGAAATCAAACATGAATGGAACATAAAAGAGCTTGAAGGATTACTGCAAAAAGACAAGACAAGACACACATATCTAACAATGGACTGGAGCTTGGAAAATGCACCCCATCCCCACCCCAGTATACAGAAAAAAGTATCCCATCTATGGGGGGAAGTGTCCGCCGGCTGGTTTCCCCCTGTTATTCCTAATGCAACACGAGAAGCCTCCCGTGTTGCTGCATCATCATTGTACAACATTCCTACTCTACTTGCATCACAGATGAGTACATTAAAAGTAATTTGACATCGTGGGATGGGAGCCGGCAGGCTCTATAGAGCAAGTAGAGTAGGACCATCGTACGATGGGCAATTTAGCCTGTCTGATGAGGTTGTGAGTCTGTGGAGGCAGAACCCATGATTGTAAGGTGACTATACTCCTGGAAAGCTTAATCTTGAGAATCATGGCTTGAGTATTTTATTTGTTTATTTATCGTGTCAGGCAACCGAACAGTTGTATTACATTTTTAACAGAACAAACAAACAAACATACAAAAGACACAGAGTTTGCAAGCTTGGTAGTTGATTAAATGTCCTTTGACCAGTATCTGGCCACTTGGAGTGCTTCTGGTGTTGCCGCAAGAAGGTCCTCCATTGTGCATGTAGCAGGACTCAGGTTGCATTGTTACAGGTGGTCTGTAGTTTGCTCTTCTCCACACACATGTTGTGGATTCCACTTTGTAGCCCCATTTCTGAAGGTTGGCTCTGCATCTCGTGGTAGTATCAGCCATTGGTTAAGGTTCTGGGTTTGAGCCTGCCACTTTTGGACTCTTGCTTGCTGAGGTGTTCCAGCTAGTGTCTCTGTAGATCTTAGAAAACTATTTCTTGATTTAAGTCGTTGACGTGCTGGCTGATCCCCAAACAAGGGATGAGCTGGAGATGTCTCTGCCTTGGTCCTTTCGCTATTGGCTGCTACTTCCCGGCGGATGTCAGGTGGTGCAATACTGGCTAAGCAGTGTAATTTCTCCAGTGGTGTAGGGCGCAGACACCCTGTGATAATGCAGCATGTCTCAGCTCGCCATGGCTTGAGTAGAAGAAGCATGAGAACAAATAAATCCCCTTGGTTCAGGTTTAAAAATAGAATTTTAAATTTTAATTGCCAGATTAAAACATGACTTTATTTTATGCATAAGGGACAGAGAGTTTCATCTATGCTGATGATCGTGCCATCACCACCCAAGCTTTGAGATGGTTGTACAAAAGCTCTCCGAAGTTCTAGGCACTCTTACTGCCTATTACAAGGAAAACCAGCTGATCCCTAACCCATCTAAAACACAGACATATGCTTTTCACCTCAAGAACAGACAAGCATCCCAAGCTCTGAGGATTACCTGGGAAGGAATCCCACTGGAGCATTCCAGCACACCAAATATCTGGGAGTCACTCTGGACCGTGCCCTGACCTACAAGAAGCACTGCCTGAATATCGAGCAAAAAGTGCGCGCTAGAAATAATATCATACAAAAGCTGACTGGCACAACCTGGGGATCACAACCAGACATAGTGAAGACATCTGCCCTTGCGCTCTGCTATTCTGCTGCTGAGTATGCATGCCCAGTGTGGAACACATCTTACCACGCTAAAACAGTAGATGTGGCTCTTAATGAAACATGCTGCATTATCACGGGAAACAGTGGGAAACAGTGTCCCTTATATAAAGTGGCAACATCAATTTTTATATTTTGGAATTTCAAGTCACGAGTAGTTGAATCCATGGAGGGAGAATCCATGGATACAGAGGGTTGACTGTGTATATATTTATGTGCCCCCTCAGTGCTAGGATGTTGTTTTTCAGGTGGGAGGAATAACAAAGCAACTTGCTAGGATTAACAATGTTTTCACATTTCTTTTGAAAACCAGCTTCCCCTCTGGAGCCTTTGAAAGCAACATGAGTCACAGATAGTACCAGAAGATTATATACTACTTACAGTATTTTATGTAAAAGGTTTCACCTTTTCATTAGAGTATAAATACTCCAGAAGCAATTTTTGGCAATCCTGCATTTTCACTTTACCACACTTTCCTGTTAGTTTGCTGCTTGACATCTTTTTTTGTTTTTGTTTTGTCTAAACCTGATCCATCAAAACCATCGAGAAAATTGATATTCTGTTGTATAACTTATTATGGTCTCGATCCTATACAGAGTATAGACACTTAATATATTCTATCTATATAAATAAAAATGTAATGTTCGTTTGTGGGATTAATAGAACTCAAAAACCAGTAGGTGAATTGACACCAAATTTGGACAGCATACACCTAACAAACCAATGTATATCCTTCACTCAAGTTTTTTTATTTTGTCAGTTGGGAGTTGTAGTTGCTGGGATTTATAGTTCACCTACAATCAAAGAGCATTCTGAACTCAACCAATGATGGAATTTAATCAAACTTGGCACATAGAACTCCCATGACCAACAGAAAACACTAGAAGGGTTTGGTGGGCATTGATGTTGAGTTTGGGAGTTGTAGTTCACCTACATCCAGAGAACACAAACAATGATGGATCTGGACCAAACTCAACACGAATACTCAATATGCCCAAATGTGAATACTGGTGGAGTTTGGGGAAAATAGAATCTTGACATTTGGGAGTTGCAGTTGCTGGGATTTATAGTTCACCTAGAATCACAGAGCATTTTGAACCCCACCAACGATAGAATTGGGCCAAACCTCCCACATAGAACCTCCATGACCACCAGAGTGGGCGACAGCAACATGTGGCAGGGGACAGCTAGTATATGTATAAATGTGTGCATGTCCCTTCATGTCACCTGTTAACTTAGTTAACTTATGCTGACTCCATGAATTTTATAGGGTATTCTTAGGCAAGGAATACTTGGAGATGTCAGTTCTTTTTCGGATATATGGCCTACAACACTTCGTATTCCTTGATGGTCTTCCATTCAAATATCATCAGGGCTCACCATTCTTAGCTTCCAAGATCAGGCAAGATTGGTGCCTTTAGGTCAGTAGTTCTCTACCTGTGGGTCATCAGGTGTTTTGGCCTACAACTCCCAGAAATCCCAGCCAGTTTACCAGCTGTTAAGATTTCTGGGAGTTGAAGGCCATAACATCTGGGGATCCACAGGTTGAGACCCACTACTTTAGGTTATTCAGGTCATGTAATGGTTTGAACACCAGACTATGGCTTTGTAGATCTTGCCAATAAAACCCCATGATAGCTTTGCCAGGGTCGCCATAGCTTACAAATGACTTGAAGACACATGATGACAAATACTGTACTACATACTGATGACATGAATCCAGATTATACATGGGTGTAATACTTTTCTCAGAATTATTGATAAATGAGATAATTTTGTGCAGAATTTTGCCTAAAAACATAAAACCAATAAGCAATGTTTTAAGGTCTTTTTCTTTTGAGTGTTTCTCTTATTGTTTGCCTAATTTAATTGCTAGTGTTAGCCATCTTGATCCTTTCTGGAGGAAATGGAGGCATATAAGTAAAGTCAATTATTTTCATAATTCTTATCCAGCCTTTTTATGTTAAAATTTTAAACATAAAAAAGTTAAAAAGTCAATCACAAAAATAATAAAATTGGTTGAAGCACAAAAACAAGAAGAAATAAAGTCCAGTACTTCATACATAGAATCAGAATCAGAGTTGGAAGAGACCTCATGGGTCATCCAGTCCAATCCCCTGCCAAGAAGCAGGGATATTGCATTCAAAGCACCCCTGACAGATGGCCATCCAACCTCTGTTTAAAAGCTTCCAAAGAAGGAGCCTCCACCACACTCCGGGACAGAGAGTTCCACTGCTGAACGGCTCTCACAGTCAGGAAGTTCTTCCTCATGTTCAGATGGAATCTCCTTTCTTGTAGTTTGAAGCCATTGTTCCGCATCCTAGTCTTCAGGGAAGCAGAAAACAAGCTTGCTCCCTCCTCCCTGTGACTTCCTCTCACATATTTATACATGGCTACACAACCTGTTTCCCTTCAAGGAAAAAAAGAACAAACATTTTTTGATAGAATAAAAGGTCTTCATCTACCTGCGGAAAGACATGAAGAAATATGCCAGTTTAGCCTCTCTGGGAAGTGACTTCCAGAGCTTAGGGCCAACCATAGGAAAGTTCAACCTATGAGTTTGGAAGGACAGAGAGAAGGGCCTTCCCCCAAGATTTCAAAACACAGGCATGGAAGAATACTATCCTTCGAATAACATGGATCTGAACTATATAGGACTTCATAGGTCATAACCAGCACTTTGTATTGTACCTGGAAATGGGCTGCAACCCAGTAGACCTCTTACAATAGTGGAGTTGGGAACTTCAGTGAAAAAGCTGGCCGCAGATCTTTGGACCAACTGAATTTTCCTAAAACTCTTCAAAGGCAGCCCCATCTAGAATGTGATGCAGCAATCCAATTATTTTTTAAACTGTACTTATTTGTTTAGGAAGAAAGTAAAAATGCAATGGTTTCTCCTTGTTCCTGAAGATGAGTGAAAATTTTACTTAAATGTCATTTTGACCAGCAGTTACAAAAGTTCAGTGATGGGAGAAAGCCAGATAAAGTTTTCCCCTCCCATTAAATGATGTGACTCAAAGAGAAGAAGCTGATGAGTCCATTCTTGGGATGGAAAAAAGAAGTTGGAGGGGGCATTGACCCGGCTGTCAAAATTGTGTAACATTATTCAATGTGATCATGGCTGCAGCTAAAATCCTAACGAAATCACAATGCCTGTGACTTTTGCAATCCCCAGACAGTAAAGGCTTAGAAGCAGAACAAACCGGTGCCAAGGAGATAACATTTAAGAGACCTGAAATGTGTAAACAAAAATTATCTTTGAAACAGATAACATCCACTAGCCAACTTCAACGTCCCTGGCCTTCACTCTATTGTCAATAAACTGTAGGCACACAATCCTGATGTGGAAATAGAGGTGTGGACTTGAAATGTTATGTTAAGTCAGATTCTTGGAAAAGAGACTCAGAGATGCCTCGTGTTGTTCCACAGCAGACAGTTATACACAGTTGCATGAGTGGCCCAGGCTGAGTACTTGTCATATTGATCACATTGGCTCCAGGATTCTGGAAATTTATTCCAGAAAAATAAGATTCCCAAACTCTGCCAGGCTCAAGGTGTTATTCTTAACTTATAATAGTAATTGGCAAAGATGTAGGCCGACACCTGTTTTGTACTTCTTGAGCTCCTGGCTCCGTTTTTCCAATTTTCTGGCAAAAAGGGAGGGATGGCTGTTACTGCAAACTTCCAGGAATTGTGATTGATCTTTCAAATAAGTCACGTTCCTCCTGCAAAATTTACCATTAAAAGCCCTGCTTTTCGAAGCCAAAATTGGACTTCTGTACTTCCATTAAAAAACCAAAATTCTTGTCACTTTTGGCAACCTGTGTGGTGATGCTCCTTCCCCCAACTCCCCGGTGGGATAGCTAAGGAGCGATGTGGGTGATGCAGAGTGAGGGGTTCCCTACACTGTCTGTTGGATTTGCCATGATATACCGTATATTCCAACATATAAGACGACTGGGCGTATAAGATGACCCCCAACTTTTCCAGTTAAAATATAGTTTGGGATATACTCACCATATAAGACTACCCCTCTTCCAACACACACCGAATAAAATTTTTAAAAGCATCCGATTTGATTTCAATATTGTAATTTTCTTATTACTGTACCTCCTTCTCTGCCTCTCAGATCTCGCACACTTCACTGCAGTCTTCAGGAGCAAGATCTAAGAGGCAGAGGAGGACGTATGGTAATAGGATACAAGGGCGGGCCAGACCGGTAAAAGAGGTGTGTTTTTCTGGGCCCAGAACAACTCTATCTCTTTTTTCCATATCCCGGGCACCCCAGATGCCTGCAGCTTGCTCCGCCCTTCACTTACACCTTACCGGTAAGGTGCCCCTTCACTTCAACATCGGGACCGCATTAAGTCCACGAATCCTGATCAATGGATTTTCTTCTACCATACTTGTACAGCATCGCCCTTAATGCTTTCATACAGTCGCTGCATACGGCAGGGATGCAGCCACTGCCATTTTTGAGCTCCCCCTGCAATATGCAGCAACCACAGATTCTCCAATCCAGATTGGAAATTTCAGCACCGGCTCTATAAGACGACTACCGGCACTAACCTTTAAGGCCTTATATGGTCTGGGGCCGGCGTACCTAAGGGCCCGCTTATCCCCCTACCAACCCCAGAGATTACTTCGATCCGAAGACCAAAATTTGCTTGAAGTCCCCAACATTTGGACTTATTATCTGTCCTCTACTAGGCAGAGAGCCTTCTCGATTGTAGCCCCTTATTTATGGAATGCCTTGCCAGTTGAAACCTGATCTATCCGAGACCTACTTGCTTTTCGGAGAGCCTGTAAAACCTTTCTTTTCCGACAAGCTTTCGATGGGTGAATAACACAGGACAATGTCTGTTCTTGTTTTATTGTATTTTAAAGTTAATTGTATTGTTTTAACCTACTGCTGTAAACCGCTCTGAGCCAAATTGGGAGTAAATAAATAAATATAAGATGACTCCTGGCATATAAGACTACTCCCACATATAAGATCACTCCCATGCATAAGGCTACTCCAGCGTATAAGACGACTCTCGGTGGTGGCCCCCCGGCTGTGGAACACCCTCCCTGCTGAAGTTAGACAGGCGCCATCCTTGATGGCCTTTCGTAGGGGCCTGAAAACATGGCTCTTCGAGCAGGCCTTCAACTGAGTATATCTGAATGACATTGGAATGAACTAGGACTACGAATTTCGGCTATGACCCCAGGACTTGACGAAGCGGATTTTTAGTATAGTATATGTTATGTTGTGTATGTCTGGTTTGTATCGTTGTTGATTCACTGTACACTGTCTTCCTTGTGGTTGTTCACCGCCCCGAGTCGCCCTCGGGCTGAGAGGGGCGGTCAATAAATGCAAGAAATAAATAAATAAAATAAATAATAAATATAAGACTACTCCTGCTTATAAGACGACTCCTGCATATAAGACAACTTCTGACTTTTGAGATTTTCTTGGGTTAAAAAATGTAGTCTTATACGCCAGAATATACGGTATGTATCACCCGCAATTTTGACCTCAATGTGATGAGGTCCATAGTCTCCAAAGGATTTTTCACCAAGCAACTGAAGCTTTGTTTGTCCTGGCATTTTCCTGATCGTTAATGTAATCAGTTTCTCCTGATGATCTGAATGAAATATTTCATTGTTTTCCAGTTGTTTTACTCACCCATAAATTGATTTTCTTATAGTTCAATCTCCCAATTGAAACAGACCCACTGAATTAAAGGGTTTCGTTAAATTAAATTAAATTTGTTAAAAGTTACTTAACAAATCTTATTGATTTCATTACGCCCATTCTAGTTAAAACTTACTTGGATTTCACTTTTGGTTTTCAGTGTAAACAAACCACTTCAGATTTTTAAAGTGTCTTAAAAAATGTTTTAAATAAATACACACCAGAAAAAGACACTATATTGTGAATTATTTACAAATGGTAAAGTACTGTAGAAGCGAAGCACAGTAGCGAGAAATAAAGGTTCCATTAGCTGTAATACTTACCATGGTTTTTCTGTTATGAAACTGGGAATTCCCCAGGGCAGTATTGAAAATTGCTGTCTTAGTGAAGTCTCAATGATCAGCCTTCATTTCTACTTTCAGACAGGCAGCATCCTGATGAGGTCACAAAGGCCAGCCTCCGCTTTTGGTTTCAGGCAGGCAACATCAGCATGATATCGCAATGAAACTATCAGCATGGGAGTATATTGCTCACTTCCTCTCTCACATTGAGGGAGGCAGCAGGATGTGCTGGCAGCCATCGGGATCACCAGTCAGAGTCTCTCACTGATATGGATAACAGGGTATGGGCAAAGCAGTACTTAAAAAAGATAGGAAGAGAGCTGGTAAGCAAAAAAAAAAAAAAAAAAAAAAAAAAAGGCTGTTATTGTGTGTTCATTCGTTCATTCGTTCAGTCGTCTCCAACTCTTCGTGACCTCATGGACCAGTCCACGCCAGAGCTCCCTGTCGGCCGTCACCACCCCCAGCTCCTTCAAGGTCAGTCCAGTCACTTCAAGGATGCCATCCATCCATCTTGCCCTTGGTCGGCCCCTCTTCCTTTTGCCTTCCACTTTCCCCTGCATAATTGTCTTATTATTTATTTATTTATTATTATTTATTTATTTATTAGATGCACTTATTGACCGCCATTCTCAGCCCTTACGGGCGACTCATGGCAGTGTACAGTACACATAAAAAGACAGTTACAGAGGCCAGTATCAACAACATATGACTATACAACAAATACAAACTACATAAAAATCCGCTTCGTCTCTTAGTAGAATCATAGCCAGTCTCATTTTCCTTATACCATTCCAGTTCTCATTACCGTAATGTTGTTGCTTAGCACTTCATTAAATGCCCTCTCGAACCGCCAGGTCTTAAGGCCTTTTCGAAAGGACATGAGGGAGGGCGCCTGTCTGATGTGTGCCGGGAGAGTGTTCCACAGCCGGGGGGCCACCACCGAGAAGGCCCTCTCCCTCGTCCCCGCCAGCCGTGCCTGTGATGCAGGCGGGATCGAGAGAAGGGCCTCCCCAGATGATCTCAAGGTCCTCGTGGGCTCGTAGGCCAAGATGCGGTCAGAAAGGTATTTTGGGTCGGAACCGTTTAGGGCTTTGTAGGTCAAGACCAGCACCTTGAATCTCAGACTGCTGCTGCTGCTGCCACAAGGGTCCTGAATCCTTCCATCCAGCTTGGCTGCCCTGGACTACTTGTGAGTAGGAGAAGCCCCAGGCCCTTTCCAACTGGGTGCGACTCAGCAATCCTCCAAGGAGGGAGGGACTATAAAGCTGTGTTGCACCTGCCTTGGCCTAGTCTCAGACTGCTGCTGCTCCTGCCACAGGGTCCTGAATCCTTCCATCCAGCTTGGCTGCCCTGGACTACTTGCGAGTAGGAGAAGCCCCAGGCCCTTTCCAACTGGGTGCGACTCAGCAATCCTCCAAGAAGGGAGGGACTATAAAGCTGTGTTGCACCTGCCTTGGCCTAGTCTCAGACTGCTGCTGCTCCTGCCACAGGAGTCCTGAATCCTTCCATCCAGCTTGGCTGCCCTGGACTAATTTCCATCGGGCCTTCTTACCAACGCGCCAGCTTTTCCATCTGCTGAGCTATTCATAGCTAAAGCCCTTGTTGTCCCAGTTGCCGGCGAGGATTCCTCCAGGGGCCGGAGCAAGCTGCTGGGCCGCGGGCCAACTGGCCAAATCGAGCCGAAGAGAGACGGTCCCTTGCCGGGTGGCTTCGGCCTGCGGCCTAACCATCTGGACTTGTTTGTCTCCTTCGGCCGCTGGGCCAACTAGGCTTTCCACCTTTGCCTATTCTGCCCGGGCCCTACTGCCTTTCTATCTGGCCCTCACCACCGGCCAAGCGGCGGCCCCCCCCATCTGTGCTGACCGCCACCGTGTCGACCACCTCCGGAGGTCCATCCGCCAATTTACATCAAACGTCAGCTATTTACATCTGAATCATAGCACTTTACTAACTGCCAGTCTTCTGACCACTGTGTACATTTTGCGAACATTGCACGGTATAATCCGTCCTACCTCTGCTGCTAATGTGGTAATAAGACCATAATATAGCGCTTAGTGGCGCCTGTTCCGTAGCCAACTGTTTGCACTTTACCAACTGTGGCACTTTACCCCTCCCAACTCCTCCTGCTGCACTTTAGTAGTATAGAGGGCCAAATATTTTCTGTTGAGGCTGTTGCACTTTAATATCTTGTTGCACTTTAAAAACCTTGCACCTTAAGAATTACTCGGTAGCCGCGGAATTTACCTTGCACTTTGCACTTTAAGACTCTAGTATTCAAGGACCATCCTATTTCGCGGCTAACGCTTGCCTCTGGTACCCTTCATCTACCGAAGTGTCCATTTCCATCCATGTGGTCCCCCACCCTCCTATGCTTACTGTCTCTGTCACTATTATCTGGTGGAAGGGGCAGGGGAGGTAGTGGGCTGGAACCTGTGGGAAACAATGAGGGGAGGAGGGGGGATGAAGAAGGCCAGCACAATTGGCAAGATAAAACGCCAACATCCCAAACAGCTGGTGAAAGTGTGATTAAGACCCTAGCCAGAAATAGCGGCATGGAGGAGGGGAGGTGTTCCACTAGCCGAGGGGCCCCCATAGAGGTCGTGGTGGGAAGGAGGAGATGCGGGAAAAGGAGTCCTCAAATTCGGCCAAATTCGGACCACTTATCTATAATCAAAATTCCAAATCGGTCTCCTAAGGTAAATTGGTGTAACCAGGTGAGCGGACCCTCCGGTCTGAAGGTGGTGCTGTTGAACGCCAGATCTGTCAACGGAAAAACGACCTGGATCCAGGACTTAATCCTGGACGAACGGGCAGATCTGGCGTGCATCACGGAGACCTGGTTGGATGAAGCTGGAGGAGTAAATCTGACCCAGCTTTGTCCTCCGGGTTTCTCCGTGCAGCACCAACCTAGATCCGGAGGGTGGGGAGGTGGGGTCGCAGTGGTCTATAGGGACTCCATCCATCTGACCAGGTGCCCCATCCCGCAGACCGCAAATTTCGAAAGCGTCTGCCTGAGGGTGGGTGACCGGGACAGTATAGGGATTCTAGTAGTGTACCGTCCACCTCGCTGCACTACAGTCTCCCTACCTGAGCTAGCGGGGGTGGTCTCGAGCCTGGCATTGAAGTCTCAACGGCTTCTTGTGCTGGGAGACTTCAACGTCCATGCCGAGACGACCCTCACAGGCGCGGCTCAGGACTTCATGTCTGCCATGGCAACCATGGGGCTGTCGCTCCTTCCCACCTGCTACTAAGGAGGCTGTCGAGGTCCTGAACCGGTGCCTGGCCGCTGTAACGGTCTGGATGAGGGCGAACAAACTGAAACTAAATCCAGACAAGACAGAGGTACTCCTGGTCAGTCGCAAGGCCGAACGGGATATAGGGTTACAGCCTGTGCTGGACGGGGTCACACTCCCCTTGAAGGCGCAGGTTCGCAGCTTGGGTGTGACCCTGGACTCATCGTTGAGCCTGGATCCCCAGGTTTCAGCGGTGACCAGGGGAGCATTTGCACAGCTTAGGCTTGTGCGCCAGCTGCGCCCGTATCTCGGGAAGTCTGACTTGGCCACGGTGGTACACGCTCTTGTCACATCCCGCCTGGATTACTGCAACGCTCTCTACGTGGGGCTGTCCTTGAAGACGGCCCGGAAGCTTCAGCTGGTCCAGCGTGCGGCAGCCATGTTACTAACTGGAGCGGGTAGCAGGGAGCACACAACGCCCTTGTTGTCCCAGCTTCACTGGCTGCCGATTTGCTACCGGACCCAATTCAAGGTGCCTTGAATTGGGTCTAGGCCTTGCTGTCTCCTCATGATGTGGCCAAAGTACTTCAACTTCGTCTCTAGTATCCTTCCCTCCAGTGAGCAGCCGAGCTTTATTTCCTGGAGGATGGACTGGTTGGATCTTCTCGCAGTCCAAGGCACTCTCAAAACTTTCCTCCAACACCACAGCTCAAAAGCATCGATCTTCCTTCGCTCAGCCTTCCCTAAGGTCCAGCTCTCATATCCGTAGGTTACTACAGGGAATACCATGGGTTTGACTAGGCGGATCTTTGTTGCCAGTGTGATGTCTCTACTCTTTACTATTTTATCGAGACTGGACATTGCTCTCCTCCCAAGAAGTAAGCGTCTTCTGATTTCCTGGCCACAGTCTGCATCTGCAGTAATCTTTGCACCTAGAAATACAAAGTCTGTCACGGCCTCCACATTTTCTCCCTCTATTTCCCAGTTGTCAATCATTCTTGTTGCCATAATCTTGGTTTTTTTGATGTTTAGCTGCAACCCAGCTTTTGCGCTTTCTTCTTTCACCTTGATTAGAAGGCTCCTCAGCTCCTCCTCGCTTTCGGCCATCAGAGTGGTGTCATCTGCATATCTGAGGTTGTTAATGTTTCTTCCAGCAATTTTCACCCCAGCTTTGCATTCATCAAGCCCCGCACATCGCATGATGTGTTCTGCATACAAGTTAAAAAGGTTGGGTGAGAGGATGCAGCCTTGCCGTATGCCTTTCCCAATCTTGAACCAGTCTGTTGTTTCGTGGTCAGTTCTGACTGTTGCTACTTGGTCCTTGTATAGATTCCTTAGGAGAGAGACAAGGTGGCTTGGTATGCCCATCCCACCAAGAACTTGCCACAATTTATGATGATCCACACAGTGAAAGGCTTTAGAATAGTCAATGAAGCAAAAATAGATGTTTTTCTGAAACTCCCTGCCTTTCTTCATTATCCAGCGGATATTGGCAATCTGGTCTCTTGTTCCTCTGCCTTTTCTAAACCCAGCTTGAACCCAGGCTGTTATTAGAGGACTTTTATAGAGAGTGATTTAATTTGTTGCCTGGTGTAAAAGATAATGAACTAATAACAAATATATAAAACCAGGGTGATGGGGGGACTAAGATAGTGGTGGTGCAAGTTGCTGATGCTTTGTTTATTTTATATATATTTGAGAGATAAGTGAAGCTTGTATGAGAAAGAGATGACTTTTAAAATACCTGTTTGTGCCTCTTTAATATGTGTGACCCAATACCACAAAACTATATTCAGCTCCACATGATTTTCAGCTTCCCTTCTGTGGAGAATCTTTTCTTTAATAATTTGACACAAGTTTTCAGTATTTGAACTGAACTAAAAATATTTATTTAAAGATTACTCAGGTTCACTCAAGCTGGATGGTTACACGATATCTTCTTGTTGTTGCTACAATTAACTCTTTGTTCTTCTGAAAACATGAAACTGTTACTATTAAACTTTAAGAATGGCTCATCTTCTGCCACCTTAATGTTTGCGGTTTCTTATCTTTTAAAACCTGGGATCACAGACACAGTGAAGACATCTGCCCTTGCGCTATGCTACTCTGCTGCTGAGTACACATGCCCAGTGTGGAACACATCTCACCACACTAAAACAGTGGATGTGGCTCTTAATGAGACATTCCGCATTATCATGGGGTGTCTGCACTCTACACCACTGGAGAAATTACACTGCTTAGTTGGTATTGCACAACCTGACATCCGCCGGGAAGTAGCAGCCAATAGTGAAAGGACCAAGGCAGTGACATCTCCAGCCCATCCCTTGTTTGGGTATCAGCCAGCACGTCAGTGACTTAAATCAAGAAATAGTTTTCTAAGATCTACAGAGACACTCGCTGGAACACCTCAGCAAGCAAGAGTCCAAAAGTGGCAGGCTCAAACCCAGCACCTCAATCCGTGGGTGATACCAGATGAGAGACTCCCTCCTGGGCACACAGAAGACTGGATAACTTGGAAGGCGCTGAAGAGACTGCGCTCTGGCACCATGAGATGCAGAGCCAATCTTAAGAAATGGGCCTATAAAGTTGAATCCACGACATGCGAGTGTGGAGAAGAGCAAACTACAGACCACCTGCTGCGATGCAACCTGAGCCCTGCCACATGCACAATGGAGGACCTCCTTGCGGCAATACCAGAGGCACTCCAAGTGGCCAGATACTGGTCAAAGGACATTTAATCAACTACCAAGTTTGCAAAATTTGTGGGGTTTTTTATCTGTTTGTTTGTTTTGTTCTGTTAGAAATGCAATACAATGGTATGGTTGCTGATGACACGATAAATAAATAAATCTTTTAAAACATAGTTTCTTTTCTCAGTCCCTTGGCTGGGTCACTTTAACCTTATAGTTTCTTCACTTTACTTTTAATTCAACTGGATATTTACTCCTTAAAGAGCACCTTTCACCTTAGTCCTTCTGACTGACTTTTATTAGTTCAGATTCGACACTGAAGTCACAGTAAAATTATTGGGAATCTCTTTTCTCTACCACCCCAGCTAGAGTATACGTCAAAGTTAATTACTTTTACTCTTAAAATACCAAGGCTGAAGATTAAAATGCTGACAATGATCCTCTGAATCCTGCCCTTACATAGCTAGGGCCACCCTTTAGCTCTCCGGCTCAAGACTTAAGCCCTTTTGGTTTGGCTTCTCAACTAACCCACCTTCCACTTTGGTTCGCTGACCAAAAACTGAATTTATTGTCGAAGGCAATACATTTTTAAAATGCCTGCTCCTTACAGTTGGCAGTTAGCTCCACCCACTTTTGTTTCTCCCTAGCCAGTAGGGCTGGGTAACCACGGAAAAAATTGTTTCTAAACTCGATTCGTTTTTAGGGGGTTTTTGCGTTTCGTTTTTTAAAAGAATTCTGAAATTTTCCTTTAAAAAAGTTCGAAATATACGAAATTTCGTAAAATTACGAAACAATTACAAAACGATTTCGAAACAATTACGAATCGATTCGTTAATGGCGGACGTGATTGCGCAATATGCTAAGAAACCCTCCAAATGGGACAGGGGGAACTTCTGAAGCTTCCCTCTCCCTCTGTTGTTGACTGTTGGTGTGATAATTTATTTTTTATCACTGATAAAACAAACAACAACCCTAAAACTTGCACCAGACATACGGAAATAATTACGAAACAATAACGAAACGATTTCGAAACAATTACGAATCGATTATGAAACAATTACGAAATAAATTGAAAAAATTCATTTCGATTTTTAATTACTCCTGCATGGCTCAATATCGGATCGTAAGCTAATTTAAATACGAATTAATAACGAATTACGAAATTAACGAACGAAACTGCCCAGCCCTACTAGCCAGAGCTGGATACAAGCTACACTGAGATGGCAACTCAGCCAGCAAGCAGCTACAGTTTAACCTAACCTACTTCACTTCACTTCACCTTATTTCTTAATTAGTCGCTCTCCACCAAGGTGCTCCGAGCGACTTACAATTTAAAATAGCATTTCACAATATAAAAACATTCAACATAAAAACATTCAACAGTGACTATTTGGCAAGTTAGATCTGATTACTTAAATGCACAACCAAACAGCCAAGTCTTGAGTGCCTTTACAAAAGGTCGCAACTCTGACATTGCTCTAACGTATGAGTTCCACAGAATTGGAGCATAGATAGAAAAAGCTCTATGCCTTGTAGTTTCCAGGTGTACCTCCCTAGGGCCCGGTATGTATAGGAGATTTTGAATAGTACATTGGGTAAGTCACAATTCTCAGACTCAGAGGAAGACAAAGGCTAATAATAATAATAATAATAATAATAATAATAATAATAATAATCTTTATTTATACCCCACCACCATCTCCCCCATGGGGACTCGGGGAGGCTAACATGAGGCCAAGCCCTTTTAAAAATACAATACAGCACAGTAAAATATAGAATACAAAAACAAAATGCATCAGAAAATAAATTACGATAACAAAGTGACATAATAAAGCAAATTCAAACAGTATAAAATCAAACTGGATGGGCAGGCCAAATGAACAGAAATAAAATGATAAAACCCTGGGTGAGGTAGCAATAGGAAGAATGTAAGTGAGAGGGGCCCAAGAAAATGAAACAGGGGTAAGGCTTTCAATTTAGAATTGGAGGAAAGTACGTAAAAGGGGCAGCACTATAGATGGGGCAACACAAATAGTATGATGTATTGTCGAAGGCTTTCATGGCTGGAATCACTAGGTTCTTGTGGGTTTTTTCGGGCTATAGAGCCATGTTCTAGAGGCATTTCTCCTGACGTTTTGCCTGCATCTATGGCAAGCATCCTCAGAGGTTGTGAGGTCTGTTGGAAGTAGGAAAAATGGGTTTATATATCTATGGAATGGCTGGGGTGGGGCAAGGAGCTCTTCCCTGCTGCAGTTAGGTGTGAATGTTTAGCTGATCACCTTCATTAGCATTTGAAGGCCTGCCTGAGCCTGGGAAAATCTGTTGCTTGGAGGTGTTAATCTGTGCCTGGTTTTTTCCTCTCTGTTGTTTAGCTGTTATAATTTTAGAGTTTTTTAATACTGGTAGCCAGATTTTGTTCATTTTTATGGTCTCTTCCTTTCTGTTGAAATTGTCCACATGCTTGTGGATTTCAATGGCTTCTCTGTGTAGTCTGACATGGTGGTTGTTGGTGTGGTCCAGCATTTCTGTGTTCTCAAATAATATGCTGTGTCCAGGCTGGTTCATCAGGTGCTCTGCTATGGCTGACTTCTCTGGTTGAAGTAGTCTGCAGTGCCTTTCATGTTCCTTGATGCGTGTCTGGGCGCTGCGTTTGGTGGTCCCTATGTAGACTTGTCCACAGCTGCATGGTATACGGTAGACTCCTGCAGAGGTGAGAGGATCCCTCTTGTCCTTTGCTGAACGTAGCATTTGTTGGATTTTCTTGGTGGGTTTGTAGATTGTTTGTATGTTGTGTTTCCTCATCAGCTTCCCTATGCGATCAGTGGTTCCCTTGATGTATGGCAGGAACACTTTTCCTCTGGGTGACCATCCATACAAATAGTATGGATGGTCACTCTCCAAAGGCACATTGGAAAAGCCAGGTTTTCAGATTTTTCTTGAAGTCTGCTAAGGAGGGGGCTTGCCTAATCTCACCAGGTAGTGAGTTCCAAAGATGGGGAGCCACAGTGGAGAAGGCTCTCTCCCTCGTTCCCACTAGTCTACTCCCCTCTGAACAAATCTTGCTGGGAAAATATCATAATAAGTTCACCTTAAGGTTGCCATGAGTTGGCAATTACTTGAAGGCACAACAGCAGCAGCAACAACAACAACAAAGTTTGCTCCTATGTATTGTCGAACGCTTTCATGGCCAGAATCACTGGATTGTTGAGAATTTTCTAGGCTGTATGGCCATGTTCCATGCTTCTATGGTTTGAACATCATATTGTCTCTTCTGCAATTCAAATTTTTCAAAAAAAAAAATGAGTTCTATTGCTGCAGTATAAAGAAGACATCTCATTAATCTGTTGATGCGCTAAACCCCGAGGAATAAAAAGAGAGAGGAAGAAGCACAGGATGCCTTTCTATTCTAATACCATATGTCCTGAAATTAAAAAAAAATCAACTCAAGAATGGGAATAAAATATTGCAGCTGGTTTCAAGAATTGCCAGAAAATAGTCGAGCACAACTATTTAAAAAGGCGAAAATGAGAATGAGAGCAACAGATACAGCAACCTCCTAACACATTTGCCCCATATAGAAGGCCACTTTGATCGCTTTGCTGCTAGCTAGGTATTTATTTTATTTCAGCTGACTGGTTTTCTGCTGCTCCTTTGAGGAGCTTTTGCTTTTTCCAATTTGCTTTTAGTGTAACTTCGAGTCATCTTGGGAGCTGAGCTAAGCAAACCACAGAGTATAAATGTCTAAAATAGATAATAAATAAATAAGTAAAATGATATTCATCTCGGATGTAGGTACTTCATCTTGGTAAGCAAAAATGCAAGATTAATATGTTGGCTTTTGCAAACTGGCTAGTGCCGTCAGAACTCTCTCCCCTTATTGCTTGTGGATATGGCCAAATTACATCGCTTCCCATTCATAAGGAGCTGTTTACACAAAGAGGCACAATTGACATGTACAGTAAATTATGTACAAAAAGTGCAGAGTGTACCTCTCTTGTGATATAGTTTATATTAAATTGTTAATCATGAACACAGACCTTCTCAGTGTGTAACTGAATTCAGAGCCAAGGGAGAAGCATTCAAATGAGACCTCCTACAAAGCTTCAGAAATCTCTTGAAGTTCAAAAGAAGAAAATACCATACTATTAAAAGGGAGGCTTTAGAGAAAGAAAGCATCTACAAATTACTGCTGAAATTAGCTTACTTAAAAAAAAACTAAACAGAAACAGAAACCCACTCCTCTGCTGAAGTTCCTTTGGTTACTCTCATGATATTCTCAAATATTAGCCAACTGTTCACAGAGTGAGAAGCTGCCTGGAAACCTATTTTCAATATATGCTGTTTGGCAGCATTAGATAGCTCCAAGCAATGGAATTTACTATTCAACAACTTAGGGACTTAATATTTGATGTCTCAAACATTAAGAAGACATGCTAGCAAGTCAAACTTTGCAGGCAAGGTTCCACATTCACACAGAATTTGAATTTGATATATGAATGTGGAATAGAAAGCAGCTATTACTAAGGAGGAAGGACTTGAAAGAGAAGGAAGGACAAACAAAAATTGTCAAATTACCTATCCGAACGTATCTCTCCTTATGAATCATCCAGAACGCTAAGATCTTCTGGGGAGGCTTTGCTCTCGCTCCCGTCTTCCTCACAGATGTGGTAGGCGGGGACAAGAAACAGGGCCTTCTCAGTGGTGGCCCCTGGACTGTGGAAAGCCCTGCCTAGAGAGATAAGATCAGCCCCTTCCCTCCTGTCCTTTCGAAGAATGGTAACAGGCCTTCCCAAATATGGCAGATATATGATATTATGGACAATTGACGACGCAACTGGACAATGATTTGAGATGGAGACACTTTGACAATGTTTTTAAATGTTGTGTATGATTTTTATGTTTTTATATTGCTGTTAGTATTTATCATGATTTTAATTTCTTGTAACTGTACCGGCATCGAATTGTTGCCTATTGTTAACCGCTCCGAGTCGCCCTTGGGCTGAGAGGGGCGGTAGACAAATGTAGTAAATCAATCAATCAATCAATCAATTAATTCTTCTCTCTTTTTGCCTGAATCCAGAATTATTTCAAAGCTTGGGAAGGTCACTATGAGCTACAAATGCTAGAATCCTGCAGCTAACATGGTCTTGAGAGGTGTCTTGTGTCCAAATTTGATGTCAATTCATCCAGTGATTTTTGAATTCTGTTAATCCCACAAACGAACATTACATTTTTATTTATATAGATGTATTGTATTTACTCATATTTTCAGCTACCCCGAATCCTTTTGGGAGATGGGACAGGATAGAAATAAAGATTTATTATTATTATTATGTGTATGTGATGAAGGGAGAAAGGAAGGAAGGAAAAGAAAAGAAGGAAAGGGAGTGAGGAAGAAAGGAAGGAAGAATGGGGAAGAAAGAAAAAGGAAAAAAAGGAAGAGAAAGAAAAGGAGAAAATGTCTGAGGAAAGGAAAGAAAAGAAGAGAGAAAAAAGGGAAAAAGAAGGATGAAAGAAAGGGAGGAAAAAGAAAGAGAAAGAGAAAAGGAAAGAAAAGAAAGAGAGAGGGAGAAAGGATATGAGGGAAACAAAGGGATGAAAGAAAGAGCCACAAAGAGAAACTTCTTTCCACTACCAGAGTGCTGCCATGGAGACATTCTGAGGTAGGCCCTCTCAGAGCTGGAGAAGGGAGAATGTAGGCAGGCAGCGGCCTCAGCAACACCCAGGCAATGCTGGGTATATACACTAGTTTAACATAGTGATGCAGAGTGGAATTTTAAATATGTTTATCGAGAATTAAGACTTCTCAGTTCAGTTAGATTGACTCCTAGGTGCATAGGGTACATAGGGCTCCACTTCAATAGGCTCACAGTCCTGGGATTAAATGGGACCAATGTCTGTATACTGAGCTGATATATATTGGGCAATTTTATACATTCCTACTCTGATACAAACTATTATTTATTTATTTATTTATTTAACTACATTGGATTTTGTGAAAATTGCTCCACTGAACATTTGTAAGCAGACTTTCAGCATGTGTTCTGTTGTGCGCTGGGTCTATAAAGAATTTCCTTTAGAACAGGATGTGCAACCTTTGCCCAGCGGGAAGCCAGGGGGCCCAAGGAGAAGTTCTCAAAGGTTTTCCACCACAAATGACCTTTAGATGGCTTGTGAAGTATAACAAAATTCTTTATTAATGAACAATCAAACAGAAACTTCTCTTGTCTTCAATAAAGCTAAACATATGATTCCAGGCTTTTATGCAACTGGTAGTTTCCTAAACTTGCCCACGAAGGACAGACAACTGTCTTCAATAACTTCTTCTTTACTTTAAAGGAAAGTCTCCTTTTTAACTTCTCCCAGACTGACTGTAATCTAACCCTTACTGATGTGGGCTCCGCTACCGGGTCGAACTGCTTCTCAAACGCCAAGTGGACCTACCAGTAAAGGCTTAGATGTTTTCCAGCTGGAGTTCTTTGGTCTTTAGGGCTGTTTCCCTGGAAATCTTTGGAGACTCTTAACACTGTTCTCCCCTGGAAAGTCTTAGATGCTCTTAAGACTGTTTCCCCTCCGGAAAGTCTTAAGGGTTGAAGCTTTTGTACAGGGGAAGCTTGCACACGTCCTGTACATTAGCTTTCCTTGCTGAGACTAACTAAAAATGGCTCCCTTCCCTTCCCAATTGTCCTGAGGAAGGGGTGGAACCAAACTTAACGATGATGGACAGGTGACTTGCCCTATGACTGCAACCAAAGGAAGCCACCTATCTGCAGAGTCCCTGAAACCTTGGACTGCAAGCAAACACTTAATACAAAGCAAACGAAGTTGGAGCTCCTGGTACAGCCGTACCAGCACAGTATGTTTTACCTTAAATACTGATAATCAAACAGCTATACATCCATTCATCCATGGACAGCACACCCGCTCCTCATAGGAAATGTTTAAAAATAAGTTTTATGTTACATTTGGTAGTCTTTAAAAATATTATTGTTTTGTGCCTTCGAGTCATTTCTGACATGTGGTGACACTAAGACAAAATTATCACAGGGCTTTCCTGGCAATATTTATCCACAAAATGTTTGGCATCAACTTCCTTGGAGGCTGAGAGAGTGTGTCCAAGGTTACCTGATGAGTTTTATGACCAAGTGGGAATTCAAACTGTAATCTCCAGAGTCATAATCCAGCACTCAGAGTCATAATCCAGCACTCATACCACTTTTCTTTCTTTCTAACAAAAAGTGGTATGAGTGCTGGATTATGACTCTGGAGATTACAGTTTGAATTCCCACTTGGTCATAAAACTCATCAGGTAACCTTGGACACACTCTCTCAGCGCTCTGTTAACACAAAGCTTTGTTTCTGCTTCAATAGACTATATTCCATTGGGTGTTTTCCCATGGAGAAGCAGAACATGATAGACAGTGTTAGAAAGAAAGAAAAAAAAGAAGATCTGGGACTTCTTTTCAGAATTAACCGAAGCCTGCATTTTCAGAAGTGTTTTTAAATGGGTTGTGTTCTGTCGCATGCTTGGCCTGTAAAGAATTTCCTTTAGAACAGGACGTGCAACCTTTGCCCAGTGGGAAGCCAGGGGGCCCAAAGAGAAGCTCTTAGGAATTTTCCACCACAAACAGTCTTTAGAGGGCTTGTGAAATATAACAAAGTCTTTTATTGAGGAACAATCAAACAGAAACTTCTCTTGTCTTCAAAAGGTTAAACAAATGCTTCCAGGCTTTTGTGCAACTGGTGGCTACTAACTGTTACTTTACTTTAAAGGAAAATCCCTTTCTAACTTCTCCCAGGCTGACTGTGAACCTAAACCTAACTGATGTGGGCTCCACTACCGGGTTGAACTGCATCTCAAAGCACTGAGTGGACCTATCAGCAAGACCTGTAGTCTCTTCAGCTGGAGTTCTTTGATATTCAAAGCTGTTTTTCCCTCCGAAATTCCTCAGAGCTTTAGGGCTGTTTCCCTGGGAATCTTTGGGAATCTTTGGATGCTCTTAAGACTGTTTCCCCCCGGAAAGTCTTATGGGTTGAAGCTTTTGTACAGGGGAAGCTTGCACATGTCCTGTACATTAGCTTTCCTTGCTGAGACTAACTAAAAAATGGCTCCCTTCCCTTCCCAATTGCCCTGAGCAAGGGACGGGACCAAAACTTAACGATGATGGACAGGTGACTTGCCCTATGACTGCAACCAAAAGAAGCCACCTATCTGCAGAGTCCCTGAAACCCAGGACTGCAACCAAACATTTAATACAAAGCAAATAAAGTTGGAGCTCCTGGTACAGCTGTACCAGAACAGGTTGTAATGTTTAATTTTATGATCTCTCTTCATCACCCCACTGCCTCCTATACTCTGTTCCTTTTAACATCTTTCTCCTGGGACTAGAGCACTGGAGCTTTCAAGTCAGCCATTGAGTATCTTCTTGATACACAGCTAGTGCAGTAGGAGCAGTGAGTTTTAAAACCATAATGAACTCAGTCCTTTGGTTCATTGCACAACACACTCTTCTCCTCGATTACCACCACAGACTGGCTTTTCTCCGTCTTCAATTATTTAAAGATGTGGAACAAGTTTGCCTGTTTTTCTTGTGAGGATCCTTGGATAGTTGGAATGTTTTTGTCAGCCTGATTTCAGTATCTGGATTTCTTGTTCTATTACATTTATGACATAGGCTGCATTCATAAATGACACCGGGCCATTGTAGAATACTTTCCAGGCTCCCGTTCAGCTCTGGCACCATTCCATAATATGACAAAAATTCAACAGGCTTGCTTCGACAAACCTAATTTCATATAGCCTACGTTTTGTAAGGCCAGCTCTCTCATTTATTTTGTCTTGCATGTTATTTTTATGCAACTTCTTTTAGCTTCTGTTTGCATTTACTACCCTTCCCCTCTGCAATTATTCATTACATACTTTGCTGTTGATATTGTTGTGTGCCTTCAAGTCCTTTCTGACTTTTGGAAGCCCTAAGGCAGATGTTCTCAACCTGTGGGTCCCCAGGTGTTTTGGCCTACAACTCCCAGAAATTACAACCAGTTTACCAGCTGTATTGTCGAAGGCTTTCATGGCCGGAATCACTCAGTTCTTGTGGTTTTTTTCGGGCTATATGGCCATGTTCTAGAGGCATTTCTCCTGACGTTTCGCCTGAATCTATGGCAAGCTTCCTCAGAGGTGAGGTCGCCTCTGAGGAAGCTTGCCATAGATGCAGGCGAAACATCAGGAGAAATGCCTCTAGAACATGGCCATATAGCCCGAAAAACCCACAAGAACTGAGTTTACCAGCTGTTAGAATTTCTGGGAGTTGAAGGCCAAAACATCTGGGGACTCACAGGTTGAGAACCACTTCCCTAAGGCAATGCTATCATGGGGTTATTTGGGACTCAGAGTGTGGAACTCACCCTGAATGGGTTTACATGGCTGAGTGGGGAATCTAACCTTGGTCTGCAATCAATTGCAGAAACCACTTGGATACATTAGCTCTCATTTTATCTTAAGTACTAGCCGCCCCCTGCCACGCGTTGCTGGTGGCCCAGTCTGGTAATCTGGAAAATAAAGTGTTGGTTTCTAATATATGTAATTTCTTGATGCTTGTGAGAAAACAGTATTTTTTTTTGGTCAGTGTTGATGTAAAGATTATCTGGTTTGCCTGCTCTGGAACATGCAACATATAATTGTCCTTCTTTAGGGGTCCCTTTCAGATCTATGATACTATATATCTGTGTGTGTGTGAACCATATCTATCTATCTATATCTATGGCTGGATGGCTCTTTGTCAGGAGGGCTTTGATCGCATTTTCTTGTCCTGGTGAAGGGAGTTGGACTGGAGGGCCATCAGTATTTTCTGTTGGTTATGAGGGTTCTGTGTGGGAAGTTTGCCCCAATTCTATCATTGGTGGAGTTCAGAATGCTCTTTGATTGTAGGTAAACTATAAATCCCAGTAACTACAACTCCCAAATGTCAAGATCTATTTCCTCCAAACTCCATCTGTGTTCGTATTTGGGCATATGGAATATTCGTGCCAAGTTTGGTTCAGATCCATCATTGTTTGAGTCCACAGTGCTCTCTGGATGTTGGTGAACTACAACTCCCAAACTCGAGGCCAATGCCCAGCAAATCCTTCTAGTGTTTTCTTTTGGTCATGGGAGTCCTGTGTGCCACGTTTGGCCCAATTCCATCATTGGTGGAGTTCAGAATGCTCTTTGATTTATTTATTTATTTATTTATTTGGTATGCTTGTATACCGCTAATATCTCAGCCTGTGCGGCGACTCATTGCGGTTTACAACATGTTAAAATATACAATGTTAAAAAATACAATTCACTTGAGCATATAAAAATTAAAATTAAGAATACATACAAAAAACATACGCAGTATTGGGCCACCAATACAGATCGGGACATCTCATAGTTAAAATCGTCATCCAATTCATTGTCTTGATTGCTAATCCATGGTCAGATAGAACATCACGACGAAGGTCAATTGAAGACTTGCTCAAACATCCAGGTTTTTAGTTTTTTCCTAAATGCCATTAGCGAGGTCACTGATCTTAATTCAGTAGGGAGGGCATTCCAAAGCCGGGGGGCCACCGCAGAAAAGGCCCTATCTCTCGTTCCCACGAGCCGCACCTGTGAAGCAGGTGGGATAGAGAGAAGGGCTTCTCCTGAAGATCTAAGGGTCCTGGTGGGCTGATAGGCCGAGATACGTTCGGATAGGTATGTAGGGCCAGAACCGTTTAGGGCTTTAAAGGTCAAAACCAGCACTTTGAATTGGGCTCGGTAGCTAATCGGTAGCCAGTGAAGCTGGTACAGCAGAGGAGTTGTGTGCTCCCTGCGCCCAGCCCCTGTTAATACCATGGCTGCCGCCCGTTGGACTAGTTGGAGCTTCCGGGCCGTCTTCAAAGGCAACCCCACGTAGAGAGCGTTGCAGTAGTCAAGGCGGGATGTAACCAGAGCGTGGACTACCGTGGCCAAGTCAGACTTCCCAAGGTACGGTCGCAGTTGGCGCACGAGTCTTAACTGTGCGAATGCTCCCCTGGTCACCGCCGAAACCTGGGGCTCCAGGCTCAGCGATGAGTCCAGGATCACACCCAAACTGCGAACCTGTGTCTTCAGGGGGAGTGCGACCCCGTCTAACACAGGCTGTAACCCTATACCCTGTTCGGCCTTGCGACTGACCAGGAGCACCTCTGTCTTGTCTGGATTCAATTTCAATTTGTTCGCCCCCATCCAGACCGTCACAGCGGCCAAGCACCGGTTCAGGACCTCGACAGCCTCCTTAGTAGCGGGTGGGAAGGAGTGACAGAGCTGGACATCATCTGCGTACAGATGACACCGCACCCCGAAACTCCGGATGATCTCGCCCAGCGGCTTCATGTAGATGTTGAACAACATGGGAGACAGTATTGAACCCTGAGGAACCCCACAAAACAAAGGTTGTGGGGTAGAACAGGAGTCCCCCAGTGACACCTTCTGAGACCGACCCACGAGGAATGACCGGAGCCACTGCAGAGCAGTACCTCCGAGACCCATTCCCGCGAGGCGTCCCAGAAGGATACCGTGGTCGACGGTATCAAAGGCCGCTGAGAGGTCGAGTAGCACCAACAGGGACACACTCCCCCTGTCGAGCTCCCGACGGAGATCATCCACTAAGGCGACCAAGGCTGTCTCGGTACCATGTCCCGGCCTAAAGCCAGACTGTGCCGGATCTAGATAATCCGTGTCTACCAAGAATGCCTGGAGTTGTGAGGCCACCACACGTTCCATGACTTTGCCCAAAAAGGGAAGATTGGAAACAGGCCGATAGTTTACCAATTGAGTGGGGTCCAGTGATGGCTTCTTCAACAGCGGTTTTATTACAGCTTGCTTTAAGCTGGCTGGAAAAATGCCTTCCCGAAGGGAGGCATTAACCACCACCTTAACCCACTCGGCCAATCCCCCTCTGGCCTCCTTTAGAAGCCAGGATGGGCAGGGGTCTAGGATGCATGTGGTAGCTCTCATTCCTCCAAGCACCTTGTCCACATCCTCGGATTGAACCAATTGAAATGAATCCATCAAAATCGGACAAGCAGATGCTCGTGTTACATCCTCAGAGACTGCCGTTAATGCGGCGTCCAGTCCAGAGCGGATCAAGGCGACTTTGTCTGCAAAGAACCGAGCAAAAGCTTCACAGCGAGCAGCCGAGTCATCAGGGCACCCATCCTGAGTGGTGGGTTTTAAAAGGCCTCTGACAACTCGGAACAGTTCAGCCGGACGGTTCTTTGCAGACGCAATAGTGGCCGCGAAGAAAGTTTTCTTAGCGGCTCTTATTGCCGCGGCATATGACCTTAAAAAGGCCACAAACCGTGTTCGGTTTGACTCGCTCGGATCCGAACGCCACACGCTCTCTAGTTCCCTCTTCTTTCGCTTCAACACCGCCAGCTCCTCAGTAAACCAAGGGGCCGGTTTCGATCGGCTACTTGAGAGGGGACGTTCTGGAGCGATCGTGTCTATTGCCCTAGTCATCTCCCCATTCCAGAGAGCGACCAGGGCATCAACAGGATCACCAACCGCGGTGGCGGGAAAATCCCCAAGAGCCGTCAGGAATCCTTCCGGATCCATAAGCCTCCTGGGGCGGACCAATTTAATAGGTCCTCCACCTCTGCGGAGGTTAGGGGGCGCAGTAAGTCTAAAGCTGACCAGGAAGTGGTCGGTCCATGGCAACGGAGAGATTGATAACTCCTCAACACCGCCACCTTCCTCCCATCCCTGACAGAAAACCAAGTCCAATGTATGTCCAGCACTGTGGGTGGGGCCAGATACTTGTTGGGACAGACCCATGGTCGCCATGGTAGACATGAAGTCCTGAGCCGCTCCCGTTAGGGCAGCCTCAGCATGGACATTGAAGTCCCCCAGCACAAGCAGCCGCTGGGACTCCAATGCCAGGTCCGAGACTACCCCCGCTAGCTCAGGTAGGGAGACTGTAGTGCAGCGAGGTGGACGGTACACTAACAGAATCCCTAATCTGTCCCGGTCACCCACCCTCAGGTGGACGCATTCAAAATTTGTTGACTGCGGGGTGGGGGTCCTGGTCAGAGGAATAGAATCTCTATAGACTACTGCAACCCCGCCTCCCCGCCCTCCGGATCTCGGTTGATGCTGCACAGAGAACCCGGGTGGACAAAGCTGGGTCAGATTTACACCTCCAGCTTCGTCCAGCCAGGTCTCCGTGATGCACGCCAGATCTGCCCGCTCATCCAAGATTAAATCCTGGATGACAGTTGTTTTGCCGTTGACAGATCTGGCGTTCAACAGCACCACTTTCAATCCCGAGGGACCGCCATCCTGGTTACACCTACTTACCGTATCAGGAGACCGATTTGGGATTACTAAAGTTGTTCCGCGTTCCCTAGGCCGAATTAAAGGTCTCCTTTTCCCGTATCTCCCCTTCCCCACCACGACTTCTATGGGGGCTCCTCGGTTAACGGAAGCCTCTCCCTCCTCCATGACGCTTTTGGTGCTTATATTAATAAGCCAGGGATCGTTATGGTTTGCATACCATGTTATAATTGCATTTTGCCATAGCTTATCCTTCCAAGTGTTCTTCAGTCCCGTTAAGCTATATTCAAGATCCCTCGCACTATTCCATTTATCCTTACCCACATATACAATTAGCAGCCAAGTCAACAGCTGCCAAGGAGCAGATGGAAGCATGGGTGGTAGAAGTTACACACAGTTAGAGCAGGGATTACGCTGTTAAATTACGGATGGTGTTTTAACACAATACAATAGAACAACAATATAAATGCGATGGCTTAATAACCCAAGGTGTTAACTAAAATGCGTCATGGAGGCCTGCATCAGTACCAGCTATACAGTCAAGGTTAAAGTGCTGTAGTTGGCTAAATGCACGAAAAAGTCGTTTAAAGTGCTAATGGCATAAAGTGCAAGATCAACAATTAGTAAAGTGCACAAGGTAACCAGCTGGTCATGGAGTTAAATTAATTAGCAATTAGCAATAAACAAGGGATGGTCCACACAATCAAGGTCAACACAGACGGAATTAGAGCAATGGTCAACACAGTCTATCTAAGATTCTATCTGAAATTGGAGCAACGAGATGCCCAAATGCCAAAATACTGGGGCCAAAAGATGGTCAACACAGTTCTCCGGAAATTGATGGTTGGCAAGTGAGATGTTGGAGATCACATGCGATGGCGGCAGTTTTCAATAAGGTGGTGGAAAGATATGGTAATGATATAAGGTTTAGCAGACTAAAGTTTTTAGATTAAGGTGACCTGGGCAAAATAGGCTGAGATGGTTCTAACGTGCTCAATATGCAAGGAATGTCTACTATAAATAGTTCACAACTACTCAGACAAGACAGACAATTCGTCCCGAAGGGCCTAGGTCCTTGGGCCCGTGGAACAACAAGCCGGCACCCAGGGCCAGGTCTCCGGATCTTCTTGGCCGTCTCGGGTAAAGATGATCTTAGCAGAGCAGATGGTAATAAAGCACGTTCAACACAAGATAGCAGCGTCACAACAACGGTCAACACAATCAGTCTGAACAGCACAATGATAACAATACAATGATGACAACACAACCAATCCGCCACAGTGGAGGAGCCGCTAGGCCAGTTGCAGGCCAGTTGTCAATAAATAAAGTCGCAGTCGGGCCTCTGCAGTTCGGCAGTTGGGAGGGAACGCTCTGCTAGGCCCTAAGATGGCGAAGGCCTCAGCGTTCTACCTCTCCTCCCTCCTCCTTCCTTTTAGCTCCCCTTCTTGATGAACTCGCCAAAAAGGCCTCCGGAGGGTTCCTTCAAACCCCCGGGTGCCAAGGTGGCGGCTGGTGGTTGTGGGGGGGTTGGATGGGGGGGGGGGGGGAATTAAGGTTCGTTTGGATGATCTCACCGGACCGCTCTGTAAGTCAGCTGTTAGCTCTCCGCCATCTTCTCCCAACCCTTCTGTTCTTGCAGGCAAAGATGTTAAGCAAAGAGCAGCTGGGAGACAGCAGTTTTAAAGCCTCCTTCTCTGACCTGCTTCTCTCACTGGTGTAGGAGTGAGTAGCCAAGACACCCTCTTTCTCCTGTTCTTGCAGGCAAAGATGTTAAGCAAGGAGCAGCTGGGAGACAGCAGTTTTAAAGCCTCCTTCTCTGACCTGCTTCTCTCACTGGTGTAGGAGTGAGTAGCCAAGACACCCTCTTTCTCCTGTTCTTGCAGGCAAAGATGTTAAGCAAAGAGCAGCTGGGAGACAGCAGTTTTAAAGCCTCCTTCTCTGACCTGCTTCTCTCACTGGTGTAGGAGTGAGTAGCCAAGACACCCTCTTTCTCCTGTTCTTGCAGGCAAAGATGTTAAGCAAAGAGCAGCTGGGAGACAGCAGTTTTAAAGCCTCCTTCTCTGACCTGCTTCTCTCACTGGTGTAGGAGTGAGTAGCCAAGACACCCTCTTTCTCCTGTTCTTGCAGGCAAAGATGTTTGTTAACTATAAATCCGAGCAACTACAACGCCCAAATGACAAAATCAATTTTTGAGTGATGGTCACTCCTTGGGTTAGTAGGTGTCTTGTGCCCAAATTTGGTGTCAATTTGTCCAGTGGTTTTTGAGTTATGTTAATCCCACAAACGAACATTACATTTTTATTTATATAGATAAAGACAAGTTGCCTTGATGAGACAAAGCCATCCCAAATCCGTACAACATCTGGAGAATGCTGGTATAGTTACAGATTCAGAAGCAACTCAAGGCATAAACTTGAGAGACAAAGAAGGATCATACACATCTGGAGCACTTTCTCATGATACACTTACAGTACTCTGACTCTGCTTTAACTGCAATGGCTACTTCCTATACAATCCGAGAAGTTTTGATTTGGTGAGACATTAGAGCTCTCTGGCTTAGAATGTGAAACATCTGTCCCTGAATCACAAATCATACCATAGAATGCCATCTCAAGTTGAATGAAAGCACTATAATTTCTTAGTATGAGAGGGCCAATAGTTAGTTTTGTGCACCAGTGGCAGCTGGTGGCTCCAGTTTCAATTGGGTGGCAAATCAATTCCAAATGTTAGCATCATCTTTAAAGGAGCTATAGAAGGTGCTGAACATATTTTAGAGTTCAGCAACTTGAATAGCACCTTTCAAGTTCAAACTAAAATCTAGAGAAGATTTGCTGCCTCACCAAGAAGGAAGCCAATGGCCAGCCTGAAAGTGCTAACTGTTGCCACGTCAAGCACTCAGTGGTGAAGTGACTACAGCTTTAGGCCAGAACTTCATGGAAATTGGCTGAAATTCTTACTGAGCCATGAAACTCAGTTTTTCTCAGCTGATCTATCTCACATTGAAAGCCTACAGAGAATATATTGTCGACGGCTTTCATGGCCGGAATCACTGGGTTGTTGTAGGTTTTTCCGGGCTATAAGGCCATGTTCTAGAGGCATTTTCTCCTGACATTTCGCCTGCATCTATGGCAAGCATCCTCAGAGGTAGTGAGGTCTGGTCCTACTTCCAACAGACCTCACTACCTCTGAGGATGCTTGCCATAGATGCAGGCGAAATGTCAGGAGAAAATGCCTCTAGAACATGGCCATATAGCCCGGAAAACTACAACAACCTACAGAGAATATTTATTTATGTTTGTATGCAATAACAACTGGAATGGCTTTTGACTATGACTTTGGATTGTGTGGTTTTAATAATGGGTTATAATATTTATATTAGTTTTTAATTTGTGTTTTTAATGTACAGTAGAGTCTTGCTTATCCAACATAAACAGGCCGACAGAACGTTGGATAAGCAAAAATGTTGGATAATAAGGAGGGATTAAGGAAAAGCCTATTAAATGTCAAATTACATTATGATTAACAAATTAAGCACTAAAACATGTTTTACAACAAATCGACAGAAAAAAAGAATACATGGCAACGTTATGTAGTAATTACCATATTTCAGAATTTAGCACCAAAACATCACAATATATTGAAACAGATGTGGATCCGAGCAGGAGGCAGACTACGTTGGATAATACAGAATGTTGGATGAGTGAAGCATAACTCTACTGTATATGTTTATTTTATTATATGTGTGTTCAGATGGCATTAAATTGCTGCCAATTGTAAGGCCACTCTGAGTCGCCTTTGGGGTGAAAAGGGGAGGATATAAATGTAGTAAATAAATAAATAAATGAACACAACTTTCTGTGTTCAAATATTGTGATTTTATGTTGTTCTGGTGTGTGTATTTATACTGTTTCTTGTATTTTATCTTATTTTCTTATATTTTATTGTTGTATTTTATGTTGTATATTTGCAATTGTATTGCTGGACTTGACCTCATGTAAGCTGCCCCGAGTCCCCTTGGGAAGATAGTGGCGGGGTATAAATAAAGATTATTATTATTATTATTATTATTATTATTCATTGTCTAAATTCTCTTTGAATATAAATGAAATAATGTTCAGTGAATGCTGGTAATAAGCAAGCATACTATAATCTGTATCAGGCAGCAGAAAGTCTTTTAACAGGCTTCGATTAAAAAAAAAACAGATACTGTTCAAGCATGAGATGAACTGTTGGGGTCACTATTGCCAAGCTGTAATGAAAGATCATTATTTTCTGATTGGAAGCATCCAGGAATGACCTTTAGAAAGTGCAGCTAAATGGCCTGTCCTTTTAAAAAAAAATAGTGGACAATATGCAGATATTGCAATTTTTCTACTTTTGCTGGTTGTCACCATGAAGTGCTGGGACTGTATGCAACACGCTTCTACAGGGTGAGGCAGCATAACTTCCTTTTTTTCAAAACTTAATAAAACTCATTGTATGAATCAGATGATCGTGCCATTACTGCTCAAGCAGGGAGCTTTGAGATGGTTGAACAGAAGTTCTCTGAAGCTCTAGGTGCCCTTACTGCCTACTACAGGGGAAACTGGCTGATCCCTAATCCATCTAAAACACAGACATGTACCTTTCACCTAAACACCAGGCATCCCGAGCTCTGAGGATTACCTGGGAAGGAATCCCACTGGAGCACTGCAGCGCACCCAAATACCTGGGAATCACCCTGGACCGTGCTCTGACCTACAAGAAGCACTGCCTGAATATCAAGCAAAAAGTGGGTGCTAGAAACAATATCATATGAAAGCTGACTGGCACAACCTTGGGATCACAACCAGACACAGTGAAGACATCCGCCCTTGTGCTATGCTACTCTGCTGCTGAGTATGCATGCCCAGTGTGGAACACATCTCATCACGCTAAAACAGTAGATGTGGCTCTTAATGAGACATGCCGCATTATCAGGGAGTGTCTGCGCCCTACACCACTGGAGAAATTACACTGTTTAGCCGGTATTGCACCACCTGACATCCGCCGGGAAGTAGCAGCTAATAGTGAAAGGACCAAGGCAGTGACATCTCCAGCTCATCCTTTGTTTGGGTATCAGCCAGCACGTCAACGACTTAAATCAATAAATAGTTTTCTAAGATCTACGGAGACACTCGCTGGAACACCTCAGCAAGCGAGAGTCCAAAAGTGGCAGGCTCAAACCCAGAACCTCAACCAATGGCTGATACCAAATGAGAGACTCCCCCTGGGCACACAGAAGACAGGGTGCCTTGGAAGGTGCTGAACAGACTGCACTCTGGCACCACGAGATGCAGAGCCAATCTTGAGAAATGGGGCTACAAAGTGGAATCCACGACATGTGAGTGCGGAGAAGAGGAAACCACTGACCACCTGCTGCAATGCAATCTGAGCCCTACTACATGCACAATGGAGGATCTTCTTGTGGCAACATGGGAGTCACTCCGAGTGGCCAGATCCTGGTCAAAGGACATTTAATCAACTACCAAGCTTGCAAACTTTGTGTTTTGTTCTGTTAGAAATGGTTGTCCCTGACACCATAAATAAATATATGAATCAGATTTTTTTACATAGTTTTGAAGATCATATTAGGTAGGTGACGTCCCCCATTCTCCATACACTGAGTAAACTGATTTCTGTTGTTTGTCATGACTTTTGCCAGGATAGCAGGCGTTATGTTGGCAATTTCTTCCTGGATGTTGGTCTTCAAATCTTGTAGGGTCCTTGGATGGTTCACATAAACACGGGGTTTCAAAAAAAACCATAGAAAAATATTCACAAGAGGCCAAATCTGGAGAGCGGGCCGGCCACTCCAAATCCGCTTGAAAAGTAGGCATCAACGGCAAAAGTAGGCATCAACGGCAAAAGTAGGCATCATCCGACGCATGATGATGACTGAACTGTGTCAGGACAAAACTTTATACTCCCACCTCTCGAATGAGACATCTAGCGCTCCGCTACGTCTTCAACCAACTGAATGGTGTGCATTTTAAAAAAGGAAGTTATGCTGCCTCACCCTGTATTTTGCTCCTGAATGGGGACAAGAAGTGTGCTGTTTCACTGATACTGTCTTGTCAATGGAGTAGATGTCTGTCCTGGGCATGTGGGCCAAATTTCGATTGCTGGAACTCTCTGGTGATCTGTACAGTGGCTGGCCTCTATATTTTGATTTTGCACTAGCCTTGGTCTGGCCTTTTAAAATTGTCTTGACCCTTTTTCCTCGCCCTAACAAATAGGTACATAGAATAGGCAGGATATTTTTGAAATATATATGTATTTGTGACATTTTTATGCTTATGTTGTCTACTCTGTGTGTTGTTACTTGGAAACCGCCCTGAGTCCCCTCAGGGAGATAGAGCGGTATATAAATAAAGTTATTATTATTATTATTATTATTATTATTATTATTATTATTATTGACTACCAAAAAAGCTCCCTCTCCAGACAACCACCATATTTTCCATAATTCTGCACAATTGAGACTTGTGCGTCAACTGCGCCCGTACCTCAGGAAGGCGGATCTGGCCAAGGTGGTCCATGCCTTAGTCACCTCTAGACTGGATTACTGCAATGCACTCTACGTAGGGCTGCCCTTGAAAACGGCCCGGAAATTTCAGATGATCCAACGGGGCTCCTTACAGAGAGCGGTCATCCCTCCTGTTCAAGGAGCTCCACTGGCTGCCATTCACCTACCGGACCCAATTCAAGGTTCAGGTTCTTACCTATAAAGCCCTGAACGGTTTGGGACCTGCCTACCTACATATCACATCTCTGTATATGAACCCACACGATCCCTTTGATCTTCCGGAGAGGCCCTGCTCTCGATCCCAACAGCATTGCCTCGTTTGGTGGGGATGAGGGAGAGGGCCTTTTCAGTGGTGGCCCCTCGACTCTGGAACTCACTCCCTAAAGACATCAGACAGGCCCCAACCCTGGCAGTCTTCAGGAGGAGCTTGAAGACGTGGCTGTTCCAGTGTGCCTTCCCTGAATAATGAATCCCATAGCACTTTGTCCTCCAAGCACTTTACATTTCCCTGAGTCTGCCTGTATGTCCTCCACAAACACTAGTATCACCTTTCGTTCATGTTCCCAGCATTATTTCCAATTTTAACTCTACATTTGGCCTTCTCACTGTTTTAATTATGTGTTGCTTTTTTGATAAAGTTGTGTATTTTATTGTCTATGTTTTTTAATTGCTTGTATTGATATTTTATTGCTTTTGCTGTTGTGTTTGGGCTCGTCCTCATGTAAGCCACACTGAGTCCCTTGGGGAGATGGGTAACAGGGTACAAATAAAGATAATAATAATAATAATAATAATAATAATAATTCAGAGAATAATAATTCAGCTTTTATTTTTGAAACTTGTTTTCTATGCAGAAAAATTATGTTTTGTTAAAAAAATCAATTTCTGCTACAGAAATTGTGTTTTCTGTAGCAGAAATTGATTTTCTTAACAAAAAACACATTCTGCACGAAAGGTGCACAGAAAGTGTGTACCAGTACTTTTTGTGCACAGAAGTCCAAAACATTTATCGTCTCCCAAAATGATACAGTTTTCCATTACTTTCTTGTAGGAAGAAGTAAAAAATATCCATTCTGCCTACAGAAATGAAATGTATGTCTGTAGACCTGGTGGCTTCATCTTTTAGGGTGGAGCAGCCATCACTAGGTAGTTTCCATTGGTTCATGATCCAAGCAGATGGCCTCTTTTGGGCCAATGGTAGAGATGTCCTTATGACCAATGTCAAAACAAAAGCATTATAAATGCATGGAATATCGGTACAGAAAATTGGCATATGATGGCAAAAAGATTTCTTCCCACAGTTTACATTTCAGCAAATTTATATATTTATTTATTTATTTACAGCTTTTATATTCCGCCCTTCTCACCCCGCAGGGGACTCAGGGCGGATTACAGTGTACACATATATGGCAAACATTCAATGCCAATTTTTGACATACAAACTTATACAGACATACACAGAGGCTATTTAACTTTTTTCTGGCCGCCGGGGGAGCTGTCGCTTTCATCGTCCATCTGCGACGCTGATGAAGCTCTTCCGCATTCCCCGCATGCTTCCCCGTTTGAAGGCTTTGCTGGAGTCTTCTTTATGGCCTCATACATCAGTTAATTTAGCCTCCCCACACTTTAATGTGGTACCTTATTTTCCTACTTAACAGATGCAACTGTCTTTCGGGTTGCAAAGGTCGACAACAGGCTACACACAATTGGTTGGAAACCCACTCCAACCTGGGCTGGCTTCGAACTCACGACCTTTTGGTCAGAGTGATCTTAATGCAGCTGACACTCAGCCAGCTGCGGCCTGTGATAAACTACTAATTTGACCCGAAGTTCAGCAAATTGTGCAGAAAGCTACATGTTTGGATTTCAGCTGGTGCTTCATTCCCCCCAATAGCATTAATTATGGCAGTTGAAAGCTGCAAATGGAAGAACCATCTGTGGTAGCTGTTCTTTTTTTTCAGACTAGTGGGTTCCATAATGGCAACTGGAATGAAAAAGGAGGAAAACTCTCAACTAAAGTTTTATGCAGAATTGTACTATATCCCCAGAACAGGCACATGCTTTTTTTTTTTTTTTTAATAATTAAATTTTATTTTGAAAAGATAATACACCAACCATATATGTTGCAAAAATGTACACATACACAAACAAACACACATACACAAACAACCCTCCATACAGTTACCCCTCCACCCACCCCCAGTGCTACCCACCACCTTGCTTTTTGAAACAGCAATAATCCATAGCCTTTCGAAAAGCTATGGTGCTTGTATTGAAAGCAGACATTCTGGAAGGAACAATATTCCATATTATATTGAAGAAGCCTTATATTACATAGTACAATATAACCCTACTACTTCCTGAATCCATTGTGCTGCCAGTTTCATATTCAGTAACAAGCACAGCTCATAAATAAGGGATTATTTTATTCCCCAATAAAATATATTGAGTGAATTCAATAGACAAATGCCTTCCTTTTATTTACCAGAAAGACACCATGGCAAAAACCCAAAGTAGAATCCATTGAAAGGAGATTTTTATCTCCAGTGTCTTAATTTCAATGCTGATTTTAAAAGTCCTCTGAATTATATACATTTTGAATTGATGGATTTAGAACTATTGATTCCAGAATGTCAGATACTTTCTGAATGTATATGTGTTTCCGCAATATAATTGTAACCAGTGTGCACCAAAGAAGTCCCACAAATTGATGACCTCCAACACTGGGATTGTGGCGCAGCTGGCTGAGTGTCAGCTGCATTAAGATCACTCTGACCAAAAAAGGCCATAAGTTCGAAGCCAGCCCGGGTTGGAGTGGGTTTCCAACCAATTGTGTGTAGCCTGTTGTTGACCTATTCAACTCGAAAGACAGTTGCATCTGTCAAGTAGGAAAATAAGGTACCACCTTAAAGTGTGGGGAGGCTAAATTAACTGATTTATGAGGCCATAAAGAAGACTCCAGCAAAGCATTCCAGCGGGGAAGCATGTGGGGAATGCGGAAGTGCTTCATCAGCGTCGCAGGTGGACGATGAAAGCGACAGCTTCCGTGGTGGCCAGAAAAAGTTAAATAGCCTCTGGGTATGTCTGTATATGTTTGTATGTCAAAAATTGGCATTGAATGTTTGCCATATATGTGTACACTGTAATCCACCCTGAGTCCCCTCCGGGGTGAGAAGGGCGGAATATAAAAGCTGTAAATAAATAAATAAATAAATAAATAGTATTAAATGACAACTCCCATCATCTCTCATCCGTGTGGATTACAGGATTATAATCCAAAAACACTAGGAACTCTGATAGGTGGTGATAAAATATTATGTTTGGAGAATCTGCAGGTTTTCACCAAAAAGGTGGAGCATCGCACAGGGGAGACATTCCAAAGGCTCCTTCTATCCAGGATCTGGAAACACAATTTGTCTTTGTTACATCTTGCTGTAAATTATTCTATGCATTGATTGCACTAATCATCTACCTCTGCTCCAGTGAACTCGAGGCTGCATATGTAGGTCTGCTTCTCCTTATTTATTCACATTATAACGTCAGGTGCTAGGCAAAGCAGAGAAAGGATGTCTCGCCCTGGGTCACCCATTGAGTTACATGACAACATGAAAGTTTAACCAACGGGTTGGCAACACCAGCAAAATAATGCTATTGTTATTGTTGTTGTTATTATTATTATTATTATCCTTTATTTATACCCCGCTAACATCTCCCGAAGGACTCGGTGTGGCTTACAAGAGGACAAGGCCCAACACATCAATAAAACAACAGCATAGCAATACAACAATAAATACTCATAAAGCAAAACAATAAACATTAAAACAATAGCAATAAACATTAGACAAAACACCATGATGCATTTAAAACTGAGGCCGGGCCAAATGTAATGAATAAAAATTTAAAAATGCTGGAAATGACAGGTGAAATGGATAGGTTTTTGGAGATAAGTGCGGTGTGCAGACAATCTTAAATCTCTAATAAAGTGCATTTGGGACATGATGCCAGGAGATTCCTATTCTGGGAAGGCACACTGGAACAGCCACATCTTCAAGCTCTTCCTAAAGACTGCCAAAGTTGGGGCTTGTCTGATGTCCTTGGGGAGAGAGATCCAGAGTCAGGGGGTCACCACAGAGAAGGCCCTGTCCCTCGTCCCCACCAATCACGCTTGCGACGCAGGTGGGATCGTGAGCAGGGCCTCTCCAGATGATCGGAGAGATCATGTGGATTCATATACGGAGATGCGGTCACGCAGGTAAGCGGGTCCCAAACCGTTTAGGGACCCGTTTAGGGATCAAATGCGAATCAAGGTGGTCAGTTGAAACATTCACACCTACCCCCAACAGACAAGAGTTCTTTGTCCCACCCTAGTCATTCCACAGATAGATACATCCAACTTTCCTACTTCCAACAAACCTCACAACCTCTGAGGATGCTTGCCATAGATGCAGGCAAAACATCAGGAGAGAATGCCTCTAGAAAAATGGCCATATAGCCCGAAAAAACCTACAACAATCCAATAATGATTATTGTTTGATGTCACTTCTGAGAAGCTGGAGAAAGAAGGCTCAAATGTATTCAGTTTACAGAGGAAGTTTTGAAATGGAACCTAAAATAGAAATGCAAACATTTTTGGCAGCCTGAAAGATCACCCTGTCCTCATTCACTAAAAGTTGTGGGTGTGCCATTCTGTTGTCGCAGATGCTACTGTTTCACATAATACAAATGAAATGTGGAAGAACAAAGGGCCATCTTCACAGCAGAGAAGAAAGAAGGAGGGAAAAGTCTCCTCACAGTCAGGACAAATAAAGCCACAAATGGCTAGCCAGGCCTGGTGAGTCATCTTTACTCACCCATCTGTTATCTCTGTTGATATAAGCCATGAATGTGTACTCTTAGGGGATGGTCAGCAAAAGAGAACAAAATAAGTGTGCTTAACTGCTTCAGTACCAAAGCCATTAGTATATTCAAACCTGGAAGAGGAGGGTCACCTTGGGGGCTCTGGTAAGTTGAACAATAATAAATGAATATCATAACTAAATACAGAGGCGGCCCTAGGTAATTTTCAATGGTAAGCAAACAGTATTCCCCCCCCCCCCCCCAACCAACCAATCACTGATATATATTTTCTGTTCATCAAAATCAACTATACTGCAAATGCTTACTTTGCATAATGGGTTGAGCCGCCTTGACTAAATAAATAGTGTTTTTCTTGTATGCCTTCAAGTCAATGAACCTCTGTGCTGCAGCAATAGGACTCTTTTAAAAAAATTAATCAGACAGGAGACAAATTGCCATTCAAACCTAGAATTGCTTCAGCAAACTATGTTGTTGTGTGCCTTCAAGTCATGGCTGACTAACAGCAACCTTATAGTGAACCTATTGTAAGGGTTTCTTAGTAAGATCTATTCAAAGGGGTTTTGCCTTTGCCTTCTCTGAGGCTAGAAGCTGCGCCCGTACCTTGGGAAGTCTGACTTGGCCACGGTAGTCCACGCTCTGGTTACATCCCACATAGATTACTGCAACGCGCTCTACGTGGGGTTGCCCTTGAAGACTGCCCGGAAGCTTCAGATGGTCCAGCGCTTGGCAGCCAGGTTGCTAATGGGAGCGGCACTCAGGGAGCATACCACTCCTCTGTTGAGCCAGCTCCACTGGCTGCCAATTTACTACCGGGCACAATTCAAGGTGCTGTCGTTAGCCTATAAAGCCCTAAACAGTTCTGGCCCTACTTACCTCTCCGAACGCATCTCCACCTATGAACCGACTAGGACATTAAGATCGTCCGGGGAGGCCCTGCTCTCGGTCCCGCCTGCGTCACAGGCGCGGTTGGCGGGGACGAGGGTCAGGGCCTTCTCGGTGGTGGCCCCTCGGCTATGGAATGCCCTACCTGTAGACATCAGACAGGCCCCTTCGCTGCTGGCGTTTCGGAAGAAGGTTAAGACCTGGCTCTATGAACAAGCGTTTGGCTAAACAGTGCAACTGAATATAGGAGGACGGTAAAATTTGATCTCAGGAATGGCACAAGGATTACGAGAACGGATTCTGATTTCATATTGAGGTGTTATGAATTGTTCATGATTGTTTGATTTTGTTGCTGTATATGATGTGTTTTAATTGTTTAGGATATTGTTGTGATAGTATTGATGTTATTGTGATAATTTTATTGTGTAAACCGCATTGAGTTGCCTTATCAGGCTGAAAAATGCGGTATAGAAATAAAGCAAATAAATAAATAAATAGAAGTATGTGACTTCCCTAAAGTCACTCAGTGGGTTCCCACTCTCAAGCTGGGATTCAACCCCTGATCTCTGGAGACATCATCCAATACTCAAACCAATATACCACTTGGCTGCTGTAACGGTCTGGATGAGGGCGAACAAATTGAAATTGAATCTAGACAAGACAGAGGTACTCCCGGTCAGTCGTAAGGCCGAACAGGGCATAGCGTTACAGCCTGTGTTGGATGGGGTTACACTCCCCCTGAAGATGCAGGTTCGCAGCTTGGGTGTGATCTTGGACTCGTCGCTGAGCCTGGAACCCCAGGTTTCAGTGGTGACCAGGGGAGCATTTGCACAGTTAAAACTTGTGCGCCAGCTGCGCCCATACCTTGGGAAGTCTGACTTGGCCACGGTAGTCCACGCTCTGGTTACATCCCATATAGACTACTGCAACACTCTCTTCTAAGGAGGCTGTTCAGGTCCTGAAGCATTGGTTCAGGACCTGAACAGCCTCCTTAGAAGAAGGTGGAAAGGAGTAACAGAGTTGGACATCATCCGCGTACAGATGACATCGTACCCCGAAACTCTGGATGATCTCTCATGTAGATGTTGAACAACATGGGAGACAGTATTGAACCCTGAGGAACCCCACAAGACAATGGTTGTGGGGTAGAACAGGTGTCTCCCAATAACACCTTCTGAGAGCGGCCCTCTAGGAAGGACCGGAGCCACTGCAGAACAGTGCCTCCAAGGCCCATTTCTGTGAGGCGTCCCAGAAGGATACCGTGGTCGACGGTATCGAAGGCCGCTGAGAGGTCCAGCAGAACCAACAGGGAGACACTCCCCCTGTCTAGTTCCCGGCGAAGATCATCTACTAAGGCGATCAAGACTGTTTCAGTTCCATGTCCCGGCCTAAAGCCAGACTGTGCTGACTGTCCTACCAAAAATGTTATATCTATTTCAGAATTTGCCCATAGTTAGGAAGACACAAATTTTCAAAGACTGGCATAAGGATATATCTAGGTTCATATGGAATGGTAAAAAACCGAGAATCAATTTCACAAACCTTACAGATGAAAGAAACCGAGGAGGTTTCGGACTTCCAAACTTGAGGCTGTATTTTGAGGCATGCGGACTGGAATGGATTAAGGACTAGATCTTGTTAAAAAATAAGAAAAATATTACAACTAGAAGGCCATGACTTAAGAACAGGATGGCACGCCCATCTATGGTACAACAAGGCAAAAATAGAAAATCGGACCAATACAAAGGAAGAATCTACCAAAAGACACCCCTGTGGGTTTCACCTCTGGAAGCTCATCAGAGAAAAGAACTAGGCTGGAATACCAATTAAAAAGAGAAAGGAGACCAAAATAAAATCTCAAGAAGAATTAAAAAGCCAATTTGGAAACATCACATGGCTGCAGCACTGGCAACTTAAAGAATACTTTTAAAAAGACAGTCAAATAGGATTTACAGAAAGTACAATGGCCTGGGATAGACTGCTAGTCAACGGGAAAAAACATGTTTATTTATTTATTTATTTATTTACGACATTTATATACCGCCCTTCTCACCCTGAAGGGGACTCAGAGCGGCTTACAAGGTATATATAGGTAAAGGTTATCCCCTGACATTAAGTCCAGTCATGTCTGACTCTGGGGTGTGGTGCTCATCTCCATTTCTAAGCCGAAGAGCCAGCGTTGTCCGTAGACACCTCCAAGGTCATGTGGCCGGCATGACTGCATGGAGCGCCGTTACCTTCCCGCCAGAGCGGCACCTGTTAATCTACTCACATTTGCATGTTTTCGAACTGCTAGGTTGGCAGAAGACAAGGTATATATACATACAATATATTATTAACATAGTACAATATCAGATTTAAATATTGCTATATTTATGTTACATATGTTACATATAAATATGTTACAAAAACCTACAAATTACTATTAGAATGGGCCACAGAAGAAGAACGTATAAAAGAATATATGATAAAGTGGGCAAAAATTATAGGAAGACCCATCTCCCTAGATGAGTGGAACCTAATTTGGAATAAGAAAACCAACTACTCTTATTTGTATGACATCAGAGAACATTAGATGAAAATGACCCACCAATGGTACCTTACACCATGTAAATTAGCAAAATTCTCAAAAAAATCTATGTAACAAATATTGGAAATGTGGCTCTGAGGAGGGGACCTTCCATCATATGTGGTGGTTCTGTGTGAAAGTGAAACCCTTTTGGAAAATAACTCAGGAGGCGTGCCAGAAGATACTGAAGAGGAAAATCCCATTAAAATCAGAATATTTCTTACTAGGATTAACAGATAATAAGTGGGACAAGGAGACTGATAGGTTATTTATCTATCTAATGACAGCAGCTCGCATCCTATTGGCTAGAGTATGGAGACAAATCGCAATCCCGACAAAGGAAGAATGGATGGAGAAGATAATGGACATCATGAACATGGATCGGTTAACATACATACTAGCATCCTTACGAAATATGCCCGTCAAAGCAACAGACTGGAACCCTATTAAAGAATGGCTGAAGGAAAACAAGATAAAGATATTAATATGATCTCAGCTAATAGTAAGAGGAATAGGAATGATAATATGATAAATTAATAATAATAATAATAATAATAATCATCATCATCATCATCATCATCATAAAATGAGAGCAAAGGAAAAGAAAGAAGAAATTAAAGAGGAGAAGGAAAAGGAAAAAAAGGGAGGAAGAAGGAAAGAGGAAAAAAAAATAATAATAATAGTAATAAAAAGAAAACAAGAGGAATACTGAGAAAAGAAAAGAAATAAAGACAAGTTGAGTGATGAGAAGAAGAGAAGATAGAAAGAGAAGAGAAGAAGTAAGGATGAAAGGATGTAATGGAGAAGAAGAGAGATGGGAGGGGAAGGAAAGGGAAGGAAAGGAGAAAGAAGGAAAAGTGAAAACACTGATGCCTGCAAACTAGAAAAGAAACAACTCCGAAGAGATGTAAGAGAAATCTTGAAAGCCACATTAGGGAAGGGGGGAGGTTTTGTTACTGATGTCTCTCCCTTTTTTCTCCCCCCCCCCTTTCTTCTTCTTCTCTTTCCTTCCTCTATTTCCTTTCTTTCTTTTTGTTTCATTTCTTCCCCTCCCTATCGTTCTCTACCACTCCCACCTGTTTTATTTTTTCCCCTTTTCCCTTTTAATCTTCTATTAAACACTTGTAGATAAGACTCGTGATTTTATCTTTGTATACTTGAAAATTTAATAAAAACTATTTTTTAAAAAAACAAAACATTAGCATATAAAATATCGGTTCATAAAAAGTCAATAAAAACATAAATCCTCAGCGTCTCCTTACTGAAATCACTATTCATTGGAAATGTCTTGAAGGCACAAAATAACCTCAACCTGCTGAAGTTGGATTGGAGATGTGAAACAGTTCATATTGGGATGTAGACCATCTGGGGGAAGCAATTGATTCATGACACACTAGTAGCTCTCTTGTGCACACTACTGAGTTTTGGCATAAAGTGTAGCACTTACTGGTGTAATTAAACTGGTAACATTATGTTATGTGATTTTTGTTCCTGAGTAATAAATGTCATTTCTTTATTGATTCGATCATAAAAACATGGAAGAAGTTTATTAAATTGCAAAAACTTTGTTTTCGTGGGACATCCTACAGCACATTTTGCTATTGTTTTTCAATGAATATCTCATGGAGTCCCAACCATAGAATCATAGAATCAAAGAGTTGGAAGAGACCTCATGGGCCAGCCAGTCCAACCCCCTGCCAAGAAGCAGGAATATTGCATTCAAATCACCCCTGACAGATGGCCATCCAGCCCCTGTTTAAAAGCTTCCACACTCTGGGGCAGAGAGTTCCACTGCTGAATGGCTCTCACAGTCAGGAAGTTCTTCCTCATATTCAGATGGAATCTCCTCTCTTGTAGTTTGAAGCCATTGTTCCATGTCCTAGTCTCCAAGGAAGCAGAAAACAAGCTTGCTCTGGAATGTGTCCAGAGGAGAGCGACTAAAATGATAAAAGGTCTGGAGAACAAGCCCTATGAGGAGCGGCTTAAGGAGCTGGGCATGTTTAGCCTGAAGAAGAGAAGGCTGAGAGGGGATATGATAGCCATGTATAAATATGTGAGAGGAAGCCACAGGAAGGAGGGAGCAAGCTTGTTTTCTGCTTCCCTGGAGACTAGGACGCGGAACAATGGCTTCAAACTACAAGAGAGGAGATTCCATCTGAACATGAGGAAGAACTTCCTGACTGTGAGAGCCGTTCATCAGTGGAACTCTCTGCCCCGGAGTGTGGTGGAGGCTCCTTCTTTGGAAGCTTTTAAACAGAGGCTGGATGGCCATCTGTCAGGGGTGATTTGAATGCAATATTCCTGCTTCTTGGCAGGGGGTTGGACTAGATGGCCCATGAGGTCTCTCCCAACTCTTTGATTCTATAATTCTATGATCCTCCCTGTGGCTTCCTCGCACATATTTATACATGGCTATCATATCTCCTCTCAGCCTTCTCTTCTTCAGGCTAAACATGCCCAGATCCTTAAGCTGCTCCTCATAGGGCTTGTTCTCCAGACCCTTGATCATTTTAGTCGCCCTCCTCTGGACACATTCCAGCTTGTCAATATCTCTCTTCAATTGTGGTGCCCAGAATTGGACACAATATTCCAGGTGTGGTCTAACCAGAGCAGAATAGAGGGGTAGCATGACTTCCCTGGACTAGACACTATGCTCCTATTAATGCAGGGCAAAATCCCATTGGCTTTTTTTGCCGCCACATCACATTGTTGGCTCATGTTTAACTTTTTGTCCACGAGGACTCCAAGATCTTTTTCACATGTACTACTCTCGAGCCAGGCATCCCCCATTCTATATCTTTGCATTTCGTTTTTCCTGCCAAAGTGGAGTATCTTGCATTTGTCACTGTTAAACTTCATTTTGTTAGTTTTGGCCCATCTCTCTAATCTGTCAAGATCGTTTTGAATCCTGCTCCTGTCCTCTGGACTATTGGCTATCCCTCCCAATTTGGTGTCATCTGCAAACTTGATGATCCTGCCTTCTAACCCTTCCATTTCTAACCAAATCCACATAGTTTGTAGCAGTTGCAAAAATGAAGTTTCTGGAGAATGTCAATTACTTTCAAAGTATGTTCTACACAATTAAACAGGAAATAACACTTTCAAACCGGGAACAGAAAATTTTTCAAATTTTGTTACATAGTGTAATTTAAGAGTGCTTCTAAAAAGCAGTAAGAGGGGATTTCCCCTTAAATTATAGCTAAGTTACTTGTAATTGACTATTTTTATGACCAAACAAATCCTGTGCTAGTCTGTCAAGGGGAAGCATTAATCTCTCAGTCCCTGAGGCAATTCTCTCTCTGCATTAACAATATTTCCTCGCGTTCCCACTTTGAATGGTAGCTGAACAAGGTAGCTTAATTTTATTGGTTTATGGAAATGCAGGATTTTGTTAAGAACACTGTCAAGCACACTTGAGAGAGTTACTTCCTCAATGGGATTCAGCCTTACATTACCCACAATTTGAAATTGACTTTCAGGAATTGTAACATTAATTTAATCCTTCTTCATTATTCTTACAGTGAGTGACTAGAAATTCTCTTCTTTCTCTACTTCCCCCTCCCCTTTTAATGCCTTCATAAATGTCTTTCCACAATGTTAGCAAAGAATCATGGCAGTCTTTTATAATATATTCTACGCTTTGGCTTCATACTACAGCATTCCTCCTTGCAATAAAGAATTCTACTAATTCTCTCAAGTCGCTCCTGACACGAAAAAAAAAACTTAATTCTTTAAAGCTTTGACTTTTTTGTAGCAGTTATACTCTTAGGTATAGTTCTTGGGGTCCCCCAAGGTTCCTTTCTGTCTCCCATGCTTTTCAACATCTACATGAAACCACTGGGAGAGGTCATCCGGAGTTTTGGAGTTGGGTGCCATCTCTATGCAGATGACACACAACTCTACTACTCTTTTCCACTGAACTCCAAGGAAGCCCCTCGGGTGCTGGACGAGTGCCTGGCCGCTGTGGCTGTCTGGATGAGGAGGAACAAGCTGAAGATCAAGCCTGACAAGACAGAGGTCCTCCTGGTCGATCGTAAACCAGATCGGGGTATAGAGTGGCAACCTGTGTTGGATGGGGTTGCACTCCCCCTGAAGTCACAGGTCCGCAGTCTGGGTGTCCTCCTGGACTCATCCCTTACGCTTGAGGCTCAGGCATCGGCGGTGGCCGGGAGGGCCTTTGCACAATTAAGACTCATGCGCCAGCTGCGACCGTACCTTGTGAAGTCGGATCTGGCCAAGGTGGTCCATGCTTTAGTCACCTCCAGACTGGATTACTGTAATGCACTCTACGTGGGGCTGCCCTTGAAAACAGCATGAAAATTTCCATTGGTTCAACGGGCGGCGGCCAGGTTGTTAACTGGTGCTCCTTAATAGACATTCTTTTAAAATGGTTACTTAAAAGTAATTCTTGTGGTCATCTTTGAGAAATGACCAAGTGACCAATCAGAATAACAACTACATAGGGGGGGGGGGACTGCTGTAGATGGAGTGATTACAATTCATTACTTTTATATGTAACTTCCTAAGCTCCGAGAGTTGCCCTAAGACAAACAGTAACTCCAACTTTCTCTATTATTCTTAATTATAAATGAGTCCACTTAGTGAAGACAACAGTCCCTCATTCTAATTTTTGTTTTCCGTTATTGGTGGATAAAACATGTGGGTCAATTTTTTTAAAGCCGTAGAAGATACTGTGTTTACTCTCCAGCCTTAGAAATCTGAAGTTACTATTTAAAAAAGAATTTGGCATTGATGGTGTAGGTTTCATTGATATGCAGGCAGGATCCAGGTCTTGATTATTTATTATTGTAATTATATTGTTGAAGATGCATCTCTGCCCCAATTCAGTCTTGCCATGAGCTCACAGGGAAGAGATTGACCTTGGGCAAGGGTGATCCATCCCAAAATAGGCTGGTCCGATGTTGCCCTAAATGCCTTTGGGGAAAGACAATATTTGAAATGTGATGAATATGTCAATAGATTTAACTCTGGAACAGGTCAGATCTTGGGAACGGGGGCCAGGAACAACACAATGTTTTGAGTATGGGAGCTTCTCTCACATTTTGCAGCCTGAAACATTCAGATGGGAGAGGCCCGCAATGCTAGCATTTCCTCTCTTAGGTTCTGCCACCCACAAAGAGCATCATTTAGATGAAGAATAAACTTCAAAGAGGGGAAAGTCTGTAATGGTGCTCCTGCCCAGCTAGCTGCCTGCCTCACTACTTCAGAAGCAGGAAGGCTGCTTTCATGTTTTATTTTTTCCACTTGAAACCACCAAACCTGGAACAAGTCCCAATTTAGCTTTATCAAGTTAAAATAAGGCTTTAGAGGACCATTTGCCTCTGAAATACCATCTAACACAGTTGGGGACCAGCAGGAAACCTGCAGTGAGTGAGAAAAAATTGAGACTTTAAGTACAATTTGTTACCAAATTCTGTGGTCTTTTAAGGATTTTTAATAAAATTAATACCATTCATTTAATTTCTGTGGCATGGACAGCCATAAAGCTGGCTTTAAAAAAAAATGAAATCCAAAATCTAGAAAAGAGTGGTGCTTTTGTTGGCCAACCAAAATTCAGAAAACACACCATGCAAGTTTATGAAACTTCACAAGCATCTTCATCAAGGATTTTATTTTTCCGTGTCAGGAGTGACAAGTTGCTTCTGGTGTGAGAGATGTTGCCCAGGGAACCCCTGGATGTTTTGATGTTTTACTATCCTTGTGGAAGGCTTCTCTCATGTCCCCGGATGGGGAGCTGGAGCTGACAGAGGGAGCTCATCCATGCTCTCCCCAGATTCAAAAATTGGTAAAAGTGGTGGCCCTGCGGCTATGGAACTCCCTCCCCAAGGATATTAGATCGTCCCTCTCCTTCCTGACTTTCCAAAAGAGGTAAAAACTTGGCTCTTTGAGCAAGTTTTTGGAAATGCAGCAGAATAGATAACATGGAACATGGAATGGCCAAATGATGTTACTGGAAAATGTTTTTAACATGATGACACTGATCATTATGTTTTAATGTTTTTTTATATATGTTTTATATTGTCATGCTGACTGTTTTTAATTGCACTTTTATGAATGTCTGACATTGAATTATGCCAATCTGTAACCTGCCTTGAGTCACCGTATGGCTGAGAAAGGCGGGCTATAAATATCGTAAATAAATAAATAAATAAAAAATCAAGGACCAAAAACTGGAGTTGCCTCTGCCTACATTGATATCCTTCTTGACCATCTTAAATGACACCTGTAGCGCTATGATTCTAATATCATCGTTTTTCATTGCCTGGATGATTTCCACATCTATCTTCAGACATAACTTTTTGAGATAACTTTATTATTCCCATATTGAGTATAGAGTATAGAGGAGTATAGAGGAATGGCAAACATTAACATTAATATTAGTAAACTATCTCCAGAATCACATGATCCAAATAAAGAATTGTTATTATTATTACCTTTACTGGATACCCTATTTTAATTTGCCTTACCATGTTCATGCCCAGCACTTTTTTATTTTAAATTCGAATTATTACATAGGTTTTTAAATGCTGTATGTTTTGATAGGTTATTGTTATTGCTTATTGTGTATTTTCAGTTTTGAGTTTATTTTAACTGTTTTGTATTGATTATTGTTATTGCTTTTGTTTATTGATGCATTGCGGGCTTGGCCTCATGTAAGCCGCACCGAGTCCCTTGGGAGATGGTAGCAGGGTACATATAAAGTTTTATTTGTGACAGCACGAGTGGTGCCACCTATGTATAGAACTGTCAGTTGTTAGACTTAAACTATTGTATCATGTTTAATCCTGCCCCCTTTTTGCATTGCTTGTATACATTTGTATGGATTGGTTGCTTGTAACTGTCAATCAGTACTGTTTGGCTCCACCTCTTCCTGCAAGAGGGGAGAATTTCCTTTCTCTTCATTCTGCCTTCAGAGATCATACCACATGGACGTGAGTAAAAGACTTCATTCTTAAGGACCCTGATTTAAGTTACCTCTTAGCACCAGTTCTGAGGTTTTTTACCCTGGGGACTCATGCTTTATGTCCAGATCATCCTGGATAACATTGAGGAGACCCCAGCGCCTTCATACCAGTTCTTTTGACAACAGAGGAAGATCCTGAATCTTCAAACATAGGCCATCTGAACTGGGGCTGTGTTTTGCTCCGGCATTCACAGCCATTGAGGAAAGAGGAAACCTGGTGAGGCTTCTCAGCTTCAAACCTCTTGGACCCAGAACTTATTGAGATTGTAAAGTATGTTTTCCTTCACCCCTCTGAAGTTTTCCAGCTCATTGCTTTAAAGAAATGACTTTGTTATCAATAAAACTTATTTTGAGCTATTTACAGCATTTTGGGTTTTTGGGAGTTCCAGTTTCCTAAAGGAGGGCAAGAAGCAATCCCTTGGGGGAAAAGTGCCACGTCCATCCCTCCTTCATTAAGACTAATAGCCCCCAAGCGCGACTGCACATTATTATTATTAAGGAGTGTCTTTCCACTGCTGGGGGCCTTTGTGAGGTAAACAATGGTGCCCACCTGACTTGGGGGAAAAGGGGAGAGTTGTGTGGGGCCATTGATTACCTCACAAAGGCACATCACAGTGGGAAGGGATGCATTGGAGGCCTGTTGCTATGGCAGGCTGGAAGGTCTGCACTATCAGCCAACCCATGTGTAGATGTAGATGCAGATGTCCTCTAGGAAAACAGTCCCTATGCACACTTAGCTACATAGCATGGTAGGGCTCTTGCAGTGACAAAGGGCTGACAAAGTAAGTGAAAAATGTGGTGGTGGCACTGACCCATCTGGATACCCTGGGCTGGTTCTAATTAGACCCCAAGGTCTGGAGCTGCTCCAAAGTTTCTGGGAATCTCCAACACAGTCCCCAGCTTCTACTAAAGCAGGATAAAACTGAATGAAGATCACAATGTCATCTGGAGGAGTATTTACTTATGGAATCCAGAAAGCACAGAGGTAAGGGGGACAAAAGGTAAGATTGCTACCTGAAGGCTTATGTTTGGTTCCTGACTCTGAAATCCAGCTCTGACATCTGGACCTGGCTTCATAATCTGGCTCCAACATCCAGATCTAGCTCTAGCCTCTGCTGTACCTCTAACATGGCTTCAGTATCCGAGCATAACTCCATCCCTCAGTTCCAGCATCCAGACTGTACTGTGAGGTCTTGACACCATTATCATGATTAGGCCAGGCTGTTTATGTGGAACTAGGACCTGAGCTCCCGGTGGCGCAGTGGGTTAAAGCCCTGTGCCGGCAGGACTGAAGACCGACAGGTCGCAGGTTCGAATCTGGGGAGAAGCAGATGAGCTCCCTCTATCAGCTCCAGCTCCTCATGCGGGGACATGAGAGAAGTCTCCCACAAGGATGATAAAACATCAAAAATCATCTGGCGTCCCTTGGGCAACATCTTTGCAGACAGCCAATTCTCTCACAACAGGATGCTTCTGCTCCTTACACGACAAAATAAATAAATAAAATAATCCAAAACTTAAGCTGGCAACTGTATCTAGCCCTGGCACCTGAGTCGGAGCCCAAGTGCCCATTTGCGTTCAAGTCACGATCAGGCTATGGGTCTACATCAGGGGACTGAGGTCTTTGTTAAGGGTATCAAACTGCTATAAATTCTTCAGTGGTCCAGGCTCTCGTTACATCTAGGATAGACTACTGCAACGTACTCTACGTGGGGTTGTCTTTGAAGACTGCTCAGAAGTTTCAAATAGTCCAGCGAGAGGCAGCCAGGTTAATAACTGGGGCGGCATACAGGGAGAATACAACTCCCATGTTACGCCAGCTCCACTGGCTGCCAGTTTGCTATCGGGCACAATTCAAAGTGCTGGCTTTGGCCTATAAAGCCTGAAATGGTCCTGGCCCAAACTACCTGTCCGAATGCATTTCTCCCTATGAACCATCGCGGAGATGAAGATCCTCCGAGGAGGTCCTGCTTTCCATCCCGCCATTGTCACAGGCACGTTTGGTGGGGACGAGAGGCAGGGCCTTCTCAGTGATTACTCCCTGGCTATGGAACTCCCATCCTGTCCTTTAGAAGGATGGTAAAATCTTTGCTGTGAGACCAAGCTTTCGGGACAGGGAAATAAAGTAGCAATAGGAAAGATGACCAGTTAGATTTGACATGGATGACTAGAATGGTTTTAAATTGTTTGTTTTAATATTTTGATAAATGTTTTTAATGTTTATGTATGTATATAAGAATTTTTGTCCTGGCATTGAATGTTTGCTGTATATATGCTGTGCTCTGCCCTGAGTCCCCTTTGGGGTGAGAAGGGCGGAATATAAATGTTTTAAATAAATAAATAAATAAGTGGACTGTTATGGAATGTAAAATAGGGATGAGGCTTGAACTCCTTGGAGGAAAGGCAGGACACCAATCCAGCAAATAAATAGTATCACGCTATGGATGACCTCATTGGGTATAGAAGAATGAAAAGCTCCTTCAGGTTTCATTCAGCTATCAGAGGCATGGGAATATTAACAATATTGTCACTGGACTACAACTCCGAACTTTCTCAGGCCAGCATAGACAACATGGTGAGGAATAGATAGTTGAAGTTATGCAATAGTACGCTGATGACACTCAGCTGGTGCTGAAGATGGAAGGCCGACCGGACTCTGTACCTGATTATTTCCATCAGTGCCTCGAGGCCGTTACTGGATGGCTGCGTGCCAGCAGGTTGAGGGTGAATCCAGCAAAGACGGAGATCTTATGGTTGGGTCAACCAGGCAGTGGGGATATCCAGCTGCCTACCCTGGATGACGAGGCACTATGCCCATCATCATTGGTAAAGAGTCTGGGAGTCCTTTTGGACCCTCTGCTGACGATGGAGGCCCAGGTATCCGCCACTAGCAGAACCGCCTTTTTCATCTGCGGTAGGCTAGACGGCTGGCCCCCGACCTGTCTAGGGACGACCTAGCTACAGTGATCCAGGCTACGGTCATCTCAAGACTGGACTACTGTAATGCCCTCTACATTGGCCTTCCTCTGTCGGTGATCCGGAAGCTCAAGTTGGTACAAAATGCAGCTGCTCGGCTTCTTGCGGGAATTCCGATGGGATGCCACATAACACCAATCTTACTGCAGCTGCATTGGTTACCAATTGAGCACTGGATCATTTTCAAAGTGATGGTACTTACCTTTAAGGCCTTGCATGCTCTGGGGCCGATGTACCTGAGGGACCGCCTCACCCCCTACCAACCCCAAAGATCCCTCCATTCTGAGGACCAAGATTTGTTGGAAATTCCCAATGTCAAGACCTTGCGTCTAACAGCAACCAGACGCAGAGCCTTTACAGCAGTGGCACCATCACTCTGGAATACTCTGTCAGTCCGTGCCTTGCGGGAGTTATCAGCTGTCCGCAGGGCATGTAAGACATATCTGTTTTGACGGGCGTTTGACTTTTAATATCGCTGTTTTTAAATTATTTTAAATTGTTTTTAAACAATTTTAAAAAATGTTTTTAAACAATTTAAAAATTGTTTTTAAATTTTAGCCTGTTCTTGTAAGCCACTCTGAGCCCCAGGGGAGTGGCAGCATATAAGTTCGAATAATAAATAAATAAATAGGTTCTTGTGGGTTTTTTCGGGCTATAGGGCCATGTTCCAGAGGCATTTCTCCTGCCGTTTCGTCTGTATCTATGGCAAGCATCCTCAGAGGTAGTGAGGTCTGTTGGAAAAAGGAAAATGGGTTTATATATCTGTGGAATGGCTGGGGTGGGGCAAAGAGCTCTTCTCTGCTGGAGCTAGGTGTGAATGTTTCAACTGACCACCTTCATTAGCATTTGAAGGCCTGGCTGAGCCTGGGAAAATCTTTTGTTGAGAGGTGTTAAGATGTGCCTGGTTGTTTCCCCTCTGCTGTTTTGCTGTTGTAATTTTAGAGTTTTTTTAATACTGGTAGCCAGATTTTGTTCATTTTCATGGTCTCTTCCTTTCTGTTGAAATTGTCCACATGCTTGTGGATTTCAATGGCTTCTCTGTGTAATCTGACATGGTGGTTGTTGGTGTGGTCCAGCATTTCTGTGTTCTCAAATAATATGCTGTGTCCAGGCTGGTTCATCAGGTGCTCTGCTATGGCTGACTTCTCTGGTTGAAGTAGTCTGCAGTGCCTTTCATGTTCCTTGATTTGTGTTTGGGCAATGCTGCGTTTGGTGGTCCCTATGTAGACTTGTCCACAGCTGCATGGTATACGGTAGACTCCTGCAGAGGTGAGAGGATCCCTCTTGTCCTTTGCTGAATGTAGCATTTGTTGGATTTTCTTGGTGGGTTTGTAGATTGTTTGTATGTTGTGTTTCCTCATCAGTTTCCCTATGTGGTCAGTGGTTCCCTTGATCTATGGCAGGAACACTTTTCCTCTGGGTGGATCTTCATCTTTACTCTCGTGGCTTGTTCTTGGTCTTGCAACTCTTATGATGTCTGAGGTGGAGTATCCATTGGCCTGGAGAGCCCACTTGAGGTGATTCAGTTCATCTTGGAGAAGGTGGGGTTCGCAGATTCTTTTTGCATGGTCTGCCAAGGCTTTAATGGTGCTTCTTTTTTGACTTGCACCTCTTAACACCTCTCAACAATAGATTTTCCCAGGCTCAGCCAGGCCTTCAAATGCTAGTGAAGGTGGTCAGTTGAAACATTCACACCTAGCTCCAGCAGAGAAGAGCTCTTTGCCCCACCCCAGCCATTCCACAGATATATAAACCCATTGTCCTAATTCCAACAGACCTCACTACCTCTGAGGATGCTTGCCATAGATGCAGGCGAAACGTCAGGAGAAATGCCTCTGGAACATGGCCCTATAGCCCGAAAAAACCCACAAGAACCTAGTGATTCCAGCCATGAAAGCCTTCGACAATAAATAAATAAATAAATAAATAAATAAATAAATAAATATTTGGAGTACGTTTCCCAGCTCAGATTTGTGTGGAACAAGGTTAGAGATGCATATCCACAAGGCTCTGACTAACACAGACCAAGGCATTATTACTGATCCCAATTAATTCCATTGGAGAAATCATTGCTCTGTTAACTATCATTCTCAATACTTTTGATGGACGCATTAGATCAGTCCTGTTATGTCAAGGCATTGGGCACTAATGAACTCTGTCTCAGCTGGTAATAGTTCCCCCAAAGAAAAGGCGATAAAGCGCATGTGAAAACTCAAACAGAGTTCAGTATAGTTTACATTGTCAATGGCTTTCTGCCAGCCAGTATAATACAGCAGTGCTGTAGTTATTAACCTAGAAATCTTTCCTTCAGAGTCTAAAATATCATCCAATCAGGAGCTGCAGGGGAATGCCACGCGGTGTTATAAATGGCAAAGCTGCTTTCGAACTTAAAGGATAGCAGGGGGAAGCATTGCTTCAGCTTTCATATTTACCAGTGTGGAAGGGAACATGTTCCTGCACACGTAGCTTGCCCTTAAGCGAGCGATTTTTCCTCCAGATTAGACACTCCTTATCTTGTGTTTGTATAGTTGGAGAAAAGCTTGCCATTGTTTGGATTTGAGGCCAAAGGATGTCAAATCCTCTTCCCCAAAACAAGAGAAAAAACCCTCAGAGTTTCAGGGTAATGAAAGGATTTTAAAGATTATAAAGCAACATGTTTCTCTCTCTCTCTCTCTTTCTATTCATGGATATTAATCTGTGAACTCAATGTGCACCATTGAATTGCTGGCATTTGGAAGTAATAGCTGATTGCTGTGAAGAATTGTGCAAGCGGGACAGAGACAGCAAAGAATTTATTTTGGAATATAGGGTTTTTAAAAACCATGCCTGAACAAAATGTATCATATTGTGATGAGTAAAGACAAGGATGGTGCTAACATTTTGCAGCATGTGGGGCACAATTGTAGATCTGTATGCTTTTCTCTTATCAGTTGCAAACAAGTCCAGTTAAAATAATTCATTTTTCTTCCATTAATATTTTGCTTGAAAAAACATTTATCACATATTCACATGATTGCTGTTATTCTTCCAACCAGATTACTGATCAGAGCCAAATCTATTTACCTTAAGTTGTTGCTATCGTTCTGTGCCTTCAGGTTCTTTCTGATTTATCACAACCCTAAATTGAACCTACCACAGGGTTTTCTTGGAAGTATTAATTCCGAAGAAGTTTGCCATTGCCTTAGTTTGAGGCTGAGAATGCGTGACTTATCCAAGGTGGGTTTCATGGCTAAATGAGGATCCAGTGTCATAGTTCAATGTTCAAACCACTGCACCACACTGGCCTTGACTTAATTTATTTAAATGCAACAGAATAATCTATTTGTCTTGCCTCCTAAAGGGTACAAATTGCATACAACTGACATATACTGAGATCTGTAGTTGCATCTATGTATATATCTAAATTTATAGATACTGTACAAATATGGGTGTACATAAAGATATAAAGACAGACATACATTCGAATTTGGAAGTAATGACTACAGTGTGGATATTTATTTATTTATTTACAGTATTTATATTCCGCCCTTCTAACCCCACAGGGGACTCAGGGCGGATTACAATGTACATATACAGGCAAACATTCAATGCCTTAGACACACAACACATATAGACAGACAGTCAGAGGCTATTTAACATTACATTTTTCTGGCCACCAGGGGAACTGTCGCTTCACATTCCACATTCCCCGCATGTTCGCTGATCTTTATCTCTAGATACGCAGTTCTCAGCTGCGTTGCTTTATGAAGGAAAAGGGCTGATGTATTGCAGTAGGTGGTCTGTGGTTTCCTCTTCTCCACACTTGCATGTCGTGAATTCCACTTTGTAACCCCATTTCTTAAGGTTGGCTCTGCATCTCGTGGTGCCAGAGCGCAGCCTGCTCAGCGCCTTCCAAGTTGCCCAGTTTTCTGTGTGCCCAGGAGGAGTCTCTCATTTGGTACCAGCCATTGATTGAGGTTCTGGGGTTGAGCCTGCCACTTTTGGACTCTCGTTTGCTGAGATGTTCCAGCGAGTGTCTCTGTAGATCTTAGAAAATTAAACAAATAAATAAATAAATAAATAAATGTGCTACCATACTGGAAAGTGCCCTGAGTCCCCCTTCAGGGAAATAGAGTGGGATACAAATAAAAGTAGTAGTAGTAGTAGTAGTAGTAGTTGTTGTTGTTATTATTATTATTATTATTATTATTATAAGCCCCAAAAGCCTTCTTCTTTGAAAGTATGAAGAAGATAATAACAAAGATATACCAACAGCTATTGACATGGAGCACAGAGAGAGAACAAATAAAACATTGAATGATCAAATAGGCCAGAGATTTAAAAAGAACTATCCACCTGGAAGAATGGGAGATGCTTTGGACCAAAAAACTTAATTATATGTATGCATACGATTTCAAAGAAAATATAATAAAGATGTTTCATCAATGGCACATGACCCCGGAGAAAATAGCGAAGTTCAATAAAAATCTTAATGAGAAATGCTGGAAGTGTGGGAAGTGCAAAGGGACTTTCATCCACATATGGTGGAACTGCAAAATAGCTAAGGCCTATTGGAAAGAAATCCATGACATCTGTCAGAGAGTAATGAAGAAGAAGATCCCTTTTAAACCAGACTATTTTCTACTAAGTTTTACAGACACTCAATGGAATACAAATGAGGACAAACTATTTGTCTATATGACCACGGCGGTAAGACTGAATTATGCAAAACTATGGAAACTGGAAATAAGACCACAAAAAGAGGACTGGGTAAAGAAAATCCTCGACACAATGAATATGGACAAACTAACATTTCTACTAACAAAAATACAAAATAAACCAATGAAGATGACTGATTGGACTCCAGTGAAAACATGGCTAAAAGAAAACAAAGTGAAACTACTAATTTAAGAAATGGAATTAGGTGACTGTATGCATATATACATACCTATATACAAATGCGTGGTTGTGCAGGGGCATATATATATATACATGCACACAAAGGATATACATAAAATAAGAACTGATCCATCACTGAGGAAAATCCGAAGAAATGTTCCAACTCAAGAAAGAAGAAATACAAGCAGAAAACCCCACTTTGAAGAGAAATGGAAGAAGATACCCCTCTTCCGCTCCCCCGTGTGTATGTATGTATGTATGTGTATATATATATATATATATATATATATATATATATATATATATTCACTTTCCCTACCCCCCATCCCTTTCCCTTCCCCCCTTGTACATCCCTATGACCACTTCCCTCGCTTTTATTGCTGTATAAAGAAAATTTACTAATAAAACATTATATATATGAAGCCCTAAAAGCCTCAAGGGGGATTTGTGTTCTCATTGCAATATATAGTTCTGGAAATATGAATTGACCCATTTTGCATTAAAATGTGACCTCAATATATTCTATTTTGCCCCAACACACCTTTTTTGGTGTCTATGCACCTTCAAGGAATTTCTGACTTACAGTGACCTCTAGGCGAAACTATCAGAGGGTTTTATGAGGCTGAGAGTGTATGAATTGACTTAGGTCACCCAGTGGTTTTCATAGCTGAGCAGAGATCTCCAGAGGGATAGTCCAACACTGTCCCAGCCCAACATACCATAGTGGCAAAACTCTATGCCTAAGGGAGCTATATGTCTGCCTAATCTTGCTCTCTCTTTTTATGGTCCCTGATCTCTAAACTGAATTTGTAATGAACAGACCATTAAATAGGCAATGCCTTTGAAGATATTGTCAAAGTGAGGAATGTGCTTTGCTGCACTTGCCATTCAGTGGGTCCTTCTAAATCACTTCTTGCTTTACATTCAAAGGCATTGAATGTTTGCCTCATATGTGTATTGTAATCTGCTCTGAGTGCCTCTGGGAAGATAAAGCGGAATATAGATAAAGAGTATTATTATTATTATTATTATTATTATTATTATTATTATTATTAGAATCATAGAATCATAGAATCAAAGAGTTGGAAGAGACCTCATTGGCCATCCAGTCCAACCCCCTGCCAAGAAGCAGGAATATTGCATTCCAAGCACCCCTGACAGATGGCCATCCAGCCTCTGTTTAAAAGCTTCCAAAGAAGGAGCCTTCACCACACTCTGGGGCAGAGAGTTCCACTGCTGAACGGCTCTCACAGTCAGAAAGTTCAGATGGAATCTCCTTTCTTGTAGTTTGAAGCCATTGTTCCGCGTCCTAGTCTCCAAGGAAGCAGAAATCAAGCTTGCTCCCTCCTCCCTATGACTTCCTCTCAAATAGTTATACATGGCCATCATGTCTCCTCTCAGCCTTCTCTTCCTCAGGCTAAACATGCCCAGCTCTTTAAGCCGCTCCTCATAGGGCTTGTTCTCCAGACCCTTGATCATTTTAGTCGGAAAATTGCATTCAAAGCCTGCACCATTTCCACCCCTGGTTTTGAGCAAGGATGACTAGACTGTAACCTGGTTCAAACAGAATCATTTCATCCTGATAAGTTGTCAGCCAATGAGAAATAATCTGAAAACCACATCAAACTTCCAATAACATGTGAGCCTTCAATGTTTAGACATGTTTTATGGGTTGCCTAAATCACAGTTTTCATTACATTCAGATTTGGGAATGGTGGCTTGTTTTTTGCTCACTAATCTGGATATGTTACCAGGATCTGTTCCTGCCTTAAATAAACAATGGCTTAGCAGTTCATGAAATTGGACTATAAGTCCCAAACCATTCTATCTCAACTTGCCCATTAATTTGCAGAGAGAGGAGAAACACTGCAGGCCTCTTGCACAGATACTCACATGCCTCTCAAGATGCCTGGTGAACATCTCAAAGGAGCCCACGGTGGCGCAGTGGGCTAAATCCCTAGAATCATAGAATCAAAGAGTTGGAGAGAGACCTCATGGGTCATCCAGTCCAACCCCCTGCCAAGAAACAGGAATATTGCATTCAAATCACCCCTGACAGATGGCCATCCAGCCTCTGCTTAAAAGCTTCCAAAGAAGGAGCCTCCACCACACTCCGGGGCAGAGAGTTCCACTGCTGAACGGCTCTCACAGTCAGGAAGGTCTTCCTCATGTTCAGATGAAATCTCCTCTCTTGTAGTTTGAAGCCATTGTTCCGCGTCCTAGTCTCCAGGGAAGCAGAAAACAAGCTTGCTCCCTCCTCCCTTTGGCTTCCTCTCACATATTTATACATGGCTATCATATCTCCTCTCAGTCTTCTCTTCTTCAGGCTAAACATGCCCAGCTCCTTAAGCCGCTCCTCATAGGGCTTGTTCTCCAGACCCTTGATCATTTTAGTCGGCCTCCTCTGGACACATTCCCGCTTGTCAATATCTCTCTTGAATTTTGGTGCCCAGAATTGGACACAATATTCCAGGTGTGGTCTAACCAAAGCAGAATAGAGGGGTAGCATTACCCCTCTATTCTGTGCCGGCAGGACTGAAGACCGACAGGTCGCAGGTTCGAATCCGGGGAGAGGTGGATGAGCTCCCTCTATCAGTTCCAGCTCCTCATGCAGGGACATGAGAGAAGTCTCCCACAAGGATGATAAAAACATCAATTCATCTGGGTGTCCCCTGGGCAACGTCCTTGCAGACGACCAATTCTCTCACGCCAGAAGCAACTTGCAGTTTCTCAAGTCGCTCCTGACATAACAACAACAAAAAATCTCATTTACTTGAGGAACTCAGGTTGCATCTCCTACACTGTATAATAAATGCAGTTTTTTGCTAGTTGAACCACCATGACTCAAGGTTTTAGAATCATTTGTAGTTTTTAAGGTCTTTATAATTTTCTGCCAAAGAAACTACAACTCCTGGAATTCCATAGCATTGTGCCATGGCAATTGAAGTGTGTCAAACTTCATTCACTCTATATGTGCAGATGCATCTTTATAATCACGCTATGCTTGCCAAAACTTTCCAAAGTGATTCCCTGTCTCAGAATCCTCACCTGCTGAGTTTCTATCCACAGATACTTGCTAAAGGCAATTTTTTCCAAAGTGACGCTACCTCCATTATTCCCTACATCAGAATTCTCACCTGCTGAGTTTTTATCAGACACTTGTTAAAGACGCAAACCCTCAGCGTTACAGAAGAACATTGGTAAAACCCACACCTAATAAAATGAGCAAAAGAATTAAAGAATGTTAAAATCGCATGATTCAGTTTATACTACAATCATAACTTTCATTGACTCCCTTTTCAAAATTATTGATTTAGATTTGACTCTGGTCCAAGTCTTTTACATTTCCTCTGAAGGAGCACAGATAAGCATGGTTAAATGGTGTGCTATAGATAATATACCAATAGCTCTCTCTATATATAAATGCTCGGTGCATAATGAGTACCTTAACAACAAAAGAACCAATGAACGAAATCACATCAAATTTGGCAACAAAACGTCTCACAACACAAGGAGTGACCATCACTCAAAAAATTAGGATTTTGTCATTTGGGAGTTGTAGTTGCCGGGATTTATAGTTCACCTACAATCAAAGAGCATTCTGAACTCCATCAATGATGGAATTGAACTCCCATGACTAACAGAAAATACTGGAAGTGTTTGGTGGGCATTGACCTTGAGTTTGGGAGTTGTAGTTCACCTTCATCCAGAGACCACTGTGGTCTCAAACAATGATGGATCTGGACCAAACTTGGCACAAACACTCAATATGCACAAATATGAACACAGAAAGAGTTTGGGGGAAATAGACGTTGACATTTAGGAGTTGTAGTCACTGGGATTCACAGTTCACCTACAATCAAAGAGCATTCTGAACCCCACAAACAACAGAATCGGGGCAAACTTCCCACACAGAACCCCCATGACCAACAGAAAATACTTAAGGCCATCCAATCCAACTCCCATCATCAGGGGAAGAAAACTTAATCCAAGCCCTCCTGACAAAGAGCCATCCAGCCATAGATAGATATAGATAGATTCATTACTTCCCACATCGTCTGAATTTCCTGATTCCTTCATCACTAATCATTTTCACCCTTATCCCATGAGTGAGTAGATTGTCCATCCTCTCTCTATTTAAAAGAAAGGGTCTTATTTCGACATTGCAAGGGATCGAACTTTTGTGGCATTGAGATTTGCGTTAAAAAGGCAAAGAAAAATAACAATTTATTTATTTATTTATTTAGAACTTTTATATACCGGTCTTCTCGACCTCTGCAGAGGGACTCAGTCCGGTTCACAACAAAAGATTCATAAAACAGTAGATTAAAACATCACATCCCATGATACACTAACACATTAAAATACAGTCATTTAATTACATAAGGCCAGGTCATAGAATGAAGTCACAATTCATCGCCATCCGTCCATGTGGTCAGGAATTATTGACTCACTCATCAAATGCTAAATTCCAGAGCCATGTTTCACCAGTTTTCTAAAAAGTCAGGAGAGAAGGGGCAGTTCTAATCTCCAGTGGGAGAGAGTTCCACAGCTGAGGGGCCACCACCGAGAAGGCCCTGTCTCTTGTCCCCACCAGACGCAGTTGCGAGGGTGGTGGGACCAAGAGCTGGGCCCTTCCAGAAGGTCTTAAACAACCCTGATGGTTCATATGGGAGAATCCGTTTCGGACAGGTGAACTGGGCCAGTCAACACCAGCACTTTGAATTGTGCTCGGAAGCTAATTGGCAGCCAGTGGAGCTGGCGCAACAGAGGAGTAGTATGCTCCCTGTACTCCGCTCCTGTTAGTAATCTGACAGGATTACTTGCAATATATATATATATATATATATATATATATATATATATATATATATATATAAATAAAAATAGTAAAGTTGCAATATTTCATATATATATATATATATATATATATATCAAAAAGGATTGAGTTGGGGCCTTATGGCAGAGTACCGGGGACTCACTTCTGGTTAGGAGACCACCCACAGCAGGGCAACCCATTTGCCCACATCATAGATTTGTTTCAATGCAGGCGATTCTGACAGCTCTTATCCATGCGTTTTCATACTTTTGAAATGGAATATCTTTGTTCTTGAGTGCAGAAGACTATCCCAGACCGTCTTCTCCCCCTCTCCTTTTTAGGATTGTTTCTGATATTTAACTGATGAATCCTGATGGAGCTGACAGGAAATTCCCCTGTTGTGGGAAGAGCTCCATCATAAATCGTATCCTCAATGGGATTGTGGCGCAGCTGGCTGAGTGTCAGCTGCATTAAGATCACTCTGACCAAAAGGTCATGAGTTCGAAGCCAGCCCGGGTTGGAGTGGGTTTCCAACCAATTGTGTGTAGCCTGTTGTTGACCTTTGCAACCCGAAAGACAGTTGCATCTGTCAAGTAGGAAAATTAGGTACCACCTTAAAGTGTGGGGAGGCTAAATTAACTGATTTATCAGGCCATAAAGAAGACTCCAGCAAAGCATTCCAGCGGGGAAGCATGCGGGGAATGCGGAAGTGCTTCATCAGCGTCGCAGATGGACGATGAAAGCGACGGCTCCCCTTGGCGGCCAGAAAAAGTTAAATAGTCTCTGTGTATGTCTTTATATGTTGTATGTCAAAAATTGGCATTGAATGTTTGCCATATATGTGTACACTGTAATCCACCCTGAGTCCCCTGCGGAGTTAGATGGGCAGAATATAAAAGCTGTAAATAAATAAATAAGCAGGGGTGGGTGGTGGGTGGGATAAGGTCCTTTATGTGTGCACTGAATTTATACTAGAGCAGAGAAGCCTTTGAAAACCTTTCTCTAGTATTCTCATTCAACATGATAATATTACCAACTCAAAATTTGAAAAACGAGCTGCCCTGGAATTTGGTTGTTTAAAATAGAAAGCACCATTATGGAAAGGAATGGTGACATTCAGAAACAAGGTGCACCCACTGTATCTTGTTTAAAGGTCACTCATTTGCAAAAAATAATAATAAAATAAAGCATCATTCTCAAACATAAGACCAATCTCATAACCTCAGGTCAATAAATAACAAAGCAGATAGGAGAGTGCCACCTACTGACTTGCTAGCACAATCTTCCTTTTAAAAACCAGAGTTGCTTCATGTCAGGTTGATGTAAAAATCAGGATTTGTATATAATTATCAGCCCTAAATATCACATCTAAAATAAGCTCATCAACAATGTTATTCCTTTAAACAGCTCTGGAACAGAAATTTAAATCGTCACTTGCTATTTTTCCCCCCTTTCAATCATTTCCTGCAAGGAAAGGCTGCACATTTTTCAGTTTTTGTTTGTATTTCTATATATGTCGGGAATTTTTTTGCACAAAAATTCCTGTGAAGAAAGCATCATGTATAATCATACACATAATACATTATTAGTTTTCCAAAAGATTATTTTTCACAGAAGTCATTTTTCACTAAGATGACCAGTTTTGCGCCAACTGCGCCCGTACCTTGGGAAGTCTGACTTGGCCACGGTAGTCCACGCTCTGGTTACATCCCGTTTAGACTACTGCAACGCTCTCTACGTGGGGTTGCCTTTGAAGATGGCTCGGAAGCTTCAACTAGTCCAACGCTCGGCAGCCATGATACTAACAGGAGCGGAGCGCAGGGAGCATACCACTCCTCTGCTGCACCAGCTCCACTGGCTGCCGATTTGTTACCGGGCTCAATTCAAAGTGCTGGCATTGGCCTTTAAAGCCCTAAACGGTTCTGGCCCAAGCTACCTATCCGAACGTATCTCGGCCTATCAGCCCGCCAGGACCCTAAGATCTTCTGGGGAGGCCCTGCTCTCTATCCCGCCTGCTTCACAGGTGCGGCTGGCGGGGACGAGAGACAAGGCCTTTTCTGTGGTGGCCCCTCGGCTGTGGAACGCCCTTCCCATGGAGGTAAGATCAGCCCCCTCACTAATGGATGTTTGAACAGGCATTTGGTTAATCAGTGCAATGAATGTGACGATTACAGGAATGGAAATATGGATGACGAATTTGGATCACGACTCTAGTTATGAGATGCATTGTGTTGTTATTGTGTCAATATTGTATATTGTGCTCTAATGGTTTTAAATTGTATTTCGTTGTTTGATCTTATCCTTGTTGTAAACTGCGTTGAGTCGCCTGTTAGGCTGAGAAACTGCGGTATACAAGTAAAGTAACTAAGTAAATAAATAAATGAATTTGCCAGAAAGTCTTGTAGTGTCTGGCCTTTATCTCAAAATCATGCTTTGCTATGTCTAGACATTTTTTCTTGCGAAGCATAAGATAAATTGTGAGTCATCTTTGTGCCCCTACGCTGGAAAGGCCATGCTTTCTTTGTCCTTGGACAGGCCCGTAGCCAGGATTTCGTTTCAGGGGGGGGGGGGGCTAAAAAAATTTCAGGGGGGGTTTCGGGGGGGCTGAGTTTCGGGGGGGGGCTGAGTCTGAGTGAAAGAGGGTCTAGCCTAGCACACCTTTTGTATCATTACCCCAATACCCCCATGCATATGGGATATATTGAGTATGGTGATCAGATCATGATATCAATAAACATAACAGTTTAAATAATGCACCAGTAAGGCCTTTTCGCGAACCACCATGAGAATTTCAGGGGGGGCTGAAGCCCCCCGAGCCCCCCCCCCCCCTGGCTACATGCCTGTCCTTGGAAGATATAAATATATGGATATAGATTACAATCAGTGTTGAAATAAGATTCAGTTACTGGTCAACTTCTGTGTATGGAACAGGAGAAGGGCACCATCTTTGTTTCTTGGGCTACTGATGTCCCATTTCAATAGTAGGGTTACAGGCATGTAGCCGGCGGGGGGGGGGGGGGGGGCTATGGGGGCTTCAGCCCCCCCCCCCGAAATTCTCATGATGGTCCGCGAGAAGGCCTTACTGGCACATTATTTAAATTGTTATGTTTATTCATATCATGATCTGATCACCATTCTCAATATATCCCATATATATGGGGGTATTGGGGTAACAATACAAAAGGTTTGCTAGGGTAGACCCTCTTTCACCCAGATTCAGCCCCCCCGAATCAAACTCAGCCCCCCCCCCCCCCCCCCCCGAATCAAAATCCTGGCTATGGGCCTGAGTAGGGATTTCTAAATATATGAGACTCCTATATTACTTGTTACCAGGATATATGTACTGTGTGTTGTTAGTCTATCCTCCAACAATATACTCCCAACGTGGATCCCCTTTGTACTACAAATCAGTTTGCTTCATTACCATCCAGACTCCCAACGAAATGCAAAGATACAGAATGGGGGACAATGCCTGGCTCAATAGTACGTGTGAAAAAGATCTTGGAGTCCTCGTGGACAACAAGTTAAACATGAGCCAACAATGTGATGTGGCGGCAAAAAAAAGCCAATGGGATTTTGGCCTGCATCAATAGAAGCCTAGTGTCTAGATCTAGGGAAGTCATGCTACCCCTTGGTTAGACCACACCTGGAATATTGTGTCCAATTCTGGCCACCACAATTCAAGAGAGATCTTGACAAGCTGGAATGTGTCCAGAGGAGGGCGACTAAAATGATCAAGGGTCTGGAGAACAAGCCCTATGAGGAGCGGCTTAAGGAGCTGGGCATGTTTAGCCTGAAGAAGAGAAGGCTGAGAGGAGATATGATAGCCATGTATACATATGTGAGAGGAAGCCACAGGGAGAAGGGAGCAAGCTTGTTTTCTGCTTCCTGGGCGATCAGGACGTGGAACAATGGCTTCAAACTACAAGAAAGGAGATTCCATCTGAACACGAGGAAGAATTTCCTGACTGTGAGAGCCGTTCAGCAGTGGAACTCTCTGCCCTGGAGTGTGGTGGAGGCTCCTTCTTTGGAAGCTTTTAAACAGAGGCTGGATGGCCATCTGTCAGGGGTGATTTGAATGCAATATTCCTGCTTCTTGGCAGGGGGTTGGACTGCATGGCCCATGAGGTCTCTTCCAACTCTTTGATTCTATGATTTTATGGTTTACTTTTGGGGTCCAGATGTTTGGTGTTGCTATAGTTTCCTCTGCATTTTGGGAAGGCTTTTTGGCAACGTTCTCTCTAGTAGCTTCCACTCCCAGTTTACCCATGCCAGAAGCAGTAGACAACTGAGTGCAGGAGATGCCAGGCAATGTGGAACCTTTAAGTAACCTTTAAGGAGGCTGAATATTAGCAGAGGGAAATCCAGAGCAGATACTGAATCCTCAAGATGCTGAGCAGAATTTGAAAATGAAACCCAGACCATGCTAGTTGGGGTATTTTGAGAGCTGCATTCTAATAATAATAATAATAATAATAATAATAATAATAATAATAATAATATCACTTTTGACGCTCTGGTGTTAGATGCCAATACCAGACCTTATTATTCCATACAGTAAAAGCCTAATAGGAACCACAGACTGAAGTTTACAGCCACTTTATCCTGAACTAACTGTCTATAGTAAGAGTGTTCTGTATTTATTATTTATTTCGCACATATCTACCCCGCCCTTCTCAACCCCTGAGGGGGGACTCAGGGCGGCTTACAAAAGGCACAATTTGATGCCAGCAAAACAGATAATAAGATAAAACATATATCAACAACAATTATAAAACAATTAAAACAATCCAGTTATACATCACAATTAATAAAAACCAATCTAATGATCAACGTTCGCCAAGCTCAGAATCCGTAAGTTCATTCCGCATTGTCAAATCCTATCCAATTCTAGTCGTCATTGTCCTTTGTTTGTCTGCCAGATTACCCAAAGGCCTGGTCCCATACCCATGTTTTTAGTTTCCTTCTAAAAGAGAGGAGGGATGTTGATGACCTAATTTCCCCAGGAAGCGAATTCCACAGGTGAGGGACCACCACTGAGAAGGCCCTGCTCCTTGTCCCCACCAATCTCACTTGTGATAGAGGTGGGGCCGAGAGCAGGGCCTCCCCAGAAGATCTTAAACTCCGAGGCGGGATGTAGAAGGAGATGCGTTCGGACAGGAACACTGGGCCGGAGCCGTATAGGGTTTTGTAGGTCAAAACCAGCACTTTGAATTGTGCTCGGAACTGGATCGGCAGCCAGTGGAGATGACATAACAGAGGGGTTGTATGTTCCCTGTATGACACTCCGGTGAGTAATCTGGCCGCCGCCTGTTGGACTAATTGAAGTTTCCGAACAGTCTTCAAAGGCAACCCCACGTAGAGTGTGTTGCAGTAATCTATTCAGGATGTAACAAGAGCGTGGACCACTGTGGCCAGATCTGACTTCCCAAGGTATGGGCACAAGTGGCGCACAAGTTTTAATTGTGCAAAAGCTCTCCTGGCCACTGCTGAGACCTGGGGTTCCAGGCTCAGCGATGAGTCCAGGATCACTCCCAAACTGCGAATCTGTGTCTTCAGGGGGAGTGTAACCCCATCTAACACAGGCTGTAACCCTATGCCCTGTTCGGCCTTACGACTGACCAGTAGGACCTCTGTCTTGTCTGGATTCAATTTCAATTTGTTAGCTCTCATCCAGTCCGACACAGCAGCTAGACACCGATTCAAGGTTTGGACAGCCTCCTTGGTGACAGGTGAGAAGGAGTGAAAGATTTGGACATCATCTGCGTAGTGATAACACCTCATTCCGAAACTCCGGATGATCTCCCCCAGCGGCTTCCTGTAGATGTTAAACAACATTGGAGACAGAATTGAACCCTGTGGGACTCCACACAACAATGGTTGTGGGGCTGAACAGGTGTCACTCAGTAACACCTTCTGGGACAGCCCTCAAGAAAGGACCGGAGCCACTGCAGGGCAGTACCCCCAAGTCCCATATCTGTGAGGTGTAAAAAAGTAGTAAAAAAGATTTCTAAATTTGATTTCTAAAGATTTCTAAATGTGCATCTGCACTGTAGAATTAATGGAGTTTGCCAACACCTTAACAACCATTGCTCAATGCTATGGAACCCTGGGGATTGCAGTTTTAGCCTACTCTGCCAAAGAGTGCTGGTGTCTCGTTAAACTACAAATCCCAGCATTCCACAGCATTGAGCCATAGTGAAGTCGAACATGAATTTGGAGGGCATTGCCTTGAAGGCAGGGGGCCAGCCGTCTAGCCTGCCGCAGATTAAAAAAAGCGGTTCTGCTAACGGCGGAGACCTGGGCCTCCATCATCAGCAGAGAGTCTAAAAGGACTCCCAGACTCTTTACCAATGATGACGGGCATAGCGCCTCGCCATCCAGGGTAGGCAGCTGGATATCTCCACTGCCCGGTTGACCCATGCGATCATTCCAGTCTGGTGTCTTTGGCAAAACTATGAATTCCCTGATTTTGAACCATCTTTTACAGAGTTCTGGGCAGCGGCCGGGGGGGGGGGGGGTTACCTTTGACTTCAATAGCAGTTCAAGTGGTGCCAAGCTTCCATAATTTTACAGTGTAGATCAGAGCTTTCCAAACATTTCATGTTGGTAACACGCTTTTCAAATATGCATCATTTTGTGATGTGGTAATTCAGTTTTACTTCACTTCACTTTATTTCTTAATTAGTCGCTCTCCACCAAGGTGCTCCGAGCGACTTACAATCTAAAATAGCATTTACACAATATAAAAAAACAACAACATAAAAACATTCAACAGTGACTATTTGGCAAATTAGATCTGATTACTTAAATGCACAACCAAACAGCCAAGTCTTGAGTGCCTTTACAAAAGGTCGCAACTCCAACATTGCTCTAATGTATGGAGGCAATGAGTTCCACAGAATTGGAGCATAGGTCGAAAAAGCTCTACGCCTTGTAGCTTCCAGGTGTACCTCCCTGTATAAGAGATTTTCCTGGGTGGATCGAGGTGACCACTGATGGAGAAAAGGAATGAGGCGGTCCCTAAGATATAAAGATCCTTGGCCATTTAGAGCTCTAAAAGTCAGGATCAGTATCTTGTAAGAGATCCGATGTTCTATTGGTAGCCAATGCAATTGTTGCAGAATCGGTGTGATATGGGATCTTATAGATGTTCCCGCTAGCAGCCTGGCCGCTGCATTTTGGACCATCCGAATCTTCTGGGTTGTTGACTTTGGAAGGCCGGCATATAAGGCGTTGCAATAGCCCAACCTCGTGATGACTGTTGCGTGGATTACTGTTTTACTAGAAAACTGGGGGCTAAGACCACCTTTTATAAGAGATACAGGCACATATATAAATGGTAATAACTAAATGTTTGGAGACACAACATGAAGACATTTCTCATATTGACATTTTAATTACATTTGTGCAACACACCTATGCACTGCAATTGACACACTAACATGTCACGACACACAGTTTGGAGAGCTCTGGTGTAGATGATGAATCCTGGCATCAGCAAGCGTCATTTAATCTTTGAACAAATTAATACATTTCAAGCTGCTGTCTTTGGAAAGCCCTGCTCCCCTTTTATTGTTTTTGGTGTCATTTAGAGTTCCTTGCATGTTTTCTTTTGCTACTAAGGTCAGTTTCCGCTGTAACTGATGTATGTGTTTACTTAGCTCCCTCCGGTGACTTGAACAGCAAATAAAGTCAGCAAAAAGCTGTAGTTCCAGATACTGCTATAGAAGTTACTGCAAAAAGAGAGAATAAACACTATCGCTAGATTGGTGTGGAGCGCTGAATTGTTTTTTTTGCAAGGCGCTGACTAAGGAACAAGTCACAGCAGCCAGCCTTCATAACATAGCATCTCTGCTACTATTTTTATCCTGTTTCTTGAAATTATTCCTTGAGGAGTTGAGGCTCAATCTGTCAGATCAAGAAGTCTTACTCCAAGCCAGAATTCAGTTAAAGCACAGCCTGTTTCAATGGCTAGCCTCAAAATAGGCAGAACTGCTGCACAAGGTCAGCAGTTAGAAACAGTAGCATTGATACTAACATATTAGTATTAAGACATTCATAGAATCATAGAATCAAAGAGTTGGAAGAGACATCATGGGCCATCTAGTCCAACCCCCCTGCCAAGAAGCAGGAATATTGCATTCAAATCACCCCTGACAGATGGCCATCCAGCCTCTGTTTAAAAGCTTCCAAAGAAGGAGCCTCCACCACACTCCGGGGCAGAGAGTTCCACTGCTGAACAGCTCTCACAGTCAGGAAGTTCTTCCTCATGTTCAGATGGAATCTCCTTTCTTGTAGTTTGAAGCCATTGTTTCATGTCCTAGTCTCCAGGGAAGCAGAAAACAAGCTTGCTCCCTCCTCCCTGTGGCTTCCTCTCTTACCTACAAGAAGCACTGCCTGAACATCAAGCAAAAAGTGGGTGCTAGAAACAATATCATACGAAAGCTGACTAGCACAACCTGGGGATCACAACCAGATACAGTGAAGACATCTGCCCTTGCGCTGTGCTACTCTGCTGCTGAGTATGCATGCCCAGTGTGGAACACATTTCACCATACTAAAACAGTAGATGTGGCTCTTAATGAGACATGCTGCATTATCACGGGGTGTCTGCGCCCCACACGGAGAAATTACACTGCTTAGCCGGCATTGCACCACCTGACATCCGCCGGGAAGTAGCAGCCAATAGTGAAAGGACCAAGGCAGAGACATCTCCAGCTCATCCCCTGTTTGGATATCAGCCAGCACGCCAACGACTTAAATCTAGACATAGTTTTCTAAGATCTACAGAGACACTCGCTGGAACACCTCAGCAAGCGAGAGTCCAAAAGTGGCAGGCCCAAACCCAGCACCTCAACCAATGGCTGATACCAAATGAGAGACTCCCCCCTGGGCACACAGAGGACTGGGCGACTTGGAAGGCGCTGAACAGACTGCGCTCTGGCACCACGAGATGCAGAGCCAACCTTCAGAAATGGGGCTACAAAGTGGAATCCTCGGCATGCGAGTGTGGAGAAGAGCAAACCACTGACCACCTGCTGCAATGCAACCTGAGCCCTGCCACATGCACAATGGAGGACCTTCTTGCAGCAATACCAGAGGCACTCCAAGTGGCCAGATACTGGTCAAAGGACATTTAACCAACTACCAAACTCACAAGTTGTGTATTTTTCTGTCTGTTTGCTTGTTCTGTTAGAAATGTAATATATAATGGACTGGTTGCTCTGACACTACAAATAAATAAATAAATAAATCATATCTCCTCTCAGCCTTCTCTTCTTCAGGCTAAACATGCCCAGCTCCTTAAGCCGCTCCTCATAGGGCTTGTTCTCTTAATGGGAATTAATCTCCTAGCATGAAAACCGGAAGAGAAACTAATAGTCTTAACTTGTCGCATTACTTTTTAATTAATGCCTAAGCAACACTTTAGTGTATAAAAATTTAGTATCAATTAAAATCACTAAAATCCTACAAAATAGCAACAACCTCCATTAACCTTCATGGAATCAACTACATTAATGTGAAACACTAATTGTTATTCAAGAAAGCAATATTGATGACATATAATAGATATAAATATTTTTAAGGCTGTATACTATTATAAAATTATATTGGTGCTTAACATGGTGCTTAATTTAATGAATGTTAAACTTTTCTGTCATCAGTTCTGTCACATTTATATTTACTTTGCTCTATTTGGAAAACATTTTTGAAATGCTTAGCAAATTTTGAGATTTTTTTTAACGCATTCAAACTCTGCAAAGACCTTTGGACATGCATTTTTTTTCCAAAATGCTGGGAAAATACACACATGTTGATTTAACACAAAGATATTTTCCAGTCTTATCTGGAAAAACAAATATCATACCTACTCTTCAAGGAATACAGTATCCAAAGTTGTTCAAGGATTTTGTTGAAAGAGATCAGGTACAAATAAGCTTGTGCTTATTTATTTATCGTGTCAGGCAACTGAACAGTAGTATTACATTTTTGACAGAACAAACAAAAAAACATACAAAAGACACAGAGTTTGCAAGCTTGATAGTTGTTGATTAAATGTCCTTTGACCAGTATCTGGCCACTTGGAGTGCTTCTGGTGTTGCCGCAAGAAGGTCCTGTTCAGCGCCTTCCAAGTCACCCAGTTTTCTGTGTGCCCAGGGGGGAGTCTCTCATTGGTATCAGCCATTGATTGAGGCTCTGGGTTTGAGCCTGCCACTTTTGGACTCTCGCTTGCTGAGGTGTTCCAGCGAGTGTCTCTGTAGATCTTAGAAAACTATTTCTTGATTTAAGTAAATGGCGTGCTGGCTGATGCCCAAACAAGGGATGAGCTGGAGATGTCTCTGCCTTGGACCTTTCACTATTGGCTGCTACTTCCCAGCATATGTCAGGTGGTGCAATACTGGCTAAGCAGTGTAATTTCTCCAGTTGTGTAGGGCGCAGATACCCTGTGATAATGCGGCATGTCTCATTAAGAGCCACATCCACTGTTTTAGTGTGGTGAGATGTGTTCCACACTGGGCATGCATACTCAGCAGCAGAGTAGCATAGCGCAAGGGTGGATGTCTTCACTGTGTCTGGTTGTGACCCCCAGGTTGTGCCAGTCAGTTTTCGTATGATATTGTTTCTAGCACCCACTTGCTTGATATTCAGGCAGTGCTTCTTGTAGGTCAGGGCACGGTCCAGAGTGACTCCCAGGTATTTGGTTGTGCTGCAATGCTCCAGTGGGATTCCTTCCCAGGTGATCCTCAGAGCTCGGGATGCTTGTCTGTTCTTGAGATGAAAAGCACGTCTGTATTTTAGATGGATTAGGGATCACCTGGTTTCCCCTGTAATAGGCAGTGAGAGCACCTAGAGCTTCGGAGAGCTTCTGTTCTACCATCTCAAAGCTTCCTGCTTGAGCAGTAATGGCACTATCATCAGCATAGATGAAGCTCTCTGTCCCTTCTGGCAGTGGCTGTGCTGAAGACGCATGTAAGTTTCTTTTGTGGTTGTTGTGTGCCGTCAAGAGACTTCTGATTTATGGCAACACCAAGGGAGTTTTCTTGACAAGATTTATTCAAAAGGGGATTGCCTTTGCCTTCCTGTGAGGATGAAAGGGTGCGATGTGCTCAAGGTCGCCCAGTGGGTTTCCATTGCAGGGATTGCCCTCCTGAGTCCAACTCTTTAGGAGGGGAGGGCTTTAAAATGCTCAAAGTGGTCTTGGGTCTTACTAAATGACAAGACCCAGAATTCTACAGGAGGCAGCCACATGATTTCAGATGCAATACATACTCTTTTCCTATTCATTAAGCCCTAGTGGAGTCCCCGGTGGCGCAGTGGGTTAAAGCCCTGTGCTGGCAGGACTGAAGACTGACAGGTCACAGGTTCGAATCCAGGGAGAGGCGAATGAGCTCTCTCTATCAGCTCCAGCTCCTCATGCGGGGACATGAGAGAAGCCTCCCACAAGGATGATAAAACATCAAAATCATCCAGGGGTCCCCTGGGCAACGTCCTTGCAGACGGCCAATTCTCTCACAACAGGACGCTCCTGACACGACCAAAAAAAAAAAAAAACCCCTAGTAGCCTCATCACACTTACCAATTTAAGCATCCTGCCAGCTAGTTGAGGGACGGATGGGCACGCAGCCCATAGAATCATAGAATCAAAGAGTTGGAAGAGACCTCATGGGCCATCCAGTCCAATCCCATTCTCCCAAGAAGCAGGAATATTGCATTCAAATCACCCCTGACAGATGGCCATCCAGCCTCTGTTTAAAAGCTTCCAAAGAAGGAGCCTCCACCAGAGCAGAGGCAGAGAGTTCCACTGCTGAACGGCTCTCACAGTCAGGAAGTTCTTCCTCATGTTCAGATGGAATCTCCTATCTTGTAGTTTGAAGCCATTGTTCCGCATTCTAGTCTCCAAGGAAGCAAAAAACAAGCTCGCTCACAAGAGAGATATTGACAAGCTGGAATGTGTCCAGAGAAGGGCGACTAAAATGATCAAGGGTCTGGAGAACAAGCCCTATGAGGAGCGGCTTAAGGAGCTGGGCATGTTTAGCCTGAAGAAGAGAAGGCTGAGAGGAGATATGATAGCCATGTATAAATATGTGAGAGGAAGCCACAGGGAAGAGGGAGCAAGCTTGTTTTCTGCTTCCCTGGAGACTAGGACGTGAAACAATGGCTTCAAACTACAAGAGAGGAGATTCCATCTGAACATGAGGAAGAACTTCCTGACTGTAAGAGCCGTTCAGCAGTGGAACTCTCTGCCCCGGAGTGTGGTGGAGGCTCCTTCTTTGGAAGCTTTTAAACAGAGGCTGGATGGCCATCTGTCAGGGGTGATTTGAGTGCAATATTCCTGCTTCTTGGCAGGGGGCTGGACTGGATGGCCCATGAGGTCTCTTCCAACTCTTTGATTAACTTAGCTTCCGGTGGAGGCCTCCCCCCTCACTGGTGTGGAAGCATCCTCCAACATGAGAAGGTAGGAAAGCACCTCCCCTGTGTGATGGGGGAAGCATCGCTGGCAAAACAGCACAGGTGTATGTGTGTGTGATAAGGTCCCTAGTGTAATAACCTACTTAAACTACTACACCCTGCTGGCTCAAAGAAGGCAAGCAAGCCATTCGACCTGTGTCCTTCTGGTCTCCTCAGCAGAAGAAGACAGAATTGTCATCAACAGCCATCAGAAGATCCATCAACATGGTGGGGTGGGAACATCTGTGGCTAGCGGCCCTGCTCACTCTTTAGTGCACAGAAGAAAATACTTTGCCTTCTCCTCATGGATCAGACAAACCATCACTTTTGAGTGCACTTTTCTAGAAAGTCATTCTAGAAATGATCCCTTGAACTCCAGTTGCCTAGAGGGCCCTTTATCAGCTTAGGCCTTTGCAGAGCTTCAATTTTTGGACCATCACTTTATGGCTGCTGATCTCACTTACTGCTTCTTTCCCAGACCTAGCCCTCTTTCTTTAGATATCTCAAATATTGTAGCTTCAGGCAGAAAAATAAGTATAACACAGCCTCCCCCTCGCCGTACATTTCCACCTTAGGGAGGAGAATGAGGATTTCCACACTTTTGTATTATGATAAGGTATTTCTAACAACAAACAGCTTGCCTATTTTATTATGGGAAGAGTCTCAAGTGTGTGGTTCCCTTCCAGTGATGTTTCTCCAGGGACCTGGAAATTTTAGAAAGCTGAGTCCACTTACTGCTGCTGTGTGCTCCAATTCACCAAGGAAGAAAATCACACAGACACCTCTCCATGGGAAAAATACCATAATAGTAAATTAAATAACTAAGATGTGACTGCTGTTTTGTGACTATGCAGGTCACCACCTAACTCTGATAAATGATAGGGCCAGCTATGTGAAAGGGACTGAACAAATTGCAAGTGGGGAACACAGAGAGAATGGACCAATTCAAGGCCTGGGTTGTACCACCATGAGATATGTAATGGTGGCACATGTAGTTCACATCAATCACACGGAAAACCGAGTGAGAAAGTGATCCATTTCAAGAGTAAAAAAGACACATAGGTTTGGAGTCCACTATCATCCTTTACATTTGAATTTCTTATAGACTTCCTCTTGAATTTTTTTTCCAGCTCAGGCTATTTACAACATCATGAAATGGAACATTGCAAAGTAGTCTTAGTCTTAGTAAGTAATTCCTAGATGCCTGCTGTTGTAGCCTGGTCAGATTCTGAGTTCTCAGAAGATAAGGAAAGGGACACTGGGATAGATTTGGAGGGCCCAGAAGTGTCCCGGAGAGAGCTGTTTTGGAATCTCCTGGCAGTTCCCATGAGACTGGATACAGTGATATCAGTTCTCATGAGAATCTGCCCTAAGTGCAGGCTGAGAGAAATGTGGGAGATGAATGTTTGTCCAGATCAAGGTGCTTGGAACTTCAGAGGCAAAGTGTGCAACAGAGGCAAACTTGTTTTTCCCAGCGGCTTAGAAATAAGGAGAGGAAAAGCAGGTGTGTGAGGAATGATGTCATGGGAGGGTTTGAGGCCTTTTAAGGAGCCCCTGGTGGTGCAGTGGGTTAAAGCACTGAGCTGCTGAGCTTGTTGATTGAAAGGTCGCAGGTTCGATTCCGGGGAGCGGCGTGAGCTTCTGCTGTCAGCTCTAGCTTCTGCCAACCTAGCAGTTCGAAAACTTGCAAATGTGAGTAGATGAATAGGTACCGCTCCGGTGGGAAGGTAACGGCACTCCATGCAGTCATGCTGGCCACATGACCTGGGAGGTATCTACGGACAACGCTGGCTCTTCGGCTTAGAAATGGAGATGAGCACCACACCTCAGAGTCAGACATGACTGGACTTAATGTCAGGGGACTACCTTTACCTTTACCTTTAAGTGGGTTTCTGTTGGTACAATCCTTAGAGAGAGCAAATTGTATTCAGGTGAACAGCTCTTGGTTCCTGGTCCTACGTCTGTGTATTCAAGTTTCCAAGTTTGTTCCTGATTCTAGTTTCGTGTGTGACATAGGTTGCCTGCCTTGGATTAATGCTATTATTTTTATAGATATATCTGGTAGGGCTGGGCAGTTTCGTTTCGTAATTTCGTAATTCGCTAAAAATTTGTTATTTTTTTTGTTATGAAGCGATAACGAACCATTCAGGAGCATCTAAAAAACGAAACGAATTTTTCAATTCATTTCGTAATTGCTTCGTATTCGTTTCGTATTTGTTTCGAAATCGTTTCGTTATTATTTCCGCATGTCTGGGGCAAGTTTTATAGCTGTTGTTTGTTTAATCAGTGAAAAAAAATTATAAATATCACACCAACAGTCAACAACAGAAGGAGAGGGAAGCTTCAGAAGTTCCCCCTGTCCCATATGGAGGTTTTTTAGCATATTGCGCGGTCGTGTCCGCCATTAACGAATCGATTCGTATTCGTTTCGTATTCGTTTCGTATTGTTTCGTATTGTTTCGTAATTTTACGAAATTTCGTAAATATTGAACTTTTTAAAAGAAAAATTTCGGAATTCTTTTAAATATCGAAACGCAAAAACCCCCAAAAAATGAATCGAGTTTAGAAACAAATTTTTCCGTGGTTGCCCAGCCCTAATATCTGGGAATTGACTCTTGAGATTATATTTGAAAGGATTTTGCAATCTTAGCTAACCTGGAAATAACCGTTTGACTTTGATTCTCTGTTTTAGATTTGCTTATTTTTATACACTCTACTCTTAATAAACCTTTACTTACTGGATTACCTGGACACAGTGTGGTTTGTGGTGAAAAGGTGTTTCAGGGCTCTAGTGCAACACCTGCTGTGTTCAGTAATCCTTATTCACAATTGTGGCTTCCATTTTGGTGGATCAGTGCAATTTCTTGGGTTTTAGTCACAATGTTTAAATATTTATTAAAACATATATTTATCCATAGTACTATAACATAAATCTCCAATGGTTTCAACACTTTAAATTGTATCTTTAAAGTTCAGACTAAAAATCAATGGATTCAGTGTCCTGCTGACATGGAAATAACACGTGTAATGTTGTGCTCTTAAATATGGATATCCCACTGTGACTGTTGCAGATGTGTGTTGATGGACCTGGTTTTACAGCTGTCCCATTCTATCTGATCATAAGAGGACATGATTGGAGGACATTCTACATTCCATGCCATCAGCAAGTGTGCATATGTGTATGTTGGGGAAAGAAAGAATCACTTGTTTTTTCAAGCTCTTTAAAAATATCTTTCATGATGGCTGCCTAATGAATTATTTATCCATTTTTGGAGCCTGTGTTCACAGCAATTTTGATTTGACAAGATCAGCACTTTTATTCAGGTATTTATTCAAGACATTAAATGCAAATCCAACATATTTTGCATCTAATGTTAACAATTTGCATTGCGGTTCTAAACAGGATTGAATAAATCTCAAGCGGTTTTGCTCAGGAGAGCGGGTGTGCACTCACTTAAAAAATAAAGTGGGATACACCGGGTTGAAGACTTGTATAAATCAATGTTGTCATCACCATTTCATGGCTCAGGACTGTATGTCTTGAACAGCTGCAGTACAAGCAGAAAACAGTGTTTCCCTTTCCTAAGTGATCAGGCCAGAAAGATTTCACCACACATATTTCTGATATCCCTGGCCTTTCATTTTTTTTAGGGCATTGGAGATTATGCTTGCCCGTGCATCCCTTCATCCCTGATTCTTTGTCACATATTTTCTGCTATCACTAACCTCCCTGCCTTTGCAAAGGGAAGAAAAGAGCAAAGATGAACGCTTTCCACCTATTTGTTTTGTTGCCCTTCCTCTTGCAAAGGGTTTGTTGGTTTATGCTGCCATACCCAGCAACTGTCAAAGACAATCCTGATTAGTAATTTGAATGCGTGTTACATGGGCAAGGTTCTGGAGTGGGTGGTTGCCTCGCAGCTTCAGGGATTCATTGATGATACCGATTTTCTGGATCGCTCACAGTCTTGCTTTAGGCCTGGGCACAGTACCGAGACGGCTTTGGTTGCCTTGGTGGATGACCTCCGCAGGGAACTGGATAGGGGGAGTGTGACCCTGCGGGTTCTCTTGGACATCTCAGCGGCTTTTGATGCCATCGACCATGGTATCCTTCTGTGGAGGCTCGCTGGGATGGGACTCAAGGGCACGGTTCTTCTGTGGCTCCGGTCCTTCCTGGAGGGTCATTCCTAGTCGGTGAAGCTGGGGGACTCCTGCTCGGACCCCTGGCCATTGACCTGTGGGGTCCCGCAAGGATCCATTATGTCCCCCATGCTTTTTGATTTTAAATAGTTTTTATTAAGTTTTCAAAAGTACAATATTAAAATCACAAATATTAAATTAGAAAAGAAATAATAATGATGATAATAATAATAATAAATAACAAATAATAATAATAATAGAAGAAATAATAAAAGAGAGAAAAAAAGAGAGAGAGAAAAAAAAAGAGAGAAAAAAAGAACCATACAAAAGACATCAGCCAAGACAAATGGCAACAAGTGAATTGTTAAGACTTCCACTCATCTCTATCATGATAGTCTACTAATACAATTAATCCGTTCTTCCGAGTATTTCCTTTTCCTATTTACGAGCGTCAGTAGTTTCCTATTTCTTTCCTTTTTTCTTCTGTTCTTCTATTCTTTTTCTTTTGTCTACATGTCCCCCATGCTTTTTAACATATACATGAAACCGCAGGGAGAGGTCATCTGGAGTTTTGGAGTACGGTGTCATCTCTACGCAGACGACACCTGACTCCACTACTCATTTTCACCAGACTCCAAGGAAGCCCCGAGGATACTGGACCAGTGCTTGGCCACTGTGACAATCTGGATGAGGAGGAACAAGCTGAGGATCAATCCTGATAAGACAGAGGTCCTCCAGGTCAGCCGCTCGTCTGATCGGGGTATTGGGTGGCAACCTGTTCTCGACGGGATTCCACTCCCCCTGAAATCACAGGTCTGCAGTTTGGAGGTTCTCCTGGACTCAGTGCTGTTGCTTGATGCGCAGGTGTTGGCGGTGGCGGGGAGAACCTTTGCACAATTAAAACTTGTGCTCCAACTGTGACCATACCTCGTGAAGTCTGACTTGACCATGGTGGTCCATGCCTTAGTTACCTCTAGACTGGACTATTGCATTGCTCTCTACGTGGGGCTACCCTTGAAGACGGCCCGGAAATTACAACTTGTCCAACGGTCGGCAGCCAGATTAATAACTGGGGCAACTTACAGGGAGTGGTCAACCCCCCTGTTTAAGGAGCTCCATTGGCTGCTGTTCATCTTTTGGTCCCAATTCAAGGTACAGGTTCTTACCTATAAAGCCCCAAACTGTTTGGGACCTGCCTACCTTCATGACCGCATCTCTCTCCATGAACCAGCCCGTGCCCTTCGATCTTCAGGCAATGCCCTCCTTTCGCCCTTGCCAGTCTCTCAGACTTGCCTTGTGGGTACAAGGGAGAGCGCCTTCTCCTCTGTGGCCCCCGACTCTGGAATTCACTGCTGGAGAGATTAGGAAAGCCCCTACCTTGGAAACTTTTAAGAGTCTTAAGACCTGGCTCTGCTGTCGTGCTTTCAAAGAGTAGCCACATAATTTTATGCTAGTGCTCCTCCAATGTTCTTGTCCCAGGAGTCCCCCCCCCCCATATGGAGGTTGGCTTATTTTCCTATCTCTCTATGAGTTCTCCCTTACAATTAGTTCTGCCCCCTAATCTCACCCGGAGTTTAAAAAACATTTTATGTACATGCGGCCCACCCTTTGTCTTTCTGTCATTGTGTTTAGTTCCTATGTTTTGTGTATATTGTTTTATATGCTTTAATGTTTTATATTTTAATGTTATGTTGTTTATTTTATTGCAATTTGTATTGTTATATTGTAATTCTTGTTCAGACTTGGCCCCATGTAAGCCGCTCCGAGTTCCCTTTGGGGAGATGGTGGCGGGGTATAAATAAATATTATTATTATTATTATTATTATTATTATTATAACAGTAATTCATGAAAACCTTTGTCATCTAGGTCAGATGACAATGAGAATATGGTGGACCAACTCTTGATGTGATCATGGGTTCCATGAAGGCCAATAAACTGAAACTAATTCCTCACAAAATGAGAACACTGTGAACAGGTATTTTTGGGTCTAGGAAGCTATATTATATTTTACTGGAAGGATTGTGTCAATTTTGTTTTCAAGTTGTTTAGTTTATACTCCCTAAGCCCCGTGGAGACTTGGTGAATGATATGCTTGATCTTTTCTGAGTTATAGTCTAGGTTTCTACATAACTATCTGAGGTGTTGAACACTGTCTTCCAAATATGATCAGCATCTTGGATAGTTCCCTTAATGTGTTTCCAATGTTGGATTGTGTTCTTCATTGTGCTCCTAAATGAAAACATCCAGATGTGTTTCTAATTGACTAAAATGGCTGAAATAAACTAAAGGCACTTGATCCTATCTCATCTTGGAAGATAAGCAAGGTCAGGTCTGGTTACTACTTGGATGGGAGACCACCAATAAATGCCAGGTGTCGTAGGCTATATACCAGAGGAAGGAACTGGCAAAAACCCCTCTGAGTATTCCTTGCCAAAGAAAACCCAATGAAATTCATGGTGTCTCAAAAAAACCCAACAGTCAACTTATTTTATTTATTTATCGTGTCATCAGCAACCATACCATTGTATTACATTTCTAACAGAACAAAACAAACAAACAGATTTTAAAAAACACAGATTTTGCAAACTTAGTAGTTGATTAAATTTCCTTTGACCAGTATCTGGCCACTTGGAGTGCCTCTGGTGTTGCCGCAAGAAGGTCCTCCATTGTGCATGTAGCAGGGCTCAGGTTGCATCGCAGCAGGTGGTCTGTGGTTTGCACTCGCATGTCGTGAATTCAACTTTGTAGCCCCATTTCTTAAGATTGGCTCTGCATCTCGTGGTGCCAGAGCACAGTCTGTTCAGCGTTTTCCTAGTCGCCCAGTCTTCTGTGTGCCCAGGAGGGAGTCTCTCATCTGGTATCACCCACGGATTGAGGTGCTGGGTTTGAGCCTGCCACTTTTGGACTCTCGCTTGCTGAGGTGTTCCAGCAAGTGTCTCTGGAGATCTAAGAAAACTATTTCTTGATTTAAGTCATTGACGTGCTGGCTGATACCCAAACAGGGGCTGAGCTGGAGATGTCACTGCCTTGGTCCTTTCACTATTGGCTGCTACTTCCCGCCGGATGAAGGTGGTGCAATACTGGCTAAGCAGTGTAATTGCTCCAGTGGTGTAGGGCGCAGACACCCTGTGATAATGCGGCATGTCTCATTAAGAGCCACATCCACTGTTTTAGTGTGGTGAGATGTGTTCCACACTGCGCATGCGTACTCAGCAGCAGAGTAGCACAGCGCAAGGGCAGATGTCTTCACTGTGTCTGGTTGTGATCCCCAGGTTGTGCCAGTCAGCTTTCGTATGATATTGTTTCTAACAGTCAACTTAAAGGCACATGTACACACTTGTTTTAAATGTGTAACCGTCAGAGCAACAGAACACTTGGGGGTATAGAAAGCAAAACTGTAACTAATATATCTATCTATCTACAAAAGAGTAAAGTATGTCTATTTGTCCATCTGTCTGTCTGCACCACAAAGGTGGTTGTTGGTGACAATCCAGTGGTCCTTTGTGATATCAATTGTGATCATTGTGCCTTGTGCCTAATTTTGTGTGCCTGTGTCCGCATATACACAGGCACACATAAACACAGTTGCCTTGTGGATACTGTCTATTCACATCTCTATCTAAGCATCCTTTTCTCCTGAGTGTAAAAGCTGTAATTCCTAGTAGTCCCATGGGGATGGCATAATTCACAAACAGCGCTTTAATGCGGAGGAAATCGTCCTATTATCTTTAGAGAAAGAGAATAGCAGATAAATTGAAGAATACATCAAGCCACCTGGATTTCCCCCAAGAATTTAGACCAATATTTACATTGATTTTATACAAAATATTTTCCCACCATCAACACTCCCAGGAAATCACAGTCATTTGTGGTTTCCAAGGACTCATTTGTTCATTACAGTTGCTTGGTGGTGGACATGAAAGAACATATTAACAAAAAAGAATATTATGCGTAAATCCAGAAAATTATCTTTAGATAATAAGGGAAGGGCAAGATTACTTAGAGTGTCCTTTTCATTGGATGGATGTTTTGCTTTAACATAGGTAGATAAACAACAGCTGTTAAGTCTGATAGTACCATTTATTACAGTGAGTGGCTGACTTTCCAAACATTTATAAAAGCACTCCATTAGCATAAGAAGAATGCTTATTGTTACACCAGTATAATACAGAACCTAAGTAAAACCCATGAAATTGTCGTAAGAAGAATAATTTCCAGGACTGTTATCTTTCAACAGAATCTACATGGTGTATTGGATTATATACAGAGAAATACATCTGCATTTTGATAGATGCCCAATGCATTGGGCAGCTGTGATTATCGGCTTAAGCTTCAGTGTACAAATACACCTTTAGAATATTATTTATTTTATTTTATTTGATAGCTCATTTTGCTGCTTAACAGTTCCTAGGGGCTGTTTTCCTCCTCATTATTCTTCTTGCACCAATTTTATTGGCTAGGCTAGTTGGAAAGATGGCGATGAGCCAATGAATGAGGATCTGAACACAGGTCATTCTAGTCCTACTCTAACAGTGAATTTATTACACCATGTAAGTTGTGATGCACCAAAATCTGTGCCTTTGGAATAATCACATTATGTGTGGGTTTTTTTTTTTGTCGTGTCAGGAGCGACCTGAAAAACTGCAAGTTGCTTCTGGTGTGAGAGAATTGGCCGTCTGCAAGGACATTGCCCAGGGGACGCCTGGATGATTTGATGTTTTATCCTCCTTGTGGGAGGCTTCTCTCATGTCCCCGCATGATGAGCTGGAGCTGATAGAGGGAGCTCATCTGCCTCTCCCCAGATTCGAACCTGTGACCTGTTGGTCTTCAGTCCTGCCGGCACAGGGGTTTAACCCACTGCGCCACCGGGGACTCCTATGTGTGGATTATGCAGTGGGAAATTCATAAATATTGCCACTGCCTAAAAGTGGGCTGCATCATACCTCACGAGTTAAGGCTGATGAGAATTTTTGTTAAACAATATAAACAATATTCCACTGTTTTTTTAGAACCACCCTGAAGTGACTCAGATGCTATTATTATTGTTGTTTATTTATTTACAACATTTCTGCCTCATCCTTCTCAACACAGGGCAGTTAACACAGACAACAATTTGATGCCACAGTATCAATAAACAATATAAAATCATAAATACATAATAGATTAAAAACAGTAACATTAATTATATAATCACATAATCACATAGCTGTTTCCAGATGCTAGGTACCAATATAAGGCCAAACAACATATTTAAGGTAAATGTGTCAAGACCCAGAAGCCTCAAGAATGCCAAACACAGTATAAAAGATCCAAACAAAGGTTTATTAAACACAAAAAAGGCTTCAAGACACTTAACTCAGTGCCTCTAGCACAAACTAAGAGTCTATAGCAACCGCTAAGCAAAACACCCAATTTAAATATAATCTGGATTATACCGGAGTATAATCTGGGATAACAAAAAGTTACAGCAATCTGCTTGAAATTCAAAAGGTCCCAAAAGCACAAGAAACAAGGTGGGAACACGCAAAATCAAAGTCCAAAAACAGTCCAAAGTCCAGGCATGTCCAAAATGAATTGAAGCAGTCCAAAAAGCAAAGTCGTCATCAAAACACAGTCCAGAGTCAAAGTGGAGGTTGAAGTCAGCACTTACGGAGTTCCAGCCAGAAGTCACGGAAACACGGAGATCTGTAGTCCAAGGACCCAAACTTAAGAGTAATGGCAGTAACAAAGATCCAAACCCGATAAGACACTTTGCCTTCTGCAAAGACCCATTGAATCCAAACCAACTTATATCCTATAACTCCTTATCAGAGGATGAACTGCTCCCCACCCTTTCATCATCACTTTCAGCTGCCCCATTCCCTGCAGCTGAGCAATGCCTCCTTATGTTGGAGCGCTAAGTATATCACGGATACGCTTCCTTTGGATCTCTTCATCTGATTCTTGTTCTCGAGTAGCCCGCTTAACTTCCCTGCTTTCCTCTCCTTCCCCCTTTTCACAATCTGAGAAACCCTCAAAGGACTGAATCAGTTGGAACCATGAATATGTCTCTAACCTACTTTCGCTGCTGCTCCTCCTCCAACACCTGTGCAGCCCTCTTCTCCCTTCTACCAGTAGTAGTAATGTTACTATCACGCTGTACTACAACAAAATGCATGGTTGCATGTATCCATTGTAAAAGGAAGGATTTGTGTGTGTGTGTGTGTGTGTGTGTGTGTGAAGGATATATAAAGACCCCAATGGGAGATATCCATGTATAGCTTCCCTTCCAGACCACTTAGCAGCTTAATAGACAGAAGTCTTTTGCCCTTCTAAGAAAAGATGACTTACTATTTTATGAAGATGAGTTTTTATTGGAAAAATAACCATCCTATTCAATAGTCAATAGTCACTGTGTTGTAGTAGTTGTAGTAGTTTGAGTACTGGACTACAATCCAACTCACTGTTTGGTCATGGAAACAGAGTGAGTTTGATAAAGTCAACTGCCCTCAGCCCCCCAAAAAATCCTGTAATAGGTCTGTTTTAGGGTCACTATAAGTTGGAAACTACTTCGGAACACAGCAACACAACAATTCAAAACCCTGGGTTGTTGTAGGTTTTTTCGGGCTATATGGCCATGGTCTAGAGGCATTCTCTCCTGACGTTTCGCCTGCATCTATGGCAAGCATCCTCAGAGGTAGTGAGGAGGTAGTACATCTCTAACTATATGAGTTCCTATTTCTTGAGGAAGGAAAATGTAAAAGACATTGCCCTGAACTCGATCATTAGTGCTGACTACAGTAGACTCATTAAATCAGTTTGAATTACCTATGTGTTAACTCACCATTCAAAGTCCTATCCAATAGGTCTGCTTTTTCTGGGACTAACCCAGACCTTCTCAAACTCTATTCCTCCACATGTTTTGGACTTCAACTCCCACAATCTCTTAACAGCTAGTAAGCTAGCTGGGATTTGTCGGCATCTAATGTTGCCAGTCTGTATGGCACCCTGAGTTGCCTTCGGGCTGAGAAGGGTGGGATAAAAGTGTAGCAAATAAATAAATAAATAAATAAATTTCTAGGAGCTGGAGTCCAAAACACCTGGGGGAGCAGAGTTTGAGAAACACTGGACTAACCAATAGGCCTTTTGTGTATTTGCAGTGCATGTGTGTATGTGTAATTAATTATGGATATAATAATTCACCACTTTTGGTTTTGTTCACATTCTCAGAATCTTGTTGGGCTTCTCATTCTATCCCAATATCATATATTTTCCTTTCCCCCCTCTACTTGTAAATGTGTATGCATTTCTGTTTGCATTTTTAAAAATGAATGTACACACATTTGTATGCATTTTTATCCCATGTATGTAATTTTATATATTTATTTTATTTACAGCATTTATATTCCGCCCTTCTCACCCCGCAGAGGACTCAGGGTGGATTACAGTGTACACATATATGGCAAACATTCAATGCCAATTTTGACATACAACATATACATGCTATTTAACTTTTTTCTGGCCGCCAGGGGAGCTGTGTCCATCTGTGACACTGATGAAGTAGTTCCACATTCCCCGCAAGCTTTTGCTGAAGTCTTTATGGCCTCATAAATTAGTTAATTTAGCCTCCCCACACTTTAAGGTGGTACCTTATTTCCTACTTGACAGATGCAACTGTCTTTCGGGTTGCAAAAGTCGACAATGGGCTACACAATTGGTTGGGAACCCATTTCAACCCGGGCTGGCTTCGAACTCATGACCTTAATGCAGCTGACACCCAGCCAACTGCGCCACTATTCTGGTTTTTCTGTTGATATTTCAATGCCATTTTCCCCTAAAAACTTGCCTTTTTGTCCTCCAGGTTTTAAAAAATTGCATGCCTTCATCTTTCTCCATACCAAAACGCACTGCTTGCCTTGAAATCTAGATTTCTGGGCCAAGATGTCTTTTTTTTTTTTGCTATTGACAATTTCATGAGGCACAAAGTAGATGTTTTCATAGAGAAATGCTTTTTAATCTCTACTGATAATAAAGGGAAATCTGAAAGAAGCTTCTCTTGGGGGCATTCAACCAACCATAGCTGAAACCAAATCCCAACGGCTGAAACAGAAATATAAAGGTATCAAATTCTGTCTTAAAATTAAGTTAGGTTTTTTGTTTGCATCACTGAGAATATTTGCTGGAATTGCAGATCTCTAACTAATTAGACATCCAATTTACTAATAGAGAATGTCATGTTTAATCTGAGCAAGCCTTTCTCCTCCACTGTGAATGAAACTGGCAGAAAATGGATTGTTGTGATCTCAACGCATACGAAGAAAAGCATTGAATTCTAATATTTTATCCTGCAGTGCTGTCATGCATGCTTATGAATTCTCTAAGTAACCAAGAGATATAACACTGTGAGAAGATGTTTCCTTTTATGCGTTCTATAACTGCAGCCATTTAATTCTAAATTAATTCTTGTTGGCAGATGTATAAAAAGGGAGGAGGGGGAATAAAATGGGCAATGCAAAATAGGGTCCTAACAATCCTATTCCCAGTATAACTGTTACACTTTTTTGTTTAAAAAGAGCAGAATGAAGTTGACAGTTGTGCACCTCAATTGCAAACTGTATCTAGTTACACATTGATAGGTGGAATGGTATAGTAGTTAGACGGACTAGGACTTGCAATATTGAAGTTGCCATTCCTAGTCCCAGCGAGCCATAAAATTCACTGGGTGATCTTGGGTCATTTTCTTCCAGGCTGACCTGCCTCATTGATTTGCTATAAAGATAAACATGCCAAAGAAGAAATCAATGCATATCATCCTGAACTCTGGCTGCATTCCAGAGTAAACTACCCCAGGTATAAAATAGCTCTTTTGGAGTCCAAGTGACTGGCTGGACCAATTGTACAATGGAACAACTGCCACTGTTTTGTTGGCCAAAAACCAATAATCAGCTCATGTTCACATCCATACATACAATTGGTTCCTAGTTTGCTCATGTTCAATAATAATAATAATAATAATAATAATAATAATAATAATAACACTTTATTTGTACCCCGCTACCATTTCCCCAAGGGCTTACATGAGGCCGAACCCAAACACAACAATACAAGCAATAATAACAACAATACAAGCAATTAAAAACCATAGACAATAAAATACACAACATTATCAATAAAACAACACATAATTAAAAACAGTGGGAAGGCCAAATGTAGAGTTAAAAATGGAAATAATGCTGGGACATGAACGAAAGGTGATACTGGTGTTTGTGGAAGGGCATATGAGCAGACTTAAAGAAATGTAAAGTGCTTTGGAGGACAAAGTGCTATAGGATCATTATTCTGGGAAGACACACTGGAACAGCTATGTCTTCAAGCTCCTCCTGAAGACTGCCAGAGTTGGAGCCTATCTGATGTCTTTAGGGAGTGAGTTCCAGAGTTGAGGGGCCACCACCGAAAAGGCCCTCTCTCTTGTCCCCACCAATCGCGTCTGCGATGCTGGTGGGATCGAGAGCAGAGCTTCTCCGGATGATCGAAGGGATCGTGTGGGTTCGTATACAGAGATGCGATCACGCAGGTAGGTGGGTTCCAAACCGTTCCGGGCTTTGTAGGTTTGAACCTGTACCTTGAATTGGGTCCAGATATGGGATGTATGAGTAAGAAGAAACAAGCTACTCACAAGATGTGGATATGTGTGGTTGTCAATTGAGGAGAAAGTAGGATCAGAATTCACTCCAATGCTTCACTACTAGGGCTGGTCAATTCGTTTCGTTAATTCGTAATTCGTTAAAAAATTCGTTATTTTTTGAATTACGAAACGATTACAAAACTTTTTTTTTAACCTGGAAGTGTTTTTAAATATCAAAACGGCAGGCGCCAAAAAATTTTGTATTTCCGTCCATTTCGGAAATACGTAAGATGGCCGCCTGCCGATGCTTGCTGGGAGCTCTCCTCTCTGAGTTGTAGGTTTTTTCAGGCTATATGGCCATGGCCTAGAGGCATTTTCTCCTGACTTTTCGCCTGCATCTATGGCGAGCGAGAGGGGCGAGCGAGCGGCGAGCGAGAGGGGCGAGCGAGGCATTCTCTCCTGACGTTTTGCCTGCATCTATGGCAAGCATCCTCAGAGGTAGTGAGGTCTATATTTATAAGGGTTTATTTATATGTGGAATAATGACCAGGGTGGGACAAAGGACTCTTGTCTGCTGGAGCGAGGTGTGAATGTTTCAACTGACCACCTTGATTAGCATTTGATGGCCTGGCAGTGCCTGGAGCAATCTTTTGTTGAGAGGTGATTAGATGTCCCTGATTGGGTTGTTGTAGGTTTTTTCAGGCCATATGGCCATGGCCTAGAGGCATTTTCTCCTGACTTTTCGCCTGCATCTATGGCGAGTGAGAGGGGCAAGCGAGAGGGGCGAGCGAGCGGCGAGCGAGAGGGGCGAGCGAGGCATTCTCTCCTGACGTTTTGCCTGCATCTATGGCAAGCATCCTCAGAGGTAGTGAGGTCTGTTGGAAGTAGGAAAAAGGGTTTATATTTATGTGGAATAATGACCAGGGTGGGACAAAGGACTCTTGTCTGCTGGAGCGAGGTGTGAATGTTTCAACTGACCACCTTGATTAGAGGGCCCACCAGAGTGAGTGCCTGCCTTCCCTCCTTAATAATAATTTTAATTTCTCCTCCCTATTCTACTAAATTAATAATTAAATTTAAAAAATATTTAAAAAATATTGAAAAAAAAAGGGCGCCATCTTTACAAAATGTTTTGTAAATATTTACGAAATTTCGTAAATACCGAACTTTTTTTTTGGAAAATTTTGTAATTATTTTAAATATCGAAACAAAAAAAACCCCTAATTACAAAACGATTTTAGAAACAAATTTTTGCGTTGTTACCCAGGCCTATTCACTACATCTAGAGCAGGGGTATTAAACTCATTTTCACCAAGAACCACATAAGTCTTTTGGTTACTTTCAAAGGACTGTTTGTACTGGTAAGATATAAATGTAACTATGTAGCCCTGGCATTTCAAAGCCATAGCCCTGGCATTGAAAGGGCATCTTGGAGGGTCAGATTTGGCCCACTGGCCTTGTATTTGACACATGTGGCCTAGAATGAATAGGTCTAAGCCAGGCCCATAGCCAGGATTTTGATTCGAGGGGGGGCTGAGTTTGATTGGGGGGGTGAGTTTGATGGGGGGGGGGGACTCAGGGTCTACCCTAGCAAACCTTTTGTATCATTATCCCAATACCCCCATGCATATGGGATATATTGAGCATGGTGATCAGATTGTGGCGCCGGGATTGTGGCGCAGCTGTCTTAGTGTCAGCTGCATTAAGATCACTCTGACCAAAAGGTCATGAGTTCGAAGCTGGCCCGGGTTGGAGTGGGTTTCCAACCAATTGTGTGTAGCCTGTTGTCGACCTTTGCAACCCGAAAGACAGTTGCATCTGTCAAGTAGGAAAATTAGATACCACCTTAAAAAAAGTGTGGGGAGGTTAAATTAACTGATTTATGAGGCCATAAAGAAGACTCCAGCAAAGCATTCCAGCGGGGAAGCATGCGGGGAATGCGGAAGCGCTTCATCAACGTTGCAGATGGACGATGAAAGCGACAGCTCCCCTGGCGGCCAGAAAAAAAAAGTTAAATAGCTTCTGCATATGTCTGTATATGTTTGTATGTCAAAAATTGGCATTGAATGTTTGCCATATATGTGTACACTGTAATCCGTTCTGAGTCCCCTACCGGGTGAGAAGGGCGGAATATAAAAACTGTAAATAAATAAATAAATAAATAATGATATGAATAAACATAACAGTTTAAATAATGTACCAGTAAGGCCTTCTCACGGACACCCTGAGAATTTGGGGGGGGGGGGTGAAGCCCCTCAAGCCCCCCCCCCCCCTTCGGCAACGGGCCTGGTCTAAGCAGCATCCTTGAATCTTAAGTTAGTTTTTCAATATAGGTTTCCTGTCTGTTACTGGAACATGAGACAAAGCACTGTCAGAAAAGCCGAGATAGAAGGAGCAAATAAAAAATAATGAATTGCAATTAACTTTAGCATTGAATGAATAATTTAGTTCTATTGCAATCACAAAGTAATAACTTCACTATTTTTGCAAAGATTGAGTAATATAGATAGAGGGTGTGTGTTACCGCTCTTTAGTTATGGTTTTGTTGTGTTATAGGGCAACATCCTTAGCCTTGTGATGTGCTTTGTAAACCAAGGAACAAAGTGTACCCCGCTCATGTGAATAAACATAATGAGGTTTGTTCAGATATTGTAACCACAATGGCTATTAAATAATTTTGGGCTTTGGGGTTGCAACATTATTATTTTATTTATTTTATTTTGGACATTTCTACCCTGCCCTTCTCAACCCCCAAGGGGGGACTCAGGGCGGCTTACAAAAGGCACAATTCGATGCCAACACAAACAATAAGATAAAACATATATAAACAGCAACAATCAATTATACATCATAATAAATAAAACCAATCTAATGCTCAATGTTTGCCAGCTCAGAGTTCGTAAATTCATTCCACATTGTCAAATCCTATCAATTCTAGTCGTCATTGTCCTTTGTCTAACTGCCAGATTACCCAAAAGCCTGGTCCCATATCCATGTTTTTAATTTCCTTCTAAAAGAGAGGAGGGATGTTGATGACCTAATTTCCCCAGGGAGTGAATTCCACAGGTGACGGGCCACCACCGAGAAGGCCCTGCTCCTCGTCCCCACCAGCCTCACTTGTGATAGAGGTGGGGCCGAGAGCAGGGCATCCCCAGAAGATCTTAAACTCTGAGGCAGGACGTAGAGGGAGATACGTTCGGACAGATACGCTGGGCCAGAGCCGTATAGGGTTTTGTAGGTCAAAACCAGCACTTTGAATTGTGCTCGGAACTGGATCGCAGCCAGTGGAGCTGACATAACAGAGGGGTAGTATGCTCCCTGTATGATGCTCCGGTGAGTAATCTGGCTGCCGCCCGCTGGACTAATTGAAGTTTCCGAACAGTCTTCAAAGGCAACCCCACGTAGAGTGCGTTGCAGTAATCTATTCGGGATGTAACAAGAGCGTGGACTCCCGTGGCTAGATCTGACTTCCCAAGGTACAGGCGCAACTGGCGCACAACATTCATTGTTGCCATGTATAAATATGTGAGAGGAAGCCACAGGGAGGAGGGAGCAAGCTTGTTTTCTGCTTCCTTGGAGACTAGGACGCGGAACAATGGCTTCAAACTACAAGAGAGGAGATTCCATCTGAACATTAGGAAGAACTTCCTGACTGTGAGAGCCGTTCAGCAGTGGAACTCTCTGCCCCGGAGTGTGGTGGAGGCTCCTTCTTTGGAAGCTTTTAAGCAGAGGCTGGATGGCCATCTGTCAGGGGTGATTTGAATGCAATATTCCTGCTTCTTGGCAGGGGGTTGGACTGGATGGCCCATGAGGTCTCTTCCAACTCTTTGATTCTATGATTCTATGATTCTATGATTTATTTAAAAGTAACCTGCTGGTCAGACATTACAGTTCTGTTGACTAGGTCAATACAAAAAGAGAACTGTCCACTTCTTACAATTTCTATACTTATACACGAGTCTAAGGAAGGGGTCCTCAAACTTTGGCCAGATCACAGACCCTCAAACTGTTGGAGGGCCAGATTATAATTTGAAAAAAACATGTGTCCTATGCACGCTGCACATATTATGCAGTGCCCTATGCACACTGGACATATTTTATTTGTAGTGCAAAAACATTTTAAAAATACCATAATTAAAATGAAGAGCAATTTTAACAAATATAAACTTATTCATATTTCACTGGGAAGTGTGGGCCTGCTTTTGGCTGATCAAATAGGATTGTTGTTGTTGTTGTTGTTGTTGTTGTTGTTGTTGTGTACTTTCAAGTCATGTCAGACTTAGGTTGACCCTGAACAAGAGCCAGGTAAATGACCTTGGAGGGCCACATCTGGCCCCTGGGCCTTAGTTGAGGACCAGGACCCCTGGTCTAGGGTAAGCCCACTCCTTAGATCATATGGTCTTAGTTCAGGCCCTCAAACGTCCAACAAAATGTCAGCGTTAATCAAGGCTGAAATTGATGCATTTCTAGATGTCCTGCATTTTAGCACTCCAGTGCATATCATTCCACATAAAGACCCCAAATAAAAGCCATGGGAATCTCAGCAAGGGATGATTTCCTTTCCATCTGCACCTTGTTTAATCCTGGCAGCTATTGCTGATTCTGTTTTATTTCATTTTATTCTTCTTTCGGCCAATCCTTTAATGATATTGGTCTTTGTTTGCTTTGGACTGCAATCAGACAGTTTCTATAAACATCTGTTCCTGCTTTAAATGGTTTTAAGAGCATCTCATATACAAGCTATTAGGAGATATTATGAGAAGGGTTCGTTGTTTCTCCAAATGTAAGCCGTGAATACCTTCAACATTATCTCAAGCCTGAGAGCTGAGCTGGTAAAAGAAAATATAGATCCAAGGCCCATCAGTCTAAAATGGGCCTTGGATCTATATAAAGCAATAGTATTTCCAAAAAAGAGTAAGTGGTTGTAGTACATGACAATGGTATGTAATGACAATTCCCAGAGTGCAAGTTTGGCAGTGAAATTTATTGTATGTTGACTGTATACTCCATATTTGGTAATGAGCTTTCAAACCAAGGATTTTTTTTCCTAGTGTTGCTCTTCCAGATATTTTGGAAGCGATGACCCACATTGCTTCTGACAATGGACATGTTCAGTTCAGCTGAACCTGGAGCCCCAGGTTTCAGCGGTGACCAGGGGAGCATTCGCACAGTTAAAACTTGTGTGCCAGCTGCGCCCGTACCTTGGGAAGTCTGACTTGGCCACGGTAGTCCATGCTCTAGTCACATCCCGTATAGACTACTGCAATGCTCTCTACGTGGGGTTGCCTCTGAAGACTGCTCAGAAGCTTCAAATGGTCCAACGATCAGCAGCCAGGATGTTAACAGGAGCGGCACTCAGGGACAGGCCTGTAGCGAGGGGGTGGTTTTAGGGGTTCAAACCCCCCCCCCCCGAAATGTTTCAGATTTTTTTAAAAAAAACCTGGTTTACTCATGAATTTTAACTGGTTAACCAAATCCCCATGCTAAGTCTATGAGATGCAAAAAATTAAGAGTCCCTCCAGAACTGTAAGCACTATCTCAAGCAAATATTGACAATTTATTCACACTGTCATTACTTGCAGCAATAGCCGATGTAGTGAAGCAACCAAGTTGGGGATGTGTGTGTTGAATGCTCTCATTAAGGAGGCCAGACTTGGTGGAGGTGGTTGACAGGGGTGGAGCTGCAGGCTACTGAAGGTTGCTCTGCCCCCTGCTGTGCTCTTTGCTTCAGCGTGAGCTAGGAGGCAGGTTTCACCCCCCCCCCAAATTTTCAACCCTCCCCAAAATTTTCAACCCCCCCCGAAATTTTCAACCCCTCCCCCTCCCCCAAATTGTCAACCCTCCCCGAATTTTTTTTCTGGCTACGGCCCTGCTCAGGGAGCATACTACTCCTCTGCTGCGCCAGCTCCACTGGCTGCCAATTTGCTACCGGGCACAATGTAAAGTGCTGGCTTTAGCCTTTAAAGCCCTAAACGGTTCTGGCCCGACCTACCTGTCCGAACGCATCTCCTCTTATGAACCAGTTAGGACATTAAGGTCGTCTGGGGAGGCCCTGCTCTTGATCCCGTCGGCTTCACAAGCACGCCTGGCGGGGACGAGAGACAGGGCCTTCTCAGGGGTGGCCCCTCGGCTGTGGAACGCCCTTGCTGCAGATATTAGATCGGCCCCCTTCTTGCTGGCATTCCGGAGGAAAGCGAAGACCTGGCTGTTTGAACAGGCATTCGACTAGACAGTGTGATTGATTGATTGATTATCAGAACATGGAATAATGGATAACGAGTTTGGATTCTGATTTCACTGATGAGACCTGATGGATTTATTATATTGATGTATTGATGTACTGATGTATTGATGCTGATGTTTAATGATTTGTGATGTTATTGCCCAATGATTTTGTATTGTGTAAACTGTTGTTAACCGCTCTGAGCTGACTAAGGGCTGAGAAGAGCGGTATACAAATAAAATAAATAAATAAAGGTACTCCAGATCATCTGGAGAGCAGAACCAGGTGGGGAATGTAATTTTAAATAAATAACAGGGAGGACACTAAATACTAAATGATGCCCCTAAAATAGCAATGTATATAGGTTGCAAAAAATAAGGCCTCCAGTGAATCCAAGACAGGACATATTGCTTTCTTATTTCCTACTTCTTCCATAAGACAACCCTGTGAAGCCGAACAGCATATCCTCCAACACTTCAGAGATGAAAACTGGGAAACATGTGGGCAAGCAACATCAGAGTGTGATCAAGATGGCAAATGCCATAAATGAGGAAAAACATGTTAGGTCGGAGAGGCTGCAGCAATTTGTTTTTGCTGGAGTCTATTTCATCCCTTCTCCTCCTCTCCCAACTGCTGAGTTGAGTGCAAACTACGTACTTTCGTTTGCATCAACTGAAGTAAGCTGAAAATGAAGGGAGGAAGTGAAATGATGAACGAGAAATTGGGGCTTTAAATTTTTTTTTTACATGAACCATCTTATTTATAATCAAAGTAATCTATATTTCTATATATACAAAGGAAGAAATATGCTTGTAAGTTTGTATGTATGTTTGGGGATCGCTGCTAGATGGCTTGATGGATCAGACTCGTCAGCTTAAAAATACTGGTAAAGTTTGGCAGAAATGATTAAGGATGGTGGGAGTTGTAATTCACTCACATCCAGAGAGCTGTGTAAATTCCACCAGTGATGGGTCTGGACCAAACTTGGCACACATACTCTGATGCACTTAAAATACTTGTGAGGTTGAAGGAGATTGACACCAGATGATGGGAGCTGTAGACCATCCACATCTGGAGAACTGTCTCAATCCAACCAACCTGCCATACATATCCATCATGACCAACTTAACATACTGGTGGGGTTTCAAGGGGATTGGCAGAGGATGAAGGGAGCTGTAGTGTATCCATATTCAGAAAGCCATGGATCTGGACAAACCTTGGCGCATACCCCTTCATGATCCCACTAAAATACTGGTGAGGTGAAGAAGGCATGATAGAGGATGGTGGGTGTTGAAATCCAGTCATATCCAGACAGCTATGTGAGTCCCACCCACAACTGAAAGGTTTCCTCCTAACTAATCCGATGGCTCACACTACTTACCAGCCTGCATCTCCCCATATCCTTACCCCTTCACTACAAAATTTGGTGAAACTCTGCCCCGGAGTGTGGTGGAGGCTCCTTCTTTGGAAGCTTTTAAACAGAGGCTGGATGGCCATCTGTCAGGGGTGATTTGAATGCAATATTCCTGCTTCTTGGCAGGGGGTTGGACTGGATGGCCCATGAGGTCTCTTCCAACTCTTTAATTCTATTATTCTATGATTTTGCTAGTAGGAGATGTAGTTTGTACTTGTATAGCTTTTGTAACAAGGCAAAACCATGAATGAGTGGAAAAATCTGCAAAAAGTTATTGTCTTGCAAGAAAATGAAATTTTTAATTAATAGGGGGAAATTCATATTAGAGGCTTGGTGCAGCCACAGAGCTGTGCAGTTCCTTCATTTAAATTTTTAAAAAGAAGCAATCTGGAACAATCAGGGAGAAAAGATTAATATTGTGCTTTCAACCAAGAGAAGGACAACTCATAATATACCTATATGACAGCCCCCAAAACTTATTGCATTGGATTCACAGTATTCACACGTGGCATATTCCACATGGTACTGTGCTTTGAATGCGCTTTGAATGAGATTTTCCTGCTTCTTGGCAGGGGGTTGGACTGGATGGCCCATGAGGTCTCTTCCAACTCAATGATTCTATGATTCTATGAATGTGAAATCAGAAGCCTTAAGATGTGGAAAGATGGGGAAATGCTGTTTGCATTTAGTACATCCTGAAGATTGGTTTGCGATGGGTTTAGGATGATGTCATGTAGTGGCAAATTTTAAAATTTATGTCTTGGGAGTTTGTAATGAAGCTTACAACCTTGTGTTATGACGTCCTTTATCACATACAGTGTGTAATATAAATTTTTTAGTTCATGTGTGTGTTATGTGCCTTTAGTTTGCCTGTCAACTCATGAAATTCCTAGGATTTTTCTAAGACAGGAAATAAACAGAGGTGGTTTTGTCAGTTCCTTCCTTTGAAATATAGTCTACAGCACCTGGTATTCGTTGGTAGTCTCCCATCCAAGTATTAACCTGAGTTGTCCCTGCTTAGTTGTTGTAGGTTTTTCGGGCTATATGGCCATGTTTTAGAAGCATTCATGCTTCTAGAACATGGACATATAGACCGAAAAACCTAAAATAACCCAGTGATTCCAGCCATGAAAGCCTTCGACAACACATTGTCCTGGCTTAGTTTCCGGGATCAGAAGGAATCTGGTGCCTGTAGGGTATTTAAGCTCAAATAACATTCAGTCTGAAGGTTGTTGATGTTGTTATTGTTGTTATTAGCTTAATTTATAGTCTGTCTTTCTCCCTGTAGGGACTTAAGGCAGCAAGCCATCACACAAGCTAATAGCAATTTGAAACAAATCAAATACAAAAATGAAAAAAAAAAAAAAAACAAACCAAAACCCAAATATTAGTGTTAGGATATAAAGTTAAAATATAGGAAAAATACATTAAATACAATTAAAATTACATTTAAAACACACAGCCAGGGACGCCGGGGTGCCTCAGCTGAAGGGCTCTTTAGATTTCCCAACACAAAGTTCTATTGAGGCTCAAGATAAATTCAACAAAGTTCTTTATTTGGGCTTAAATCTTCAAACAAATGAATTAAACACCTTATAACCTTGGAAAACTGGTAGCTTTCTCAATCTGCCAACAAGGGCCAGGCAACTGGTGGTAAACTGTTCCTTTCTTCCTTAAGGAAATCTTCTGACCCCTCCCTGAGCAATCTTTCTTTACCCATACTCCCGGCTCCAGGCTGCTTTATGGATAGCTCAAGTGGTCCCTTATCAGTCAAGGTTCCTGTAGATCTGCCAAGCGGAAAGGTGTCCTTTAGTTTCTCCACGAAGGCTGTAGGAACTATTTCTTTAACCCCAGCAAAGGCTGGCTGTATTCCCCCAGCAAAAGCTGTGGAACTATTCTTTTTCTCCCCCAGCAGAGCTGTGAGAAGTGAAGCTGTTGTGCAGGTGGGAAAGAAAATTCCACACATCCTGCAGTTAGGCTTCAAACAGTGAGACTGAACAAAAGTCCTCATTTCCCTCCAAAACCCAGGGGAAAGGGGCGGGTCTAAAGACTCTGACGATGATTGGCAGGTTGCTGGACCTATGACTGCAACCTGAGGGAAGCTACCTTATTGCAAATTGCATGGCTTAAATAGATTCATGCAAACTAGCAGTGCAAGAAAAGGAATTCAAATCTCCTGGCACTACTGTGCCAGCACACTCCCCAAAAATCCCACTTGCAACCTCACCAGCAACATGCCCTTTATCCTTCTCCAAATGCAGAGAAAGGCCTTGACCTACTTGCAGAAGGTGAGCTGGGATGGGCCATCCTGGTCTCTTTTGGGAGGGAGTTCCAGAGTCTGGCAGCAGTCACTCAAAAGGCCCTTTCCCTTGTTCCCACCATACACACATGAGTGGATGGTGGGACAGAAAAATGGCTCTTTCCAGATAATCATAGATTTCTGATAAAAGGAGCCCCCGGTGGCGCAGTTGGTTAAAGCACTGTGCCGGCAGGACTGAAGACTGACAGGTCGCAGGTTCGAATCCGGGGAGAGGCGGATGAGCTCCCTCTATTAGCTCCAGCTTCTCATGCGGGGGCATGAGAGAAGCCTCCCACAAGGATGATAAAACATAAAAAATCATCCAGGCGTCCCCTGGGCAACGTCCTTGCAGACAGCCAATTCTCTCACAACAGGAGCGGTTTGCTCCTGACACGACAAAAAAAAAAAAAACGATTTCTGACAGGTTTATAGAGAAAATTACGCTCCATAAAATAACCTGGACCTAAATCATAGATTGCCAGTTGACCATTCCTATCCCACACTACTCATGGGAGAACTATCCATTGTATAACAATATTCATAGAATCATAGAATCAAAGAGTTGGAAGAGACCTCATGGGCCATCCAGTCCAACCCCCTGCCAAGAAGCAGGAATATTGCATTCAAATCACCCCTGACAGATGGCCATCCAGCCTCTGCTTAAAAGCTTCCAAAGAAGGAGCCTCCACCACACTCCGGGGCAGAGAGTTCCACTGTTGAACGGCTCTCACAGTCAGGAAGTTCTTCCTAATGTTCAGATGGAATCTCCTCTCTTGTAGTTTGAAGCCATTGTTCCGCGTCCTAGTCTCCAAGGAAGCAGAAAACAAGCTTGCTCCCTCCTCCCTGTGGCTTCCTCTCACATATTTATACATGGCTATCATATCTCCTCTCAGCCTTCTCTTCTTCGGGCTAAACATGCCCAGTTCCCTAAGCCGCTCCTCATAGGGCTTGTTCTCCAGACCCTTGATCATTTTAGTCGCCCTCCTCTGTCAATATCTCTCTTGAATTGTGATGCCCAGAATTGTTAGAGAAGTTATCCATCTGTTAGAGAAGTTATCCAGATGGAGGACAAGCCAAATTTGTGTTGGATAATGTAGGGCCTGGAAGACTACCTTTACAGCATAGCTTGAATCTTATTAACAACATGAAAAAAACCCAATTCTCTTAGAATATGTTGTTTGGATCACTATCGAGCTCTTTGTCACTTTTCCAGAGTAACTTTTAAGTGTCAAAACATAACTAGTTCAAATTAAGAGAGAGTCTTGGTTTTGCTGTTGCTGTTCTTGTTGCAACAAGGTATGAAATTAATAGGAAAAATAATAAGAACAAAATAAAAGTATTTCAATCTAATATAATTATAAATATGGCTCCTGGCAGTTTTTTTTTAAACTGTTGATACTAACCAATTAAATCAACTAGAAATGATGATGCATTTCAACTTTCTCAAAAATTAAATGTAGATGCTTTTCTAGATCTGGAACAACGTTTTCATTTCTGTCACAGTGATATACCAGAATGAAAACAGCTTAAAGAATCAATCCCTATTATTTTAATTGTGGTGCTATGGGGCCTTATTTGGGCTGAAAAGTAAAGTTATAAAGTTATAAATAAATAACTTCATAAGTCATCAGTCAGATTTGCCCTCAGTAATTAGAGTTGTCCTTTTATTACTCAACTAAAGCTTTAAGCTGATTACGGATGAAAGCTTCCACTCTAATTAGAAGTTAACATTTTGAACGGCTGTATTCAGCATCTTCATTGAGTTCTTATGCACAGGAGGATTTAGTTTTCTACAAACAACATTTACAATCCAGGTTCTTGATCACATATTTATTTATTTATTTATTTATTCATTTAGCAGTTTTGTATACCGGTCTTCTCACCTCCATCGAGGGACTCAGGCCGGTTTCCAACAGCAATATTACAACAATCATTAAAAACATCGTATTCCAGATTACACGGAGACATTAAAAACAAATACAATCATATAATTACAATGGTCAGTCGTCATCATAAAGTCATAATTCGTCGACATCCACCCGTATCACAGGACTTGACTCATTCTTCGAATGCCAGTTTCCAGAGCCAAGTTTTCACCTGTTTTCTGAACGTCAAGATAGAGGGGACCGTTCTGATCTCCAGTGGAAGGGAGTTCCAGAGTCGAAGGGCCACCACCAAGAAGGCCCTGTCGTTCGTCCCCACCAGACGCACTTGTGAGGCCGGTGGGAGCAAGAGCAGAGCCCCTCCAGATGATCTTAGCAATCTTGATGGTTCATAGGGGAGAATACGTTCGGACAGGTAAACTGGGCCGGAGTCGTATGTACAAAATTGTTGTAAAGTTCTGGTGTTCTTTTCAAAAGTTATATGCCAAAGTTTTGGGCTCCAATGCCAAAGTTTTGGGCTCCAAAACTTAGTTTTGGTGTGTGTATATATTAGGGCTGTGCATAATTTCATTTTTAATTAGTAGTAAGCTTTGTATATACGAACAGGTATTAAGAAACACGACGGGGGGGGGGGGGGGGGGGGACTCAAAAACTTACCCAATACTTTTTCATTTGAATTCTGTTATGCTCAGAAGTCTATCAAAGTCAGTTTCATTTTCAGCGAGGGAAGCCAGAAAGGCTGCCATTCCTCTTTAAATTAATGGCCTCTCGTCATGAGGAACGGAAAGCAGCAGGGTGGGAGAAAACTGAGTGAGCTGGGAAAGAGACTGAGGGAGCAAAGAATTCTGGGAAATGTAGCTTTGGAAGGTGAGGAGCCCTATGGCAGATAATTCAAAAGGCTCTGCTGTAAACTACATTTCTCAGAATTCTGCTCACAGTGTGATTGTGAGAAGAGGGAATCGCAGAGAGAGGGTGCCGCTGTCTCCTCCTCCTCCTCCCTCCAAGCAGAAGCCAGAGTTCCAGTAAATTGTTGAATCTGCAAAAAGGAGGACTTACTGATACAGTGTTCCCTCACTTATTGCGGCTGTTACATTCCAGGACCACCCACAATAAGTGAAAAACCGTGAAGTAGGGATGCTCTGCCCACTCCTCTCTCCCTCAGTTCAAGTGGCACCAAAGTGCATCCATTCAACAGAGTAGATGCGACCCAAGTACCCAAGGTTTCCTGAGCAAGTGCAGAGTGCTTTCTCATTGCGTGCCTAGTCGTCTTCCTTCTTGGAATACAATAACAACTAAAAGGCCAATCTAGTGGCCAACGTTCACCGAGTTCTAAAATCCGTAAGTCCATTCAGCATTACCATAGTCCTTTCCAAATTCTGGTCGTCATTACCTTGTCAGTCTGCCAGATTACCCAAAGGCCTGGTCCCGTATCTATGTTTTCAGCTTCCTTCTGAAGGAAAAGAGGGATGTTGATGACCTAATTTCCCCAGGGAGTGAGTTCCACAGGCGAGGGGCCACCACTGAGAAAGCCCTGTCCCTCGTCCCCACCAGCCTCACTTGTGTTAGAGTATTAAAATATTTAAATGTATTTTAATACATTAAAACATCACCCAGGACTAGTTGCCCGTTGACTCATGGCCACCCCATGAATTCATGAGTTCTTTTCTCTGAAATAAAGCTTATAGCAACTGGTATTTATTAAAGTCTTCATCCAAGCGCTAACCAGGGCAGTCCCTGCTTAGCTTGCAAGGATGTGGTACATTTAGGATAATGCGTTGTGTGGTGCAAATGTGTTCAAGTTCTGTTTTAACGTTCTTAAAAAACAACAAATAGCACAGTTGAACAACTTAACTAACACAATGTTTTCCACAGTTTGCATTTCTCATCTCTTTGTTTGCATTCAATTTCTGCCAACATAAGTCAATGATACTAAATGGGGGATAGGGAAAGATTCAAAGTTGTGATATCAGAATGTGGCTAAGTTCTCGATGCTGTTAGGGAGTGTAAAACATATGGCCGATGTTTTTGGTGTCAGCTGTGTATTTTCTCTCCCTAAACACATCTTTTGGCTTCTATGTAATCTGGCAGGATTCTGTTTTTATTTCTCCTTTTGCTTCTGCTAAATGTGGAGAATTAGGGAACTAGAATTGTTTACACAGGACGTTTTCTAATATTGAATCAGAACACTGGTCCTATTGAGGACTGTCTACCAGGAGTGGGCAACTGTCGTCTTCCAGGTATTCCTGGATAATCCTCTATAATTGACTATGTTGGTTAGGCAGAGGCGGCCCTGGGTAATTTTCAATGGTAAGCAAACATTATTTTGCCCCCCCCCCCCCCAATCACTGATATATATTTTCTGTTCGTTGTGGGAGTTCTGTGTGCCATATTTGGTTCAATTCCATCATTGGTGGAGTTCAGAATGCTCTTTGATTGTAGGTGAACTATACATCCCAGTAACCACAACTCGCATATGTCAAGGTCTATTTTCCCCCAAGAGCGCCTCAAGAGTGCCCCTGGGCAAAATCAACTATACTGCAAATGCTTACTTTGCGTAATGGGTTGAGCCGCCCCTGTGGTTAGGGCTTGTGAGATCTGTACTTTATAGAGGGCCATATTATTTATTTATTTATTACTACACTTGTATACCGCCGTTTCTCAGCCAAAATTGGCAACTCAACGCGGTTTACAGCTCTACAAACAATCAACAATATTCAGTATAAAAAGCATAAAAACAACATACAATACATAGTATTGGGCCACCCATACAATCCAATGCATCTCTTAACTAGAATCGTAGTCCAATTTCATCGTCCATGATTACCAGTCCTTAATCATCAATTTCTTTGCACCGGATTAACGGAATGCTTGTTTGAACATCCATGTCTTCAATCTTTTCCGAAACACCATCAGCGAGGGGGCTGATCTTACCTCTATGGGGAGGGCGTTTCAAAGCCGAGGGGCCACCACAGAAAAGGCCCTGTCTCACGTTCCCGCAAGCCGCACCTGTGAAGCAGGCAGGATGGAGAGCAGAGCCTCCCCAGAAGATCTTAGGGTCCTGGAGGGCTGATAGGCTGAGATACGTTCGGATAGGTAAGTTGGGCCAGAACCGTTTAGGGCTTTAAAGGCCAACGCCAGCACCTTGAATTGGGCCCGGTAGCAGATCGGCAGCCAGTGGAGCTGGTGCAGCAGAGGAGTTGTATGCTCCCTGCGCTCCGCTCCCGTTAGTATCATGGCTGCCGCCCGTTGGACTAATTGGAGCTTCCGAGCCGTCTTCAAGGGCAACCCCACGTAGAGAGCGTTGCAGTAGTCAAGACGGGATGTAACCAGAGCGTGGACTACCGTGGCCAAGTCAGGCTTCCCAAGGTACGGTCGCAGTTGGCGCACAAGTTTTAACTGTGCGAATGCTCCCCTGGTCACCGCCGAAACCTGGGGCTCCAGGCTCAGCGATGAGTCCAGGATCACACCCAGACTGCGAACCTGCGTCTTCAGGGGGAGTGCGACCCCGCCATAGCACCCTTGGGACCCTATAACACTACACCCAGCTTTATGATTCTACAAAACTTGTAGAATGAGAAAGGTACCTCAGCTTTGCTGCATTTTGCTGCAAATGTAGAGGGGCTGTCATTCAAGGTTTGATTACTCTCACCTTTTTTCATTTGACACATCTGTAATTTTGCTGTTCAGTAGACTGAAGACAGGACGCTCTATATTGCAAAACAGTATTTTTATCTAATAAATCACTATTTTGCAATTAAACATAAAAGAAGAAAGCAAAAAAGTGTTTTTCCAGTCTTACCCTGAAAACGACATGCAAGCGAAGTAGGTCTATACAGAAATGAGGTTCTTTCCCCAGTCATTTTGATTTGTAGCGACAGATGATAAATCTGACTGTAGAATGAATGCAGGTGAAACAATGATGTCATTCACTCCTTTTCTCACAACTCTACCCTGCCAAAAATAACTGCCTAAACTGTAGGAACACCAAAGCCTTCCTGCTGTGATAAAAATAACAGAACAGGGCCATCTGTACTTTGCTTTTAGGGAAAATAGGAGAATACATTGCTTGCTTTTCTAATATCATGAAACGATGCATTCCTTGCTGTCAAAACCCAAACAACCACCATCCTAAAGTCTTCATGCTTTGGCGTTTTTAAAGATTTCCTCACAATATTTAAATAATTGCAAATGGCTAGATGTGATTTTTTTAAAGACCCTTGCATATGTAGGGCTTGTTATATATGTATTCACAGATGTTTGGAGACATTGAATGAATGAATGGGAAATATATGGGAGGGAGCCACCAAGTCAGTACAGATTATGTCACTGAGCTCCAACATTCCGGATGTACCTTTCTGTGGAACGATTCTCCAGGTGGGCTCTGGAGGTAACACCTGCCCACATAGATAGTGCCTGCAGTTCCTTTTCTTTCAGAAACTTTGTGGAACTATAAGGAATGCAACACCATGTGGTGTCAGAGATGTGTTGCCTGGGCCTCAACAAGATCAGAAGAAGAGCTGTTCTAGATTGCATCCTGTCACATTGCCAGGGCTCTGCCTTATTTAGATAGAGATGAATCAAACAGTTTTATCAAACAGTTTAATTAAAACAGCACTTACTTCCTGGCTGTTTTAATAGGCCAAAACATGAAGCATAAAGATAGCAAAAACAAAAGGGTCCGTGGTCAGAAGGGTCCAGTCCAGTTGTTATGGTCATTTTAAAGCTAATTTTATTGTTTTAATCTGTTTCTGTAAACCGCTCCGAGCCAAATTGGGAGTAACGGTATACAAGTCGAATAAATAAATAAATAAATAAATAAAATGCCGAGAGTTCAATAAACAAAGTCCAGGGATCAAGAGTCTATACTGTAGTCAAAAGCCAGTCCAAAGGTTCAAGGTTCCAGGATTTCAAGATTACAGGAGACAGGTCAGGATACTGAAAAATCCAACAGACCTGGGGGAAAAACCAGCAGCATCCACCACCAAAATGCAACAGATACTTTTCTCCCAAAGATCAGTCTCAAGGTTAGCTCCTTAAATCCAGTAACACCCAGTTGCAACCCATCTCCTGCACACCTCCACCCTAATTGCTTTCACCCATGAACTCCCACTTACAGATTACCAAACCCTCTAGAACTAATACTCACATTAACCCTTCCATCACCATCACCATCAACTGCAGATCATATGACACATCCCATACTTATCCAGTTCAGCATTCCCTCCACACAGGTTCTAAACTCCCCTTCTTTTACCGTTTTTGCCATGTGCTATCAAGTTGCTGCTGATGTACAACAATAAAGATGACATTGTTTTTCTTTCCTGATCTTCCTACTGATTCACTCTTTTGGATGACCCTGGTTCTAATATAAAAATTACCTTGGTTCGAAACCCCCCTGCTTTTACCATGTTTTGCCATGTGCTATCAAGTTGTTGCTGATATACAACAATTTAAAACAAACCTATCATGCAGGTTTCTTGGCAAAATTTATTCAGAGGGGGTGCGCCATTGCCTTTTCCTGAAGCTGAGATTATATGATTTTCCCAAGGTAAGTTTCCATTCCTGAGTGGGAATTGAATTCTGATCTCCAGAGTTGTAGTCGAGATTGGACTACTGTAATGTGCTCTATGTGGGGCTACCCTTGAAAACGGGCCGGAAATTCCAACTGGTCCAACGGGTGGCGGCCAGGTTGTTCACTGGTGCTCCTTACAGAGAGAGGTCAACCCTCCTGTTTAAGGAGCTTCATTGGCTGCCATTCATTTTCCGGTCCCAATTCAAGGTGCACGTGCTCACCTACAAAGCCCTAAACGCTTTGGGACCCGCCTACCTTCGTGACCGCATCTCCGTATATGAACCCACACGATCTCTCCAATCATCTGGAGAGGCCCTGCTCATGATCCCACCTGCGTTGCAAGCGCGATTGGTGGAGACGAGGGACAGGGTCTTCTCCGTGGTGGCCCCCTGACTCTGGAACTCTTTCCCCAAGGACATCAGACAAGCCCCAACATTGGCAGTCTTTCAGAAGAGCTTGAAGACGTGGTTGTTCCAGTGTGCCTTCCCAGAATAGGAAACTCCAAGCATCATGTCCCTAAATGCACTTTATTAGAGATTTAAGATTGTCTGCACATTGCACCTATCTCCAAAAACCTATCCATTTCACCTGTCATGCCCAGCATTTAAATTTTTTTTAATTATTACATTGGCCCGGCCTTAGTTTTAAATGTGCCATGGTGTTATCGTCTAATGTTAATTGCTATTGTTTTAATGTTTATTGCTTGTTTTATGAGTTATTTATTGTTGTATTTGTTATCCTGTTGTATTTTGTTATGTTGGGCCTCGGCCTCTTGTAAGCCACACCGAGTCCTTCGGGAGATGTTAGCGGGGTATAAATAAAGGATTATTATTATTATTATTATTATTATTATTATTATATTATAGTCCAATGTTTAAGCCACTGCACCTTGCTGATCATTGCTTATGATATGCCATATATTATACAAATATGCATGGTGTAATAATTTTAGAATTGGATTGTGAAAGTCACACTCTCTCATCTTCCATGATAAGGGCAATCCCCCTGATCATAAATCTTGTCAAGAAAACTGTATGATAGGTTTTCCTTACGGTTGCCATAAATCAGGAATGACTTGATGGCACACAACTAACTTTATTTGACACACATCACACATCTTGTTGCCACTTTCCTAAGCCCACACAACTATAACCTTTCATCACAAGCAAGTTGCTTCTCTCCCCCAGTATTTTAGTATTTATATTGTCATTTTCTGCTGCACAACATACTTTGTCAGACATGAGTGATTACAGCATGCAGTATTCCAAGTCTTCTTGCACCAAATAATTGCACTAAAGGCAATATTCTGTTGGCAGTTTTGTTTTTCAGTCCTTTCTTAATACTACTCAGTTCTGTTAGAAGCTGAGATCATACTTTTAATGAGCAATCTGTGAGTTTGAACTGTTAAAAAATAAAGTTTCTCCAGGCACATCAGAGAATAGGGGTCTACACCACCAGTTCTTGTTACAGGAGGACAGCATGAACCTCCTGCACTGGCTTGACCTGGAATATGCTTTAGGATTTTGGCTTTCTTCTCTTTCTTGATGAATAGATAAATGTGTTCTCTAATCCAGACTTCAATTCCCTGCTCCTTAGAATTGTTTCCAGGTTCTGATACTAATATCTTTCTGAAGCCCAATTTTAACTGTTATGGTAGCATCGTATAGAATGCTGGGGTTTGCAGTATGCTGAATATCATCACACTGCAAGGCGCAGGATTGCATAGCAGGTTGCCATAGCAGTTTAAATTAGAATATAGGATCACAGTTGTTTAATGTGAAAGGGATCAAATGAGCTGGATTACACCTCCCATAACTCTGAGCCACTATTCTTGCATTCTGGGAGTTTTTATCTGATTAAACATTAATTGAACAGTGTAATTGAATATAGGAATATGGAATAATGGATGATGAGACTGGATTCTGATTTTATTGTTGTTATACGGATGTTTAATTATTTATGTTACAATTGTTTTTAATTGTCCTATACTTGTCTCGTGATGTTTTGTATTAATGTTGTTCATTGCTTTGAGTCACCTGAGGGCTGAGAAAAGCGGTATATAAATAAAGTAAGTAAGTAAGTAAATCTGAAAAGCAACTTTTCCAAAGTATGAGTAGGACATCACTGCACACTGCTGCTTTTCACCGAAGCACGTTGTTCAATACAGTATTATAATTAATCTGGCATGATACAAGGGTACTGAGAACCATTTAGAAAATTATAGAAGCAAGACTGAAAGAAGCCACAATGGAGTAAGTTTGTACTCTTAAGATTCATGCTTCTTGTTCAGATCACCCTGGACGATGTTGAGGAATCTTAAGCACCTTCAAACCAGTCCCTTGGCATCAAGAGGAAGACTTTGTGCCTTCAAATATAGGTCATTGGACTGGGGTTGTGAATGCTCAGGCTTCCACAGCCATTGAGAAAGAGGGAACTTGGAAAGCTTCTCAGCTGGAAAACTCCTTGGACCCAAGACTTCAGAGAGTGTAACATACATTTTCTTTACTCTTTTTGGAACATCAAGTTTATGCCTAAGAAAGATAACTCATTGTGAACAATAAAGACTGTTTTGAGTTATCTATAGTGTCTTGATCCTTGGGAGTTCCAGTTCTCTAAAGGAGGGCAAGAAGCCCTGCGTCTGATATTTTCCAAGTGCACTTCTCTAGGACCCGGTATATAGAGTAAGTCATGTTGGGCTGGTCGTTGCGACCTCCGATGATGGGAGAAGGAGAGGCGATTCCTAAGGTACGATGGACCCTGGCCATAAAGAATTTTAAAGGTCAGAACTAACATCTTATACAGGCCGCATTCTGAACAATACGGAGCTTTTGGGTCGTAGACATCGGAAGGCCAACATATAGGGCGTTGCAATAGTCCAGCCTAGACGTGACCGTGGCATGGATGACTGTTGCCAGAGCCTCGTCAGATAGGTAGGGTGCCAGTTGCCTCACTTGTCGTAGATGGAAAAAGGCCTGTTTGCTGGCAGCAGCGGCCTGAGCTTCCATTGTCAGCTGCGAATCCAGGACGACACCTAAGCTCTTAACAGTGGTCGATGGAGATAGAGCGGCAGCACCAAAGGTGGGTAACGGATGAGTCAGACCTGCTGGGCAGCCATGCCAGAGAATCTCAGTCTTCACCGGGTTCACCTTCAGTCTGCTAGCATGTAGCCAGTTCGACAGAGCTTCCAGACATCGGGTGAAATTGTCTGGAATTGACGTTGCTCCAGGCTCCAGGCGCAGAAGGAGTTGGGTATCATCCGCATATTGACAGCAATCCAGGCCGAAACTCCAAGCCAAACTAGCAAGGGGTGTAACTTAGATGTTGAAGAGAAGAGGAGAGAGAATTGCACCTTGGGGTACCCCACATAGGAGGGGGGATCTATCGAAGACTTGATCCATGTACTCCACGCATTGACTCTGGTTCCGGAGAAATAAGTTGAACAAATTAAGGGCCTGACCGCAAACTCCGGACATGGCAAGATGGTGAATCATTAGATCGTAATCGACGGTGTCAAACGCTGCAGTAAGGTCGAGAAGTACCAGTTGCACGGATCCACCGTTGTCAGACTGGCGACAGAGTTCATCCGTAATTGCAACCAGGACTGTCTCCGTCCCATGGCCCCGGCGAAAACCTGACTGGAAAGGGTCCAGGCCAGCTGTGCCATCCAGGAATTGTTGCAATTGTCCCATTACAGCCCGCTCTATCACCTTACCTAAGAATGGCAGATTAGAAACAGGCAAGGGTCATAGGATCCAAGCTAGGTTTCTTTAACAAGGGACGAATCCTTGCCTCTCTTAGGTTGTCCGGGAAGACAACCTTGAAGAGAGCGATTGATTATACTAAGATCTATAGCCCCCAGGTGCGACGGCATACCAATTCAAAGCAGAACATGTAGGATTTTACTCAGCTGTGTGGAAGGGTCCTTATTCGTCTCTGACTGAAGAGTGAGGGTGTCTCACTAAACCACAGATCCCAAGATTTCATAGCATTGAGACATGGCAGTTAAAGTGGTGTCAAACTATTTTTACAGTATAGACACACCCAGTCATGCTAAAGAACCCATAACATGCCCAGAGGGGACATATTTTGTCTGACATGGATAAATAAAACTGTAATTACTGGTCCAGTGGATCTGAGGGTATTGTATTTTAATCACAACCCATTTTAAATAATGATGAGTTGCTTGCAGATATGCATAAAAAGGCAGACTCTATAAATTCAAAATAATGGCAGCAACGAGGATACACCACACTAAGCGCTGAACACTGAAGTTACACCATATGGTTATAAATCACTCACGTATTTCTGAAGAGCCTGGGAAAAAGTATTCAGCACTTGGCAGGGTCGGTGCCTCCTGGCCAGAGCTTATAAAATGATTTTTGTTTTGTTTTTTAAATGAAAAGCTCCAAGACCGGCTTAAATTGCTTAAAGCCATTATTGCAGTAATTGAAACATCATTCTGTTCTGGGAGCAACATCAAACACTTCCTTTTATCAGGCTGCCTATAGATATTACAAAAGCTAAACCAAGGTAGTGTCATCTTTGGGGTAAGAAATAGCAAAAATCTGTTGGCTCCAAAGAGAACAAGCATGCGTAGGTTTTTTTCCCACCCCTTTTGATACAGGTCAGTGGTTCCATTAATGTCACCTGATAAGAAAGTCACAGACTTAATAATAGAAAGATCACATGTCCTGGGAAAATAGATTCTTGTTTTAATTTAAAACAGGAGTTCTTCTTTTTTTTAAGGAGGACAGAATTTTCCTTTAATTTTAAAGCAGCACACAAGGCAATGCGCAGTTCCTAGACATATTTTGGAAAAGATCAAAAATCTCTAAAAATAGATATGGACCACTTATTTAATAATTTAATTACAATGTACTTCTTTAACATAAATTCAAAAAATGCAACATCATGTACCACAATGGGCTAGAATCACCAAAAGTGATCCTAAACAGCCTTACTTAGAAGTAAGCTGCATTGAAATCACTGGTTGTTTCTTTCTTGGCAGATGTATACAAAAATGTCTTATACATCTTCTGTTAATTGATATTATTTTGTTGTTCATTCGTTCAGTCGTCTCCGACTCTTCGTGACCTCATGGACCAGCCCATGCCAGAGCTCCTGTCGGCCGTCACCACCCCCAGCTCCTTCAAGGTCAGTCCAGTCACTTCAAGGATGCCATCCATCCATCTTGCCCTTGGTTGGCCCCTCTTCCTTTTACCTTCCACTTTCCCCAGCATAATTGTCTTCTCTAGGCTTTGCTGTCTCCTCATGATGTGGCCAAAGTACTTCAACTTTGTCTCTAGTATCCTTTCCACAATGAGCAGTTGGGCTTTATTTCCTGGAGGATGGACTGGTTGGATCTTCTCGCAGTCCAAGGCACTCTCAGAACCAGGCAGGTAGCTGGGGGGGGGGGGGGGGGCTCGGGGGGCTTCAGCCCCCCCCCCCCCAAATTCTCATGGTGGTTCACGAAAAGGCCTTACTGGTGCATTATTTAAACGTTTATGTTTATTCATATCATGATCTGATCACCAAACTCAATATATCCCATATGCATGGGGGTATTGGGGTAATGATACAAAAGGTTTGCTAGGCTAGACCCTCTTTCACTCAGACTCAGCCCCCCCGAAACCCCCCTGAAAAAAACTCAGCCTCCCCCCCCCCACCCCGAATCGAAATCCTGGCTACAGGCCTGCTCAGAACTTTCCTCCAACACCACAGCTCAAAAGCATCGATCTTCCTTCGCTCAGCCTTCCCTAAGGTCCAGCTCTCACATCCGTAGGTTACTACAGGGAATACCATGGCTTTGACTATGCGGATCTTTGTTGCCAGTGTGATGTCTCTACTCTTTACTATTTTATCGAGATTGGACATTGCTCTCCTCCCAAGAAGTAAGTGTCTTCTGATTTCCTGGCCACAGTCTGCATCTGCAGTAATCTTTGCACCTAGAAATACAAAGTCTGTCACGGCCTCCACGTTTTCTCCCTCTATTTTCCAGTTGTCAATCATTCTTGTTGCCATAATCTTGGTTTTTTTTTATGTTTAGCTGCGACCCAGCTTTTGCGCTTTCTTCTTTCACCTTGATTAGAAGGCTCCTCAGCTCCTTCTCGCTTTCGGCCATCAGAGTAGTGTCATCTGCATATCTGAGGTGGTTAATGTTTCTTCCAGCAATTTTCACCCCAGCTTTACATTCATCAAGCCCCGCACATTGCATGATGTGTTCTGCATACAAGTTAAAAAGGTTGGGTGAGAGTATGCAGCCTTGCCATATGCCTTTCCCAATCTTGACCCCGTCTGTTGTTCCATGGCCAGTTCTTACTGTTGCTACTTGGTCCTTGTATTATATTATATTGATATTATAAGTATGTGTTTATATGTCTTCCATTTGCTGCTTAGATTTCACCCATCCAGCCCTATTCTTGTCTGAGCTGCAGAGCATAGACATCTGTACTATAGATCCTGCACATTTGTGGATTTGAATGTTTGTGGATTTGGTTATTCATGAATTATCATCAGATGTTAACCACAGTGTTCTACTGCAGGTCCTAGATATTCCTTGAAAGGTGATCTTTCATTTATAAAAACAGTGTTTTAATTCAAGGTTTCTCCATTTTTGTGGAGGTCCTGCATCCCTAACCCTGGTGAACATTGGGGATGGCTGTGTATTTCTTTGATAAAATTGCTAATAGAAATTAGTCACTAGATCAGTGGTTCTCAACCTGGGGTCCCCAGATGTTTTTGGCCTTCAACTCCCAGAAATCCTAACAGCTGGTAAACTGGCTGGGATTTCTGGGGGTTGTAGGCCAAACACCTGGGGACCCACAGTTTGAGAACCACTGCACTAGATATTCAGTGACCCCTTGTTACATGTACGATTATGTAGCAGAGTTTTATTATAATACTAGCTTGGGGACCTGGCGGTACCTGGGTTATTTGAGAAAGGCATTGTCTGTGCTCCAAGTTTAGCCTAGATCCAATGTCAGCTTGGTTCAGTGGTTGCGGGTGAACTAAAACTCCCATATGTAAGTCCCATCATCCATGGTACATCCTCCTCCAAACTGCATGTAGGGTGGATCATGGGGGTTCTATGTGCCAAGTTTGGTCTTGATCAGTTTTTGGATGAGATTTCAGCAGTCTCGGGAAGTGAGTGAAGGTACTTCAAGTCCCATCATCCGTGGTCCATCCTCCTCCAAACTGTGCAAGAATGTAGGGTGGGTCATGGGGGCTCTGTGTGTCAAGTTTGGTCTTTACCGGTCTTTTTTGGGGGCCGCAGTGGTCTGTGAGAACCCAAGGGCATGAAAGTACTACAAATCCCATCATCTATTGGCCATCCTCCCCCAAACCTCACCAGCATGTAAAGGGGTCATGGAGGTTATGTGTTGTAAGTTTGGTCTTGATCAGCCATTGGATGAGGGTCGCAGTAGTCTTGGGAAGTGAGTGGAGGTACATCAAGTCCTATCATCAATGGTCCACCTTCCTCCAAACTGCATTAGAATGTAGAGTGGGTCATGAGGGCTTTGTGTGCCAAGTTTGTCTTTATTGGTCTTTGTTTGGGGCCACAGTGGTCTGTGGGAACTGAAGGGTTTGAAAGTACTACAAATCCCATCATCCATTATCCATCCTCTCCCAAACCACACCAGAATGTAAAGGGGGTCATGGGGGTTATGTGTGCCAAGTTTGGTCCAGGTCCGTCACCCGTGCTGATAACAGTGGTCTGTGAAAGTGGCAGCCAATCAGAAAGCTGCCACATACATACAAACATTCACTACTTAAGGCTGCCCGAGGCCTTCCAGCACTGGGCCTGCTTCAGCGTTGCCATCCCTCCCACCTTGCATGCTATTGCCTTTGTGTTCTGTTAGCCTGTTTTGTTGTTAGCTTGTTTCTCTTGTCACAACTCTGTGTTTGGCGCGTGGCATGGGCCCTGGATCTGGTTCGTTTATTGCCGCTTGGTGGAAGGGGGGATAACGCAGGTGAGCCCTGGGGTGCTGAGTTTTCATTGACCGGTATTGGGCCGGCGGCACCCAGGCTAGCATTGGACAGCATTGGACAGCAGCGGGTTGCCCGACCCCTGATCCAGGACTCATGCATGGCTGCCAACCCGTGTTCCTGTAATCAATAAATGAGTTGTGGCCATTTTCTACTCCAACCTATTTGTGTATGTGCCTTCTTGGGATAATTGGAGGGAGGTGTATCACCCATGCACACGCAACATGAGGTTTTATTTTTTATTGTGTACTACTATTCACAGAAGGGTGTTTTTTTTAGCATTTACTGCTTAGGTCTCAAAATGTTTTAGGCCATACTTTTCACCCAGGCAAAGAGGTGGGTAAATTCCTTTTCCAGGTAGTTCCCCCGTGGCTTTCAATATTCATGCATGAAGATCAACCATGTGCCAGATTTAGGGCATGCATTGTGCTATAGCTAGATGGAGACAATGGGCAAGAAAAAGGGAACCACTGAATGATTATTTTAAAATAGGCTCAAAATATACTATCTGTTCATGCCCGGTGTGGTAATATGCAGTGTGTGACATTTCAATTGACCACAGGAACAAGCAGTTCACATTATGTTTAATAAGTCCCTTGACAAACAGTAAAAAGGACTTCAGTGCCTCATTGATGCTGTGTGACTGGTATGTGCTTTCAAAGGTTTAAAGACCTTTTGCTTTTTTGGAGGCGCTCTTTATTTAAATTAATGAAAATGGGCTCAACTTACAAGAATAAAAAGGCTTTTAAATGCTGATTAAAAATTAAATCAGCTGTCGGTTATCCCCAGGGGGTCTTGTTTCAAGAGCTGTAATTCAGCTGAAAGTCAAACAAGTAATCTTTTTAACACAGATCATTCTTGTGCTGGAAAGAAATTACTGAAATTGTTTCCTAGCTCTGCAATGAACAAACTTCCAATGAAGAGGTGGGAATGAGCATGCACATTTCTTCTTCCCAAAAATGTTTACAAGACATCATGAATTGTCTACACATTTGAATTCACTCGTTGATCCATTTTTAAACTCAAACAGTTGTGATCACCAGACTGAACCACAGCAACACGTGACAGGGGATGGCTAGTCTATATAAATAAAAATGTAATGTTCTTTTGTGGGATTAACATAACTCAAAAACCATTGGACGGATTGACATCAGATTTGGACACAAGACACCTATCAGGCCAGCGAGCGACCATCACTCATAAAAACACAGCAGAATGGACTTAAAAAGCCAAAAAATAAAAATTACACTACAACGCATGCACAAATACACATATATACACAAATATATACACACACATATACACACACAAAAACACATATACACAGACTAGAGTAAAATAGTGGAAATGTAATAATAACAATAATAAAGTAAAATAATAAATGTAATAATAATAAGACATAAAAATCCAAAATACAAAAATTACATTACAATGCATGGAATTCACTCCCTGGGGAAATTAGATCAGCGACATCCCTCCTTTCCTTTAGAAGGAAATTAAAGACATGGATTTGTGACCAGGCGTTTGGGCAATCTGGCAGATAAATAAAGGACTATGACGATGGATAGGAATAGACAATGTGGAATGAAGTATGGAGTTGGCGAACGCTGTGCATGAGATTGTTTTACTGATTGTGATATATATTGATTGTTTTAATTGTTATAACTGTTTAACTGCTGTTTTTATACGTTTTTGTATCATTGTGTAGGCATCGAATTGTGCCTGTTTGTAAGCCGCTCTGAGTCCCCCCTTGGGGGTTGAGAAGGGCGGGGTAGAAGTACATGAAATAAATAAGTAAATGCGCAAAACCACACACACACACACATACGCAAACACACACATATATACCTATACACAAATATATACATGCATATATACACGCATATATACATATATACACACACAAAACACATATACACAGACTGAGCCACAGCAACGCATGGCAGGGGACTGCTAGTCTATATAAATAAAAATGTAATGTTCGTTTGTGGGATTAACAGACCTCAAAAACCACTGAACGAATTGATATCAAATTTGGACACAAGACACCTAACAACCCAATGTATGTCCTTCACTCAAAAAATTGATTTTGTCATCTGGGAGTTGTAATTGCTGGGATTTATAGTTCACCTACAATCAAAGAGCATTCTGAACCCCACCAACGATGAAATTGAACCAAACTTGGCACACAGTTCTCCCATTACCAACAGAAAATACTGGAAGGGTTTGGTGGGCAGTGTCCTTTGGTTTTGGAGTTGTAGTTCACCTATATCCAGAGATCACTGTGGACTCAAACAATGATGGATCTGGACCAAACTACACTAATACTCAATATGCCCAAATGTGAACACTGGTGGAGTTTGGGGAAAATAGAATCTTGACATTTGGGAGTTGTAGTTGCTGGGATTTATAGTTCACAGAGCATTCTGAACCCCATCAACGATAGAATTGGGCCAAACCTCCCACACAGAACCCCCATGTGGGCCACAGCAACGCGTGGCTGGGGATGGCTGGTAAATAAATAAAAATGCAATGACATAACTCAAAAACCACTGGACGAATTGACACCAAATTTGAACACAATATACCTATCAGGCCAAGGAGTGACCATCACTCATTAAAACACTGAAAAACACAGCAAAAGATACTTAAAAAGCAAAAAATAAAATAAAAATGCAAATACACATACACACACACACACAAAACACATATATACAGACTGGGACACAGCAATGCGTGGCAGGGAACGGCTAGTGATTTTATAAATGAACTAGCTGTCCCCTGCCACGCGTTGCTGTGGCCCAGTCTGTTGATCTGGAAAATAAAGTAATGAGAAAGTATTGGTTTCTAATACAGCATATGTAATTTATTTATGCATATGAGTAAACATAATTTTTTGCTATTTCTTTGTCAGTGTTGATGTGGAAAGTGTCTGGTTTGCCCACCCTGTAACATGCAAGACATTACTGTCCTTCTTTAAGGGTTCCTTTCAAGTATATGATACTATATCTCTGTGTGTGTGAATAATATCTATCTATCTATCTATCTATCTATCTATCTATCTATCTATCTATCTATCTATCTATCATCTATCTCTGTCTATCTATCTATCTATCTATCTATCTATCTATCTATCTATGGCTGCATGGCTCTTTGTCAGGAGGACTTTGATTACGTTTTCTTGCCCTGATGAAGGGAGTTGAATTGGATGGCCTTAAATATTTTCTGTTGGTCATGGGGGTTCGGTGTGGGACGTTTGCTGCAATTCTGTTGTTTGTGGGGTTCAGAACACTCTTTGATTGTAGGTGAACTGTGAATCCCAGTGACTACAACTCCCAAATATCAAGGTCTATTTCCCCAAACTCCATCTGTGTTCATATTTGGGCGTATTGAGTGCTTGTGCCAAGTTTGGTCCAGATCCATCATTGTTTGAGTCCACAATGCTCTCTGGATGTAGGTGAACTACAACTCCCAAACTCAAGGTCAATGCCCACCAAACCCTTCCAGCATTTTCTGTTGGTCACGGGAGTTCTGTGTGCCAAGTTTGGTTCAATTCCATTGTTGATGGAGTTCAGAATGCTCTTTGATTGTAGGTGAACTATAAATCCCAGCAACTACAACTCTCAAATGACAAAATCACATTTTTTTGTGTGATGGTCACTCCTTGTGTTGTGAGACATTTTGTTGCCAAATTTGGTGTGATTTCGTTCATTGGGTCTTTTGTTTTTAAGGTATTATGCACAGAGTATTTATATATATATAGATAGATAGATATACTGTGTTTTGCAACCTTCTATTTAGAACTGTACAGTTCCTTCACTCTCATGGAAAGAGTCATGATTAACTGTGCTTTAGGAGCAGAGGGGACTACTGTCAATAGAAACAGGCATGACAAATTCCAGTGTTAGCTGGAAAGCACAGGACAAAAAGAGATGGGAAATGTGACAGGCACAAAAAAAAAACAACATTTGGGCATGAGATGGATATGTTGCAAGACTCTCCGAGTGGTTTATAACCTCACAGTCAAATGCCTATGTCTTGTGACTCAGTAATAATGGTACTTTTGGAGTAAGCACATGATGCTAGGAAATGGCTGTCATTATCTGTGTGTCAGAGTTAAATGGGCATTCATCTTTATACCAGGCATGTGATTTGGCTTGAAACATGTTTCTCTTCTAGCCAATCACTCTGAGTCCACTTCCCTTTTTCAAACTCAGAAATGTTTACTGCTAAGGTTTACCAATGAAAGGAATGAATAACATCCATTTCCCTTTGGTGTGAGAGTTCATCCCACTAAGTCAAGCTGAACAGATGCTTTACCTCCCAAGGCAAAGGCAAATTTCGCAACCCCCTTTCATGGTCCAGCACTGCTAATTTAAAGAAAAACAGAAAAACAGCTGTATTATGAAAGGACAGTGTACCTGTCCGAATGTATCTCCTTCTACGTCCTACTTAGGAATTTAAGATCTTCTGGAGAGGCTCTGTTCTCTGTCTCACCCCTGTCACAAATGCAATTGGCAGGGATGAGGGACAGGGCCTTTTCGGTGATGGCCCCTCGCCTGTGGAATTCACTCCCTGGGGAACTTAGGTCATCTTCATCCCTCCTCTCCTTTAGAAGGAAATTAAAAATGTGGATGTGGGACCAGGCCTTTGGGTGATCTTGCAGATTTGACGAGGACAATGACGACAATAGCTATGGAAATGGATTATGACAAGCTGAATGGCTTTCCTTTCTAGTAGATTTCTTTTCTAGTAGATTTTATTGCATTGACTCAATGTTTTTTAACTACGAGGGGTATTTTTTAAGTAAGGTCTGTTTGAACATAAGTACACAACGAAAGTTTATTTCAAAAAAGAAAATTTATTTTCAGAAAGTACATACTTCACTCTATTTTTCGACATAGTTGTCAAGTTTGTTCAAACACTTATATCTCTGAACCAATTTTAAAATACCCTCTTCATAAAAACTTGCTGCCTTCTCCGATAACCAAGAGTTCGCTGTAATCAAAGAAGGGCGACAGGAGCAGTCCTCATCATGGACGTTGTCACGGCCATCTTTGAATTGTCGTACCCACTTATGCACTTTGCTTTCACTCATAACAGTATCACCGTACATGTCACAAATCTGTCGATGAATTTCTGCAGCAGGCAGGTTCCTTGCTGACAAAAACCGTATCACTGAGCGAACCTCACATGCGGAGGGTGAGTTGATAGTCTTAAACATTTTTAAAGCACAGAACAGAACCGTACAGGTTAGCTACAGAGCGGAAACTGAGCACAGTTGTTCCCGAGGCATGCCGGTACACGACGCATGCGCTCATTGCGGTATGCACGCAAACTACTAGTGTCTACAATAAAACAGACCTTACTTAAAAAATACCCCTCATATTTATAACTACTGTTTTGTTGTGTATTTTATTGCGTTTAATTATAGGCATCGAATATGTGCTGGCTGGAAGCCACGCTGAGTCCCCCCCCCCCCAGGGGGGGACTAAATAAGTAAGTAAATAAATAATTTTAAGCCACTTTGATAAAGAACCTCATGACATTAAGATCACGCATTGTGGTGAATCTGGCAAGGGGCATGGGGAACCCAGTGCCTAGTGCCCTGCATTGCCCAGCTTTCCTCTCACCCCCTACTATTGGAGGAAATGTCCGCTGCCCAATTTCCCACTGTTGTTGCCTATGCAACATGGGAAACCTCCCGTTGTAGCTTTTGCAACATGAGTAGCCTCCCATGTTGCCGCCGCAGCTTACGATGCTCCCTCTTCACTTGCACCTCAGAGCCCCACCAGAAGTAGATCTACATCGTGGGATGGCGACTCTGTGTCACAAGTGAAGAGGGAGCGTATATAATCAAACAGTTGTATTGCATTAAAACAAACAAACAAACAAACAAAACACAAAGTTTGTGAACTTGGTAGTTGATTAAATGTCCTTTGACCAGTAGCTGGCCACTTGGAGTGCCTCTGGTGTTGCTGCAAGGAGGTCCTCCATTGTGCATGTAGCAGGGCTCAGGCTGCATTGCTGTAGGTGGTCAGTGGTTTGCTCTTCTCCACACTCGCATGTCAAGGATTCCACTTTGTAGCCCCATTTCTTAAAGTTGGCTCTGTATCTTGTGGTGCCAGAGTGCAGTCATAGAGTCATTGAGTCATAGAATCATAGAATCAAAGAGTTGGAAGAGACCTCATGGGTCATCCAGTCCAACCCCCTGCCAAGAAGCAGGAATATTGCATTCAAATCACCCCTGACAGATGGCCACCCAGCCTCTGTTTAAAAGCTTCCAAAGAAGGAGCCTCTACCACACTCCGGGGCAGAGAGTTCCACTGCTGAACAGCTCTCACAGTCAGGAAGTTCTTCCTCATGTTCAGATGGAATCTCCTTTCTTGTAGTTTGAAGCCATTGTTTCGCGCCCTACTCTCCAGGGAAGCAGAAAACAAGCTTGCTCCCTCCTCCCTATGGCTTCCTTAGATGCCTTTGTGACTTTTTGAACCACCCTATATTTAATGGTGTAGTAAAATGATGTCCTTTACAGATTTGATTTTCAAAGATTTACTTTTCAAAAATTATTTTGCAGCAGAATATTTTCAAGCTGTGGATTGTTGAATCCATAGATACATAATCTGTGGATATGGAGAGCAAGCCATATCTTAGCTGATGCCGCATTTTTAAGAAAAAGTTGCCTGCTGATATGGAGCAACTGCTGACAGCTCCTGCCCCTGTGCAAAGTTTCACTTTCTAGTTAGGAGGTAACTTGAAGACACATGTCAAAACTGTAGTTTAATTCCAAGAAATGTTTCTGCATTCCACTTCACAATAGCTTTCCAACTGGGACTATTATTATCAAGAGAAGCAGCTTGTGTCTATGATGGAGTTAGACCCTGAATAGATTTTTGCTTCAGGACTGGCATTGGGAATGGATTTTTCTCCAAACTGGCACATGCCACTGTTTCATGCCAGATTGCTCACTCCAGTCAATAAAAATAAACTGGAACACTGTATTGTTATGTGCACTTGCTACAGTGTCTTTTGACAGTCTGGGGGCACTGTTGTGCTTGCTTCTTGCCTTGAAAGGCTTATTTCCTAGATTTAAAGGATCACGGAGCAAAAGAGAAAACAGAAAGGGAAAAGGTGAAATGGCTAATTAGCTGTGATTCAGCAGTAAAGTCACCAAATTACAGTCACAATTTGACTAGGGAATGGTCAGAAGTAGATCATGTGTTGCAGGGAAACATTAAGTGCCTTAGACACTTTTTCTCCAACTCAGCTGTCCAGAATTTGATTTAGTTTATTATTTAGTTTATTATTTAGTTTATGAACCAATCCAATTGTCAAGTGAATCTCTTCGACTAATACATTGATCAGAACTCAGCTGTATTATTCCATGTGCAGGTGTCTCTCAATTTTATGTATAGCACTTAGTTCTACAAAATAATAATTTAAAAATGAATATCAATTGTATATTTTGTTTTAAGTGCTGTTTTGCTATAACCTTGGTGTAAATCATCTTCTGCCCTATGTCAGGAGAAAAATAGAGCAATATCTTAGGGAATATCCAACTAGATATTCCTATTTGGGGAAAATGTTAAAGCTATAGTTAGCCTTCCATATCCGATCTCTTCCGGCAGGTCTACCCAGTCAGTTTTAATCATTAATTTTAAACTTGTGTCTTGTGTTAACTATATTTTAGTCTTTGTTCTGTGTTTTTTAATATATGTATTTGTAGAAATACATTATAATATGTGTATTTTATGTAATGGTTATGATGATTATATGTTTTGGCTATGTTATAACCCACCTTGAGCCATGAGGAGAGGTGGGTAAGAAAATATTAATATTAATATTAATAATAATAATAATAATAATAATAATAGGGCTGTTGTAGGTTTTTTCGGGCCATATGGCCATGGTCTAGAGGCATTCTCTCCTGACGTTTTGCCTGCATCTATGGCAAGCATCCTCAGAGGTAGTGAGGTCTGTTGGAACTAGGAAAAAGGGTTTATATATCTGTGGAATGACCAGGGTGAGACAAAGGACTTTTGTCTGCTGGAGCTAGGTGTGAATGTTTCAACTGACCGCCTTGATTACAATGGGCTGACTGTGCTTGGGGCAAACTTTTGTTGAGAGGTGGGTGGGATGCTAATCAAGGTGGTCAGTTGAAACATTCACACCTAGCTCCAGCAGACAAGGGTCCTTTGTCTCACCCTGGTCATTCCACAGATATATAAACCCTTTTTCCTAGTTCCACTACCTCTGAGGATGCTTGCCATAGATGCAGGCGAAACGTCAGGAGAGAATGCCTCTAGACCATGGCCATACAGCCCGAAAAAACCTACAACAACCCAGTGATTCCAGCCATGAAAGCCTTTGACAATAATAATAATAATAATAATAATAATAATAATAATAATAATATCCATACTGAGGGACTTTCGAACCCAGACTGAAAAAGTTTTGGAACACAATACAGCAGACATCACAATTGTGAAAAAGAAAAAAAATTGGATTATTGATGTCACCATACCGGGTGACAGTCACATTGAGGGAAAACAACAGGAATAACTCAGCCGTTATCAGGACCTAAAATTCAAACTGCAAAGGCTCTGGCATAAACCGGTGGTCTCAGCGGTCATTGGTACATTGGGTGCCATGCCAAAAGATCTCAGCCGGCATTTAGAAACCATAAACATTGACAAAATCATGATCTGTCAACTGCAAAAAGGCCACCTTGCTCGGATCTGCATGCATCATTCGAAAATACATCATAGAATCATAGAATCAAAGAGTTGGAAGAGACCTCATGGGTCATCCAGTCCAACCCCCTGCCAAGAAGCAGGAATATTGCATTCAAATCACCCCTGACAGATGGCCATCCAGCCTCTGTTTAAAAACTTCCAAAGAAGGAGCTTCCACTACACTCTGGGGCAGAGAGTTCCACTGCTGAATGGCTCTCACAGTCAGGAAGTTCTTCCTCATGTTCAGATGGAATCTCCTCTCTTGTAGTGTGAAGCCATTGTTCCGCGTTCTAGTCTCCAGGGAAGCAGAAAACAAGCTTTTTCCCTCCTCCCTGTGGCTTCCCCTCACATATTTATACATGGCTATCATATCTCCTCTCAGCCTTCTCTTCTTCAGGCTAAACATACCCAGCTCCTTAAGCCACTCCTCATAGGGCTTGTCCTCCAGACCCTTGATAATTTTAGTCGTCCTCCTCTGGACACATTCCAACTTGTCAATATCTCTCTTGAATTGTGGTGCCCAGAATTGGACACAATATTCCAGATGTGGTCTAACCAAAGCGGAATAGAGGGGTAGCATGACTTCCCTAGATCTACACTATGCTCCTATTGATGTAAACCAAAATGCCATTGGCTTTTTTTGCCGTCACATCACATTGTTGGCTCATGTTTAACTTGTTGTCCACGAGGACTCCAAGATCTTTTTCACACGTACTGCTCTTGAGACAGGCATTGTCCCCCATTCTGTATCTTTGCATTTTGTTTTTTCTGCCTAAGTGGAGTATCTTGCATTTGTCACTGTTGACACACACTCCTAGATGCTTGGGAAGTGTTCAACTTGTGATTTTGTCATATGAAATCTAGCATATATATCTTGTTTGCTGTGACATACTGTGTTTTTGTGTCAGTAAAAGAATATCCATAAAATCCATAGCCAACAAGACCAAAGCTTGATTTTTCCATTTTATATATGGAACAATACCATTGTATTGTACAAAACCATTGTATATAAGGACACATGGATCCATAGATTTTGATGTCCAAACCCCAGTCAAGAAAAAGCACCAATGGTTTACATTTCCTTTTTTCCTTTTTGCTAACAAATTCATAACCAGGGAAGTGAGAGACTTCACGATCACTGCTGAATAACACATAGATTCATTTTCCAGATGCCCTTTAAATTATAAATAGACCTAGAAGTGCTATGTTTTCTTTTTAAAGTTGCCCTCCCCTGTCTTTCAGTGTTCAAAATCAGCTGTGGGAACATTTCCTAGAACAAGGTTAGAAGAGCACTGTGCAAGTATATTTAGTTTGAGATGGTCAAATGTAGTGAATTCGGAACAGAGATTTCTCATTATAATTTCAAAATATAAAGACTCTAATTGTGTAATGTAGGCATAACGTGTCAGAGTAAGGAATGATCTGTTAGGAAGAACAAGGTAAGATTAATGCGTGATCGCATCTCTGTATACGAACCCACACTATCCCTTCGATCATCCGGAGAGGCCCTGCTATCGATCCCACCAGCATCGCAGGCGCGATAGGTGGGGACGAGAGAGAGGGCCTTTTCAGTGGTGGCCCCTCGAATCTGGAACTCACTCCCTAAAGACATCAGACAGGCCCCAACCCTGGCAGCCTTCAGGAAGAGCTTGAAGACATGGCTGTTCCAGTGTGCCTTCCCGGAATAATGATCCCATAGCAGTTTGTCCTCCAAAGCACTTTACATTTCTTTAAGTCTGCTCATCTGCCCTTCCACAAACATTTTTTGCAGGGTTTGGTCAGGTCAGGGATTATTGTTTGTTCAGCATTATAGAGGCAATATAGATGGGCAAACGGAAATGGGATAAATGGTCACTCTCCAAAGGCACATCAGAAGAGCCAGGTTTTCATATTTTTCTTGAAGTCTGCTAAGGAGGGGGCTTGCCTGATCTCACCAGGTAGAGAATTCCAAAGCTGGGGAGCCACAGTGGAGAAGGCTCTCTCCCTCGTTCCATTACTGCATGCCAGGAGACCTCTGCCAGCAGTTTAATAGTGGCCGGGAAAGACATTTTATTTTTAAAGTATTTTTGGGGAAGGAGGGGTTGAGGAAGGGGTTGGTGCCCTTGGGGTTTTCAGCCCGGAAAACCCGAGAGAGCTGTGCAGGCCTGTGTCAGTCCCCACAGGGCCCAACCTGTATTAGACCTGGGTCTTTCAGGATTGTCCCAAGTTAATTCAGTTTTACTAGAGGCAAAAGCCGGGTTGCAGCTAAACATCAAAAAAACCAAGATTATGGCAACAAGAATGATTGACAACTGGGAAATAGAGGGAGAAAATGTGGAGGCTGTGACAGACTTTGTATTTCTAGGTGCAAAGATTACTGCAGATGCAGACTGTGGCCAGGAAATCAGAAGACGCTTACTTCTTGGGAGGAGAGCAATGTCCAGTCTCGATAAAATAATAAAGAGTAGAGACATCACACTGGCAACAGAGATCTGCCTAGTCAAAGCCATGGTCTTCCCTGTAGTAACCTACGGATGTGAGATCTGGACCTTAGGGAAGGCTGAGCGATGGAAGATCGATGCCTTTGAACTGTGGTGTTGGAGGAAAGTTCTGAGAGTGCCTTGGACTGAGAGAAGATCCAACCAGTCCATCCTCCAGGAAATAAAGCCCGAATGCTCATTGGAGGGAAGGATACTAGAGACAAAGTTGAAGTACTTTGGCCACATCATGAGGAGACAGCAAAGCCTAGAGAAGACAATGATGCTGGGGAAAGTGGAAGGCAAAAGGAAGAGAGGCCGACCAAGGGCAAGATGGATGGATGGCATCCTTGAAGTGACTGGACTGACCTTGAAGGAGCTGGGGGTGGTGACGGCCGACAGGGAGCTCTGGCGTGGGCTGGTCCATGAGGTCACGAAAAGTCGGAGGCGACTGAACGAATGAACAACAACAGAGGCGTAGTTTGGATACCTCCGGTAAATCCACGGGAGCTCCCGCATTATGGGTCCTGTGTGGAAGGGCCTTGAGGGCCCTTCTACACTGCCATATAATCAAGTTTATCAAATCAGTTAATCCACATTATCTGATTTGAACTGGATTATATGTATTTACACTGTCATATATTACAGTTCAAATTAGAAGTGGCTTGAGAAAATGGAATAATAAGGCTTAATTGTGACAATTGTGATGGTTGAAGAAGGGTATGATTATATCTTAGCTTGAAGACATTTGTAGAGGAGCTCAAGAAGAAGCAATAAGCTCAGAACTGGGAGAAAGCTCAGCCAAGGACAATATTTCAACAGGGCTCAGAAAGCATTTTATTCTATGGGAGTCCATTTGGCAGAAGCATAGTCAACTCCAGTTTGGGAAAACAAGCATCACAGTCAGGAAGTTTGGGGTCTAAAAACACAGGGTTAGAAGCAGCCAAGGGGTCAGAATCACAGAAATATTGAAACAAGAATGCCAGCAGAAGCAGAGAATTTGGGGAAGTTACTCTTTGGACTACAACTTTTATAATACCTGAAGAAACATGACCACTAGTCATACTTTCTGCAAAGTTCCACTAGTCCAACAAGTATTTTTTCCAAGCTTTACCTAAAATATATACAGTTAGCCCTCCAAAAAGCAAAGCTTGCTTTTCCCATTTCATATAAAAGAAACCATTTTATTACACCACTAGCCGTCCCTTGCCACGCGTTGCTGTGGCCCAGTCTGGTGATCCGGAAAATAAAGTAATGAGAAAGTGTTGGTTTCTAATATATGTAATTCCTTTATGCTTGTGAGTAAACAGTATTTCTTGTTGTTTCTTTGTCTGGTTTGCCCACTCTGGAATATGCAACATATCATACTCCTTCTTTAAGGGTCTCTTTCAAATCTGTGATACTATATCTGTGTGTGTGTGTGTGAATCATATCTATCTATATTTATGACTGGATGGCTCTTTGTCAGGAGGGCTCCGATTACATTTTCTTGCCCTGGTGAAGAGAGTTGTACTGGATGGCCTTAAGTATTTTCTGTTGGTCATGGGGGTTCTGTGTGGGAAGTTTGCCCCATTTCTGTCATTTGTGGGTTTCAGAATGCTCTTTAATTGTAGTGAACTATAAATCCCAGTAACTAAAAATCCCAAATGTCAAGGTCTATTTCCTCCAAACTCCATCTGTGTTCATATTTAGGCATATGAAATTTTTGTGTCAAGTTTGGTCCAGATCCATCATTGTTTGAGTCCAGAGTGCTCTCTGGATGTAGGTGAACTACAACTCCCAAACTCAAAGTCAATGCCCACCAAATCTTTCCAGTGTGTTCTGTTGGTCATGGAAGTCCTGTATGTCATGTTTGGTTCAATTCCATCATTGGTGGAGTTCAGAATGCTCTTTGATTGTAGGTGAACTATAAATCCCAGCAACGACAATTCCCAAATGACAAAATCAATTTTTTTGAATGGAGGACATACATTGGGTTGTTAGGTGTCTTGTGTCCAAATTTGGTGTCAATTCCCCCAGTGGTTTTTGAGTTCTGATGGTATCATAAACAAACATTAAATTTTTATTTATATCTATATATATATAAATGCTCTGGTCATAATGAGTGGCTTAAACACAAAAAAACTAATGAACGAAATCACACCAAATTTGGCAACAAAATGTCTCACAACACAAGGAGTGACCATCACTCAAAAAATTATGATTTTGTCATTTGGGAGTTGTAGTTGCTGAGATTTATAGTTCACTTACAATGAAAGAGCATTCCGAACTCCATCAACGATGGAATTCAACCAAACTTGGCACACAGATCTCCCGTGAACAACAGAAAATACTGGAAGGGTTTGGTGGGCATTGACCTTGAGTTTGGGAGTTGTAGTTCACCTACATCCAGAGAGCACTGTGGACTCAAACAAAGATGGTTCTGGACCAAACTTGGCACAAGCACTCAATACGCCCAATTATGAACACAGATGGCGTTTGGGGGAAATAGACCTTGACATTTGGGAGTTGTAGTCACTGGGATTCACAGTTCACCTACAATAAAAGAGCATTCTGAACCCCACGAATGAGAGAATCGGGGCAAACCTCCCACACAGAACTCCCATGACCAACAGAAAATACTGAAGGCCACCCAGCCCTCCTGACAAAGAGCCATCCAGCCAGATAGATACATACATACATACAGATAGATAGATAGATAGATAGATGATAGATAGATATGATTCACACACATACAGATAAAGTATCATAGATTTGAAAGGGACCCTTAAAGAAGGACAGTGATATGTTGCATGTTCCAGGGTGGGCAAACCAGATACTGTCCACATCCACACTGGCAAAGAAACAGCAAGAAATTTATTTATTTATTTAATCATGTGAGGAGCAACCAGACAGTTGTATTACATTTTTAACATAAAGAAATTATATATATTAGAAACCAACACTTTCTCATTACTTTATTTTCCAGATCAACAGACTGGGCCACAGCAACGCGTGACAGGGGACAGCTAGTAGATTGCATATAATGGGACTTGAGCATTCATAGAGTTTGTATTTATGGGGAGGTCTGGAACGAAATCCCAATGCCTATCAAGAGCTCATTTTGTATGTATGAAATTAAACACATTGGAATCTGTCAGGGACATTGGCACATTCAAACACTCCAGAAAAAATGAATTAGACCACTGGATGAAATACTTACCTGGAACTGTTTTTTCTCTCTTTAATTGTGTCTTGGTTTCTGCAAAATGCAGCTCGCAGACTATATCAGACGTTTGTCATAAGAAATGGATGATATAAAAATGAAGCATTATCAACACAGAGCTTTAGGGATATTCGGAATTGTAAAATTAAATTTTAAAGCCTAGCGTGGAGAGATGAATATCTATTAAAATTGTACAAAAAAGGCATTTTTCCAGGGCACATGTATAAAAGGCTCCTCTTGCTAGACCCCACGAGAGTAACTATCATAAGACAGAACAGAACTTTATTTTAAGCAGCTACATGGAAAATGTCATAAAGAGGGATTCTAATTCCACATTCTTTTTTCACTTATTGCTTTATATAGTTTCAGCCCTTCAGGGAGTGTGGCAAATCCACATAATGTCTCAGAGTGCTTACATTTGCATTTGCTGCTCCAGCAGAGCTGAGAGATGTTTAAAACATATACACACACATTACACTATATAGCTACAAAATACATATCGAAGAAGATACTCCACTTTGGCAGAAAAAATGAAATGCAAAGATACAGAATGGGTGACGCCTGGCTCGAGAGCAGTACGTGTGAAAAAGATCTTGGAGTCCTCGTGGACAACAAGTTAAACATGAGCCAACAATGTGACGTGGCGGCAAAAAAAGCCAATGGGATTTTGGCCTTCATCAATAGGAGCATAGTGCCTAGATCTAGGGAAGTCATGCTACCCCTCTATTCTGCTTTGGTTAGACCACACCTGGAATATTGTGTCCAATTCTGGGCGCCACAATTCAAGAGAGATATTGACAAGCTGGAATGTGTCCAGAGGAGGGTGACTAAAATGATCAAGGGTCTGGAGAACAAGCCCTATGAGGAGCGGCTTAGGGAACTGGGCATGTTTAGCCTGAAGAAGAGAAGGCTGAGAGGAGATATGATAGCCATGTATAAATATGTGAGAGGAAGCCACAGGGAGGAGGGAGCAAGCTTGTTTTCTGCTTCCTTGGAGACTAGGACGCGGAACAATGGCTTCAAACTACAAGAAAGGAGATTCCATCTGAACACGAGGAAGAACTTCCTGACTGTGAGAGCTGTTCAGCAGTGGAACTCTCTGCCCCGGAGTGTGGTGGAGGCTCCTTCTTTGGAAGCTTTTAAGCAGAGGCTGGATGGCCATTTGTCAGGGGTGATTTGAATGCAATATTCCTGCTTCTTGGCAGGGGGTTGGACTGGATGGCCCATGAGGTCTCTTCCAACTCTTTGATTCTATGATTCTATGATTCTATGATTCTATGATTCTAAGACTTCAGAATATACATTATTCTTTCCAAGGTGAATTTTAACTAAGACGCTTTCTTAGTTAAAATCCGTATTGAACTGGATCATATGGCAGTGTGGACTCAGATAACCCAGTTCAAAGCGGATATTGTAGGTTATCTGATTTGATATTACAGGTTATATGGCTGTGTGGAAGGGCCCTTCATTACTAGGAGCTGACCAGTGTACTCCTTTCTCCTTATGTTTACATTATGTTTACACTGTTTCTCAACCTGGGGGTTGGGACCCCTGGGGGGGTCGCGAATGGATGTCAGAGGGGTCACTAAAGATGATCAGAAAACACAGTATTTTCTTTTGGTCATGGGGGTTCTGTGTGAGATGTTTGGCCCAACTCTATCATTGGTGGGGTTCAGAATGCTCTTCGATTGTAGGTGAACTATAAATCCCAGCAACTACAACTCCAAAATGTCAAGATCTCTTTCCCCAAAACTCCATCAGTATTCACATTTGGGCATATTGAGTATTTGTGCCAAGTTTGGTCCAGATCCATCATTGGGCAATAGTATGATAGCTGGGACCCTACGCTACGCTGTTTGCGCAACGCGGGTCTGAATTAGGGGAACACATGCACGAGTTCATGGAGTGAGCTTCTAACCAATTGTGTAGCTTGTTGTCGACCTTTGCAACCCGAAAGACAGTTGCATCTGTCAAGTAGGAAAATTAGGTGCCACCTATGTGTGGGGAGGCTAATTTAACTAATTTACGAGGCCATAAAAAAGATTCCAGCAAAGCACTTCAGCAAAAGCATGTGGGGAATGCAGAAGTGCTTCATCAGTGTCACAGATGGACAATGAAAGCGACAGCTTCCCTGGCAGCCAGAAAGGCTAAATAGCCTCTGACCTTTTGTCTATATCTGTTGTGTGTCTTTGGCATTGAATGTTTGCCATATATGTGTACATTGTAATCCACCCTGAGTCCCCTACGGGGTGAGAAGGGTGATATATATATATATATAATCTTGAGTTTGGGAATTGTAGTTCACCTACACCCAGAGAGCACTGTAGACTCAAACAATGATGGATCTGAACCAAACTTGGCACGAATATTCCACATGCCCAAATATGAACACAGATGGAGTTTGGGGAAAATAGACCTTGATATTTGGGAGTTGTAGTTACTGGGATTTATAGTTCACCTACAATCAAAGAGCATTCTGAACCCCACCAACAACAGAATTGGGACAAACTTCCCACACAGAACCCCCATGAGCAACAGAAAATACTTAAGGCCATCCAGTCCAACTCCCTTCACCAGGGCAAGAAAACGTAATCAAAGCCCTCCTGACAAAGAGCCATCCAACCATAGATATAGAGAGAGATATACAATTCACACACACACAGATATAGTATCATAGATTTGAAAGAGACCCCTAAAGAAGGACAATAATATGTTGCATGTTCCAGAGCAGGCAAACCAGACCTTGGGAAGTCTGACTTGGCCACGGTGGTCCACACTCTGGTAACATCACGTATAGATTACTGCAACGCGCTCTACGTGGGGTTGCCTTTGAAGACGGCCCGGAAGCTTCAAAAAGTCCAGCGTGCGGCAGCCAGGTTGCTAACAGGAGTGGGGCTCAGGGAGCATTCAACTCCTCTGTTGAATCAGCTCCACTGGCTGCCAGTCTACTACCTGGCTCAATTCAAAATGCTGGCTTTAGCCTATAAAGCCCTAAACGGTTCTGGCCCAGTCTATCTATCTGAACGCATCTCTTCCTACGAACCCCCCAGTAACTTAAGATTGTATGGGGAGGCCCTGCTCTCGATCCCGCCTGCTTCGCAGGCACGTCTGGCGGGGACGAGAGATAGGGCCTTCTCTGTGGTGGCCCCCCGGCTGTGGAACTCCCTCCATAGGGATATTAGATCAGCCCCCTCCCTCCCGACTTTCCAAAAAAGAGTAAAAACCTGGCTCTTCAAGCAAGCATTTGGAACCCCGGAGTAAACAGACAAACTAGAGTTGGAAATTGACCCAGGAACGGTCAAGACAATGTAATGGATGAAGATTTGAATGAGAGGACATAGTTTCTTTTTAAATTGTTTATTTTGCACTGTCGTTTATGTTTAATTGCACTTGGTGTTTTTGCTTTATCAATGTATGTATTTTGTTTCAGCATCGAATTGTGCCAACTGTGTATACCGCCCTGAGTCGCCTTCAGACTGAAATGGGTGGGATAGAAATAATGTAAATAAATAAATATCTCCATATCAACACTGACAAAGGAACAACAAGAAATAATGTTTACCCACATGCATTAAAAAGTTAAATATATTAGAAACCAACACTTTCTCATTACTTTTCCAAATCGCAAGACTGGGCCACAGCAACGTGTGGCAGGGGACGGCTAGTAGTTTTAGAAAAAAATTGTGCATTTCCCCTCAAGCACAAATATAAAAAACACTTTCAGTAATTAAGGTTCAGTCATCTCCAGCCTGATTCACAGAAATGAAAATCAGTGGGGAGCTGACCTCTTTGTTATCTTCACTTTTGTTACTCAGTCGGTAGCAACGTACATTTCTGACACCATTCCAAAAAGGCTTCATAAACTTGTTGCAAAGGTGGACAGATGAATGGGTGAAATGATTGTCTTTCAGTCTGCAGGTATCCACATGAAGATTTACTGCTGGTTCCTTAGGGGGTCTGAGAGGTTGTTATTTTCATCAGAAAACCATTTGCCATGTGCCAAATATAAAAGTACAACATGTCAACGTGACAGTGACATGGAGCATGGTTTTGAAAGACTGACAGACTCAAGAAGAGGATCACAGCAACCTGAATCATTTATCTTCTCAGGAATTGGCTTCCTTTAGTACTCAGGCATCATGAATCAGATAAGGACAGAGAAGACTCAAAGAGGATTTGAAATCTATACAAAAAAGCCAGCATGGTGCCAAAGGAAAATGGCCAAGGGTGTCAAGATGAGCCAACCAGTTGTAGGTGGTACAACCTATAAGGGGTTGAAGAAAAGGACAGGCCAGAAAAAGTCCCGGATGGGGCAAGGCAAACCAAGGTAAAAGCATTTCAGAGAACTAGAAGCACAACCAGATGATCCAAGTGCTCTCTTTTCTTAGTATTGTAGGGAAGGCAGAGTGTGGAAACCTCAAATAGAAAGGAATGATAACAGAAATGACATATTAGCAAAGAGTTGCATAAACCAATTTCCCCCTTTAAAAAAATTATAGGAATTGGGTTGTTGTAGGTTTTTCCGGGCTATATGGCCATG